>NC_035442.2:74626243-75281967 GCF_002127325.2 Helianthus annuus | reverse complement strand
AGGTTTCCCTTGAACGAACATGTACACATAAGTGAAACCTCGTACAATTCGCCCTAATCTAACATTCTAAGACTAAGACTCGATACAAGACGAAGTCGACAGATGTAGTGCACCAACAGACTCCCCCTCAGATGTTGACGAGTCTTTAAGTGTCGAGTCTTCGCATCTTCAGTCTTGATCTGTCTCTGGGCTTCACTCTCAGTCTATTCACGTAAGTCTTCAGACTCCCCCTTGCGATATGCTAGCATTTCTTCAGTTCATCAGCATCATCAGCTTTAGGATCGTTGCCTGGCTTTCCGTCTAACAGCTTTTCATCTTATCCTGCAAAAACTCTACCTCAAAGTAAAATTTCTCTCACATACATATTTCAAACATAAACACATGCATTAACACAAACTCTTCTTCAAAACAAACACAGATATTGATGAACCACTTGAAAGGGTAGATTATGAAAACATTTAATTCCAAACATACACTCCCCCTCAAATATTGCTCATCATGTTTAGCACTCGGAATTTTGAAAATTAGCTCTTCAATATCAGTTGTCGAAAATCTTTTTATATATATAAAAAATTTATGCTAAAACACACTAAAATCTTTTTAGATTTTTCAATGTAAAATTTCAGCAAAAACATAACAAAATTCCGTGCATAATACAAATAGCCCTATCCTATGACACATAAGCGGAACCATGTCTAAAACATGATTTCTCGATTTCCGTGCATAATACAAACAACCCTAACCTAAGACTCGAACTAAGATGTAGTCGACAGACAACTGCACCAACAGACTCCCCCTTGAATGTTGATGGAATCTTCAGTGAGAGTCTTCAAGCATTGACAGCTCTTCACTCTTAATCGGTCTTCTTCAGGAACTCTTCCTGGAATCTTATCTACTTCAGAAACTTCTTCCTGGAATCATGTGCCTGGATCTTTCTCTGGATCTGACTCTCGTCAGACTCCCCCTATCATCGAGCTGGGATCGCTGTCTGGTATTTGTTATCACCATTGAAACTATATCTTGGCTTTTTCTCTGTTTAGCTCAAACATTTACACAAAAACTCAAACACTCTGTCATAAACAAACACAGATGTGATTCAATCTTAATGAATCAACTAAGCATTCAAGAATCTTCAAGAATTTTTCACATTTAACAATTTATTAAACTTTCCAAAATCTGATTAATCATTTCAAATCAATTTAACCAAACCAACTGTTCATCTTGTTTAGCCTTTGAGATTTTGAATTTTAGCTCTCCAACATCAGTTGTCGAAAATCTTTTTGGATTTTTTTAACATATAAATGCAAAAATTAAATGCAGAAACAAACTATGAACAAACATATTTTTGTGTGTTCGTGCAAGAGGATCATATCAGCTATTGACAAAACACTAGCACCGTTAAGCTGTAATTTCATTTTAAGCTTTTAAACAGTTCGCGTTGATTGCCGATATATTAATCTACTTAAATTCTCACAAAATGTTCAACCTGTTCGGGATACAGAATTAGTGTTTTAGAACTTAAACATCTACATGTGTCCCACCTCAGAATATACTCCCGTATCCAGACCCCAGTATTCAGTCTTATATGTGAGTATACCACAGCTGATATCTGTTAAGGGGTAGGTGCGAGGGCCGTGAGAGCTCAGGTCGATACTTCCGTATACGCAAAGAGATGACGGCTTCGACTTTTGGTGGGTCCCCTTTAGAGGATCTTTTGTTACAACAGCAAAGATTATCAATTTTATTGTTTAATCAAATTGCTGAGGGCGAGCTTGTATTTCAAAGCTTTTTGCAGAAAGTATTATCCGGGGACTAGGTCAGTACTTCCATACAGCAGAAATCCCGGGATAATACCCCAGATATCACTGAGCATAAAGACCTAGTATCTCAGAATACGGAACCCTTCAAACAGGATTTCAGGGGTTACCTATATATCCTGGAGATGTTCCCCACGTAGACGCAAGTTAAATTTATGTTTATATCCCAAACGGATCTACTAGTTCTGAGAAAACCTACCGGCACATCTTTAGCGAGACTGCTTAATTGCATTTTAAACACTACAAATCTTTAGCATATTGTGCCAGTCTAGCTGATGTACTATCATTTCCCCTTATTCGCACTAAAACTCATTTTAATTTTATCATGTTTTTGACATTTTCAAATTTTCTAGTTAATTTTTTTTTTAATTTTTAATCCCCCTAAAATCAAAATATGTTTCAATTTTGATTTTCTGGGAAAATTTGAAACAAACTGTACAAAGTTTGACAAAATGGTTTTTCCAGAAAATAAGTTTGGTTGATTTTACCACTTGTAATGTTTGGGGATCAAATCATGTAGTTAACTCAAGTTCAATTTAATGACCTTGATTAACCACTAGTAGGATTGATCTGATTCAAAATCTGAACCACTTGAATCAATCACAAACAAACCTTTTAACTTTTGAATGAATAACGTTACCGAATAAAATTTTAAGAAAGATGCCGATTCATGCTCCACGCTTATCAACCTGGGAGCTCCGGCAAGTCAGGTTTTTCATTTGAACAGATTCACCCAAGCCTGACGGTCCTTGGGTGATTTCGAATTCTTGTTCAACAATGGTGGAAAGTTTGCATCATCCATTGTTAAACCTGAATTCTCCAGTTTTACCTCAACCAATGGCTCCTCTGGTTTTGACGAACCAGAATCATTTCCTGAGTGTGGCTTGTCTGACCTAGATGAGCCAGATTCATCGCCGACACTTTTCATCTTCTTCTTTTCCTCTTTTGTCCTCAGATTTGTATCCGATGAATTCGCCTTGCTTGACTTTGCATTTGCAGAAGTTGATTCATTAGAACTCTTACTTGATCTGTTCAGTGAACCCGAGGACAAAATCTTCTCGAGATATTCTCTTGCCTTCTTCTTCTTTTTCCTCAGTCTGTCTTTCTGCCCCTGTGAAAGTTTAACTTTCTTTTCTTGAATTGTCTGTTCTTGAACTTTAGGTTTTAGAACCTTCTGTTCATGGGGCTTGACTTTGACTGGAATCTTTGCCACTTTCTGAGATTTAGCCCTCAATCTGTCATTCGATCTCCTTGGGCAATCTCTGGCAATGTGACCTTTCATGTTGCAATTAAAGCATCTTCTGGTCTCAAAACTCCAATTCTGGCAGTTAACAGCAATGTGTCCTTGATACCCGCATCGGTAACACACTTTGTTATCATACCAATCACCATTTTCACACCAAACGCTCAGATCAAAGCACTGTTTGGCTTGGTGATACTCTTTCCTCCTGTTGATTGCTGGATTTGGCTTTTTAGCACTGTGGTTCGACCTGCACCACTTATTACCAACAATTTTTGAGTTTTCATTTTTTACTTTTTGTGATTTTTCATTGCGATTGGGTGATCGATCTGATGAGCTTTTATTTTCTTTTTGAACAATTTTCAAATTTTTATCTTTTTGTTTCTGTTCCACTTTCTTCTTCAAAGGTTTTTGCTTAGAGCATTCTCCCTTTTCAGTCGATTGTAGGACAGTTTTCTGAAATTTTTCTTTTTTATTTTTATCATCAGATTTCTCATCGCAATCTTCAACTTTGACATTGTCAAAGTTTGTGACATTGTCACTTATTGGAACAGAATTGATTGGTTTCGGACAGGGAAAATTCAAACTGTCTGATGTAGTCACAAAACCTATCAATTTCTTCTCAAGTTCATCAATCTTGTTTCTTGAACTTTCAGCTTCATTTTCAAGCTGAGATATCCTTTCAAGATGGGACTTGATTGAATTTTCATTCTTATTCTTCATGTTTTCAAGAACAGACTTTTCATTTTTCAAAACTTTTATCTGTTCCTGAAATTTTTTCTCATTTGCTTTCAAGTTTTTGTTCTCAAGCTTTATCCAGAAATCTTCATTTTCTGAGGATTTCTTGTTGCTTTCAAGGTCTTTTTCTAACTCTTCATTTTTTGCTTTCCAATATTGTTTTGACCAAAAACATTTCTCCCATCTTCAAGAATTTTCATTTGTTTTTGAAATTCTTTTTCAGCTTTTGATTTTTCAATTTCAAAACTTTTCATCTTCTCTTCAAAAACTTTTGCCTTTTCTTTCTCATTTTTGTTTTCAGATTTCAAACTGTTCAAACCATCCAACAGTTTGTCATTTTCGGCTTTCAGTTTCTCACAATTTTCCTGCAAAACAAGAATCTGTTTAATATCAACTTGCTTTTCGTCTTCCAACTTCTTGACTTTCGATGTCAAACTTTCCGCATCCTTCAAGAGTTTGTCATTCTCAGTCTTGAGGCTGTCACATTTGAAGCACACTGATGCAGAATTTGAAGTTTCATATTTCACAGATTCTTCAACTTTTGAAGCTTTTTCTTCCTTTGCTCTTTGGACATCATTTTGACTTTTCTTCTTTTCAGCATTGATCATCATCTGTTCTTCAATCTTTTCAATGAGTGGACTAATTGTCAGTTGAGAAAATTCTCCAGAAATCTTCAAGTTCAAGATATAATTTTCCCATTCTTCTTGAGGTAAAGCACTGACAAATTTTTTGTGACACTTCGGATTTTCCCGGACAATCTTTCGATGTAACATGTGTGTACGTATACTAGTAAATGAAAAAGTTGTGTATTGTTTTGATGTTCTATGTGATCCTTGCTTTGTGTGTGTGTATGATATGTATATACATATATAGGTATGAGTGTGCGTTATATATGTGTAGGCCGAAACCTCTAAGAACCCGACTCGAGACCACGGTCTCGAGTGAACAGTAGCAATGGGCCGGTTTGGGCCTTGTGACCGAGAAACCCAAGCCGGAATCCCCACTAGCCCAATTCGGAACCTTATATAAACCAACCCACCCCTCCCTTAACCATTTTTACAACACTCATCTCTCTACACTCTCATACTCTCCTCTCATCTCTCTCATTAAAACCCTAAAAACCCTCAAAGAATCACCTTCCTCTCCTTTCCTTCTCCTTCTCGGATCCGACCAACAAGAGCACCCTTTGGATTAGCTTGGAATCATCACTCGAAGGCTCCAATCCATCACCAACTTGAACACCTTTGTGTCACTCTTGAACCGGTTAGTGATGATGATGTTGTTTATATTTGCTTGTTACTAAATGATGCTTGATTATGGTTGTTGTTGTTGTGCTTGCTAGACAAAATAGAGTGTTTTTCCGGTTGTTATGATGTTTGGTTAGATCGGTTATATGTTTCGGATTAAGTGCTAGCTATGTGATTCATGATTACTAATAAGAAGATATGTTATATTGTTTAGGTTGAATGGCCTTCTTTGTTTATTATCCGATTGACATTAAGGGCTCGGGTAGGGGACTTTATGCATGATTTTGGGTTATAAATGATGAATGTGGTTTTGAATATTGTTTGAATAAATGAAGAACATGTATGAAGATGTTATGAACATTCAAATATTATGGTTTTTGATCTGTTTTGGTAAGAAATCAGACAAACAAACATGTTTAGTGGGTATAGTACATAATTTTCATGAAAATGCAATTCTATTGGTTAGTACGAGACAGGTTCTAGAAGGTCTTCATGTGCACGTAATCACGGTTGCGAGCCGCAACCTTTGGTTGCTACTCGAGACCACAGCAGGATTTGTCGAGACCTCCTTGTTGCGAGTCGCAATCAACGCGTGTTGGATCCGGTTGCGAGTCGTAACCATTGCTGCTAAGCCGGAACTGCTGATTGCGAGTCGGAATCTCTGATTGCGAGTCGTAATCAAAACGTGACGAACCGAGACCTCGGTTGCGAGTCGCAACCTTGGTTGCGAGTCACCCTTGTCTCGACTGAGCTGTTATTGGGCCAAAGAACTTGTTGGATTATCTGTTAACTGGACTGCTTGAGTATCTGTTACTGTTTAGGCCCAATAACCCCACTGTTGTATGTTGGACTTTCTGTTGACTGGGCTGCATGTATACCTGCTACTGTGGTTGTTTGCTTTTATGTTAAGTGTGATTATACGTGTTTACTTGTACCCAACTTGACCCATACTTGGTAACCATGTTAGGACGTGGTGACCAACATACTTAACCAAGTAACGTATCATACCGAGCAACCCAAGGTGAGTTCACAACTTAAAAGCATGCGTCCCGGTGGTTTGGGACACGAGACTAAAACAACCCTATCCCCTTGTAAAGGGGATACCGTCTACATTCCTTCCCTAGTTATTGGGAACAAACTTACTTTATCTTCCCTTGTATTGGGAAACCCTTTTTAGTTAATTACTGTTTATACGGAATGCAACCAACGGCACTAAACGCAACTCTATCACTCAAGTCCCTACTACATAATACCGATTAGTCGCCGGTGCCAGGCGAACGGGTTATTAGTTGATAGCGCTATTTAGGTCTTACCAGCCTCACACCGTGCCATGGTATGGGATCGGTCGTGAACTAATGTACTCAGGCATCCGTCAATGATGATAGAACATTGACATCGGGGCATCCTGCGGAAACGCAAACGGTTACCTAGTGTTCGGTATTGGAAAAACAGTTTAGTCGCTAACTTTTGGGGTAGCTCCCCATGGCATGTATAAACGGATAAATTAACTGGTGAAACAAGTTTTTGGTAATTAAAACTGGACAACTAGTGAACTCACTCAGCATTATTGTTGACCCCTTTACTGCATGCTTTGCAGGTGGCCAGTGACTGGAGCAACTACTTGGGATGTGTAGTGGTCGTCTGCCCGTGCGTTGGGCATTTATTATGCTTACCTTATGAACACTATTTAAAACTATTTATTTATGCTTCCACTACTTATTACTGTTTAAACTTGAAACCTTAAACTCTGAACTCAATATTTGCTAATCTTATGATTAGTAAGTATTACTTTTGTTATCAATTTAATTATTCGGTATAATTGGTGGCTGGATCTTGGTCAGTCACGCCCTCGAAGCGGGTGTCATCCGCGGGTGGATTTTGGGGGTGTGACAGATTGGTATCAGAGCCATTGGTTATAGTGAACTTGGTTTTAAAAAGGGGAAAAATCTTTTTGAGAAAAACCAGACTATAACCCGTGACTCGTGACGACACTACACTCCAAGTACAAGGGTCGACATATCTGACCTCATAGCTCGGACCCATAGTTACTTGCTTAATTGTCTTATGCTTTCCGCTTTACTATACGTACTGGTTTGCCTGATTAGATAGATACATCTTCTCTCTTCTATCTTATTCTCGCTATCACACACTCATACTATGTTTTCTGGTTATGAAGACAATGAGTGGACGCGGACGAGGAAACGTCAACATGACTCAGGCTCAGTTCACTAACCTGCTCAACACTGTGGCTGCAGCTTTTGCAGCTCACCCTATAGGTAAACTCGTTGTTTTAGGATGTTTAGATCCTACCGCCACATCGTCTTTTCACCTCTAAACCTATTTCGCTTCACTCCTCACAACAGGTCAGCCTGCACCTGTGCAACCACGTGTTTGTACCTTCAAGACCTTCATGGATTGCAAGCCTCTTCCGTTCAGTGGCACTGAGGGTGCCATAGGTCTCCTACACTGGATCGAGAAGGTCGAAGCTGTTTTCGCTGTCTGCGAGTGTCCCCCTGCTAATTGGGTGAAGTTTGCTACTGGTACTCTTGAGGGAAGCGCACTTTCATGGTGGAAGGCGCAAATTCAAATGCTTGGGTTGGAGACTGCTAACGCTACTGCGTGGGAAGATTTCAAGGATATGATCAAGGAAGAGTACTGTCACAGGGATGACATCCACAAGCTGGAAAATGAGTACTATGAACTCAAGATGGTTGGGTCAGAGATTGAGACCTACACCAAGCTGTCCAACGACTATGCTGCTCTTTGTCCAAACATGTCTCGACCTATGTATCGAAGAATCGAACTGTACATCAAGGGTCTGGCTCCAGAAATTCGAAGCCATGTAACTTCAGCTAACCACACTACCATTCAGCCGATCGTTCGACTTGCTCACAAACTCACTGATCAGGCTGTGGAAGAGGGCAGGTTGCCCAAAAGAATCAATGCTACTGTCGGAACTTCTAGTGACAACAAGCGTAAGTGGGAAGGAAATCAAAGCAAGGATGCTAACTCTACTCAGGCCCCAACTCAGCAAAGGAAAACTGACAACAACAAAGGCACTCAGCAACAGGGTGGCTACCGGGGGAACTACCCTAAGTGCAACAAGTGTAACAGGCACCACAATGGGGCATGCAACAAGGGTCAGTGTCAGCGATGCCACAAGATGGGGCACGAAGCAAAGGATTGTAGAAGTCAGTTCCCGGCAAGACAGAATCAGCAACAACCCCAGCAGCAACAGCAGCAGGGAAACAACAGAGCATGTTTTAAATGCGGGGCAACAGGGCACATGCGAAAGGATTGCCCTGAACTGAATCAGAATCGCAACAACAATCAGGGAGCTGGGAACAATGAGCAGAACAACAATGCTGGGAATGCAAGGGGCAGAGCTTTCGTGATTGGAGCAGGTGAAGCAAGGAACGATCCCAACGTCGTGGCGGGTAAGTTCCTACTTGATGATCGTTATGTTTCTGTGTTATTTGATTCCGGTGCCGATGCCAGTTATGTATCCCTTCGCATTAGTAAGAAACTTAAGCACTCGCCCGCATTATTAAGTTCTAAGCATACCGTCGAGATAGCTAATGGTAAGAACATCGAGGCCACGCATGTGATCCACGACTGCACCCTAGAATTGTCTGGCCACACGTTTAGTATCGATCTTTTCCCTGTCAAACTTGGAAGCTTCGACGTCGTCATTGGTATGGATTGGTTATCCAAACATCGCGCTGAGATCCTCTGTCAAGAGAAAGCAGTTCGTATACCTCGCCGTTCTGGTCAACCCCTCATCGTCAAAGGCAACAAAGGTGGAGAGGTCACAGGCATTATCTCGCTTCTGAAAGCCCAGAAGTGTTTGCAGAAAGGACACACCGCTATCTTAGCACTTGTCACCAACACCCACGAAAAGGAAAAGAGGATTGAAGATTTTCCTGTAGTACGCGATTATCCCGAGGTATTTCCTGAGGAACTACCTGGACTCCCTCCCCACCGTCAGGTCGAATTCCAAATCGAGCTAGCTCCCGGAGCAGCACCCATAGCTCGTGCACCGTACCGTTTAGCCCCTGCAGAACTGAAGGAACTCTCTACGCAACTACAAGAACTTTTGGATAAAGGATTTATCCGTCCTAGTTCATCACCCTGGGGAGCACCAGTACTCTTTGTCAAGAAGAAGGATGGCACGTTCCGAATGTGCATCGACTATCGTGAGCTGAACAAGGTTACCATCAAGAATCGATACCCTCTCCCGCGTATCGACGACCTATTCGATCAGTTGCAAGGATCGAGCTACTATTCAAAGATTGACCTGCGATCAGGCTATCATCAGCTGAGAGTTCGTAATGAAGATATTTCCAAGACTGCATTCAGGACTCGTTATGGTCATTACGAGTTCCTCGTCATGCCGTTTGGAATGACTAACGCACCTGCAGTGTTCATGGATCTTATGAACCGCGTATGTAAGCCTTACCTCGACAAATTTGTGATTGTGTTCATCGACGACATTCTGATTTATTCGAAAAGTCAAGAAGAGCATGAACAACACCTACGTCTTATTCTGGAACTCCTTCGCAACGAGCAGCTGTACGCCAAATTCTCTAAATGTGACTTCTGGCTTCGAGAAGTCCATTTCCTCGGCCATGTAGTTAATAAGAACGGAATTCACGTCGACCCAGCCAAGATCGAATCGATAAAGAACTGGCCTACCCCTAAGACTCCCACTGAAGTTCGCCAATTCTTGGGCTTGGCAGGCTACTACCGCAGATTCATTCAGGGATTCTCCAAGATTGCACAACCCCTCACGACTCTTACTCAGAAAGGCGTCGCCTACAAGTGGAATGCAGCACAGGAATCTGCTTTTCAGAGGCTTAAGGATAACCTCTGTAGCGCTCCTATCCTCTCGTTGCCTGAGGGCACTGACGACTTCGTAGTTTACTGCGATGCATCTATTCATGGGCTCGGTTGCGTGCTAATGCAACGCGAGAAAGTTATTGTCTACGCCTCTCGACAACTCAAGACGCATGAAAAGAACTACACGACGCATGACTTGGAACTGGGAGCAGTGATCTTTGCTCTTAAGATATGGAGACATTACCTGTACGGTACCAAGTGCACTATTTACACCGATCACAGGAGTCTCGAGCATATCTTTAGGCAAAAGGAATTGAACATGAGACAACGTCGATGGGTCGAACTCTTGAATGACTACGAATGCGCCATTAAATACCATCCGGGCAAGGCCAATGTTGTGGCAGACGCCCTCAGTCGAAAGGACACTATGCCAAACCGCGTGCGAGCACTGCAACTTACCATCCAGTCTAACCTCCCTACCCAGATTCGAAATGCTCAAGTTGAAGCATTGAAGCCGGAAAACATCAGGGCTGAGTCTCTGCGAGGATCGAGACAACAACTAGAACAGAAAGAAGATGGTGCTTACTATGTAACAGGGCGTATCTGGGTTCCACTCTATGGAGATTTACGTGAACTCGTGATGGATGAAGCCCACAAGTCCCGCTACTCAGTACATCCTGGTTCGGACAAGATGTACCACGATTTGAAGACTACATATTGGTGGCCTGGTATGAAGGCCCACATAGCAACATACGTCAGCAAATGTTTGACTTGCGCGAGAGTCAAGACAGAATACCAGAAGCCAGCAGGTCTACTCCAACAACCAGAAATCCCGAAATGGAAATGGGAGCAAATTTCCATGGATTTTGTTACAGGACTACCTAGGTCTCAACGCGGAAATGATACTATTTGGGTAATCGTAGATCGATTGACCAAGTCCGCGCACTTTCTGGCTATTAAGGAAACAGACAAGTTTTCTACCCTGGCGGAGATTTACTTAAAGGAAGTAGTTTCGAGGCACGGAGTGCCAACCTCAATTATTTCCGACCGAGATGCTCGATTTACTTCGGAATTGTGGCAAGCTATGCACAAATGTTTTGGCTCACGTTTGGACATGAGCACCGCATATCACCCGCAAACGGATGGACAATCTGAACGCACCATCCAGACTCTAGAAGACATGCTTAGAGCATGTGTGATCGATTTTGGCAAGAACTGGGAGAAGCATCTACCGCTAGTAGAGTTCTCTTACAACAACAGCTACCATACTAGTATTCAGGCAGCACCTTTTGAGGCATTGTACGGTCGTAAATGCCGGTCACCTCTCTGCTGGGCAGAAATCGGTGATAGTCAAATCACGGGCCCAGAGATGGTGGTAGATACAACGGAAAGGATTGCCCAGATCAGACAACGCATGGCGGCAGCTCGTGACCGTCAGAAGAGTTACGCTGATAAGCGTAGGAAACCCTTGGAATTCCAGGTCGGTGACCGGGTTCTACTTAAAGTCTCACCCTGGAAGGGTGTGGTTCGCTTTGGTAAACGGGGCAAGCTTAATCCGCGATATATCGGACCATTCGAAATTACCGAGAAGATCGGTAAGGTTGCTTATAGATTGAACCTGCCTGAAGGACTGAGTGCGGTACATAACGTTTTCCACGTATCCAACCTGAAGAAGTGTTTGTCGGATGAAACACTTGTGATTCCTTTTAAGGAACTGACGATTGACGAACAGCTACACTTTACTGAGGAACCGATTGAGATCACCGATCGAGAGATCAAAATCCTCAAACGTAGCCAGATACCTCTTGTACGAGTTCGTTGGAACTCGCGACGTGGCCCAGAGTATACCTGGGAGCGGGAAGACCAGATGAAGCACAAGTATCCCCAGCTGTTCCCTAACGAAAACCCCAGCACTGAAGCTACGAACGAATTTCGGGACGAAATTCCAAACTAACGGGGGGATGATGTGACACCCCGTTGAAACGCTTTCACTTACACTAGCTTGACAGTGGCTGCCTTAACTTTCGGGACGAAAGTTCCTAAAACTTGGGGATAATGTGACACTTCGGATTTTCCCGGACAATCTTTCGATGTAACATGTGTGTACGTATACTAGTAAATGAAAAAGTTGTGTATTGTTTTGATGTTCTATGTGATCCTTGCTTTGTGTGTGTGTATGATATGTATATACATATATAGGTATGAGTGTGCGTTATATATGTGTAGGCCGAAACCTCTAAGAACCCGACTCGAGACCACGGTCTCGAGTGAACAGTAGCAATGGGCCGGTTTGGGCCTTGTGACCGAGAAACCCAAGCCGGAATCCCCACTAGCCCAGTTCGGAACCTTATATAAACCAACCCACCCCTCCCTTAACCATTTTTACAACACTCATCTCTCTACACTCTCATACTCTCCTCTCATCTCTCTCATTAAAACCCTAAAAACCCTCAAAGAATCACCTTCCTCTCCTTTCCTTCTCCTTCTCGGATCCGACCAACAAGAGCACCCTTTGGATTAGCTTGGAATCATCACTCGAAGGCTCCAATCCATCACCAACTTGAACACCTTTGTGTCACTCTTGAACCGGTTAGTGATGATGATGTTGTTTATATTTGCTTGTTACTAAATGATGCTTGATTATGGTTGTTGTTGTTGTGCTTGCTAGACAAAATAGAGTGTTTTTCCGGTTGTTATGATGTTTGGTTAGATCGGTTATATGTTTCGGATTAAGTGCTAGCTATGTGATTCATGATTACTAATAAGAAGATATGTTATATTGTTTAGGTTGAATGGCCTTCTTTGTTTATTATCCGATTGACATTAAGGGCTCGGGTAGGGGACTTTATGCATGATTTTGGGTTATAAATGATGAATGTGGTTTTGAATATTGTTTGAATAAATGAAGAACATGTATGAAGATGTTATGAACATTCAAATATTATTGTTTTTGATCTGTTTTGGTAAGAAATCAGACAAACAAACATGTTTAGTGGGTATAGTACATAATTTTCATGAAAATGCAATTCTATTGGTTAGTACGAGACAGGTTCTAGAAGGTCTTCATGTGCACGTAATCACGGTTGCGAGTCGCAACCTTTGGTTGCTACTCGAGACCACAGCAGGATTTGTCGAGACCTCCTGGTTGCGAGTCGCAATCAACGCGTGTTGGATCCGGTTGCGAGTCGTAACCATTGCTGCTAAGCCGGAACTGCTGATTGCGAGTCGGAATCTCTGATTGCGAGTCGTAATCAAAACGTGACGAACCGAGACCTCGGTTGCGAGTCGCAACCTTGGTTGCGAGTCACCCTTGTCTCGACTGAGCTGTTATTGGGCCAAAGAACTTGTTGGATTATCTGTTAACTGGACTGCTTGAGTATCTGTTACTGTTTAGGCCCAATAACCCCACTGTTGTATGTTGGACTTTCTGTTGACTGGGCTGCATGTATACCTGCTACTGTGGTTGTTTGCTTTTATGTTAAGTGTGATTATACGTGTTTACTTGTACCCAACTTGACCCATACTTGGTAACCATGTTAGGACGTGGTGACCAACATACTTAACCAAGTAACGTATCATACCGAGCAACCCAAGGTGAGTTCACAACTTAAAAGCATGCGTCCCGGTGGTTTGGGACACGAGACTAAAACAACCCTATCCCCTTGTAAAGGGGATACTGTCTACATTCCTTCCCTAGTTATTGGGAACAAACTTACTTTATCTTCCCTTGTATTGGGAAACCCTTTTTAGTTAATTACTGTTTATACGGAATGCAACCAACGGCACTAAACGCAACTCTATCACTCAAGTCCCTACTACATAATACCGATTAGTCGCCGGTGCCAGGCGAACGGGTTATTAGTTGATAGCGCTATTTAGGTCTTACCAGCCTCACACCGTGCCATGGTATGGGATCGGTCGTGAACTAATGTACTCAGGCATCCGTCAATGATGATAGAACATTGACATCGGGGCATCCTGCGGAAACGCAAACGGTTACCTAGTGTTCGGTATTGGAAAAACAGTTTAGTCGCTAACTTTTGGGGTAGCTCCCCATGGCATGTATAAACGGATAAATTAACTGGTGAAACAAGTTTTTGGTAATTAAAACTGGACAACTAGTGAACTCACTCAGCATTATTGTTGACCCCTTTACTGCATGCTTTGCAGGTGGCCAGTGACTGGAGCAACTACTTGGGATGTGTAGTGGCCGTCTGCCCGTGCGTTGGGCATTTATTATGCTTACCTTATGAACACTATTTAAAACTATTTATTTATGCTTCCGCTACTTATTACTGTTTAAACTTGAAACCTTAAACTCTGAACTCGATATTTGCTAATCTTATGATTAGTAAGTATTACTTTTGTTATCAATTTAATTATTCGGTATAATTGGTGGCTGGATCTTGGTCAGTCACGCCCTCGAAGCGGGTGTCATCCGCGGGTGGATTTTGGGGGTGTGACATTTTTCAACCCATTCTTCTGGTCTTTTGGTTATACCAATTTTGGACATTGAACGAACAAGATGTTTATACCTCTCAATGATACTCTTTGTATTTTCTCCTGGACAACCTGAAAACGAATCAAATTCTTTCTTTAATACATTTATTCTATCAAATGTTTCTTGAGTCATATTAAAGAAATTTTGTATCCATGATTCGGTAACGCGTTTTTCAAAAACAGTGACGAATAAACAAAACTAGATGAGTTCATAGAAGCGAAACTAGGGTTTGTCCGAATAAGCGAAACCCTGTTAAGCACTTGAAGCGAAATCTTAGATGTATAGATAAGCAAAACACCAAAGAACAAATAAGCGAAACCAGTGTTTGCACTAATAAGCGAAACCTGATTGGTCCAATAAGCGAAACCTGATTGGTCCAATAACCGAAACCTGATTGGTCTAATAAGTGAAACCTTTATGAACTTTTGAAGCGAAACTACTTGATGTTCAACCAAGCGGAACTCCAACTTGTCACCTGAAGCGAACCTTTCAAACGGAACCACTTGTCATTTGAAGCGAAACTATGACAAATTGTGTTCACTGAAACGGAACTACCCTGTAATTTGAAGCGAAACCTCTTAATTTCCTGACACAGAAGCGAAACTATATGGACAAATAAGCGAAACTATCAGGTGTTCGAATAAGCGAAACCATGTCCGAAGCTGATTTGATCCATTTTTAGTCCATATTTGGGTCCAAAATTTTCCAGGGTTTGTCTATGTCCAATAATACACAATCTGTGAAATTTTGAACCAATTTTGACCGATAAAACTCCCTGAACTGATGAAAGAAGGTGTAGAAATCAGAATTTTTGAGCGAAAACGAACTAAACGGTAAGAACTCTTCCTCCTGAGCTCTGATACCACATGTAGGATCGTTAGACGACCTGATGAGTCGATCAGAAGAGCGCTTAGACAGAATCAGAGGCCGAATTCATTGATTCGGTCTTCGTTTAGCTTGATTTCACACTTTAACGTCTCTTTTATTAATCTGCTAACAATTTACAAGTTCCGGAGACAAACTGGCAGGGCTTCGCCGTTACACCACACAATTGCTACCCAGTTCCGCTTATGAGACCACCTATATATAGACACGAGGTTTCGCTTGAATGTACATGCTCACATAAGCGAAACCTCCTGCTGTCATTCAAGCGAAACCACTAAATGACATACAAGCGGAACCTATCCTATGACACATAAGCGGAACCATGTCTAAAACATGATTTCTCGATTTCCGTGCATAATACAAACAGCCCTAACCTAAGACTCGAACTAAGATGTAGTCGACAGACAACTGCACCAACACATTATTCTTGGGTGAAAAATAAGTTTATATATATTTTCTAAGTTAGACTTGAAAATATATTATTTTTTTTAGATTTATATGAAATTTATAAATATTTTTGCCAAGGGAAAAATTATAAGTAATTTTTCTATGTAATATTTCTTAAAATATATATTTTGAGAATATATTGATGTATTTTTTTTATTAGAAATATTATTCCGGAGAGGCTAATACAAAAGTTAAGTATAAGAGTACTCATTAATTACAAGAAAATACGTATTCTCGTACGTATAAATACACAGCGGAATACGCTACTGAAACATGGAAAAAATATACAAGTATAAGAATACGAATACTAATACACCCATCCTTGGGGAATTATTCATGTACAAATACATAAGTGTGACAAGTTAAAAATATATTATTTTAACCATTATTCCAAAATTTGGTAAGTATAATTTAAGTTAAAATATTTATTATTTTAACAAATAATTATATAACTTGGAATAATATTAAAGACATAAAGGAATGTAACTCAAAGACGCTAATTAATACTAAGTCAAGGCACGACCCGCTCGTCTAATAAATCGTAGTACGTTGTAGGTAGTCGTGTACACCAGAAGAAGCTTTGAGTTACAGTTGGATAGAAGAACGCAGGATTGTGAGTTCATGTCCCCCTTTTCTTTTACTTTTTTGTTTTATAACTTCGGGGGTGAAGTACATGTTACAAAATGTTTACAAACGATTACAATTGGTATGGTTAGCTAAGGAATGTATTGTTAGATCATGTGAATGGGTAGGCGCACTCTTAAGACCATTAATCCTCGTATTTGGACCGAGGGATATGAGTGATAGATCTATTTGGGTGTAGCGAGCCCACACCCATGTGGACTGGGGTTTGGCCCATGAGGTGACTATGTCTTACAGTCGGAAGCCCGGTGCAAAATCTGCTAGGTTTGAGCCTTCCTACGCCGTTGCACACATGTTAATGGCCTTGCAAACCATTAGTTGATTTGTTTCCTTATTTGCTTTCATACCGGATTTACAAAACATACATACTTACAATGATTACAAAGGCTATTCGTGTACACATACAAACACATGAACTCGCTCAACTTTTGTTGATGTTTTCAAACTACATGTATTTCAGGAAATTAAATGTGGATCTGGCGGGTGTTTGGAAGTTTCAAGTGATGTTGGAAATAAAAGATGTCACATCATTCAAAGCCGGTTTTTATTAATGTCTTTTGTCGAGTCCTTATGGAACTCTAAACAATTTGCATGGTTTGTAATTTGGATTTGAAGTCTATGTTTGGATTCTAAAACAATTGTTGTTATGATGTTTTAAAACTTAATCAATGGATGAACATCTCTAGCTTTATCATATAGTTGTTTGTTATGATTGAATGCAATGATATTAAGCAAGTCACACATAATCGCGCTTCCGCAAAAGTCAGGGTGTGACAGTTTGGTATCAGAGCTTCGGCTGTAGCGAACTACGATTCCTTCTCGAGTCTAGACTACAATCATTAGGGCTCTCACGAAAATGTTTTTACAACATGTTTTCATTGCATACACAAAACGCCCAGATCCATGGAACAAACATTTTTACAAAAGGAAAGACAAGAAACACAATTGCAAGGTCACCTTTGTGGTTTAGTCTGGGATAGACTAGGAAGGATAGAAAGGTTTCATGAGGAATAACGAGGATACATGATTTCATAATACATTGTCTTTGATTGCATACTAAATGATAGTGGTTAATATATGTGCATATGTTATGATTGTTCTGTTACAGACACTATGTCTTCTTCAGAGAGTGGATTATCAGATGTTGATGACCCTATGGCCCTCGTCTCTGATAGCGAGAGTGCACCCGAGCCGGAGATACTTACATCCGACACTGAGAGCTGTTGGTGCAGTTGTCTGACGACTACATCTTCGTTCGAGTCTTAGAATAGGACTGATTGTATAATGAACGGAAAACGAGAAAACATGTAATAGATAGGTCTGTTCATTGGTCCAATAGATTAGGTCCCCGCTCGAACGACAAGTCATGTGGGTCCGCTCGTATGACTGTTTGGGTTCGCTCGAGTGACCAGCTCTATTGGTCCGCTCGAGTGGCATCAAACTGGTTCGCTTATTGGGCTGTCCAATAAGCGAACCCAACAATCTATAAATAGGTGATGTTCGAGCGAATCAGATAACGGACTTGTTGATTTTCGTGTCGAAATGCTGTTGGATTGAAGATTGAAGTGTAATCAGTGTCAAATCAATAAAACAAGTAGTTAAAGTGATTTGCGTGCTATTTCTACCTTAGTTTCTTGTTATTCCGCACCTGAAACCAAGGAGAAAGCCTCTGAACGACTCGTTTAGGTCAGAATACGATCCTACAAGAGCGACCCTGACATGATATCCGATCACGAGGATGACTTTCAGCCATTCGCGTTGCCTGACTTTGGAGATGACTTACCCCTTGCTGATGGTATTCCAGACGAGGATCCTTTTGTTGTTCCCGTTCCAGTCCATGATTATCTTATCATCGGTCATCCCGATGGTGAGCATATTGTGGCATCGATCCTCGCTCCCGTTCCTCTCGTGGTCATCCCTCCTGAGTATTGGCCTTTTGATGATTTGTTTGATGATGGCATTGATCTGTTTGTTGATGTTCCCCCTGATGATGCCCATGGTGATGGAGAGATAGATGAGGACGTTATTGTTGTCCCACCTCCCGAGATTCCTGTTATCGAGTGATCCTCTGATTCTAGTTTACACTCTGTTTCAGACTCCTTTGAGTCTGTGACGTCTTCAGCTTTGCAGGCAGTTGGATTACAGCGCTATGCCACTGATTCTGATGATGATACTGCAATGTCAGCTGCACTATCTCCTCCACATGACCCCGAGCTTGGTCTTGAGCCAGATGTTGTTCTTGTTGATCAGCCTGATGTTGTACCTACTGATCCTGAGCCGATACCCGATCCAGACCATGTTCCTTTTGGTTTACCAGACATTGTGCCATGGCCCCCGACTCGGTTTTACCCGTTTCAGGAGCCGCAGAACAGAAACCTGTGGTATTGTTTATTTTGGCAGTGGAAATTTTAACAGGATCTTTTAAAATTGAAAATGCCCAATTATTTTATTTCACATTTTGGGACAAACCCCGTATTTACAATAAGGGAAAATTTACTGGGAAATTACTGTTTTACAAAAACATGTTTATTTATTTATTTTCTGAGCCATAGTCTTCAAGCTGGTGTGTTGCCCGACACCTTTCCTGATTCACAGTAAATCACCTAAAACATGTTTTAGAAAGATTTTATCAGCGGGGAAATACTGGCGAGTCATTCAAGTTTCACAAAAGACACATTGTTATAAATATACAGCATTAAGGGTTTTTATATTTACCCCTACCATATAATTAGCTGATTCAGCTGTCACTCGACCGAATCTATGACTATGGACATATCACTAATTAGGCTCGCCCACCTAAAGTGATAAATCGTTAGTAGTAATGTGCACAAAACCCCCACATACTGCCAGTAATTAAAGATTAGCAAAGACTTAATCACTGCAAAGTATAACTAGAAAACATTTAGGGTTTTGTAATGCAATTTGATAAAAAGAGAATGACTCGCATTGCAAGTTTAACAGGACAGAACTTTGCCTACTGATTTAGCCTTGTAACCTAGTTAAATAATAACGCACACGAAACTAGGTCAAGAACTTAATATAACATTTACGATAAACTCACGAAATCAAAACCCTCATGACGAATGACAAAGTATAGCCCGAATTTGGGCAGCACTTAAACATCCATCGGATCAGTTTCAATCGATCGGACATTGTATCGTAGCAGTGATCGAGTTAATACCCTGTACTCGTAGCAGCGTTTCCCTACTTAAAACTTCGAATTTGAGCAGTATACTTCGTTTTAAAGTAAAATTTTCGAGCACAAAAGCAAGTCCCATGCACAAGCAATTTATAGCAGAATTTTGGGTTTTACGCAGCCCGCGTAAACCTTAACAACATCTTACGCGGCCCGCGAGGGCCACCTAGTCTACGATTAGGGCTAGCGTGTCACGTGTAGGCCCGCCACATGTCTGACACGTGGCCTGAACGCTTATCCGGTGATCTTCGATCTGTCGCGGCCCGCGTAGACTATCCTTAAGTCCTACGCGGCCCGCGAGCGGCCAGAAAATTCAAATTTCTTGATTTTTGTTATGGATTAGGGTTTTAGGGCTCCGGGTTTCTACTTACGAGTCGTTTTGGGACATTTTTGCAGGTCCTTACATCCTCCCCACCTTATTTAAAATCTCGTCCTCGAGATTTACTGGAACAAGTAGGGATATTTTTGCTTCATCTCTGATTCTAGTTCCCAAGTGTACTCAGGTCCTCTTTTTGAATCCCACTTGACTTTGACCAGCACCAATCTTTTGTGCTTGAGAAACTTGACCTTTTTGTCTTCTATTTGGAGTGGTTTTTCCACAAATTTCAACTTTTCATTTACCTCTATATCCTGAAGAGGTACTACCAGCGATTTGTCAGATAAACATTTCTTGAGGTTAGATACATGAAACACGTCATGTACTCCAGCCAGCTCTTCGGGTAGTTGTAAGCGACAGGCAACTGGTCCTATCCGCTGGATTACTGGGAATGGTCCTATGTACCTTGGACTTAGGTTTCCTTTCTTTCCGAACCGAACTACCCCTTTCCAAGGAGAAACTTTTAAGAGTACCTTATCTTCGATTTGAAATTCTAATGGCTTGCGTCGATTATCTGGATAACTCTTTTGGCGATCTCGAGCAGTTTTCAGTCTTTCCTTGATTTGAGTTATCTTGTCGGTGGTTTCTTGTACGATCTCAGGACCTGATAGTTGATTTTCTCCTATTTCTGCCCAGCAAACGGGAATTCTACACTTTCGTCCATATAGTGCTTTGAATGGGGCAGCTTCAATGCTTGCATGATAACTATTGTTATAGGAGAATTCAATTAAGGGTAGGTGGTCATCCCAGTTTCCACCAAAATCTATTACACATGCCCTGAGCATGTCTTCTAGGGTTTAGATTGTCCTTTCACTTTGTCCGTCTGTTTGGGGATGGTATGCAGTACTTAAATTCAGTCGGGTTCCCATAGCTTCTTGGAAACTTGTCCGAAAATGTGAAGTGGAACGGCTATCCCTATCTGATACAATGGAGAGTAGAACTCCATGTAAGGATACTACCTCATCTACGTATAACTTTGCTAATCTCTCTATGCTAAAGGTTTCCTTCATGGGTAGAAAATGAGCTGATTTGGTTAATCGATCGAAAATTACCCAAATTGCGTCGTTACCTTTCCTTGTTTTGGGCAAATTAGTAACAAAGTCCATTGTTATTAATTCCCATTTCCATACAGGCATTTCCAATTGTTGGAGTAACCCTGAAGGTTTCTGGTGCTCTGCCTTAACTTGTGAACAGGTCAGACACTTAGATACATATCTAGCTATGTCCTTTTTCATTCCTATCCACCAGAAATTATTTCTTAAATCTTGGTACATCTTGTTGTTTCCAGGGTGCATGGTATATCTAGATTTATAGGCTTCCTCTAAAATTTTATTTCTTAAATTTCCTCGTTTAGGTACCCAAATCCTTTTCTTGTGGAATCTCCAAATTCCATCAGGCTTGTTCTAATTCCTTTATCCTTCCTTTCATTCCTTCAGCATCATCCTTGATCGCTGTTTCTTGAACACTCTTCAATTGTTCCATTAAATCTACTTGAAGATTTAATCTAAGAGCACGAACTCGCTTTTGCTTTTCATGATACTTACGACTTAGGGCATCTGCGACTACATTTGCTTTTCCTTCGTGATATTGAATATCACGTAGTCACTTAGAATTTCTATCCATCTTCTTTGCCTCATGTTTAATTCTTTTTGCCCAAATATGTACTTTAAGCTTTTATGATCTGTATAAACGGTAAACTTACTTCCATACAGATAGTGTCTCCAAATTTTAAGGGCAAAAATTATCGACCCTAACTCTAAGTCATGTGTCATATAGTTTTCCTCGTGCTTTTTCAATTACCTTGAGGCATACGCAATTACCTTTTTACATTGCATCAGCACACATCCTAATCCTAGCTTAGAAGCGTCATAATAAACTTCAAAATCTTTTGTTCCTTCTGGTAAGGCAAGAATTTGGGCGTTTGTTAATCTTTGCTTTAAAATCCTAAAGGCCTCTTCTTGCCGAGGTCCCCATTCAAACTTAATTGTTTTACAGGTTAGCTTAGTTAATGGCACCGCGATTTTGGAAAAATCCTTAATGAATCGCCTATATTATCTAGCTAATCCTAGAAAACTTCTAACTTCCATAGCTGATTGCGGGACCTTCCATTTGGTGATTGCTTCTATTTTGGAGGGATCTACGTGAATACCTTCGTGATTCACCATGTGTCCTAAAAATTGTACCTCCTGTAGCCAAAATTCACACTTTGAGAATTTGGCATAAAGCTTTTCCTTTCTTAACAGGGTTAAGAGTGCATGTAAATGCTCACAATGCTCGTCTTGACTTTTGGAATAAATAAGTATATCGTCGATGAAGACAATTACGAATTTATCCAAATACGGTTTACAGATCCTATTCATCATATCCATAAATGCTGCAGGAGCATTTGTTAGTCCAAATGGCATAACTATAAACTCGTAGTGACCATACCTAGTTCTGAAAGCGGTTTTAGGTATGTCTTCTTCTTGTACCTTCAACTGATGATATCCGGAGCGTAAATCTATTTTAGAAAAATATCTAGCTCCCTGAAGTTGATCAAAAAGATCATCAATCCTAGGTAATGGGTATCGATTCTTAATTGTAACCTTATTCAATTCCCTATAATCAATACACATTCGCATTGAACCATCTTTCTTCTTCACAAACAACACCGGTGCTCCCCATGGGGATGAACTAGGTTGTATAAACCCTTTACTGAGCAATTCATCTAACTGCTTTTTCAGTTCTAACATTTCGGTGGGTGCTAACCGATAGGGTGCCTTGGCTATTGGTGTTGTTCCAGGAATTAGATGAATTCTAAACTCTACTTCTCTATCTGGTGGCAATCCTGGTAGTTCTTCTGGAAATACATCCGGGTACTCTAATGCTACAGGGATTTCCTTAAGTTCCTTACCTTTAGTGTTAATGATTACCGAAATCATGTACACTATTCCTTGCTTTTGTTCATAACTAGTAACTTTCATTACTGAAATGAACTTCATTGGTTTACGTGAATTATCTCCGGTAATCATAATTACTTTTCCTGCGGGTGTATGAATTTCTATAGAATTCTTATCACAGAGGATTCGAGCATGGTTGGCTACTAACCAATCCATTCCAAATACGACATCGAATCCAGCTAAATTCATAGGTAACAGGTTTGCAGAAAATTGATGACCTGAAAGTTCTATCTTTCCTTCTCGTAGAACCTTATCTATGCTAATAGAATTTCCGTCTGCCGTTTCTACCGTAAAAATCTGCCTAAGTGTGGTTAAGGGTAGCTTAAGAGCTTGGCAGAAAGAAGTATTTATAAAACTTTGGTTTGCACCAGAGTTAAATAATACTTTTTCATAAACGTCGTGTACCAGAAACGTACCAGCTATTACATCGGGAATCAGTTCGGCTTCCTGTGTGGTCAATTGGAAGGCTCTTGCGTTCTTCTTATTAGTTCCTTCAGCAGGTTTGGCCTTGTTATCCGCTGGCTTGACCAATTTAGGGCATTCGGGTCTGAAATGCCCAGCTTCTCCACAGTTGTAGCAGATCTTTGATTTCTTTTTGCATTCCTCCTCCCGATGGCCCGGAATTTTGCAGAAATTACAATTTTCTCTACATTTTCCAAAATGTTTCTTTTTGCAATTTCTGCAAAATGGCGGGGTGGAAGAGGACCCAGTTCCCTTCCTCTTGAAGTTACTATTATTACCCACACGAAATCCTTGGGTAATCTTTTGGGCTAACTCCTTTTTCCTGTTTTCTTCCCGCATACGCACCAGCCCGTCGGTCAAGGTATTGGCTAGTTCCACCGCATCGTCAATGGTGTGGGGTCTCGCAGCTTTGACGATATCACGAATCTCGATAATTAAACCTAAAATATAGCGAGAAATAAGTACCGGTTCTGGCGAGGCCAGGGTTGGTAAAATTCTGGCATATTCGAAGAATTTCGAAGTATACCCTCGACAGTCAATATCCACCATTCGATGGCTCAGGAACTTATTTGCCATTTGTTCCTTTTCATATTCGGGGTAGAATTTCCTTTCCACTAGACGCTTAAATTCCTCCCAACTCATGGCATATGCCATGTCACTTCCCTTGGCTTGCAACACCGTATTCCACCATTCCAATGCCTCTTCCTTGAAAAGGTGAGAAGCATACATGACCTTATCCTCCTCGGCACATTTACTTATTTTAATTACTGCCTCGGTCTTTTCCAACCAACGCAGTGCAGCAGTCGCCCCTTCATTGCCTGCAAATTCAATAGGTTTACAGGCAAAAAAATTCTTTATAAGTGCAACCAGGTGTTGCAACTTTCATTTTCTTGAGTATTGGGACTTGAATCACATTATTATCATTGTTGTCGCCTCCATTTACACTGTTACTAAAATTATCGTCGCGTGTGCGTTTACTGGGGTTGGCTTGCGAAGGCTCAACAGGACTTTTAACAGCAGCGACGATTGTCGGGATAGCATTGGTTATACCCTGGGCAACGATATTTTCTATATCTTGCCGATTTAGAAAGTGATCCTCATTATTTTGTTCCGATTGATTAACTTCGTTGACTGGTTGGTTTTCCGCGTTTTCCATCTGAATAATAATTCAACAATATAATTATAAATTATTGATACAAATTAAATAACAACCAAACATACTAAAGCAATCACACATAATCAAGTTAACACGTATAGCCAAAATTGTCGACTTTGCGACTTTCATATTTTTATATATTAGTATGCATCGATACACACCAGTTATCTTACAAAAGTTTTATTTTGAGTTATTTTACATGATTATATTTTTTTATTATTATTTATTATTATATTATTATTATAAAACACATAACCACACAATCACACAACCACAGTCAGCTCGCATTTCAGAATCGACGCTCCCTCTCGTCGTATTTCCATGAGATCTGTTCTCCCACTTCTCGGATTTGATTTCCTGCGTCCACCAGTTCCTCACCATAGTGGCGGAGTTCAGCCAAGTTTTCTGTGCTCATAGGTGGGTTTGGTGCAGGCTTAGGGTCAAACTGGGGAAAATAAGCGTTGGGGTTATTCATGAAATTCTGAAATTGCCAGTCGCTTGTCCACCACTCTTCCAGCTGACCTATAACAGGTTGGGGGTTGACAATAGGATCTGTGATAGTAGGTTCTAAATTAACTAGGAGTTGGGATTCAGCGGGATAATTGAAGAGGTTTTCATCGGCAGGTCCGATGAGGTCACAATTGGCTAGTTTGTGGTCCAGCTCCTCCCATGGTGGCATTTCCTGGGCTTGCCCGGAACATTCCCCGATCTCTTTTCCTTTCCCTTTATCTTTCGGATCCTCAGTCTTTTTAACCTTCTGTGCAACTGGTTTCTTCCTACGCCCACGTTTCCAGTCCAAGATTCTCCTCCTCTTTTTCGGCTTTTGTTTCACCTGCGGTTGGGCCTGGAATACTATTGGCTCTTCAGTATCAGCCTGGTAGCCAGTTAAAGTCCCGGTGGTATCCATATCGGTGTTATGGATAGTAAAGTTTCTGAGTGCCTCTGACAGTTCATTCATGCTGTTAGCACACATGAAGACACGCACAAATTTAAGTTAAAATTTTATTTATTGTAAATTAAGTTTTCACAAAATCACAGAATGGCAATCAGAAAAATTAAGTATTTCTAAATACTTAATTGGCTTAAATCGGTGGCTCTGATACCACCTTTTTCTGTCACGGCCCCCGACTCGGTTTTACCCGTTTCAGGAGCCGCGGAACAGAAACCCGTGGTATTGTTTATTTTGGTTGCGGAAATTTTAACAGGATCTTTTAAAACTGAAAATGCCCAATTATTTTATTTCACATTTTGGGACAAACCCCGTAATTTACAATAAGGGAAAATTTACTGGGAAATTACTGTTTTACAAAAACATGTTTATTTATTTATATTCTGAGCCACAGTCTTCAAGCTGGTGTGTTACCCGAAACCTTTCCTGATTCACAGTAAATCACCTAAAACATGTTTTAAAAAGATTTTATCAGCGGGGAAATCCTGACTAATATTATGGCTTTGATTGTTTACTTGTGATCAGGATACTGAATCAGGATATTGGTAACATCCTGATACGATATCCTGGTAGTGACTGATTTAACCACGTGCAGATTTGAAGGTGCAAGTCTCCAACGTTCAAGTGGACTTCTTCTCCTCGAGACTCGGGTGAATCAGTTAGTTTATAGACGTTGAACCCGGAAGACCAGGACTGCAATGTTCATATAGGGAATATCCGCTGGATCCCAGAATAATAGGATATTTAGTTAGTTTTCTTTTACTATAAATAGATTGATCGGATCAGATTAAGGAACACACTCTTTTGCACACTCTTTCTCTTCTGTTGCAAACAACCACTACACACAAACACTTGTACTCAAATTACTTTGTAACACCTAGTTGTTCTGCATCATATCCTGCACTGTATCCTGATATTTGAAGTAATAGAAGAACAAGGCAGCTGCGATTATCAACTTCCGAGGTTTTGTGCTGGCGATCTAGATTGATCAAGGGCTTTCCTCGTACATCCCGTGTCACCCTTTACTTTTTTGCTCATTGTTTGATCATAAATACAGCTCTATAACTTGAGCCGTATCCTGAAACTGTTTTTTTGCAAATAACTTAACTAGCATATTTTCAACACACATTTCTAGCACACTATCTCACTTAACTAATTTGATCACTTAATTGCTTCGGTAATTTTTGACCAAAACAATTTGGCGCCCACCGTGGGGCAAGTGGTGCTATTTCTACTAAAAGCTTTTGCAAAATCATTACTTGGTTTTCTATTTTCAAAACTTTTTGCTATATTATTTCCAATGGCCTCAAGATCAAACATGAGCTCTTCCACCGTGTCTGCTACCATCTCTGCAACAATTGGTTCGATGCTTCCACCACCTCCTCCGAGATCGCAAGCCTCTTCTCAAGGAACTGAAATTCATGTGGCTCGGGATGTTATCCCCGCTCGCAATATCCTGGGATCTGGTCCTGTTTTAGCTTCTAATGAGGAAATTCTAAATTTGTTTGGTAGTGTACATAAACAGATGAGGCAGTAGCAGGAAACTAATCAAATGCTGATGAGAGAGATACAACTCTTGAAATCCGGCTCAAGCAGACCTGCTGAAGATACTGTCACTCCCTTGCAACCCAGGGCTTTGAACTTCAGTTCTGCAGTTTACACTGAGGATAACCGGGGAAATATTGTACCTAGCCATTCCCAGAACCATACCCCTAAGATACCCTCTTCAGTTAGAGTGTCAACTGTGAGAAGCTCAGGATATGCTTCGGGATATGGCCAGAATCCTCAGATTGGTAATGTATCTAATAATAATAATACTCTTGCTACTAATGGTGTTGGATCTTTGCAGGATGCAGGTGTGACATCAGCATTTTCCAAGGAGCTTCAGAAATTAAAGGACATGATATCCAGTATACCTGGGGTGGTCCAGCCGATTCCGGAAGTATCCCAGGACAGTCATAGGATATCTCGGTTCGCGTATCCCATTTGTGATGCTGAAATCCCAAAACGATTTCAGACTCCCAACATGAAGCTCTATGACGGAACTACGGATCCTAAAGAGCATATTGCCCAGTATAGGGAAAGGATGGAAATCAATCCTATCCCTCCGGATCTCAAGGAAGCATGCCTGTGCAAGTGTTTTGGTTCTACCTTAACAGGATCAACCTTAAAATGGCTCTTAAACGTTCCTCCTCACTCAATTACTTCATTTGCTCATTTGGTTAATTTATTTAATAGTCAATTTTCTTGCAGCCGAAGTTTTGAGAAACTAACTAGTGATCTTTACAGGATAACTCAAGGGCTCAGGAATCCTTGAGGGATTATGTGAACAAATTTAGCCGGGAATCCTTAGATATCCCACATCTTGACGTTGCGACAGCTGTGCAGGCTTTCAAGATGGGGTTGCAAAAGGATTCTCAATTTTACCAGGATCTTGTAATGAATCCCTGCAGGAATCTGGATGAAGCTCGTAACAGGGCTCTAAGATATATTCGGTTGGAGGATGACAAAAAGATGCAAGAGAGGATGAACTCGTCTACAACCTATGAGTCGACCAATAGGAAATAAGAATCCTTGTATAAACCATATCGCTCTAAGCCATATGGCAGAAATGACAGCAAAAAAGTCAATGCTGTTGAAGACGAAGATCCTGAGGAGTATCCTGAGTTGTCCGAATATTGTTTTTCCGTTAATATACCTGAACTAATGTATGCTATGCAGGGTTTAGGAGACAAAGCAAGATGGCCCCGGAAAAACCAACAAAAAGCTGATTGGAAGGATAAGTCCAAATGGTGTGCCTTCCACGAGGATTTCGGACATGTCACTGAGGATTGCACTGCTCTAAGGAAAGAAATAAGCTATCTCTTAAGCAAGGGATATCTGAAGGACCTCTTGGGAAGAAAGAAGAATAAGGGCCAGGATCCTGAGAAGGATCCTGAACGTGCAGCATCGCCTCCAGCGGATGCCAAAATAATTAATTTTATCTCAGGAGGATCCGACATTTATGGGACCTCATATTCTGCGGCCAAAAGACATGCAAAGGAGGCTAAAGCCGAAAGAGGAGAGAAGCCAATCAGGATGACGACCCTCACAGTTGATAAAGTGATCACTTTCGATAGTGATGACGGGATACGGCCCAGGATCCTCACCATGATGCTTTGGTAATAACGTTATATGTTGCTAACCATTTTGTGCGTAGGATACTGCTGGATAATGGCAGCTCCGTCAATATAATTCAGCTGGAAACTTTGAAGAGGATGAATGTGTTGGTGCACTACATCTGCTGATTACGTCTTGTATCGAGTCATAGTTTTTAGATTGTTAGATCTGGGCACGAAATACGAGAAATAGTGAAATTGTATAGGTTTAGATGGTTGGATCGCTCATATGGACCATTAGGGTTTGGACCGTTCGAGTGGCAATGGGCTGAACCGCTCGAACGGCAACTGTGCTGGTCCGCTCGTATGTCAAAGTCATGGATCGCTCGAGTGACAACTTCTTGGACCGCTCATGTGTCATGTGTATGGACCGCTTATTGGGCCTGTCCAATAAGCGGTTCCAGATTCCTATAAATACCCTATGAGCGATTTCAGTTGTAAGGGTGTTGAATCTCGTACCGAAGTGCTGCCGGATCGAGAACTGATTGTAATCACTGTCAAATCAATACAAAAAAGGTTTAAAGTGAATCGCAAGCTATTCCTATGTTGATTACTTGTTTTCTGCACCTGTAATTGACGAAAACGCCTCTGATCGACTCTTTCGGGTCGCGATACGATCCTACAATTGGTATCAGAGCTTCAGGAGGAGGAGTTCTGCAGAGAATTACTGAAAAACATCAAAATTTCTGTCTTCTACACCTTCTTTTTCAGATTCAGACACTTTCAACGGTTGAAATTTGCTGAAAATCTCAGGGATTGTGCACGATAGTATAGAGACAAACCCTTGAAAGTTTGGAGCCAAAATTCGAAGGAAAAACAGGTCTGATTGGTGATTCGCTCATTCGGACAGTTTTGGATCGCTTATTGGACTGCAGTTGGACCGCTTATTCGGTCGAGTGATCTGGATCGCTCGAAATTTCACAGTTTTGGACCGCTTTTCTGAACATCTTTGGACCGCTCATTCGGTCGATTGGGAACCGCTCATCTGATCTTATTGGGCCGCTTTTGTGTACACTTGATATTTGGGTTCGCTTTTAAGGCTGATTATTAAATTGTTCGAAAATTTGAAAATGGACGAGGATTTTTATAATGCGTTCGCTACTCCTAGTACACCAATCACTGCTATTCAAACAACAATGTTAGAAAACGAAACAGGGACGATGCAAAAACCTCCCAAATTAATGAACATTGAAGAATATAAGGGTTGGGAAGGTCGGTTTGAAAATTGGGTGCAAGCGAATTATCTTGATGCTTGGAAATGCGTAGAAACAAAGTATGTTAGACCATTGAACGATGATGAAGAACCTGTTCCAATCAAAGATCTTACTGCTGATCCTCGGAAAAAGTACAAAGATGAAAAAATGATGCTTAGTCTTCTTCAACAGGCAGTCAAAGAAGATATCATGGTACTTTTACAGCATAATGGAACTTCGTACTCGATCTGGAAAGCGTTACAGTCGAAGTTTAGGGGAAGTGAAGAGATGGTTAAAAGCAAGAAGTCGCTTCTAAAGAAAGAATTTGATCTTTTTCTTGGGTTAAAGAATGAGAGTACACGAGAGATTATTGAACGATACTGTAACTTGCTTGCCAATATGAAAAGGTTGAGTATTGAAAAGAGTAATGAAGAGTTGATTGACAAACTTGCTGATGCGTTGCCATATGAGAGTTGGGGCACATACTTGATGATGCTCAGAAACAAGAAAGGTTTTAGCAATCTGACGCTCAGTAAGTTCATCGAAAAGATTGAAGCTCAATAAATGGAACAGAGAAAAGTGATTAGAATGAAAGACTTCAATGGTGAACAAGACATCGGGTTATATTATAAAGCTGGGGTAAATGAGAAATCATCAAATCTATCTCCAAAGATTGTGACTGGTATGAGTGCCAAAAGTGTATCTGAAAGTCCATCATCTGGATCAAGCAGCAAAACCAGTTTTACTTCATTTTCATCATTCGATCCGAACATCTCAGCAACTAAGAATGGGAGAAAATTACAGTGCAACATTGTATTGAATCTTGAGAATGATCAAGATTATTCTGAGGAAATTGCCAAAAACCAAATGTCTTTATTAGGAATGGTTTTGGAATCTTATACTTGTTTTGTTGCAGGTCATATCGGCAATCAAATGTTAACCAAAGAAGACTACGACCAGATAGATGCTGAAGAGATGGAACTGATGGACATAAAGTGGTGTCTGGCTAGTGTTTTACGGAGAGCTGAGAAGTTTAAACAAATCACGGGGAGAGATGATCTTCGTGATGCAAATGTTTCTACTTTAGGTTTTGACAAATCTAAAGTCACTTGTTTTCGGTGCAGGGAAAAAGGACACTTCAAGAGGGAGTGCACAAACCGAGAATCAAGTGGAGCTCAAAATCCGTTCAACAACAACAACGATTACTATCGCAAAGCCATCTATCACCAAGTTGGTCAATCATCTCAACAACTTAAACATCAAGCTCAGACTGCACACGGAAGAGATGTAATTGAAGATACCGGAAAGAGAGCTTGTGTGGTTAATCCAAATCAAAAGCAATCATTTAACTGGGATAATTACATTCCAGAAAATGGAAAAGCTTGTTTGATTGATCCAAATCAAAAGCAATCAAAAGCAAGAAGATGAAAAGCTTGCAGAAGGTTTTAGCTGGGAAAACTTTACTTGGGATGATTATATTCCTGATCAAACCACAGCTTACACTGCATTTACAGCAAAGATTGAAGATGATAGTGATGATGATACAGAGTATTGGGCGAGAAAATATAGAGAAGATATGAAGTTACTTGCTGAAAGTGATAGTGAAGATGAAAAAGCCAAGAAAAAGAAGAAAAAGATAAAGACACCGGTGAGTAGTGACGATGAAGAAGTGCCGGTGGTGAGAAGGCAAAAGATGACAGAAGTGTCTAAGTTTAAAGTTGAAGAACAAGTTGATGCAAAAGAAGTTTTTGTAAAATGTGAAAACTGTGAGATTGTGAAAAAGCAAAACAGCACATTGATTTACAACTTAAACAGTCTGAAGGAGTCTTATGATGTGCTGAACAAGACAATGAATCAGTACAATCAAACTAGTGAAGAACAAGCAGTTGCTATGAAGACACTTCAGGGAGCGTTTATGACAAAACAAAAAGTTGTAAACAATTACATTGAAAAGTGTGCTGCTTTAGAACAAAAGCTTGAGCTGCAGAGAATCGAAACAGAGAGAGTTAATCGTTTATTAAAAAGTTACTCATGTACTTCCTATGTGATTGACAGGATTTATCCTACGGTTGAGAGCATGAATGTATGGGAAGAGGATAATGTAACTGAAGAGAATGCAGCTGGAGTTGATGTTGAAGAAAAGATTGCTGACAAGAAGAAGAGTGACAAGAAAAAGGATACTAAAACGACGTCATCTGGTAAGAAGAAATGTGTCAGTTATAATAGATGTCCACCTCCGCTGGAAAATGGATACTTGCCTAGACATCCTAATGATGAAAGAGTCAAAAAGGCCACAAATTTACAGTGGGAGTCAGAGTCGTCGGTCAATCTTCCAGAAAGTATTGATGTTGTGTTTACATCATCTGACACTGATCAACAGTCTCAATTGATGAAGAAAGTCGTGGATCATGTGTTAGATAGTGATGACAGTGAAGAGTCAAAGTCGGAATCCGCGTCAGAGTCAAAATCTGAGTCAAAAACTCCGGGACAAACAGAAAAACAGGGAAAATTAGTTTATGATAGAAAATTTTTTTTATCAAAGTCTAATTTGGATGAGGAGTTGTTTAAAGTAGCTTATACTTTGAATAATTCGGACAAATTATATTCTGATGAGGAATTTCAAATAAAGGTGTTAAAACTGAATTGATAAAAAAGGTTTTCGTACTCACAGAAATTAATATTTCTGAAATAAAAGGCTTATGTCTTAATGAAAAACCTAAAAAATACACCTCAAGAGTACAACAAAGGTTAAACAAGAAAAAGAATTACGGTTCTGGTTCAGATTTCCAAAAGAGATCAAACCATAACGGTAATTTCAAAAAGAACGGATTAGGTTTTACTCCTACAGAAAAATAGAAAAATGAAAAATATGTTCGTGATTTTAAATCAAAAATGTCATTTGTTTCAGGTACATCAACCGATGAAGAAGAAAAGACAAGTTTCTGGAGGGAAACAAACAGTGAATTTCTGAAAAAGAAACAAGCTGAGTTGAAGAAGGTTGCTGAACAAAAGAAGGACTCGAGAACCTGTTTCAAGTGCAACAACGTTGGACATATTGCCAAAGATTGTTCTCAGGCGATACAATCCAAACAGGGAGTTTTTCGTAAAATCTCAGAAAAGGTGTTTGCGTTCAAATCACCACTAGATAGAACTAAATTGTTTAAAGATTCTATATTTGAAATTGGTGAGAGTTCGAACAAGTTTTACAAGAAAAGAGCCAAATCTGACAACCAGAAATGGGTTGTTAAGAGTATTGGTGAAAGCTCTAGCGATGATTCTGATAGGTTGAAATTAGAGGAGCTATCTTCAGGGGATGAAACTGATTCCACAAAGTCAGTTGAGCCACAAGTTGTTTCAAAATGTGAAGCTGATGTAAAAGTTGAAAAATCAGTTCCGATTGTGAATGATGAGGAGTTTCCATTACTTCGGGCTGAGAATTATAAAAAGAAAATTTGTAAAGTTGAAATTTCTAACCAATTTTATCATGATGAACAGGAATTTGATGCTGAGAAGGTCTTTAACCCCAAGGTAAAACACATCTTTGGCAAGATGATTGATCGAAAAGTCAAAGGGGTTAAGGAATTTTATGAGAAGAAAACAAAGAAAGAAAAGGTTGAACCATCCCTGGTTTGTGACTGGGATGGTATATATTATGAACAGTAAGTCTCAGGACTTGCCGGAGCTCCCAGGTTGGTAAGCGTGGAGCATGAATCGGCATTTTTCTCAAAATTCTATTCGGTAATGTCAATTATGCAAACGGTAAAGAGGTTTGTTTATGTTTGTTGATGTTTTACAATTGGTACAGAGGTTTCTGAACTGAAAATGGTAAATCAAGCACATTAAGTTGTACTTGTATTTTCCTACATTGGTCGATAGACAAGATGATGAATCACACCCCCGAACACTTGTTGTTAAACCTACAATTGGTAAAATCAAACAAACTTATTTTTCGAAAAACCATTTTGATTAAAACAAACTTAAGTGTTTTGAAATCTAAATGGGAAAATAGTTTGTTGATAGGGGGAGGTCTGATTGTTTATGCCAAGCGAATGGCGAATTGAGGTGATTCGATATCAGTTGTCATGTTCTGTACAGTTTGTTTTCAATTTTCTTTAGATGTATTTGAATTTTAAGGGGAGTAAGAATTTTTAGAAAATCCAAAAACATCAGAAAATTTGAAAAACCCAAAAACATGATAAAACTGAAAAAATGAGTTTTGTTACATAAAAGAGGAAATGATAGTACATCAGTGGAGTATCACAACATGCTAAAGAATTGGAAAGTTTAAATGTGATAAACGATCTAACTGCGGATGTGTCAGTAGATTTTCGCACATTTAGTAAATTGAAACGAGATATAAACCTAAATCAAACTTGCTTGATTCGTGGGTAACTATTCTTGGATATATGGGTAACCCCCGAAATCTTGTTTGAAAGGTCCAGTATTCTGAGATACTAGGTCTTTATACTCAGTGATATCTGGGGTATTATCCCGGGACTTCTGCTGTATGGAAGTACTGACCTAGTCCCCGGATAATGCTTTTCGCAAAATGCTTGAAACATAGCGCCGCCCTCAGAAATCGATGAAACAATAAAATTGATAGTCATTGCTGTTGTAAAAAAGATCCTCTAAAGGGGACCCACCAAAAGTCGAAGCCGTCATCTCTCTGCGTATACGGAAGTATCGACCTGAGCTCTCACGGCCCTCGCACATAACCCCTTTACAGATATCATCTGTGGTATACTCACCTGTAAGACTTAATATTTGGGATCTGGATACAGGAGTATATTCAAGTGGAGTGATACACAATTAAGTTTAAGTCTCTAAAACATTAATATCGTATCTCGAATCAATTGAAGTCTGTGTGAAAATTTAAGTGGACAAACATACTGACAATCTAGGTAAATTGTTTAGAACTGAGAATGTTTAGAGCTTAACGGTGTTAGTGATTTGTCTCAAATCTGATATGATCCTCTTGCACGAGCTCACAAAAATATTGTCTGTAAATAGTTTATTTCTGCATTTTTTTTAGAAAAATCCAAAAAGATTTTCAGTGTGTTTTAGCATAAATTTTTGAAAAAGTCAAAAAGATTTTCGATAACTGATGATGAATAGCTGATTTTCAAAATTCCGAGTGCTAAACATGATGAGCAATATTTGAGGGGGAGTGTTTGTGTGAAATTAAATGTTTTCATAATCTAACCTTTCAAGTGGTTCATCAAAATCTGTGTTTGTTTTGAAGGAGAGTCTGAATTGGTGCAGGGTTTTATGTTTGAAATATATGTGAAAGGAATTTACTTTGAGGTAGAGCATGTGCAGGATAAAATGAGAAGTTGTTAGACGAAAAGCCAGACAACGATCCTGAAGATGTTGCTGAAAATCAAAGAAATGCCAACAAATCAAGAGGGGGAGTCTGAAGATAGAGAGAGAAGCCCGAAGACTGATCAAGACTGAAGATGTGAAGACACAGCATTGTTGTGACTCGATAGTCGACTCCATCAACATCTGAGGGGGAGTCTGTTGGTGCACTACATCTGCTGATTACGTCTTGTATCGAGTCATAGTTTCTAGATTGTTAGATCTGGGCACGAAATACGAGAAATAGTGAAATTGTATAGGTTTAGATGGTTGGATGGCTCATATGGACCATTAGGGTTTGGACAGCTCGAGTGGCAATGGGCTGAACCGCTCGAACGGCAACTGTGCTGGTCCGCTCGTATGTCAAAGTCATGGATCGCTCGAGTGACAACTTCTTGGACCGCTCATGTGTCATGTGTATGGACCGCTTATTGGGCCTGTCCAATAAGCGGTTCCAGATTCCTATAAATACCCTATGAGCGATTTCAGTTGTAAGGGTGTTGAATCTCGTACCGAAGTGCTGCCGGATCGAGAACTGATTGTAATCGCTGTCAAATCAATACAAAAAAAGGTTTAAAGTGAATCGCAAGCTATTCCTACGTTGATTACTTGTTTTCCGCACCTGTAATTGATGAAAACGCCTCTGATCGACTCTTTCGGGTCGCGATACGATCCTACAGAATGTATCTCCGATGGACATCACTTCGAAATCCACTGTGCTCGTTGGTTTTAGCGGAGAAGCCAGGAATACAGTAGGAGAAATAAAGTTGCCTGTGTATGTCGAAGGGGTCAACGCAATACAGTGCTTTTGTGTCATGGATTCTCTATCCTGCTATAATATTATATTAGGTAGGCCTTGGATCCATGACATGAAGGTTGTGCCGTCAACCTATCATCAATGTATCAAGATCCCTATCCCTTGGGGAGTGGTTAAGGTGGAAAGTGATCAACAGGAAGCGAAGGATTGCTATTCTTCTTCAATGAAATCCTCAACAAAGCCTAGTGCAGCACAGCAATTAAAGATGCGGGGCCAGGATATCATGGAGGCTTCTGAACAGGATGTGAAGAAAGTTATCCTGGACCAGGATAATCTGGATATCTCGGTGCTCGTAGGAAGCAATATCCCTCAGGATATTAAAAATCAATTAACTAACTTTTTGAAATGCAGGAAGTCAACATTCGCGTGGAAACACGAGGATATGACAGGTATTTCCGAGGATATTATAACTCACAAGCTCGGAATCGATAGATCTTTCAAGCCTGTCCAACAGAAACGAAGGAAGTTTGCTCCGGAACAGAATGCAATCATTCAAGAAGAAGTTGAAAGATTATTAAAGAGCATGATGATTAGAGAAGTGAAATTTCCCAAATGGCTGGCGAATGTAGTTGTGGTGCAAAAGAAAAACGGGAAGTGGAGAGTCTGTGTAGACTACACGGACTTGAACAAAGCTTGTCCCAAAGACCCGTTTCCCCTGTTTTGGTCAAAAATTACCAAAGTAATTAAGTGATCAAATTAGTTAAGTGAGGTAGTGTGCTAGAAATATGTGTGAAAAATATGTTAACCAAGTTAATTACAAAAACAGTTTCAGGATACGACTCAGGATATAGAGCTGTATCTATGATCAAACAATGAGCAAAAAAGTAAAGGTTGACACGTGATGTACGAGGAAAGCCCTTGATCAATCTAAATCACCGGCACAAAACCTCGGGAGCTGACAATCGCAGCTGCCTTGTTCTTCTATGCTTCAAATATCAGGATACAGTGCAGGATGTGGTGCGGATCAACTAAGTGTTACAATGTAATTCGATTACAAGTGTTTGTGTGAAGTGACTACTGAAAGCTAGAGAGCAAAAGTGTTCGAGAGTGTGTGTGAAAATTGCGTGCCTTAATCTGATCCGCCCCCATCTATTTATAGTAAAAGAAATGCAACAAACTATCCTAAATAACCGGGATCCGGCGAATATTCCCCACTCGAACGTTATAGACCTGGTCTTTCGGGTTCAATGTCTCTCACATAACAGATACGCCCGAGTCTTGAGGAGAAGAAGTCCATCTGACCGTTAGTAACCCACAGCATCTAACCTGCACGTGGTTAATTTAGTTAACCCCAGAATATCGCCCAGGATGTTAGCAATATCCTAATCCAGTTTCCTCATCACAAGCAAAAAACCAAAAGCAGGATATTAGTCAGGATATGTACGCTCAGAAAATGACCCATAACAATTGTCCCCAAATATATCTGTTGGTATACCAATCCAACGGATATATTTTAAAAATTCTATCTCGTAAATCAAGGCAATTAAATCGAGACAACGGTCAAGATCACATCATAACTTCCAACGCGCTTTTAACTCGATGGAGATCTATAATGCTCCTATATCTTCTCTCTTCTTGTTTGAAAAGCAGATATCTCCATTGAAGTCTCCAGGTAATTCCCTACCTCTCATTCATTTTCTATCAATCTTTCCTTCTTTATCTGCAATGGCCACCAGAACTTGTTCCCAAACCGGTGAATCATCCGAGATCTTCATTCAGCAGAATCTTCTCAAAAATCCCGAGAAGGAAGTCTGTGCCTTTGATAACGCAGACATTGTGGCTTTGAGAGCCTCCGGTGCTTTCCCCGATAACACGGTCTTTAGACCGTTCAATCGATCAATTCGATCGGATGTTTCTTCTACTGATTGGTGCTGCTTCCCAGCATACCCTTTCTCGCTAGGTCTTCGATACCCTTTTCCCGAATTTATGATGCAATTCTTCCGAACCACCGGTATCTCCTTTGCTCAGACTATGCCCATGGTCTGGAGGGTATTAATCGTACTCAACCAAATCAAAAATCTTCAATGTCCCGACCTTTGTGTCGAAAATCTGCCAATCGCTTACCGTCTTCGATCTCATGGTTCTAGCCGGTTTTTGCTTTTTTCGACTTCTAACAAACCCCTTATTCTTAAAGCCACCAAAAACGAAGACGGATGGCAACGCAAGTTCTTCTTCGTCAAACGAGACTCCATTGATGTGGGTGCTAGCCTTCCGGTGGAGTGGTTAACCACCGGTAGGACCATGAATGTTCCCATGTACCTTTAGACTTCTGTCTTTTGCTAATATCCTCCTTTTTGATCCTTTTGCAGTAAATTTCAAGGAAGTAGCTCCCCCTACTGCGGAATCAGAGAAAAGAAGCAAAATTGTCTACCAATTACCTGCAAGTGACAGGAGTTTTACCACACATATCCCGAGTTCCAGTCAATACTCATCATCTGAAATGTCTGGTAAGGATTACTTTAAAAATAATTAATTAGCACAATATAATATAATGAAGGGTAATAAAGATGTAAGACTTTTCCCTTTGCGCAGCACCCGCCAAGATCCTTGAAGTCTTTGACCTCGACGAGCTGGACAGTTATTCTGATCAGGTTCAAATCAAGAAGGAACCTAGTCCAAAGGCCACGGCCTCATCCAAACCCAGCAGTTCCAAGGTCATCGTCATTCCCAAACCTTCACCAGCTACCAGGCCCCGGAGTTCAAGCTCCCGTAAAAGGAAAGAGCCCGATTCTCCTGTCATCTCTGATACATTCCCCTATGAGAATTACGGGTTCATCGAAGCAAGCGGATTTATGACTTCTTTTCTCAACCAGGTCAGTATCCTTGAACCATATCCTGCAACTTATATTCCTTATAAGTATTCTCTAAAATCAATACATGTCCTCTTAATTTGTAGGGTCTTGAACGTCTGGTTTACTTATATCAGGAATCATGTGGGCTCAACAAGACGCTTGAATCCAAATTGAAGAAAGCTGAAGTCACCATCTCTGATCAGGGCATGATTGCAGCCGCCAAATCTCAGCACTACGAGGAGAAGTACAAGGCTATGACCCAAGAACACCAGACCGCTCTTAATAAAGCTGCTCTTCAAGCTCAGAGCGATCTTGATGCTGCCCATGTCAACATAAACATGATATGGTCAGCTACCGGGAAAGCCTCAAAAGTTCCGTCGTCATTTCTCTCCTCCAGGCCAGGCTAAAGATGGCCTACGAAGCCAAAACACTAGGCTTCGAATGCCCTTCTTGGGACATCAGTGCTTGGGAAACAAAGCTAAAGAACCTTGGCGGCACTTCTACCAAACCTGCTGCTGAAGAATCTTCAAAAGCAGTTGAAAAACTAACCGGTGCTGAGAAGGATGCTGAGGCGGATCCGGAGACGGATGCTGCTGAAACTACTATAAACGAAGAAGGCGTTGCTTCCTAAAACTTATTTTCTTTAAATTTGAGAATTATGCTTTCGTCTGAACAATTTTATTTCTTATCCTATGAACAGTTTCTATTTCGGTATTAAGATAATGTGATAGCCGGAGGTGGATGGGTCCTAGGTTTTAGGATGAAACCTTCGGTTATCAACTGGTATTGCTTATCTCCAATAAATTCGTCTTTCAATTGACTTGTTATTGTTTTCTGTATTTCTCAGTATAGATTTTAGCTTTGCAAAATTTTGTATAACTATCTTTTGAAAATATCCTGATCAATATACTCAGTGATATATTATGAAAAACTTTTATAGAATTTCTAAAAACTCAATCAACTTTAGAGAAAACTTCTAAAAGATAGTCCACTTTCCAAAACCTGTTTTGACAATACTTGTTTGATCAAGGTTTTAATTTCAAACTAGTATTACTTCCAAATAATTTAATCAAATATCCTGAAACATATTTTGAAAATACATTTTGAGAATATATCCCGAAAATATATTCTAATCAGGATGCTTAAGCTTTTGTCAAACATAGTTTCAAAAACTCAAATGATTTAAATAACGTCTACAAAGGAAATATCATACCAGGAATAGAGTGTAACCTTATTCTCAAACTTCAATCCTTTTGCAACTTTCCCAACGAAGATGTCCCCTGTCTGAGACACTTAGTGTACTAGGTCCAAGCTTTATCCTTTGAGCTTTATACAATTGCCTCAGTAGGAATGTCCCATGTGCATAATGTCCTCGAATACTTAGAAATTTCTTGGAAATCAGTTCCAATTGTATAGACAATTTTTTGTGTTACAGGGGTAAAACCCAAAATACACTGGAGATAAATCCTTCGTATTCCGGGGGAAATCCCGAATTTTCGTGCGCTACAGGCGGGAGTGTATAAACTCCAAGACTTAGAAAGGTGAAAACCTTTAAACCTTAGAGAGTATGAAAATACCCTTTCGTGAGAGAGGGTGATCAATCCTCATATACCTTTAGGATTCAGGATATAGCCAATAGTAACGAAATTGTCAGCCACTTTTACATGAACTGGTCCCGTCACCTTGAACTATTCCCGAATAACTTGCGCTCCAGGCGGGGTGTTTAAACCCAATTTGGAAGAAAGGTGAATACCTTTAAACCTGTGAAGGGATCAGGATCCCTTAAACGTGAGAGAGGGGGCCAATCCTCTAATCTTCCGAAGTATCCTGAGTGTGTATCCTGATGCTATATCCCGAAGTATATTCTGCAAAACCATTAAAAGCTAAGGTGGGTGTTAGCCTGGCTAACACCCCTCCGATGCTTAAGTCAGTAATAGATTCAAAATAGCAAATAATATCAAAAGTTAATAAGGGATACAGAATTCATACCATCCTGAGTTGGAATTTAAGTTCCATACTCACTTGAAATAGAGTTTCAAATGTATAGCATTCCAAGATCTCGGTAGCATATCCCCCTCTATATTCTTGAGTCGGTATACTCATTTTCCTGATTCTGACTCAACCTCGTAGGGTCCTTCCCATTTCGGAGCCAACTTTCCCTCAGCAGGATTAGTAGTATTCTGAAAAGCTTTTCTTAACACCCAATCTCCAACTTTGAATCTTCTAGTCCTTATATTCTTGTTGTATGCACTGGATATCCTTTGTTGATATGTTGTCATCCTCAGCCTTGCTGCATGTCTTGTCTCATCAATAGTATCCAGTTCCTGGCATAGGACTTCAGGATTCTTCTCAGGATCCCGTAGGTTGGATCTCGCTGTAGGTATCACCATTTCTGTCGGGATCACCACTTCTGCTCCGAACACCAAGGAAAACGGAGTTTGGCCAGTTGCATTCTTCACCGTTGTCCTATCAGCCCACAAAACAAAGGGTAATTCTTCTGCCCATCTTCCTTTCTTAGCCCCTAGTCTCTTTTTCAAGTTGTTAACAGTTATCTTGTTCGATGATTCTGCTTGTCCATTTGCTTGAGGATGTACCGGAGTAGACGTAATCATTTTGATTCCCCAACTCTTGCAGAAGTCAGTAGTCCTTTTACTTATAAATTGAGATCCGTTGTCACAGATTATCTTAGCTGGTACTCCAAACCTAGTCAGGATATTCCTTTTTATGAAAGATACCACTTCCTGATCTCTAACCTGAACAAATGCTTCTGCTTTAACCCATTTGGAGAAATAACCCGTCATTGCCAACATGAAAACCTTTCCTCCCGGAGCCTTTGGAAGCTTTCCTACTATATCCATACCCCATTTCATAAACGGCCAAGGGGAAACAATAGGATACATCGGTTCAGCAGGCTGATGTAATATGTTACCATGTCTTTGACATGCGTCACATCTTCGAGCATATTCTGTGGCATGTTTCCTCATCGTCGGCCAATAGTATCATGTCCTTAATATTTTTTAGAATAAGGACATGCCCCCAGTATGGTTACCACAATCCCCTTCATGTATATTCTGCAGTACTTCTTTGGTTTCGGGATCCTCCAAGTGTTAGGGGAGGATTTCTCAATGACCTGTGATCCTCAATTACTGTTGGGTTTGGTGATCCTCACTTCTGTTTGAGTTAGTGATCCTCAGAAGTGCTTCAGGATCAGGATCATGGATCATCTTAAGGATCCTTATACTAACGATTGTCTACTTTGAATATGGTATTGTTTTGCAGGAGTACTAGCTTGGACTTGGTCTTGGCGACATTCCTGGAGCATATTCCATGTTTATTCCGCACGTGCTTAGCTAAAAGTGGACGTTATGGAGTCGTGGAGGACTTGCACCATTTGCGGAGTGTTAGTTAGTGTAGATATTTTCCATTTTTAAAGGGGTAGCGAGCTAATTAGAAAACACTTGGCTATTTTTGGCTACACACACACTCGTACAACTGCTCTCACCTGTTTTCGTTAATTCACTTAGCGATTATACACTTTTTACACAATACACTATAGTGATCCTTGTATTTAGCTCGCTATCATCCAAAGTTGTAATACATTCATTGTTTAATTTGAGTTGGTGATCGGTAGTTTCCATCACCCGAGGTTTTTTATGCCGGAGATCATTCATTAATCAAGGGCTTTTTCCTCGTATAAATCTTTGTGTCACTTGTTCATTTCATTTCTGAGTGATCCTTATTGTTGTTCAATAACTCAAGCATCATTCCCCGTAACAGAGAGTTTGGTTGCATTATCATTGCTTGATTTTTGACCAAAACAGTTTGGCGCCCACCGTGGGGCAATTGGTGCTTCATTCCTAAGAAATTCTTGGTTTTGTGGTCATTTTGGTTCATTGCATCCAAGCAGATGGCTTCATCATCAAAGAACACTTCCAGTGCGATGTCTGCAGTCAATTCGTCTCAGGGCATTCCACCTTTGCCTCCACCACCTTCTGGATCTCAGAAGAATGCCGAGAAGAAACCGACTCCCATTTTCTCAAAACCTCCAACTTCTTCTGCTTCTTATACTCCTACTACTAGTGACTTGTTTACTTTAATTTTGCAGATGAAGGAGCATATACAGCAGCAGGATAAGACCAATGAGAGGATTCTCAGAGAAATTGGAGACATCAAGAAACAGAAGAGATCGGCAGAGGATCATTCCCCATTGATGCCCAGATCTTTGAATTTCGATACTCCGGTCATGACTTCTCAGCCTTCAGTGGTTCCAGATGTTCAATATGTGGGAGGACCAAAAGGAGTGCACTACGGATCATCAGCAATGACTCAGGCCTCAGGATCATAGTTTCAACCAGCAGGATCTCTCCCTCAGCATGTAGGATCCTTCGCTAGCTCAGGAGGCTACTTGGGAGCGCAGCAGATTCAAGGATTCTGGCCGGTTCAAGGATCCTCGCAGGTTCAAGGATCCTCGTAGGTTCAAGGATTATGGCCGTTTCAAGGATCCTTGCAGGTTCAAGGATCCTCGCAGGTTCAAGGATCCTCGCAGGTTCAAGGATCCTCGCAGGTCCATGGATCCTCCCATGTTCAAGGATCCTCTCAGTTTCATGGATTCTTCCAGATTCCAGGATCCTTAAGGAGTTTGCAACCAGGGAATTCAGATATCCATCAGGGAGATTTCATTCCAATGCAGACCATTGCTTCAACTGGTCCTTCAATCGTTCCAGAATCCCAGCAATATGGATTCACATCCGGGGTTCCAAATTTGAACCCAATGGGAGGTAACACTTTCAATAATTCTTATACCACTAACCATGGCCTTATACAGGATACAGGTATCAATCATGCTATGGCTAGGGAATTACAAAAGCTGAAGGATATGATATCAAGTGTTCCGGGAGTAGTCAAGCCTATCCCAGAGATTGCAGATGGGAGCCATAAGATATCTCGTTTTGCACCACCCATCTGTGATGCTGAGATAGCCAAAAGGTTCCATGTACCGACAATGAAGTTATATGATGGCTCAACGGATCCTGGATAACACGTAGCACAATACAGGGAAAGGATGGAGATCAATCCCATCCCAGAAAGGTTAAAGGAAGCATGTCTGTGCAAGGGATTTGGATCCACTCTTACTGGATCGGCTCTTAAATGGCTACTAAGTCTTCCCCCTTATTCTATTACCTCGTTTGCTAATCTAGTTAACCTGTTCAATAACCAGTTTTCTTGTAGTAGAAAATTTGAGCGTTTAACTAGTGATTTATATAGAATAACCCAAGGCCATAATGAATCATTGAGAGATTATATCACTAAGTTTAGTAAAGAATCCTTGGATATTCCTAACCTAGATATAGCAACGGCTGTAGAAGCCTTTAAAATGGGATTGCTTAAGGATTCATTATTCTATGATGATCTTGTTATGACACCTTGCAGGAACCTAGATGAGGTAAGAACCCAGGCACTTAGGTTCATCCGGCTAGAGGATGACAAGTGGATCCAGGAGAGGTTAGCAGGATCCTCAAAACAAGAGAAGCAAGGATCCTCATTCAGGAACAACAAGTTCAGATCCTACAACAAATCTGATAACCATAATGTGCATGCTGTAGAACAGGAAGAGGATGATGAGGATTATCCTCCAATTTCTGAATTCTGTTTTTCTGTTAATAACAATGAACTAATCCTTGCGATGCAGAATCTAGGTGATAAAGCCAGGTGGCCGAGAAAAAATGACAAACCAGCTGCAACTAAAGATAAATCAAAATGGTGTGCATACCACGAAGACTTTGGGCATCTCACAGAAGAATGCATCGCATTGAGAAAAGAAATTGTATACTTGTTGAGCAAGGGGCACTTGAAAGAATTATTGGGGAGAAAGAAGTCAAGAACTCAGGATCCTGAAAGGATCCTAGAGAAAGCTCCAGCCCCTCCAGCAGATGCACAAGTTATAAATTTTATCTCTGGAGGATCAGACATTTGTGGAACATCCTTTTCTGCAGCTAAAAGACATGCAAAGGAAACCAAGATGGATAATGGAGATAGACCCATTCGAACATCCAGTGTCACCAAAGGAAAAATTATAACTTTTGATGAGGATGATTGTGTTGACATTCAGGATACTCATCACGATGGTTTGGTTATTACTCTTTTTATTTCTAACCATTTTGTTCGCAGGATCCTTATAGATGGAGGAAGCTCTGTGAATATCATCCAGCTTGATGTTCTTAAGAAGATGAATATTCCCGAATCCGATATCATACCAAGATCCTCCGTGCTCGTGGGATTCAGTGGCGAGACTAAGAATACTCTGGGGGACATTAAACTCCCAATCTATATTGAAGGGCTACATTCATACCAGAAATTTTGTGTTATTGATTGTTTATCTTGTTGTAACGTTATCCTTGTAGGCCTTGGATACACGACATGAAGGCAGTCCCATCTACTTATCATCAATGTGTGAAGCTCCCTAGCCCATGGGGGATAGTGAAAATTGATACTGATCAACAGGAGGCTAAGAACTGCTACACTTCATCAATGAAACCAGCCTCAAAGTCAAGGGAGCAATAGCAATCAAAGCATCCTCCGAGAGATGTCTTAGAGGCAAGAGAGCAGGACGTAGTAGAAATCCTTAGGGATCCTGATGATCCTGAATCTAAAATTTACATAGGATCAGGGATACTTGGCGAAATGAAAGAAGACCTAATATCCTTCCTCAAAAGGAGAAAGACTACCTATGCATGGAAACACGAAGATATGACAGGTATATCTAAAGATATAATCACTCACAAACTTGGCATTGACAGGTCGTTCAAACCAATCCATCAAAAGAGGAGAAAGTTTGCACCAGAAAGAAATGCCATTATCCAGGAAGAGGTAGAAAAGTTACTCCGAGCAGGTATGATTAGGGAGGTCAAGTATCCAAGATGGTTAGCCAATGTGGTTGTAGTTCAAAAGAAAAACGGAAAGTGGAGGGTATGTGTCAATTTTACCGATTTAAATAAGGCATGTCCCAAGGATCCTTTCCTATTACCCCACTGTTTTGGTCAAAAATCACACAAGGATAATGTAACCAAACTTTATGTAAACGGGGTATGATGCTTGGTTTGTAGAAAAAGTAAAGGATCACTTCAGTATAAAATATGCAAAGACACAATGATTTATACGAGGAAAAAGCCCTTGATCAATGTATGATCTCCGGCATAAAAAACCTCGGGTGATGGCAACTACCGATCACCAAACTTCAATATATGAAAAATAGTTACAACTTTGGATGATAATGAGCTGAGTACAAGGATCACTATAGTTTCGAGTGTCTAAGCGTGTGAGAGTTGTGTTGTGTGTCGTCGTGTGTTCTTCCAAATGAGGAAGAGTGGTATTTATATAAGTGTAGGTGACCTATTTTAGGTAAATAGACTAATAATCAGCTCATTACCCCTTTAGAAATAAAAGACAATCTAGCCTAAATTGCCGCCCATAAATCAAGCCAAGTTTCCATATCCTTTGCAACGTCTATCTTCGATTAAGCTCATGCTATAATTGTGAAGACACGTCCCTTGATTATGATGCTAAGAGCGTATCCTGCTAGATGTTCCTGCAAAATAACATTGTTTTAAACGAAGGTAACTGTTAGCATGAGGATCCTTTGATGGTCCATGATCCTGATCCTGAAGTCCTGCTGAGGATCACTGTCTGCCAAAGAAACAAGGATCACTGGTTAGGATCATGTATAAGGATCACGTATAATAAAAATCCAGCCCTAACAATTGCCCCCAAAATATAAGGAGTTTATTGTAAATAAACAAGTTATATTTTGCTTTGATCTTATCTGCAACGAATGACTAGAATAACTAGCCGTTAATCTCGAACTAGCCGTTGCAACCCTTACGTCATAGATGTGACAATCCCTGCAAATCATGATTATAAATAGGAGATAGGGTTGGGATCACTCTGCATTTAAATTCGAGATATCTTCCCTTTATAATCGCTACCGAAGATCGATCAGGTATTCTCTTTTCTTCTCTTTTCATTCTTCCTTCTCTTGCTCTGTTTTTCTGCTCCCCTGTTTTTATTCTGCTGTGAGGATGTTGCTCCGAAACTCTCCCCAAAAGGATCACGAGAAGAACAGTCCCCTGAAAAGCCAAGGGATCATTAAGGACTCTCCTACGGAGAGATGTTGTTTCACCGATGCTCATGTAGATAGGATTCGTCATTGCTTTCCGGCGGATGCTGTTTTCAAATCCTTCACATCTACTGCTATGTCAAGTAAGTATCCTTATAAAAAAGTAGGTTATATGTAAGATTGTTTAATTAGTAAGGGAACTTATCTTGTTTTTTTTTGATTGTGTAGGTGCTGGAAAATCTGCTAAGTCCGCCAAGTCTGCTTCCAAGTTTGGGATAGATGATCTTGCCAACGTCAAGTCTTCGAGGAGGAAGGCTCCTGCTGCTAGTCCTTCAGTTTCAGCCCCTAAAGCACCTATCCGGGGTAAGGGGAAAAAGAGGAAAACTTCTGAGGACCTCCAAGGGTTTCCCCTCCTCCGTCAGCAATTCCTTGATTATTTCGACGAGGTTAGGATCCCTGCCCCTGTTGGTTATCCTGACAAGTCCAAGGATCACCGATGTCTGATGTTGTTTTTTCCGTTTTTCTTGTAGAAATTCACCGAAATGGAGACTTATGTTAACCAAGTTGAAGATCAAGATCGTCAAATTGCCGACCTCCAACAGGTGGGTGTGCTGAAGGATCTCAAGATTGCTGATCTTGAGAAGGAGATCCGGGCTATTAAGGATGAGGCTGTCAAAGCATTGGTCAACTTTGACTATGAGAAGCATGACATCACTCAGGATGCTAAAGTCTCTGCCGCGATAGCTATGTACAAGATACGACTGCAGATGGCTACGGAGGCTCAGGATCCTTCCTTTGATAAGAGCACATGGGATGTTGAAGGCTGGAAGGCAAGGCTGGCGGAACTGGAGGACGAGGATGAAGCCGAGGATATCCCAATGCTGGAGGGTGGTGATGCTGACAAGGATCAGGGCAAAGAAGCCGGTGGTGACGGAGCAGCAAAGGTGTAGGCTGCATGATTGGGCGATGATGGATATTTTTGACTAGGCCGGAGCCCAATTTTTTAAGTATGGTAGTGGTTTGTGGTTGTGGTATTTGAAACAAATATGGTCTGTAATTTGAACAATAGCTCTTAGGGTTAAGGATCATGGATCCTTAGAACAATAGGTAGGGTCACAAATGGTGGAGGGATCCTCTGTTTGGGGGATGAAGCCTTTGTGATCCTGCCGCCTTTAATTTCCTGCACCTGCTAAGACCGCAAAGACAATGGACACCCTTTGCCAACCCATGTGGACGGGCCACGTTTTGCTGGTAGAAACGTGGGTTGGCAATTTTGACAACTTTTGAAGGGTTAATCCTTTCGTTAATAAATAAAATCTTAAACTTTTGTCGCTTATCTTGTGTTATTATCCTTTTTATTTTCAATGGTTTTGACACATGTTCGTTTGAGTAAGAAAAGTTTGAGCAAATTATGTTTAAGAAATTTAGGATATGATCCTGGATCAAATATCCTATAATCGAAAATTTTCAAGGATCATAGTTTTAGTTGTCAAAGTGTAGGGGTTGTTTAGTATAATCAAAAGAGTCAAGGATCATACCTGAGGATCCAAGTTAGGATCCTAACCTTTAATCAAGATAACCATAAGTGAAATTTTAATGGATGATAAGGATTAAGGATCCTTATTTGTTTAACTTCGAGAACCTGAAAAATGGAACATATCTTGGGACTAAATTAGTAGCTGGGGACATGCCCAAAGGATAACGGAGGATGATCCCGGAGGATCACTGGGGACAAGCCCAAAGGATAACTGGGGACAAGCCCAAAGGATAACTGGGGACAAGCCCAAAGGATAACTGGGGACAAGCCCAAAGGATAACTGGGGACAAGCCCAAAGGATCGTATGTAAACTGGAGTATGGCCCTTACTGGCGACTATCCAAACTTAGTGACACGAAAATGTCAAAACCTTAGCTAACGTGAAAACGTTAGAAACCTTAGGAACGGATGTATGGTACGTCTACCATTATACGGAGGATCTTGGGTATAGCCAGTACGATGAGGTTGTCAGCCCCGGAAGTGGGTACTGGTCCCAAAGACGTGAACTATATCAGGATCATCGTGCGCTGCTGGCGGAAATTGGGGATAATCCCAAGGATAACTGGGGACAAGCCCAAGGATCTGCATTGCTTTTGAAGATTCTTGACGATATGCCGTAGATACCTGAACTATCATAACTCAAATGGTTCGTGAGAAGAGGATGAAGGATACAGGATCCTTATCCTTTGGTAAAAAGTAAGGAAATGTAATAGTTTTAGGATAAGCACATTACCAGAGTAAGGATCACTGATGTCATCGGGATCCTTCAAGGATACTTCAATATAAGGATCACATGCTTGAAGGATCATGTTCACATGAAATATTTCTTCAAGTGAACAGCATTCCAGGCTCTTGGTAACAAATTTCCTTCCATGGTTAGCAACCTGTATGCCCCCTTTCCTGCTTCAGCTTCAATCAAGTAAGGGCCTTCCCACTTTGGTGCTAACTTCCCGTCAGCAGGATTAATAGTGTTTTGGAATGTTTTTCTCAACACCATATCTCCGACTTGGAACTTCCTTATCCTAACATTTTTGTTGTAAGCACCAGCCATTCTTTGTTGGTAGCTTGCCATCCTTATCCTAGCCAGATCCCTGATTTCCTCAATAGTATCCAAATCCTGAGCCAGGATTGCAGCATTTTCTTCAGGATCACGAGCACTTGTTCTAGCAGTTGGGATCACCATCTCTGTTGGGATCACTGCTTCTGCCCCAAATACTAAAGAAAAAGGTGTTTGACCAGTGGCATTCTTGGGAGTTGTTCTATCAGCCCATAGCACATAAGGTAACTCCTCTGCCCATTTTCCCTTCTTGGATCCTAGCTTCTTCTTTAGATTGTTGATGATGATCTTGTTGGATGATTCTGCTTGGCCATTGGCTTGTGGATGAACTGGTGTTGATGTTATCATCTTGATTCCCCAACTGTCACAAAAGTTAGTAGTTCTGCTTCCAATGAATTGGGAACCATTATCACATACAATTTCAGAGGGAATGCCAAATCTAGTTATAATATTTCTTTTGATAAAGGATATAACTTCTTTTTCTCTGACTTGAGCAAAAGCTTCAGCTTCTATCCACTTAGAGAAGTAGTCAGTCATGGCAAGCATAAATACTTTTCCACCAGGTGCTTTAGGGAGCTTGCCAACTATATCCATCCCCTATCTCATGAATGGCCAAGAGGATGGTATGGGGTGTAGCAATTCAGCTGGTTGATGAAGGATATTGCTGTGTCTTTGACAAGGATCACATTTCCTAGCATATTCTACAACATCCCTTTTCATGGTTGGCCAGTAGTATCCTGTTCTAAGGATCCTTGAGAATAATGCCCTGCCCCCAGTGTGGTTTCCACAATCTCCTTCATGGAAGTCTCTCAACACTTCTTCAATTTCAGGATCCTCAATACATCTTAAATATGGTCCGGGATCTCTCCGTGTTGCAAGTATTTCATGATTGGTGAGACCCATGATCCTGCATAAGATTGAGCTTCTTCACTAGGGATTACTGCAGTATCCTCTTCTATTTCCATGGCCACTTGATTTTCAATAGCAGGAGCCAGGATATGGATGATAGGGATACTTATGTCTTCTGGAATTTTTAAGGATGATCCTAAGTTGGCCAATGCATCAGCTTCCGTGTTATCCTCCCTTAGTACCTGTGTTAAGCTGAAAGAGACAAAAGAGAGTGCCAATTCCTTGACTATCTCTAAATATTTGGTTAGTTTTTCACCTTTAACAGCATAGGATCCATTAAAGTGATTAGTGATCAATAATGAGTCTACATATACTTTAAGATATTTCACCCCCATATCCTTAGCAATTTGTAAGCCAGCAATTAAGGCTTCATATTCAGCCTCATTGTTAGTTGCTTGGAACTCACAGGCTATGGAGTGAGGTATTATGTCCCCCTGTGGCGATTTTAGTAGTATCCCGAGCCCTGTGCCCTTGACATTTGAGGATCCATCAGTGTGTAGTATCCAAGGATCCTTGGTCTCATCCAGCTGTTGGACCTCCAATTCTACTTCTCTTTGTAGATCACTACTGAAATCTGCCACAAAGTCAGCTAGTGCTTGGGATTTAATGGCTGTTCTTGGCTCATATCTTATATCATGGGCACTAAGCTTTACTGCCCACTTAGCCATTCTTCCTGACATCTCTGGTTTCCTGAGGACATTCTTAATTGGAAAGTTAGTTCTAACAACAATAGTATGGGTTTCAAAATAATGCCTTAGCTTAGTTGATGCCATGATTAATGCAAGAATAAGTTTTTCGAGGTGTGAGTACCTGGATTCGGCATCAAGTAAACTCTTACTTACATAGTAGATAGGATATTGTGTACCTTCATGATCCTTAACAAGGACAGCGCTTACAGCGGTTGAGGATACCGCCAAATATAAGGATAACACATCTCCTTTTTCGGGTTTTGATAATGCTGGTGCTGAGGACATATATTCTTTAAGGGCTTGTAAAGCATTCTCATGTTTCTCAGTCCATTCAAACTTCTTGTTCTTCCTTAGGATATCGTAAAATTCTATACATTTTTCTGAGGATTTTGATATGAACCTGTTCAGAGCTGCTATCCTGCCTGTTAGCCTTTGCACATCCTTAGCATTGGCAGGGGATTTGATGTTTACTGGTGCTTTAATTTGCTCCGGACTTGCCTCAATGCCCCTCTGAGTTACCATATATCCTAGGAATTTACCTGCCTTAACACCAAAGTGGCACTTTGAAGGATTAAGCTTCATGTTATAATTATCAAGGATATCAAATGCTTCCTCCAAATCCCTTAGGTGATCCTCAGCTTTCTTTGACTTGACTACCATATCATCTATGTATACTTCCATAGTTTGTCCAATTTGATCTTTGAACATCATATTCACCAGCCTTTGATATGTTGCACCTGCATTTCTTAATCCAAAAGGCATGGCAATATAACAATACAAACCTGTTGGGGTCATAAAGGCTGTATCCTCTTGGTCAGTTGGTTCCATCTGAATTTGTTGGAATCCAGATGATGCATCCATAAAGGTCAACAGTTCATGCCCCGCTGTTGCATCCACCATGGAGTCAATGTGGGGTAATGGGAAAGGATCCTTGGGACATGCCTTATTCAGATCAGTGAAATCGACACATACCCTCCACTTTCCGTTTTTCTTTTGGACAACGACCACATTGGCTAACCATTTTGGATACTTTACCTCTCTGATCATACCTGCTCGAAGTAGTCTCTCTACTTCTTCTTGGATAATGGTATTCCTTTCTGGTGCAAACTTCCTCCTTTTTTGATGGATTGGTTTGATAGACCTGTCAATGCCAAGTTTGTGAGTAATGATATCCTTAGATATACCTGTCATATCTTCATGTTTCCAAGCAAAGGTAGATTTTCTTCTTTTGAGGAAGGATATTAAGTCTTCTTTCATCTTGCCAAGGATCCCTGATCCGATATAGATTTTTGATTCAGGATCACTAGGATTCAAGAGGATTTCGTCCACATCTTGTTCCCTTGCCTCCAAGACATTCCTCGGAGGATACTGTAATTGCTATTGCTCCCTTGGCTTCGAGGTTGGCTTCATGGATGAGGTATAACAATCCTTAGCCTCCTGCTGATCACTGTCGATCTTGATTATTCCCCATGGGCTAGGGAGCTTCACACATTGATGGTAGGTGGATGGGACTGCTTTCATATCATGTATCCAAGGTCTGCCAAGGATAACATTGCAACAAGACAAACAGTCAATAACACAAAATTTCTGATAATTATGTAATCCTTCCACGTAGATTGGGAGTTTGATGTCCCCCAGAGTTTTCTTCGTTTCTCCACTGAATCCTACAAGCACGGAGGATCTTGGTGTGATGTCTGATTCTGGGATACCCATTTTCTTCAGAACATCAAGCTGGATAATGTTCACTGAGCTTCCTCCATCGATAAGGATCCTGCGGACAAAATGGTTAGAGATAAAGAGAGTAATAACTAAACTATCATGATGAGGATCCTGAATATTGATGCGATCATCCTCATCAAAAGTTATTATCTTCCCCTCTGAGACACTTGATGTTCTAATAGGCCTTTCTCCATTATCCATTTTTGACTCCTTTGCATGCCTTTTGGCCGCCGAGAAGGATGTACCACAGATGTCTGATCCTCCGGAAATAAAGTTGATCACTTGTGCATTTGCCGGAGGTGCTGGAGCCTTCTCAGGGATCCTTTCAGGATCCTGAGTCCTTTGCTTTTTTCTTCCCAATAATTCTTTTAGGTGCCCCTTGCTTAACAGATATCCAATCTCTTTTCTTAAAGCTATGCATTCTTCAGTTAGATGCCCGAAATCCTCATGGTATGCACACCATTTTGACTTGTCTTTAGTCCCGGATGGTTTATCATTCTTCCTGGGCCACCTAGCTTTTTCGCCTAGATTCTGCATTGCAAGGATTAGTTCATGATTATCAACGGAAAAATAATATTCTGAGATTGGAGGATAATCTTCATCATCCTCTTCTTGGTCAACAGCATGCACATTCTGGTTCTCATTTCTTTGGTAGGATTTGAATTTGTTGTTCTTGAAGGAGGATCCTTGCTTCTCCTGTTTTGAGGATCCTACTTGTCTCTCCTGGATCCTCTTGTCATCCTCTAGCCGGATGAACCTGAGTGCTCGAGTTCTTACTTCATCTAGATTCCTGCATGGTGTCATAACAAGATCATCATAGAATAATGAATCCTTAAGCAGTCCCATTTTGAAGGCTTCAACAGCCGTAGCCATATCCAAGTTGGGAATGTCCAAGGATTCTTTACTAAATTTAGTTATATAATCCCTTAATGATTCATTATGATTTTGAGTTATCCTGTACAAATCACTAGTTAATCTTTCAAATTTTCTACTACAAGAGAATTGGTTATTGAATAAATTAACTAAATTGGCAAATGAAGTAATAGAGTAAGGGGGAAGACTTAGCAGCCATTTAAGAGCTGATCCAGTAAGAGTGGATCCAAATCCTTTACATAGGCATGCTTCCTTCAACTTTTCTGGGATAGGATTGATCTCCATCCTCTCCCTGTATTGTGCTATGTGCTCCTCTGGATCCGTTGTGCCATCATACAGCTTCATAGTAGGGATATGGAACCTTTTGGGTACCTCTGCATCACAAATTGGTGGTGCAAAGCGAGATACCTTGTGGCTTCCATCTGTAATCTCCGGGATAGGCTTGACTACCCCTGGAACACTTGAGATCATATCTTTTAGCTTCTGCAATTCCCTGGCCATAGCATGATTGACACCTGTATCCTGCATGAATCCATGGTTAGTAGTAAGATGATTATTTAAAGTGTTACCTCCCATTGAGTTCAAGTTAGTGAATCCATATTGCTGGGATTCAGGGATAACGGAGGGACCAGTCGAAGCAATGGTCTGCATTGGAATGAAGTCCCCTTGATGGACATCTAGACTTCCTGTTTGCAAACTTTTTAGGGATCCTGGCATTTGGAAGGATCCTGGTATCTGGGATGATCCTGGAACGAAGGAGGATCCTTGAACCTGGGATGATCCTGGAACGAAGTAGGATCCTTGAAACTGTTGTGCTCCCGGATAGGCTCCCGAATTCATGAAGGATCCCATATGCTGGGGATAGGATCTTGCCGGCTGAAAGTGTGAGCCTGATGCCTGAATCATTGCTGTCGATCCGAGGTGCAATCCTCTTGATTCTCCCATAATTTGCATGTCTGGAATTCCTGATGGCTGAGAAGTAATCATTGGAGTATCGAAGCTCAAAGACTTGGGCATCAGTGGGGAATGATCCTCTGCCGTTTTCTTCTGTCTTTTGAGATCTCCAATTTCCCTGAGGATCCTTTCATTAGTTTCATCCTTCTGCTGCATATGATCCTTCATCTGCAAAATCAAAGTAAATACATCACTAGTACTGGGAATATAAGAATTCATAGCAGAAGGAGATGGAGGTTTAGAGTTAGTAGGAGTTTGTTTCTTCTCAGCATTCTTCTGGGATCCTGCCGGTGGTGGAGGCAGAATGTTCTGGGACGAGGTGACTGCAGACATTGCCGTGGACATGTTTTTCAATGATGAAGCCATGTAATTCTTTGAAATGATTTCGAACAAAAGGTTTTCTTATGAATGAAGCACCAATTGCCCCACGGTGGGCGCCAAACTGTTTTGGTCAAAAATCACACAAGGATAATGGAACCAAACTTTATGTAAACGGGGTATGATGCTTGGTTTGTAGAAAAAGTAAAGGATCACTTCAGTATAAAATATGCAAAGACACAATGATTTTTACGAGGAAAAAGCCCTTGATCAATGTATGATCTCCGGCATAAAAAACCTCGGGTGATGGCAACTACCGATCACCAAACTTTAATATATGAAAAATAGTTACAACTTTGGATGATAATGAGCTGAGTACAAGGATCACTATAGTTTCGAGTGTCTAAGCGTGTGAGAGTTGTGTTGTGTGTCGTCGTGTGTTCTTCCAAATGAGGAAGAGTGGTATTTATATAAGTGTAGGTGACCTATTTTAGGTAAATAGACTAATAATCAGCTCATTACCCCTTTAGAAATAAAAGACAATCTAGCCTAAATTGCCGCCCATAAATCAAGCTAAGTTTCCATATCCTTTGCAACGTCTATCTTCGATTAAGCTCATGCTATAATTGTGAAGACGCGTCCCTTGATTATGATGCTAAGAGCGTATCCTGCTAGATGTTCCTGCAAAATAACATTGTTTTAAACGAAGGTAACTGTTAGCATGAGGATCCTTTGATGGTCCATGATCCTGATCCTGAAGTCCTGCTGAGGATCACTGTCTGCCAAAGAAACAAGGATCACTGGTTAGGATCACGTATAAGGATCACGTATAATAAAAATCCAGCCCTAACACCCACATTGACTCCATGGTGGATGCAACTGCGGGTCATGAACTGTTAACTTTTATGGATGCTTCATCTGGATTTCAGCAAATTCAGATGGAACCATCTGATCAAGAGGATACAACTTTTATGACTCCAACTGGTATATACTGTTATATTGCTATGCCGTTTGGACTAAGAAATGCAGTTGCAACTTATCAAAGGCTAGTAAATATGATGTTCAAGGATCAGATTGGACACACTATGGAAGTTTATATAGACGGCATGGTGGTTAAATCTAAAAAGGCTGAGGATCACCTGAGAGACTTGGAGGAAGCATTCAATATCCTTGACAAAAATAACATGAAAAACTTAATCCTTCCATGTGTCACTTTGGTGTTAAAGCAGGTAAATTCTTAGGGTATATGGTGACAAAGAGGGGCATTGAAGCCAGTCCAGAGCAAATCAAAGCTATAGTGAACATCAAGTCCCCTGCCAACGCTAAGGATGTTCAGAGGTTAACAGGCAGGATTGCAGCTTTAAACAGATTTAAATCTCAGAGAAATGTAAAGAGTTCTACGATATCTTGAGGAAGAACAAAAAGTTTGATTGGACTGAAAAGCACGAAAATGCTCTCAAAGCTCTTAAGGATTACCTGTCCTCAGCTCCTGCCTTGATGAAACCAGAAAAAGGAGATGTATTATCCTTATATCTTGCAGTATCCTCAAAAGCAGTAAGTGCCGTCCTTGTTAAGGATCATGAAGGTACACAACATCCTGTTTACTATGTAAGTAAGAGTTTGCTTGATGCCGAGTCCAGGTATTCTCATTTGGAAAAACTTATTCTTGCTTTAATCATGGCATCCACTAAATTGAGACATTATTTTGAAACTCATGCCATTATTGTTAAAACTAATTTTCCCATTAAGAATATTCTCAGGAAACCTGAAATGTCAGAAGGATGGCTAAGTGGGCAGTGAAGCCTAGTGCTTATGATAGAAGATATGAGCCTAGGACAGCCATTAAATCCCAAGCCTTGGCTGACTTTGTGGCAGATTTTAGTAGTGACTTGCAAAAGGAAGCCGAATTAGAAGTCCAACAGCTAGAGGAGACTAAGGATCCTTGGATACTCTATACAGATGGATCCTCTAATGTCAAAGGAACAGGGCTCGGAATACTACTAAAATCGCCACAGGGGACATAATACCCCACTCTATAGCTTGTGAATTCCAAACTACTAATAATGAGGCTGAGTATGAAGCCTTGATAGCTGGTTTGCAAATCGCTAAGCATATGAGGATCAGGTATCTTGAGGTACACGTAGATTCATTAATAATCACTAATCACTTTAATGGATCATATGCTGTTAAAGGTGAAAAGCTAACAAAATATTTGGAGATAGTCAAAGAATTGGCACTCTCTTTTGTTTCCTTTAGTTTGACACAGGTACCAAGGGAGGAAAATACAGAAGCTGATGCATTGGCTAATCTAGGATCATCTTTGAAGATCCCGGAGGATATAAGCATCCCCATTATCCATATCCTGACCCCTGCCATCGAGGATCATGTGGCTATGGAGATAGGAGAGGATTATGCAATCATCCTGTTAGGGCTGGATTTTTACAATACATGATCCTCACGTGTGATCCTAACCAGTGATCCTTGTCTCTTTGGCAGATAGTGATCCTCAGCAGAGTTCCAGGATCAGGATCACGGACCATCATAGGATCCTCATGCTAACAGTTGCTTTCGTTGAACTTAATGTCATTTTGCAGGAATGTCTAGCAGGATCCGCTCTTAGCATCACGATCAAAGGACGCGTATTTACAATTATAGCATGTGCTTAATCGAAGATGAACGTTGCAAAGGATATGGAAACTTAGCATGATTTAAGGGCGACAATTTGGGCTAGATTTACTTTTATTTCTAAAGGGGTAATGAGCTGATTATTAGTCTTTTTACCTAAAATAGGTCACCTACACTTGTATATATAACACTCTTCCCCATTCGGAAGAACACACAACACAATTCTCACACGCTTAGACACACATTACGATAGTGATCCTTGTACTCAGCTCATTATCATCCGAAGTTGTAACCATATTTTGATATATTGAAGTTTGGTGATCGGTAGTTGCCATCACCCGAGGTTTTTTATGCCGGAGATCATACATTGATCAAGGGCTTTTTCCTCGTATAAATCATTGTGTCTTTGCATATTTCACACTGAAGTGATCCTTTACTTTTTCAATAAACCAAGCATCATACCCCGTTTACATAAAGTTTGGTTGCATTATCCTTGTGTGATTTTTGACCAAAACAGTTTGGCGCCCACCATGGGGCAATTGGTGCTTCATTCATAAGAAAACCTTTTGTTCGAAATCATTTCAAAGAATTACATGGCTTCATCATTGAAAAACACGTCCACGGCGATGTCTGCAGTCACCTCATCTCAGAACACTCTGCCTCCTCCACCGGCAGGATCCCAGAAGAATGCTGAGAAGAGACCAACTCCTACTAACTCTAAACCTCCATCTTCTTCTGCTATGAATTCTTATACTCCCAGTACTAGTGACGTATTTACTTTGATTTTGCAGATGAAGGATCGTATGCAGCGGCAGGATGAAACTAATGAAAGGATCCTCAGGGAAATTGGAGATCTCAAAAGACAAAAGAAAGCGGCGGAGGATCATTCCCCACTGATGCCCAAATCCTTGAGCTTTGATACTCCAATGATCACTTCTCAGCCATCGGGAGTCCCAGACGTGCAAATTATGGGAGAACCAAGAGGATTGCACCTCGGATCGGCAGCAATGACTCAGGCATCAGGCTCACACTTTCAGCCGGCAGGATCCTATCCCCAGCATATGGGATCCTTCATGAATTCAGGAGCCTATCCGTTAGCACAGCAGTTTCAAGGATCCTACTTTGTTCCAGGATCATCCCAGGGTCAAGGATCCTCCTTTGTTCCAGGATCATCCCAGGTTCAAGGACCCTTCCTTGTTCCAGGATCATCCCAGGTTCAAGGATCCTCCTTCGTTCCAGGATCATCCCAGATACCAGGATCCTTCCAGATGCCAGGATCCCTAAAAAGTTTGCAAACAGGAAGTCTAGATGTCCATCAAGGGGACTTCATTCCAATGCAGACCATTGCTTCCACTGGTCCCTCCGTTATCCTAGAATCCCAGCAATATGGATTCACTAACTTGAACTCAATGGGAGGTAACACTTTAAATAATTATCTTACCACTAACCATGGATTCATGCAGGATACAGGTATCAATCATGCTATGGCCAGGGAGTTGCAGAAGCTAAAAGATATGATCTCAAGTGTTCCAGGGGTAGTCAAGCCTATCCCAGAGATTGCAGATGGAAGCCATAAGGTATCTCGCTTTGCACCACCAATTTGTGATGCAGAGGTACCCAAAAGGTTCCATATCCCTACTATGAAGCTGTATGATGGTACAACGGATCCTGAGGAGCACATAGCACAATACAGGGAGAGGATGGAGATCAATCCAATCCCGGAAAAGCTAAAGGAAGCATGCCTATGTAAAGGATTTGGATCCACTCTTACCGGATCAGCTCTTAAATGGCTGCTAAGTCTTCCCCCTTACTCTATTACTTCATTTGCTAATTTAGTTAATTTATTCAATAACCAATTCTCTTGTAGTAGAAAATTTGAAAGATTAACTAGTGATTTATATAGGGTAACTCAAAGTCATAATGAATCATTAAGGGATTATATAACTAAATTTAGTAAAGAATCCTTGGACATTCCCAACTTGGATATGGCTACGGCAGTTGAAGCCTTCAAAATGTGTAACACCTCGAAAAATTTCGTCCAATAATGTCTTGACACGTGTCATAAGGTTCCGGTATGTGAAAACAGACTTTAGAGGGACTAAAAGTGACAAACAGTGAAAACTATGGAACGTAAGGGTCCAAAGTGTCAACAATGGATAAATAGACTCTATGATAACCCTACATAATGTTCATAACCTTAAACGGGTGGTTCATGGATCATACGAAGCGGAAAATGCCCAAAAGTGAGGAATTATAAACTATAGGGGCCAAAAGTCTCAACATGTTGAATTTATACCTCTGAGTGAACTTTTGGCAGACCCGAAGCTTTATAATGCTAAAATATACTCACTAGAATATGTGGTAAAAATTTCGTGAAGTTTCGATAACGTATGAGAAAGTTATGGCCAAAACCGTACTTGAGGGGCTAAAAGCGTCAACGTCAAATTTCATGGCTTTTCGGTTGAGCGCAAAGTTATCCGAGGACATTAACATGTTGGTAAATGTCCCAAGGTTCTTAAAAACCAAGTTTGAGGGTTTACGAGTCAAATTAAGTAGCCGAAACATCGCATACAAGACCAGGGACCAAATCTGCCAAAAATGAAAGTTATTTGGCTGATCAGAGGGTCAGGCGACCCGCCTGGACATGCCCAGGCGGGCCGCGTGGGACTGCCAGGTGCAGAAGTCGCGAATTTGGGTAATTTGGGTCCGAATCTGAGTGCTAACCAGCTTGCAACACCTCCATTTGCCCCAATTAAATTGCATGCATGCCTACTACTACAGTAACCTCTAAATTCCTCCATATATTGATCAAAGAGCTCATTTCTTGGGCATTTCCTTTGTGATCAAGAGCTCTCAACTCTCAAGAACATTCAAGGCAACTTTCTGGAGCAAATCTGAACGACAAGGCAACATCCTAGTATTAACTAAACACCTATAGGACTCTTGTAAGCTCTCAATTCAATCTTTAATCCGTTCTTGTTGTGATTATTGCTAAAAGTCAAACTGGTTGTTCATAAGCTTTGACTTTCTGATTAAACAAGTTTCAATCAGTCATTTCTCGAATTGAAACCTGATACATGTTGGTAATATTATGGGAAACAAACCCTCAAAAGGGTACTCTCTGATTCCCACTACATGCATGCTAAATGTCGAGTCAAACCTATTTCTAAAAAGTCAACAGAAGCGATTTTTGTGAAAAATGACATGAATAATGATATAGATGACATGCAATCTGATTGATCTTCATAGAAAGCTTTATTATGAATATAAGAATATATTTTACCACGATCAACTCGACGATCTTTAGTGTAAACCCGGATTGGAACCGAAAGTCTTAATAAACGACTTTTTCGTAAACAATCGGTTCGGATCCGTACATGCATGTGTGAGATCTGTATTTTAGAGCATTTTTGACCATTGGCATTTTAGTTAAACTTTCTGGAAATTTTATGTCATAAGTCTATGCTTAGCCGATTCAAATGCATGTTTCCGATTTATGCATAAAGTTGACTATTTTGCCCTTTTTGATATAAAACGTGATTTTGGAAAAGTGAAAGAGTAGAAATCTTTATTTCTAATATATAAACTTGCACCGAAAATTTCGGATCAGTTGGTGGTCCAGATTGTGAGTTATGGCCATTAGCGTAAAACTATATTATAAATTTACATAAACGGTCCTTTTCGCGTAGAACCCGTTTCTGGCCACGTTTTGATACGAAACTCTTTACCAACAGAAGTAATATAATATTCTGGGAATTTTGATGATTTTTAATTAATTTTTGGCTGAACGGATCCTAGATCGCCTAGTCATTTCGGCTTATGTCGGTTTTGACCGTTTTTGCCATAAAATGAGTTTTACACATCCTTTTGACCCGAAACCTTTTTCTACTGATTTTATATGATGAATAAATTATTTTAAGTATTCTGGAAATATAAAAATCTCAGATTTAATTTGAAAACCCGAAAACGCCCTTAAATCGCATATTTAGCGTTTTAAGCGCATAGTGAGAGTTATACTTGTTTTAAACATATAAGACCTATACCTACTGATGTGTTTAGCATATTTTCATATAAAAACAGTAAGTATAAGTATATGAACTCAGACTTCCAGTTTTGGCACTTTTAGCCCTTGTGAAATTACTAAAATACCCCTACGGTGCATAGTTTGGTTTTAAATGATAAATTTGGTATATGGGTCATACCCTACTGATATAATATGTTATATTAAGTATAATTACTGTATGAACCAGACCCGAAACTCAGAGTTCTAATTTTACTCTTTTATTATCTTTTAAATGACCAAAATGCCCTTCTAAGGCATAAATCGGGTTTAAAATTATTCCGGGCAATATAGAACATAACTTACTGATATTATATCGTAACTGAAGCATATTATATCAGGGAGCTTGCATTTGAATCATTTGACTACCCGTATCGCTCTTTTCGCGTTCGGTTCGGTTTACGTAACTAGTTTGCGTAAATTGACCGAAACGGGTCAAACGTTATCATTTTTTTTTGTCTCAAAATCCAGAATGTATTTTGTATACCCATATTATACAAGTATTCAAACTTGTCGGGTCTAAATCACGTTCTATCCGGTCTCCGCTTAATCGTGCGCTTGAACCGTATATTTCCTTAAAACTAACCGGTCTAAGCTTATGCTTAATTAAAGACCCGTTAGTATTCTAATTGGTTATTTATACCATCGTTCCAGACTAGAGCCTTCCGGTAAATTGTACCTACGCTTACTTAAGTGAATACGGCTGAGTTATTATAATTCTTGCTATTTAAGACAGGAGCTAGCTCAGGTAAATACTCTTAACTTATTTTCCCTATTACGGGCTTGGGATACGGTAATATAATTACCGCATGGTCAGGTATGGGATTCGAAGACCAATGTGTCGGGAAATCCAAATAACCTGTTTTTAATTCGTATTGCTTGACTGAAACATTGGGGGTTAATGCGACCGTGTCCTGGATATCCTTGACTCATTAATTGCAATGGCCACGACCTAAGCACGGGGTGTAGGCATACACCTGACAGATGCTTCATGCTTATTATTTGATTATACCCAATATGGGATTCCCAATAAGGGAATAGTGGTGTGTCGGTTAATCTTGAACCGGCATAGGACCGGGCCCCGCATGTAGAGCAAGTTATGTAAAACTGATAACATGAGATATAGTTTGTCCCAAGTATAAAAGATTAATCTTGCCTTGTGCATCCTAATCGAGTGTCAAAATAGTTTTGTGCCTTGTGCGCCTAAACCAATTTTCACAAACTCTTTTCAAATGAGTCAGTTGAGTGTATTTACCAGTGAAAACTGACGTATTTTCCAAAGTCTAAGTGACAGGTACAAGTACGTAATAGGCTGGAAGCTGCTCAGGGCGTTAGTAAGGAATCTTGCAAGTTCTAGGCGTCTAAAGTCTGTTGAACATTTATCTTATTTTATTCGATCCGCCTGTGGATCCTCTACTTTCCGTTGTAATACTTGATATTACTTTATATTCGGATCGTATTATATTTATCTTTTGCTTCCGATGTGCATTATTATATTGTGTTGTTTGTCTATGATGACGCCAACTACGTCACGATACCCCCACCGGGCCCACCGGTGACACGTGGAAATTCGGGGTGTGACAGGTTGGTATCAGAGCCAACATTGAGTGAATTAAACACTAGCCTTTAGTGTTTAATCTCAATGACACAATAGCACATTCCTTAACCTTCTGAGTCTAGACTTAACATAGGAATACTCCCGATTCTAATCCGGAATTTACTACTTCCAAATATTTTTATATTGGATACGTCGCCAAACGAAGAGGCCGTAATAGGAGTTCTCCACACCGGAGCCCGAGATGCTGAGCTTCGTACCGCGGCCAAAATGAAACGAACATCCAAGGAGAAGGCATTCATAAATAAAAGGAAGAGGAAACTCCTTTTACTGAAGATCGTTTCCTTATTAGTCCTTATAAGGACATAATTATCTTTCAGTCCCTACAAGGACAACATTATTCCTTTCAAGTCCCGCTTAGGGCAACTTTATACTTTTACTTTTATATAATGGAATGATTACGTTTGGACTTTCATTCTAAATAAGAAATATTAAATAAATGGAAAATATCAATTTTTATTTGATTTGCCATTTAACAAGAATCTTAGTAAGGTAAAACCTAGCTTGAATGTCTTAATAAAAGGCCTGGCCAATATGGTAAAAACCTGGTTGAAAAGATTCAAATCTCTGTTAACATCTGTAAACCTGTTAACACTCCTGGCTAAGCGTGACCTGTAAAATCACACAAGCCACTCTTTTTATAAATTATCTACAGATTGTATCTGTATACAAGTCTGATAATGACTTGATGCCTACGGGTAATAAATTTGAAAATTGGGATTTATTTAAAATTCCCTGCAAGTAAAATAGCCATCCTTTAAGGATGAAGTGCCTACGGGTAATAAATTTGAAAATTGGGATTTATTTAAAATTCCCTGCAAGTAAAATAGCCATCCTTTAAGGATGAAGTGCCTACGGGTAATAAATTTGAAAATTGGGATTTATTTAAAATTCCCTGCAAGTAAAATAGCCATCCATTAGTGATGTAGTGCCTACGGGCCAAACTTATTAAACATCCAATAGTGATGTAGCGCCTACGGGCCATACTAATTGTCATATAAGACAAAAGGCAGTGGTGGTCTATGACTCCCTGTCAGAAAAAGGTAATGAACTAGGTTCAAACCTCAAGGCTTTGATTCTCTGAAATCCTAGCTTAAAATTTATAAATGTCCTTGTGACTAGGCCTTGGTGCCACCTCAATATCCGTAATGTTTTATAACTAGGATAAATTGTAATGCCTCGATTCTCAGAAATCATGACTTATAAATTAAACTTGTCTTCTCGACTAGGCCATTTGTGCCATTACTATCTTATAAATTAGGATTCTTGATAAAAATCCTGAATAAAATAAACATTATTCCTTTTCTGTTAAGTGTATGTATTAAAGGAGAATCTTAAAAGGTTTGACCTAGCTTGAATGTCATTGAAGACCTTGCTAAGATGGTAAAACCTGTTTAGAAGAGATTCGGATCCTGATTAACACTTGAAAACGTGTTAACACTCCCGACAACAGTGATGCGATAAAATCACGATTGTCATCTCTATATTAGGAACTTCCAAACCCCTTAATTAGTCTGTATGATCGATGGGAATCATGGCTAATAAACGTCGAACATGATGTACACATCTAAACATCCACCTGGGATGTATACCTACGGGCAAAGATGCATACATGAAAACGATAGTTTTATTTCATAACTTCTTGTCAAGACAATGAATTATGAAATTTTCCGATCCAGAGGAATCATTGATTATGTATTAAAAATTTCCCTAGTGACAAGGCATCTGTGCCATCGAAAAGTCCTCTGGAACAAGCCGTTGTGCTATATAAGATGTCGGTATGACATTGACAGTCGTGACTTATGTCCCCTGTCTAGTAAGTATAAAGGATTTATTCCATGTAAACGCCAAAGATGGTTTATTTAAAAATCTAGGCAAAACATGGTCAAATAAACTTAATACTATCTATTGGCCTATATGGTTTGTTTGCACCATGGCTATTTAAATTATCAAGTTCGACAATTTCCTATAATTAAGTAAGCTATTACTTCATGGTTAGTTAGCCTTCAAAGCTTCACCATGACTGACTCCTCTGGGGCTCACAATCATCTAGTTAGTCAGAATGATGTTCATTGACTAGCCTTTGTGGCAAAATAAATTATCTTCCACAAGATGACGGTTGTAGTCTTTGACTCTCTGTCCAAAGGTAAAGAACTATGTTCGAACCTTAAGATCTCTGATCCAATAAGATTGCAGCTTATATATTAATGCCTTATGTACCATATTTTGTATGTCCTTTGTGACAAGGCCTTCGGGCCTATGATTATTAATGTCCTTCATGTCAAGCCTCCCAACTATCTAAAGATTGTCGTTATGACAAGGACAATTGTGACGTGGTGATCCCCAGTCAAAAGGTAATGGACTCGGTCCAAACCATAAACACAATTGATGGTCCTTTTTGACCTAAGCTAAATATAATTGGCATACTTTCTAGTAGCATACTATAAGGAAGTTATAAACCTAACAGACATTATGGTTTAGTAATACCATGACTTTATAAATCATCCGTTACGATGATTCCATAATAACTTGCATCTAAGCATATGTTATTTTTGGTGTTAGTACCAAAGCTCCAGAATGGAGGTTTCCGACGAAGCACACAGCAGTGCAGCGACTAAAAACAAGGATGCAAGTATAAATATAAATGTTAATGGCACTACTCTTCAGGCCTTGATTAGCGCAGCAATTAGTGAAGTTGTGGAAAAGGTCCTTGAGAACAAAAAGGAACCGAGTGTCACTCACTCAAAGATCCATACGGAAACAAATACACCAGCTCGTAAGGAGAGCTCCGTTCACTCTTCAGATGAAAAGAGCGAACCTCAGGAGTTAGTACTCTATGATAAGCCCCGTTCAAATGAGGGCGGGTGTACCTACAAATATTTCGTCTCATGCAAACCCAGAGATTTCGATGGCGAAAAAGGAGCAATTGATGCTATGGAATGGCTTGAGGAAATGGAAACGGTTGTGGACATCAGCGATTGTGCTGATAAGGACGTAGTAAAATTTGTTTCACAATCTTTTAAAGGAGAGGCTCTTGTATGGTGGAAGGCCATGATGCAGTCCACGGGGAAAATTCCCCTATACCTTATGGGATGGTCCAAGTTTGCGGACCTTATCAAGGAGAACTACTGTCCACAACACGAAGTGGAAAAGGTGGAGACAGATTTTCTGAATCTCACAATGAAAAACCTAAATTGCCAGCAATATGTTACCGACTTCAACTCCCTATCTAGACTAGTACCCTATTTAATCACCCCGGAACCAAAACGCATTGCGTGTTTCATCGGTGGTTTGGCACCAGAAATAAAAGGGGATGTTAAGGCTTCAAGGCCAACCAACTACAGATCAGCTGTAGATCTATCCTTGTCTCTCACTCTAGATGTAGTGAGACAAAAGTCGTTCATGAAGGAAACTAATGACAAAAGACAAAGGGAGGAGGATAACTCTCAGAATCCTAAGAAGAGCAAATCCAAGCTCAACAATAACCAACAGGATTCCAACAAAAAGCCTACATGCAAAACCTGTAAAAGAAGACATTGGGGGCAGTGTCGATTAAGCCAAAAGATAAAGCAATGTGGCATCTGTAAAAGAACTGGCCACCAGTCCCACGAATGTAGGGACATGAAGGATGCAAACTGTTTCAGCTGTGGTGAAAAGGGGCACATCAGTACTAATTGCCCTAAGGCTGCCAAGAAAGGAGCAGCTAGGTCTGGAAAGGATAAGAAAGGAACCGCCTAGACTACCGGTTGAATACCTGAGACAGTGCACATCGATAATAGCAATAGGTACGTCCTATACCATTTAGCATTGATAATGACTGCCAAGTATTTTTGCATTGATGCAAGGGATAATAAATCTTTAGCAAACCATAAGCTTAGCAAACTCTGGATCATATTCATAATGACTCCATATATTAAATATGAGGTATAACTTACCAGTGGAATCTTTAATGACCTCTCTCCCATCCTCGAAGAAAATCCTTTCATAAGAATCTGGAGTACTCTTCCCCAGAAAGAGTACGACCATATATATTAATTATTCTATTTTATTATTTTTCTCATTGTTTTCTATCGTCTGCGAATGCCAAACTATGTTTGATAAGAGTACCATATGAGGATTTGCGTATCCTAGTGTGTCCCATAGATTGCTTCCATGCCTGATCAGTATGGAGGTTTAATGCATGGGATCCCCGAAGATATCCCAATTGTCATATTGTACTAAAGTCGACTAGTAGTATTCAAAGGAGATATCCAATATAAAAATTTCCTTATAAGTATCTTTGATTAGGGCATCTTTGTAATGGTAAAGGGAATATGTCATTTATCTGACACCGAAAGCGATAGATAAGCTAAAGCCTGAGAATGTGGAAATCTCCGACATCTCTATGGGTCATAATTAGCTTCTTTATAAGAATTACCATGGTTACCTTCTGAGAGGTAAGAGGATGTTAGGACAAACATCCCGCTTAGGGCTGCAGTTATTGTAAGAATCTTATATCTGTTATTACCAGCGAAATAGGAAGAACTAAGAGCCAAATCCATAAGTTTTGGATAAGGTTTCGTAAAGCCAAAATTCAAAGTTCTAAGAACTCCGATTTTAGTAAATAAGAAAGACGGTTCACCTTGCTTATGCATTGATTACCGCAACCCTATTTAGGCAATAACTAGGAATCCCCAAATTGCTGCCAGGATCGTCGATTTATTCGACTGACTTAAAGGATTAGCTACCCCTTAAGGTTAGTTTTAAGCAATGATTGGAATAACCATCTCACCCTAAGATTAGCTTGTCTATAATAGTTGTTATATAAGTATCAGGGCTGCTCCTTTGGGAGACCTTGTGTAGATAGATGTTAAACATCTATTGCTAGACAGAAAATTGGTAAGTCCAATTATCAGGATCTAAAAGTTGCCTTGGAAACAACGAATAAGATCGAGCAAATCCATAACCATCTATAAGTTGCCAGTAATCGGCAGAGAATCAAGGATTCATGGAAATAGCAAACCTCCTAAGTTCTTGTTAAGAAATGAGGTTCAACAAAAGATATCACCCTGGAAAGGTGTGCCAATCTGTTAATTGTCAGGCTAGTAAGCTCAGAATATATGAAATCATTCGAAGTAATCGAATATATCAGGATCAATTAACTTATGAGCTAAAACCTATTTAAGGAGCTTGGTGGAACTCACAATGTATTACACCCTAAGGATTAAAGGATATGTTTCGCCAATAAGTCAAGAAGCACTGCCGCATAACGGTTGGCAGACAGACGGACAGAGTGAGCGTACCATCCAAACATTGGGAGACATGCTTCGAGTATGTGTGATTAATTTAGGTGGCAGTTGGGATAACCGCCACCCTTGATAGAGTTCTCCTATAAAAATATCTACCATACTAGTATTAGGGCCGCGCCTTTTGAGGCTTATACGGTAGAAAGTGTAGATCGCCCATCTGTTGGGCAGAAGTTGGAGATGTCCAACTATCAGGACCAGAAATCGTTTTCGAGACGATGGACAAGATCGTTCAGATTCGCGATCGTTTGAAAGCTGCCAGGGATAGGCAGAAAAGTTATGCGGATCCAAAGCGCAAAGATATTCACTTCGATGTAAGTGATAAAGTGTTACTTAAGGTATCACCCTGGGAGGGGGTGATGCGATTTGGTAAGAAAGGCAAAGCTAAGCCCGAGGTACATAAGACCCTTCGAGATCATCGAATGTGTCGGGGCAGTTGCTTATAAAGGATTTGGATCCACTCTTACCGGATCAGCTCTTAAATGGCTGCTAAGTCTTCCCCCTTACTCTATTACTTCATTTGCTAATTTAGTTAATTTATTCAATAACCAATTCTCTTGTAGTAGAAAATTTGAAAGATTAACTAGTGATTTATATAGGGTAACTCAAAGTCATAATGAATCATTAAGGGATTATATAACTAAATTTAGTAAAGAATCCTTGGACATTCCCAACTTGGATATGGCTACGGCTGTTGAAGCCTTCAAAATGTGTAACACCTCAAAAAATTTCGTCCAATAATGTCTTGACACGTGTCATAAGGTTCCGGTATGTGAAAACAGACTTTAGAGGGACTAAAAGTGACAAACAGTGAAAACTATGGAACGTAAGGGTCCAAAGTGTCAACAATGGATAAATAGACTCTATGATAACCCTACATAATGTTCATAACCTTAAACGGGTGGTTCATGGATCATACGAAGCGGAAAATGCCCAAAAGTGAGGAATTATAACCTATAGGGGCCAAAAGTGTCAACATGTTGAATTTATACCTCTGAGTGAACTTTTGGCAGACCCGAAGCTTTATAATGCTAAAATATACTCACTAGAATATGTGGTAAAAATTTCGTGAAGTTTCGATAACGTATGAGAAAGTTATGGCCAAAACCGTACTTGAGGGGCTAAAAGCGTCAACGTCAAATTTCATGGCTTTTCGGTTGAGCGCAAAGTTATCCGAGGACATTAACATGTTGGTAAATGTCCCAAGGTTCTTAAAAACCAAGTTTGAGGGTTTACGAGTCAAATTAAGTAGCCGAAACATCGCATACAAGACCAGGGACCAAATCTGCCAAAAATGAAAGTTATTTGGCTGATCAGAGGGTCAGGCGACCCGCCTGGACATGCCCAGGCGGGCCGCGTGGGACTGCCAGGTGCAGAAGTCGCGAATTTGGGTAATTTGGGTCCGAATCTGAGTGCTAACCAGCTTGCAACACCTCCATTTGCCCCAATTAAATTGCATGCATGCCTACTACTACAGTAACCTCTAAATTCCTCCATATATTGATCAAAGAGCTCATTTCTTGGGCATTTCCTTTGTGATCAAGAGCTCTCAACTCTCAAGAACATTCAAGGCAACTTTCTGGAGCAAATCTGAACGACAAGGCAACATCCTAGTATTAACTAAACACCTATAGGACTCTTGTAAGCTCTCAATTCAATCTTTAATCCGTTCTTGTTGTGATTATTGCTAAAAGTCAAACTGGTTGTTCATAAGCTTTGACTTTCTGATTAAACAAGTTTCAATCAGTCATTTCTCGAATTGAAACCTGATACATGTTGGTAATATTATGGGAAACAAACCCTCAAAAGGGTACTCTCTGATTCCCACTACATGCATACTAAATGTCGAGTCAAACCTATTTCTAAAAAGTCAACAGAAGCGATTTTTGTGAAAAATGACATGAATAATGATATAGATGACATGCAATCTGATTGATCTTCATAGAAAGCTTTATTATGAATATAAGAATATATTTTACCACGATCAACTCGACGATCTTTAGTGTAAACCCGGATTGGAACCGAAAGTCTTAATAAACGACTTTTTCGTAAACAATCGGTTCGGATCCGTACATGCATGTGTGAGATCTGTATTTTAGAGCATTTTTGACCATTGGCATTTTAGTTAAACTTTCTGGAAATTTTATGTCATAAGTCTATGCTTAGCCGATTCAAATGCATGTTTCCGATTTATGCATAAAGTTGACTATTTTGCCCTTTTTGATATAAAACGTGATTTTGGAAAAGTGAAAGAGTAGAAATCTTTATTTCTAATATATAAACTTGCACCGAAAATTTCGGATCAGTTGGTGGTCCAGATTGTGAGTTATGGCCATTAGCGTAAAACTATATTATAAATTTACATAAACGGTCCTTTTCGCGTAGAACCCGTTTCTGGCCACGTTTTGATACGAAACTCTTTACCAACAGAAGTAATATAATATTCTGGGAATTTTGATGATTTTTAATTAATTTTTGGCTGAACGGATCCTAGATCGCCTAGTCATTTCGGCTTATGTCGGTTTTGACCGTTTTTGCCATAAAATGAGTTTTACACATCCTTTTGACCCGAAACCTTTTTCTACTGATTTTATATGATGAATAAATTATTTTAAGTATTCTGGAAATATAAAAATCTCAGATTTAATTTGAAAACCCGAAAACGCCCTTAAATCGCATATTTAGCGTTTTAAGCGCATAGTGAGAGTTATACTTGTTTTAAACATATAAGACCTATACCTACTGATGTGTTTAGCATATTTTCATATAAAAACAGTAAGTATAAGTATATGAACTCAGACTTCCAGTTTTGGCACTTTTAGCCCTTGTGAAATTACTAAAATACCCCTACGGTGCATAGTTTGGTTTTAAATGATAAATTTGGTATATGGGTCATACCCTACTGATATAATATGTTATATTAAGTATAATTACTGTATGAACCAGACCCGAAACTCAGAGTTCTAATTTTACTCTTTTATTATCTTTTAAATGACCAAAATGCCCTTCTAAGGCATAAATCGGGTTTAAAATTATTCCGGGCAATATAGAACATAACTTACTGATATTATATCGTAACTGAAGCATATTATATCAGGGAGCTTGCATTTGAATCATTTGACTACCCGTATCGCTCTTTTCGCGTTCGGTTCGGTTTACGTAACTAGTTTGCGTAAATTGACCGAAACGGGTCAAACGTTATCATTTTTTTTTGTCTCAAAATCCAGAATGTATTTTGTATACCCATATTATACAAGTATTCAAACTTGTCGGGTCTAAATCACGTTCTATCCGGTCTCCGCTTAATCGTGCGCTTGAACCGTATATTTCCTTAAAACTAACCGGTCTAAGCTTATGCTTAATTAAAGACCCGTTAGTATTCTAATTGGTTATTTATACCATCGTTCCAGACTAGAGCCTTCCGGTAAATTGTACCTACGCTTACTTAAGTGAATACGGCTGAGTTATTATAATTCTTGCTATTTAAGACAGGAGCTAGCTCAGGTAAATACTCTTAACTTATTTTCCCTATTACGGGCTTGGGATACGGTAATATAATTACCGCATGGTCAGGTATGGGATTCGAAGACCAATGTGTCGGGAAATCCAAATAACCTGTTTTTAATTCGTATTGCTTGACTGAAACATTGGGGGTTAATGCGACCGTGTCCTGGATATCCTTGACTCATTAATTGCAATGGCCACGACCTAAGCACGGGGTGTAGGCATACACCTGACAGATGCTTCATGCTTATTATTTGATTATACCCAATATGGGATTCCCAATAAGGGAATAGTGGTGTGTCGGTTAATCTTGAACCGGCATAGGACCGGGCCCCGCATGTAGAGCAAGTTATGTAAAACTGATAACATGAGATATAGTTTGTCCCAAGTATAAAAGATTAATCTTGCCTTGTGCATCCTAATCGAGTGTCAAAATAGTTTTGTGCCTTGTGCGCCTAAACCAATTTTCACAAACTCTTTTCAAATGAGTCAGTTGAGTGTATTTATCAGTGAAAACTGACGTATTTTACAAAGTCTAAGTGACAGGTACAAGTACGTAATAGGCTGGAAGCTGCTCAGGGCGTTAGTAAGGAATCTTGCAAGTTCTAGGCGTCTAAAGTCTGTTGAACATTTATCTTATTTTATTCGATCCGCCTGTGGATCCTCTAGTTTCCGTTGTAATACTTGATATTACTTTATATTCGGATCGTATTATATTTATCTTTTGCTTCCGCTGTGCATTATTATATTGTGTTGTTTGTCTATGATGACGCCAACTACGTCACGATACCCCCACCGGGCCCACCGGTGACACGTGGAAATTCGGGGTGTGACAAAATGGGACTGCTTAAGGATTCATTATTCTATGATGATCTTGTTATGACACCATGCGGGAATCTAGATGAAGTAAGAACTCGGGCACTCAGGTTCATCCGGCTAGAGGATGACAAGAGGATCCAGGAGAGACAAGTAGGATCCTCAAAACAGGAGAAGCAAGGATCCTCCTTCAAGAACAACAAATTCAAATCCTACCATAGAAATGACAACCAGAATGTGCATGCTGTTGACCAAGAAGAGGATGATGAAGATTATCCTCCAATCTCAGAATATTGTTTTTCCGTTGATAATCATGAACTAATCCTTGCAATGCAGAATCTAGGAGAAAAAGCTAGGTGGCCCAGGAAGAATGATAAACCATCCGGGACTAAAGACAAGTCAAAATGGTGTGCATACCATGAGGATTTCGGGCATCTAACTGAAGAATGCATAGCTTTAAGAAAAGAAATTGGATATCTGTTAAGCAAGGGGCATTTAAAAGAATTGTTAGGAAGAAAAAAGCAAAGGACTCAGGATCCTGAAAGGATCCCTGAAAAGGCTCCAGCCCCTCCGGCGAATGCACAAGTGATCAACTTTTTTTCCGGAGGATCAGACATCTGTGGTACGTCCTTCTCGGCGGCCAAAAGGCATGCAAAGGAAGAAAAAATGGATAATGGAGAGAGACCTATTCGAACATCAAGTGTTTCAGAAGGAAAGACGATAACGTTTGATGAGAATGATCGCATTAACATCCAGGATCCTCATCATGATAGTTTAGTTATTACTCTCTTTATCTCTAACCATTTTGTCCGCAGGATCCTTATCGACGGAGGAAGCTCAGTGAACATTATCCAGCTTGATGTTCTGAAGAAAATGGGTATCCCAGAATCAGACATCACACCAAGATCCTCCGTGCTTGTAGGATTCAGTGGAGAAACGAAGAAAACTCTGGGGGACATCAAACTCCCAATCTACGTGGAAGGATTACATAATTATCAAAAATTTTGTGTTATTGACTGTTTATCTTGTTGCAATGTTATCCTTGGCAGGACCTGGATACATGATATGAAAGCAGTCCCATCCACCTATCATCAATGTGTGAAACTCCCTAGCCCATGGGGGATAATCAAGATCGACAGTGATCAGCAAGAGGCTAAGGATTGTTATACCTCATCCATGAAGCCAACCTCGAAGCCAAGGGAGCAATAGCAATTACAGTATCCTCCGAGGAATGTCTTGGAGGCAAGGGAACAAGATGTGGATGAAATCCTCTTGGATCCTAGTGATCCTGAATCAAAAATCTATATCGGATCAGGGATCCTTGGCAAGATGAAAGAAGACATGATATCCTTCCTCAAGAGAAGAAAGTCTACCTTTGCATGGAAGCACGAAGATATGACAGGTATATCTAAGGATATCATAACTCATAAACTTGGCATTGACAGGTCTATCAAACCAATCCATCAAAAAAGGAGGAAGTTTGCACCAGAAAGGAATGCCATTATCCAAGAAGAAGTAGAGAGACTACTTCGAGCAGGTATGATCAGAGAGGTAAAATATCCAAAATGGTTAGTGTTTTGGTCAAAAATCACACAAGGATAATGTAACCAAACTTTATGAAAACGGGGTATGATGCTTGGTTAATTATGAAAGTAAAGGATCACTTCTGTGATAAAGATGCAAAGACACAATGATTTATACGAGGAAAAAGCCCTTGATCAATGTATGATCTCCGGCATAAAAAACCTCGGGTGATGGCAACTACCGATCACCAACTTCAATATAACAAAAATATGATTACAACGTTGGATGATAATGAGCTGAGTACAAGGATCACTGAGTGTCTAAGTGTTTGAGAGTTGTGTCGTATGCCGTGTGTGTTCTTCCGAATGAGGAAGAGTGGTATTTATACATGTGTAGATGACCTATTTTAGGTAGCTAAACTAATATTCAGCTCATTACCCCTTTAGAAATGAGATACAATCTAGCCTAAATAGCCGCCCATAAATCAAGCCTAGTTTCCATATCCTGTGCAACGTCTTTCTTCGATTAAGCTCTTGCCATATTTGTGAAGACGCGTCCCTGGATCATGATGTCTAGAGCATATCCTGCTAGATGTTCCTGCAAAACAATATTGTATTGAGCGGAAGTAGCCGTTAGTATGAGGATCACCATAATGTCCCATGATCCTGATCCTGAAGTTCTGCTGAGGATCACTGTCTGCCAAAGAAACAAGGATCACTGGTTAGGATCATGTGTAAGGATCACCTATAATAAAATCCAGCCCTAACAATTGCCCCCAAAATATAAAGAGTTAATTGTAAATAGACGAGTTATATTTTGTTTCGATCTTATCTCTAACGGGCGACTCCAAGAAACTAGCCGTTATGCTCGGACTAGCCGTTGTGATCATTACGTCAGAGATGTGACAATCCTGCAGATCATGATTATAAATAGGAGATAGGGTGAGGATCAGTTTGTATTTAAATTCGAGATACACTCCCTTTATATTCTACACCGAAGATCGATCAGGTACTCTCCTCTTCTCTTTTTCTTCTCTCTACTCTCTTTGCTCTGTTTTCCGTTTCTACTTTGTTTCTGTTCCAAACATGTTGCTCCGGAATTCTCCGCACAAGGATTCCAAGAAGGATAGTCCCTTAAAAAGCCAGGGGATTATCAAGGATTCTCCTACGGAGAGGTGTTGCTTTAGTGATGCTCACGTGGACAAAATTCGTCATTGCTTTCCGGCGAATGCCGTTTTTAAATCCTTTGATCCTACTGCTTTGAGCGACTTTGTCTCGGATGTCTGGGTGGCTTTTCCTGCTACCCCGTTTGCTATAGGGTACTCGTATCCTTTTCCAGACTTTACCCAGTCTTTCTTGAGGATCATCTGATCCTAAGCTTATCTCTTTTCTCCTGTTGCAGAAACTTGCCGAGATTGAGACCTATCTTGGCCATGTTGAGGACCAGGAGAGCCAAATTGCCGATCTCCAGCAAATGGGTGTGTTAAAGGATCTCAAGATAGGAGATCTTGAGAAGGAACTCCGGGTCATGAAGGCTGAGGCTGCTCAGAGGTTGATCGATATGGATAACGAGAAGCAGGAGATCACCCAAGATGCTAAGGTCTCCGCGGCAATTGCTATGTATAAGATACAACTTCAGATGGCCGAGGAGGCTCAGGATCCTACCTTTGACAAAAGCTCGTGGGATGTTGAAGGTTGGAAGGCAAGGCTGGCAGACCTGGAGGACGAGGATGAGGCTGAGGAGACCCCCATGCTGGAAGGTGGTGGTGCTGAGAAGGATCAAGGTGGAGATGCTGGTGGTGACGAAGCAGCGAAGGAGTAGGCTGCATGATTGGGCGATGATGGATATTGTTGACTAGGCCGGAGCCCAATTTTTTAGGTTTGGTAGTGGTTTTTTGTGGTTGTTGATGGTTTGAAACAATTATCGTCTGTAATCTCTGAACAATAGTTTCTTAGGGTTAAGGATCCTGGATCCTTTAAACAATAGGTAGGATTGCAAAAGGTGGAGGGATCCTCTGTTTGGGGGATGAAGCCTTTGTGATCCTGCCGCTTTAATTTTCCTGCACAATGCTAAGACCGCATAGACAATGGACACCCTTTGCCAACCCATGTGGACGGGCCACGTTTTGCTGGTAGAAATGTGGGTTGGCCATTTTGACAATCTTTTGAAAGGGTTAATGATCCTTTTATTTAATAATATAACTTAACTTTTTTGGCTTATCTCGTGTTGTTATCCTTATCTTCTTGTTTCTTAGTTGTTTTTGTAGTATATTTGTTAAAGTGGCAAGAGTTGAAAATATATTTAACAAATTTAGGATATGATCCTAGATCAAATATCCTGAAATTGAAAATATTCCAAGTATTTTGGTTCAAGGATCATAGGTTTAGTTGTCAAAGTATAAGGGTTGGTTAGGATAAAGAGTGTAATCAGAAATAATCAAGGATCATACCTGAGGATCCACGTTAGGATCCTTCAATCAAGACAATCATAGATAAGACTTTGATAGTTAATAAGGATTAAGGACCCTTATATGTTTAGACTTCCAAAACCTGAAAAGTGAGATATAACTTGGGACTAAGCCAATGTAAAAGATAAATTAGTGACTGGGGACATGCCCAAAGGATAACTGGGGATGATCCCGGAGGACCACTGGGGACAAGCCCAAAGGATAACTGGGGACAAGCCCAAAGGATCATGTGTAAACTGGAGTATGGCCCTTCTCTGGCGACTATCCAAACTTAGTGACATGAAAATGTCAAAACCTTAGCTGACGTGAAAACGTTAGAAACCTTAGGAACGGATGTATGGTACGTCTACCATTATACGTAGGATCCTAAGTATAGCCAGTACGATGAGGTTGTCAGCCTCGAAAGTGGGTACTGGTCCCAAAGACGTGAACTATATCAGGATCATCGTGCGCTGCTGGCGGAAACTGGGGATAATCCCAAGGATAACTGGGGTTGGACCCAAGGATCTGTGGTGCTTTTGAAGATCTTTGACGATATGCTGAAGATACCTGAACTTATCATAACTCAAATGTTTCGTGAGTAGAGGATGAAGGATACATGATCCTTATCCTTATGTAAAAAATAAGAAAGTGCAATAGTTTCTAGGATAAGCATATTACCAGAGTAGGGATCACTGATATCACCGGGATCCTTTAAGGATACTGTAAGGATCACGTGCACGGAGGATCATGTTCACATGAAATATTTCTTTAAGTGAACAGCATTCCAGGCTCTTGGCAACAAGTTTCCTTCCATGGTTAGCAACCTGTATGCCCCCTTTCCTGCTTCAGCTTCAATCAAGTAGGGACCTTCCCATTTTGGTGCTAACTTCCCGTCAGCAGGATTGATAGTATTTTGAAATGCTTTTCTCAACACCATATCTCCGACTTGGAACTTCCTTATCCTGACATTTTTGTTGTAGGTACCAGCCATTCTTTGTTGGTAGCTTGCCATCCTTATTCTAGCTAGATCCCTGATTTCCTCAATAGTATCCAAATCCTGAGCTAGGATTGCAGCATTTTCTTCAGGATCACGAGCAATTGTTCTAGCAGTTGGGATCACCATCTCTGTTGGGATCACTGCTTCTGCCCCAAATACTAAAGAGAAAGGTGTTTGACCAGTGGCATTCTTGGGAGTTGTCCTATCAGCCCATAGCACATAAGGTAACTCCTCTGCCCATTTTCCTTTCTTGGATCCTAGCTTCTTCTTCAGATTGTTGATGATGATCTTGTTGGATGATTCTGCTTGACCGTTGGCTTGTGGGTGAACTGGTGTTGATGTTATCATCTTGATTCCCCAACTGTCACAAAAGTTCGTGGTTCTGCTTCCAATGAATTGGGAGCCATTATCACATACAATTTCAGAGGGAATGCCAAATCTAGTTATAATATTTCTTTTAATGAAGGATATGACTTCCTTTTCTCTGACTTGAGCGAAGGCTTCAGCTTCTATCCACTTGGAAAAATAGTCAGTCATGGCAAGCATAAATACTTTTCCACCAGGTGCTTTAGGGAGCTTGCCAACTATATCCATTCCCCATCTCATGAATGGCCAAGAGGATGGTATGGGGTGTAGTAATTCAGCTGGTTGGTGAAGGATATTGCTATGTCTTTGGCAAGGATCACACCTCTTAGCATACTCTATAGCATCCCTTTTCATGGTTGGCCAGTAGTATCATGTTCTAAGGATCCTTGAGAATAATGCCCTGCCCCCAGTGTGGTTTCCACAATCTCCTTCATGGAAATCTTTCAACACTTCCTCGATTTCAGGATCCTCGATACATCTCAAATATGGTCCTGCAAGAGATCGCTTATATAATACATTATTCAAAGTTGTAAATTGAGATACCTTAATCCTGAAAGCTCTAGGATTTTCTCCCGTCGGAATCTCCCCATGTTGCAGGTATCTCATGATTGGTGAGATCCATGATCCTGAATAAGATTGGGCTTCTTCACTAGGGATCATTGCAGTATCCTCTTCTATTTCCATGGCCACCTGATTTTCAATAGCAGGAGCCAGGATATGGATGATAGGGATACTTATGTCTTCTGGAATTTTTAAGGATGATCCTAGGTTGGCCAATGCATCAGCTTCCGTGTTATCCTCCCTTGGTACCTGTGTCAAGCTGAAAGAAACAAAAGAGAGTGCTAATTCTTTGACTATCTCTAAATATTTGGTTAGTTTTTCACCTTTAACAGCATAGGATCCGTTAAAGTGATTAGTGATCAATAATGAGTCTACATATACTTTAAGATACTTTACCCCCATATCCTTAGCAATTTGTAAGCCAGCAATTAAGGCTTCATATTCAGCCTCATTGTTAGTTGCTTGGAACTCACAGGCTATGGAGTGGGGTATTATGTCCCCCTGTGGCGATTTTAGTAGGATCCCTAGCCCTGTGCCTTTGATATTTGAGGATCCGTCGGTGTGTAGTATCCAAGGATCCTTGGTCTCATCCAGCTGCTGAACCTCCAATTCTGCTTCTTTTTGTAGATCACTACTGAAATCAGCCACAAAGTCAGCCAGTGCTTGAGATTTAATAGCTGTTCTTGGTTCGTATCTTATATCATGGGCACTAAGCTTTACTGCCCACTTAGCCATTCTCCCTGACATATCTGGTTTCCTGAGGACATTCTTAATTGGAAAATTAGTTCTAACAACAATAGTATGGGTTTCAAAATAATGTCTTAACTTAGTCGATGCCATGATTAATGCAAGGATAAGTTTTTCGAGGTGTGAGTACCTGGATTCGGCATCAAGTAGACTTTTACTTACATAGTAGATAGGATATTGTGTACCTTCGTGATCCTTAACAAGGACAGCACTTACAGCGGTTGAGGATACCGCCAGATATAAGGATAACACATCTCCTTTTTCCGGTTTTGCTAATGCTGGTGCTGAGGACATATACTCTTTTAGGGCTTGTAAAGCATTCTCATGCTTCTCAGTCCATTCAAACTTCTTATTCTTCCTTAGGATATCGTAAAATTCTCTGCATTTCTCTGAGGATTTCGATATGAACCTGTTCAAAGCTGCTATCCTGCCTGTCAGTCTTTGAACATCCTTAGCATTGGCAGGAGATTTGATATTTATTAATGCTTTGATTTGTTCCGGGCTTGCTTCAATGCCCCTCTGGGTTACCATGTATCCTAAGAACTTTCCTGCCTTAACACCAAAATGGCATTTTGAAGGATTAAGTTTCATGTTGTAACTATCAAGGATATCGAATGCTTCTTCCAAGTCCCTTAGGTGATCCTCAGCTTTCTTTGACTTGACCACCATATCATCTATGTACACCTCCATAGTTTTTCCAATTTGATCCTTGAACATCATATTTACCAGCCTTTGATATGTTGCACCTGCATTTCTTAGTCCAAAAGGCATGGCGATATAACAATATAAACCGGTTGGGGTCATAAAGGCTGTATCCTCTTGGTCAGATGGTTCCATCTGGATTTGTTGGAACCCAGACGATGCATCCATAAAGGTTAACAGTTCATGCCCCGCTGTTGCATCCACGATGGAGTCAATGTGGGGTAATGGGAAAGGATCCTTGGGACATGCCTTGTTCAGATCAGTGAAGTCGACACATACCCTCCACTTTCCGTTTTTCTTTTGGACAACAACCACATTGGCTAACCATTTTGGATACTTTACCTCTCTGATCATACCTGCTCGAAGTAGTCTCTCTACTTCTTCTTGGATAATGGCATTCCTTTCTGGTGCAAACTTCCTCCTTTTTTGATGGATTGGTTTGATAGACCTGTCAATGCCAAGTTTGTGAGTAATAATATCCTTAGATATACCTGTCATATCTTCATGTTTCCAAGCAAAGGTAGATTTTCTTCTTTTGAGGAAGGATATTAAGTCTTCTTTCATCTTGCCAAGGATCCCTAATCCGATATAGATTTTTGATTCAGGATCACTAGGATCCAAGAGGATTTCGTCCACATCTTGTTCTCTTGCCTCCAAGACATTCCTCGGAGGATACTGTAATTGCTATTGCTCCCTTGGCTTCGAGGTTGGCTTCATGGATGAGGTATAGCAATCCTTAGCCTCTTGCTGATCACTGTCGATCTTGATTATTCCCCATGGGCTAGGGAGCTTCACACATTGATGGTAGGTAGATGGAACTGCTTTCATGTCATGTATCCAAGGCCTGCCAAGGATAACGTTGCAACAAGATAAACAGTCAATAACACAAAATTTTTGGTAATTATGTAATCCTTCCACGTAGATTGGGAGTTTGATGTCCCCCAGAGTTTTCTTTGTTTCCCCACTGAATCCTACAAGCACGGAGGATCTCGGTGTGATGTCTGATTCCGGGATTCCCATCTTCTTCAGGACATCAAGCTGGATAATGTTCACTGAGCTCCCTCCGTCAATAAGGATCCTGCGGACAAAATGGTTAGAGATAAAGAGAGTGATAACTAAACTATCATGGTGAGGATCCTGAATGTTGATGCGATCATCCTCATCAAAAGTTATCATCTTCCCTTCTGAGACACTTGAGGTTCTAATAGGCCTTTCTCCATTATCCATTTTTGATTCTTTTGCATGTCTTTTGGCCGCTGAAAAGGATGTACCACAAATGTCTGATCCTCCGGATATAAAGTTAATCACTTGTGCGTTTGCCGGAGGTGCTGGAGCCTTTTCAGGGATCCTTTCAGGATCCTGGGTCCTTTGCTTTTTTCTCCCCAACAATTCTTTTAGATGCCCCTTGCTTAGCAGGTATCCAATTTCTTTTCTTAAGGCTATGCAATCTTCAGTTAGATGCCCGAAATCCTCATGGTATGCACACCATTTGGACTTATCTTTAGTCCCAGATGGTTTATCATTCTTCCTGGGCCATCTAGCTTTTTCACCTAGATTCTGCATTGCAAGGATTAGTTCATGATTATCAACGGAGAAACAATATTCTGAGATTGGAGGATAATCTTCATCATCCTCTTCCTGGTCAACAGCATGCACATTCTTGTTCTCATTCCTATGGTAGGATTTGAATTTGTTGCTCTTGAAGGAGGATCCTTGCTTCTCCGGTTTTGAGGATCCCACTTGTCTCTCCTGGATCCTCTTGTCATCCTCTAGCCGGATAAACCTGAGTGCTCGAGTTCTTACTTCATCTAAATTCCTGCATGGTGTCATAACAAGATCATCATAGAATAATGAATCCTTAAGCAGTCCCATTTTGAAGGCTTCAACAGCCGTAGCCATATCCAAGTTGGGAATGTCCAAGGATTCTTTACTAAATTTAGTTATATAATCCCTTAATGATTCATTATGATTTTGAGTTATCCTGTACAAATCACTAGTTAATTTTTCAAATTTTCTGCTACAAGAGAATTGGTTATTGAATAAATTAACTAAATTAGCAAATGAAGTAATAGAGTAGGGGGAAGACTTAGCAGCCACTTAAGAGCTGATCCAGTTAGAGTGGATCCAAATCCTTTACATAGGCATGCTTCCTTCAACTTTTCTGGGATAGGATTGATTTCCATCCTTTCCCTGTATTGTGCTATATGCTCCTCTGGATCCGTTGTGCCATCATACAGCTTCATGGTAGGGATATGGAACCTTTTGGGTACCTCTGCATCACAAATTGGTGGTGCAAAACGGGATACCTTGTGGCTTCCATCCGCAATCTCTGGGATAGGCTTGACTACCCCCGGAACACTTGAGATCATGTCCTTTAGTTTCTGTAATTCCCTGGCCATAGCATGATTGGTACCTGTATCCTGCATGAATCCAAGGTTAGTAGTAGGATAATTATTTAAAGTGTTACCTCCCATTGGGTTCAAGTTAGGGAATCCATATTGCTGGGATTCTGGAACAACGGAGGGACCAGTGGAAGCAATGGTCTGCATTGGAATGAAGTCCCCTTGATGGACATCTAGACTCCCTGTTTGCAGACTTTTTAGGGATCCTGGCATTTGTAAGGATCCTGGTGTCTGGGATGATCCTGGAACAAAGGAGGATCCGTGAACCTGGGGTGATCCTGGAACAAAGGAGGATCCTTGGCCTGGAATGATCCTGGAACAAAGTAGGATCCTTGAAACTGCTGTGCCCCCGGATAGGCTCCCGGATTCATGAAGGATCCCATGTATTGAGGATAGGATCCTATTGGCTGAAAATGTGAATCTGATGTCTGAGTCATTGCTGCCGAGTTGAGACGTGATCCTCTTGACTCCCCTATGATTTGCACGTCGGGGATCCCTGATGGCTGGGAAGTGATTATTGGAGTATCGAAGCTCAAGGATTTGGGCATCAGTGGAGAATGATCCTCTGCCGCTTTCTTTTGTCTTTTGAGATCTCCAATTTCCCTGAGGATCCTTTCGTTAGTTTCATCTTGCCGCTGCATACGATCCTTCATCTGCAAAATTAAAGCAAATACATCACTAGTACTGGGAATAGAAGAATTCATAGCAGAAGAAGATAGAGGTTTAGAGAAAGTGGGTGTTGATCTCTTCTCAGTATTTTTCTGAGATCCTGCCGGTAGAGGAGGCAAGGTGATCTGTGATGAGGTGACTGCAGACATCGCCGTGGACGTGTTCTTCGATGATGAAGCCATGTAACTCTTTGAAATGATTTCGAACAAAAGAATTTCTTATGAATGAAGCACCAATTGCCCCACGGTGGGCGCCAAACTGTTTTGGTCAAAAATCACACAAGGATAATGTAACCAAACTTTATGAAAACGGGGTATGATGCTTGGTTAATTATGAAAGTAAAGGATCACTTCTGTGATAAAGATGCAAAGACACAATGATTTATACGAGGAAAAAGCCCTTGATCAATGTATGATCTCCGGCATAAAAAACCTCGGGTGATGGCAACTACCGATCACCAACTTCAATATAACAAAAATATGATTACAACGTTGGATGATAATGAGCTGAGTACAAGGATCACTGAGTGTCTAAGTGTTTGAGAGTTGTGTCGTATGCCGTGTGTGTTCTTCCGAATGAGGAAGAGTGGTATTTATACATGTGTAGGTGACCTATTTTAGGTAGCTAAACTAATATTCAACTCATTACCCCTTTAGAAATGAGATACAATCTAGCCTAAATAGCCGCCCATAAATCAAGCCTAGTTTCCATATCCTGTGCAACGTCTTTCTTCGATTAAGCTCTTGCCATATTTGTGAAGACGCGTCCCTGGATCATGATGTCTAGAGCATATCCTGCTAGATGTTCCTGCAAAACAATATTGTATTGAGCGGAAGTAGCCGTTAGTATGAGGATCACCATAATGTCCCATGATCCTGATCCTGAAGTTCTGCCGAGGATCACTGTCTGCCAAAGAAACAAGGATCACTGGTTAGGATCATGTGTAAGGATCACCTATAATAAAATCCAGCCCTAACAGTTAGCCAATGTGGTCGTTGTCCAAAAGAAAAATGGAAAGTGGAGGGTATGTGTCGATTTCACTGATCTGAATAAGGCATGTCCCAAGGATCCTTTCCCATTACCCCACATTGACTCCATGGTGGATGCAACAGCGGGGCATGAACTGTTGACCTTTATGGATGCATCATCTGGATTCCAACAAATTCAGATGGAAACATCTGACCAAGAGGATACAGCCTTTATGACCCCAACAGGTTTGTATTGTTATATTGCCATGCCTTTTGGATTAAGAAATGCAGGTGCAACATATCAAAGGCTGGTGAATATGATGTTCAAAGATCAAATTGGACAAACTATGGAAGTATACATAGATGATATGGTAGTCAAATCAAAGAAAGCTGAGGATCACCTAAGGGATATGGAAGAAGCATTTGATATCCTTGATAATTATAACATGAAGCTTAATCCTTCAAAATGCCACTTTGGTGTTAAGGCAGGTAAATTCCTAGGATATATGGAAGAGGGGTATTGAAGCAAGTCCGGAGCAAATTAAAGCACTGGTGAATATCAAATCCCCTGCCAATGCTAAGGATGTGCAAAGGCTAACAGGCAGGATAGCAGCTCTGAACAGGTTCATATCAAAATCCTCAGAAAAATGTAAAGAATTTTACGATATCCTAAGGAAGAACAAGAAGTTTGAATGGACTGAGAAACATGAGAATGCTTTACAAGCCCTTAAAGAATATATGTCCTCAGCACCAGCATTAACAAAGCCCGAAAAAGGAGATGTGTTATCCTTATATTTGGCGGTATCCTCAACTGCTGTAAGTGCTGTCCTTGTTAAGGATCATGAAGGTATATAATATCCTATCTACTATGTAAGTAAGAGTTTACTTGATGACGAATCCAGGTACTCACACCTCGAAAAACTTATTCTTGCATTAATCATGGCATCAACTAAGTTAAGACATTATTTTGAAACCCATACTATCGTTATTAGAACTAACTTTCCAATTAAGAATGTCCTCAGGAAACCAGAGATGTCAGGAAGAATGGCTAAGTGGGCAGTAAAGCTTAGTGCCCATGATATAAGATATGAGCCAAGAACAGCCATTAAATCCCAAGCACTAGCTGACTTTGTGGCTGATTTCAGTAGTGATCTACAAAAAGAAGCAGAATTGGAGGTCCAGCAGCTGGATGAGACCAAGGATCCTTGGATACTACACACTGATGGATCCTCAAATGTAAAGGGCACAGGGCTCGGGATACTACTAAAATCGCCACAGGGGGACATAATACCCCACTCCATAGCCTGTGAGTTCCAAGCAACTAACAATGAGGCTGAATATGAAGCCTTAATTGCTGGCTTACAAATTGCTAAGGATATGGGGGTGAAGTATCTTAAAGTATATGTAGACTCATTATTGATCACCAATCACTTTAATGGATCCTATGCTGTTAAAGGAGAAAAACTAACCAAATATTTAGAGATAGTCAAGGAATTGGCACTCTCTTTTGTCTCTTTCAGCTTAACACAGGTACCAAGGGAGGAGAACACAGAAGCTGATGCATTGGCCAACCTAGGATCATCCTTGAAGATTCCAGAAGACATAAGTATCCCTATCATCCATATCCTGGCTCCTGCTATTGAAAATCAGGTGGCCATGGAAATAGAAGAGGATACTGCAGTGATCCCTAGTGAAGAAGCTCAATCTTATTCAGGATCATGGATCTCTCCAATCATGAGATACTTGCAATACGGGGAGATTCCAATGGGAGAAAATCCTAGAGCTTTCAGGATTAAGGTATCTCAATTCACAATTTTGAAAAATGTATTATATAAACGATCTCTTGCAGGACCATATTTGAGATGTATCGAGGATCCTGAAATTGAAGAAGTGTTGAGGGACTTCCATGAAGGAGATTGTGGAAACCACACTGGGGGCAGAGCATTATTCTCAAGGATCCTTAGAACAGGATACTACTGGCCAACTATGAAAAGGGATGCTGTAGAATATGCTAAAAATTGTGATCCTTGTCAAAGACACAGCAATATCCTCCATCAGCCAGCCGAATTGCTACATCCTATTGTTAGGGCTGGATTTTATTATAGGTGATCCTTACACATGATCCTAACCAGTGATCCTTGTTTCTTTGGCAGACAGTGATCCTCAGCAGAACTTCAGGATCAGGATCATGGGACATTATGGTGATCCTCATACTAACGGCTACTTCCGCTCAATACAATATTGTTTTGCAGGAACATCTAGCAGGATATGCTCTAGACATCATGATCCAGGGACGCGTCTTCACAAATATGGCAAGAGCTTAATCGAAGAAAGACGTTGCACAGGATATGGAAACTAGGCTTGATTTATGGGCGGCTATTTAGGCTAGATTGTATCTCATTTCTAAAGGGGTAATGAGCTGAATATTAGTTTAGCTACCTAAAATAGGTCACCTACACATGTATAAATACCACTCTTCCTCATTCGGAAGAACACACACGGCATACGACACAACTCTCAAACACTTAGACACTCAGTGATCCTTGTACTCAGCTCATTATCATCCAACGTTGTAATCATATTTTTGTTATATTGAAGTTGGTGATCGGTAGTTGCCATCACCCGAGGTTTTTTATGCCGGAGATCATACATTGATCAAGGGCTTTTTCCTCGTATAAATCATTGTGTCTTTGCATCTTTATCACAGAAGTGATCCTTTACTTTCATAATTAACCAAGCATCATACCCCGTTTTCATAAAGTTTGGTTACATTATCCTTGTGTGATTTTTGACCAAAACAGTTTGGCGCCCACCGTGGGGCAATTGGTGCTTCATTCATAAGAAATTCTTTTGTTCGAAATCATTTCAAAGAGTTACATGGCTTCATCATTGAAGAACACGTCCACGGCGATGTCTGCAGTCACCTCATCACAGATCACCTTGCCTCCTCTACCGGCAGGATCTCAGAAAAATACTGAGAAGAGATCAACTCCCACTTTCTCTAAACCTCTATCTTCTTCTGCTATGAATTCTTCTATTCCCAGTACTAGTGATGTATTTGCTTTAATTTTGCAGATGAAGGATCGTATGCAGCGGCAAGATGAAACTAACGAAAGGATCCTCAGGGAAATTGGAGATCTCAAAAGACAAAAGAAAGCGGCAGAGGATCATTCTCCACTGATGCCCAAATCCTTGAGCTTCGATACTCCAATAATCACTTCCCAGCCATCAGGGATCCCCGACGTGCAAATCATAGGGGAGTCAAGAGGATCACGTCTCAACTCGGCAGCAATGACTCAGACATCAGATTCACATTTTCAGCCAATAGGATCCTATCCTCAATACATGGGATCCTTCATGAATCCGGGAGCCTATCCGGGGGCACAGCAGTTTCAAGGATCCTACTTTGTTCCAGGATCATTCCAAGGCCAAGGATCCTCCTTTGTTCCAGGATCACCCCAGGTTCACGGATCCTCCTTTGTTCCAGGATCATCCCAGACACCAGGATCCTTACAAATGCCAGGATCCCTAAAAAGTCTGCAAACAGGGAGTCCAGATGTCCATCAAGGGGACTTCATTCCAATGCAGACCATTGCTTCCACTGGTCCCTCCTTTGTTCCAGAATCCCAGCAATATGGATTCCCTAACTTGAACCCAATGGGAGGTAACACTTTAAATAATTATCCTACTACTAACCTTGGATTCATGCAGGATACAGGTACCAATCATGCTATGGCCAGGGAATTACAGAAACTAAAGGACATGATCTCAAGTGTTCCGGGGTAGTCAAGCCTATCCCAGAGATTGCAGATGGAAGCCACAAGGTATCCCGTTTTGCACCACCAATTTGTGATGCAGAGGTACCCAAAAGGTTCCATATCCCTACCATGAAGCTGTATGATGGCACAACGGATCCAGAGGAGCATATAGCACAATACAGGGAAAGGATGGAAATCAATCCTATCCCAGAAAAGTTGAAGGAAGCATGCCTATGTAAAGGATTTGGATCCACTCTAACTGGATCAGCTCTTAAGTGGCTGCTAAGTCTTCCCCCCTACTCTATTACTTCATTTGCTAATTTAGTTAATTTATTCAATAACCAATTCTCTTGTAGTAGAAAATTTGAAAAATTAACTAGTGATTTGTACAGGATAACTCAAAATCATAATGAATCATTAAGGGATTATATAACTAAATTTAGTAAAGAATCCTTGGACATTCCCAACTTGGATATGGCTACGGCTGTTGAAGCCTTCAAAATGGGACTGCTTAAGGATTCATTATTCTATGATGATCTTGTTATGACACCATGCAGGAATTTAGATGAAGTAAGAACTCGAGCACTCAGGTTTATCCGGCTAGAGGATGACAAGAGGATCCAGGAGAGACAAGTGGGATCCTCAAAACCGGAGAAGCAAGGATCCTCCTTCAAGAGCAACAAATTCAAATCCTACCATAGGAATGAGAACAAGAATGTGCATGCTGTTGACCAGGAAGAGGATGATGAAGATTATCCTCCAATCTCAGAATATTGTTTCTCCGTTGATAATCATGAACTAATCCTTGCAATGCAGAATCTAGGTGAAAAAGCTAGATGGCCCAGGAAGAATGATAAACCATCTGGGACTAAAGATAAGTCCAAATGGTGTGCATACCATGAGGATTTCGGGCATCTAACTGAAGATTGCATAGCCTTAAGAAAAGAAATTGGATACCTGCTAAGCAAGGGGCATCTAAAAGAATTGTTGGGGAGAAAAAAGCAAAGGACCCAGGATCCTGAAAGGATCCCTGAAAAGGCTCCAGCACCTCCGGCAAACGCACAAGTGATTAACTTTATATCCGGAGGATCAGACATTTGTGGTACATCCTTTTCAGCGGCCAAAAGACATGCAAAAGAATCAAAAATGGATAATGGAGAAAGGCCTATTAGAACCTCAAGTGTCTCAGAAGGGAAGATGATAACATTTGATGAGGATGATCGCATCAACATTCAGGATCCCCACCATGATAGTTTAGTTATCACTCTCTTTATCTCTAACCATTTTGTCCGCAGGATCCTTATTGACGGAGGGAGCTCAGTGAACATTATCCAGCTTGATGTCCTGAAGAAGATGGGAATCCCAGAATCAGACATCACACCGAGATCCTCCGTGCTTGTAGGATTCAGTGGGGAAACGAAGAAAACTCTGGGGGACATCAAACTCCCAATCTACGTGGAAGGATTACATAATTACCAAAAATTTTGTGTTATTGACTGTTTATCTTGTTGTAACGTTATCCTTGGCAGGCCTTGGATACATGACATGAAAGCAGTTCCATCTACCTACCATCAATGTGTGAAGCTCCCTAGCCCATGGGGAATAATCAAGATCGACAGTGATCAGCAAGAGGCTAAGGATTGCTATACCTCATCCATGAAGCCAACCTTGAAGCCAAGGGAGCAATAGCAATTACAGTATCCTCCGAGGAATGTCTTGGAGGCAAGAGAACAAGATGTGGACGAAATCCTCTTGGATCCTAGTGATCTTGAATCAAAAATCTATATCGGATTAGGGATCCTTGGCAAGATGAAAGAAGACTTAATATCCTTCCTCAAAAGAAGAAAATCTACCTTTGCTTGGAAACATGAAGATATGACAGGTATATCTTAGGATATTATTACTCACAAACTTGGCATTGACAGGTCTATCAAACCAATCCATCAAAAAAGGAGGAAGTTTGCACCAGAAAGGAATGCCATTATCCAAGAAGAAGTAGAGAGACTACTTCGAGCAGGTATGATCAGAGAGGTAAAGTATCCAAAATGGTTAGCCAATGTGGTTGTTGTCCAAAAGAAAAACGGAAAGTGGAGGGTATGTGTCGACTTCACTGATCTAAACAAGGCATGTCCCAAGGATCCTTTCCCATTACCCCACATTGACTCCATGGTGGATGCAACAGCGGGGCATGAACTGTTAACCTTTATGGATGCATCGTCTGGGTTCCAACAAATCCAGATGGAACCATCTGACCAAGAGGATACAGCCTTTATGACCCCAACCGGTTTATATTGTTATATCGCCATGCCTTTTGGACTAAGAAATGCAGGTGCAACATATCAAAGGCTGGTAAATATGATGTTCAAGGATCAAATTGGAAAAACTATGGAGGTGTACATAGATGATATGGTGGTCAGGTCAAAGAAAGCTGAGGATCACCTAAGGGACTTGGAAGAAGCATTCGATATCCTTGATAGTTACAACATGAAACTTAATCCTTCAAAATGCCATTTTGGTGTTAAGGCAGGAAAGTTCTTAGGATACATGGTAACCCAGAGGGGCATTGAAGCAAGCCCGGAACAAATCAAAGCATTAATAAATATCAAATCTCCTGCCAATGCTAAGGATGTTCAAAGACTGACAGGCAGGATAGCAGCTTTGAACAGGTTCATATCGAAATCCTCAGAGAAATGCAGAGAATTTTACGATATCCTAAGGAAGAATAAGAAGTTCGAATGGACTGAGAAGCATGAGAATGCTTTACAAGCCCTAAAAGAGTATATGTCCTCAGCACCAGCATTAGCAAAACCGGAAAAAGGAGATGTGTTATCCTTATATCTGGCGGTATCCTCAACCGCTGTAAGTGCTGTCCTTGTTAAGGATCACGAAGGTACACAATATCCTATCTACTATGTAAGTAAAAGTCTACTTGATGCCGAATCCAGGTACTCACACCTCGAAAAACTTATCCTTGCATTAATCATGGCATCGACTAAGTTAAGACATTATTTTGAAACCCATACTATTGTTGTTAGAACTAATTTTCCAATTAAGAATGTCCTCAGGAAACCAGATATGACAGGGAGAATGGCTAAGTGGGCAGTAAAGCTTAGTGCCCATGATATAAGATACGAACCAAGAACAGCTATTAAATCTCAAGCACTGGCTGACTTTGTGGCTGATTTCAGTAGTGATCTACAAAAAGAAGCAGAATTGGAGGTTCAGCAGCTGGATGAGACCAAGGATCCTTGGATACTACACACCGACGGATCCTCAAATATCAAAGGCACAGGGCTAGGGATCCTACTAAAATCGCCACAGGGGGACATAATACCCCACTCCATAGCCTGTGAGTTCCAAGCAACTAACAATGAGGCTGAATATGAAGCCTTAATTGCTGGCTTACAAATTGCTAAGGATATGGGGGTAAAGTATCTTAAAGTATATGTAGACTCATTATTGATCACTAATCACTTTAACGGATCCTATGCTGTTAAAGGTGAAAAACTAACCAAATATTTAGAGATAGTCAAAGAATTGGCACTCTCTTTTGTTTCTTTCAGCTTGACACAGGTACCAAGGGAGGATAACACGGAAGCTGATGCATTGGCCAACCTAGGATCATCCTTAAAAATTCCAGAAGACATAAGTATCCCTATCATCCATATCCTGGCTCCTGCTATTGAAAATCAGGTGGCCATGGAAATAGAAGAGGATACTGCAATGATCCCTAGTGAAGAAGCCCAATCTTATTCAGGATCATGGATCTCACCAATCATGAGATACCTGCAACATGGGGAGATTCCGACGGGAGAAAATCCTAGAGCTTTCAGGATTAAGGTATCTCAATTTACAACTTTGAATAATGTATTATATAAGCGATCTCTTGCAGGACCATATTTGAGATGTATCGAGGATCCTGAAATCGAGGAAGTGTTGAAAGATTTCCATGAAGGAGATTGTGGAAACCACACTGGGGGCAGGGCATTATTCTCAAGGATCCTTAGAACAGGATACTACTGGCCAACCATGAAAAGGGATGCTATAGAGTATGCTAAGAGGTGTGATCCTTGCCAAAGACATAGCAATATCCTTCACCAACCAGCTGAATTACTACACCCCATACCATCCTCTTGGCCATTCATGAGATGGGGAATGGATATAGTTGGCAAGCTCCCTAAAGCACCTGGTGGAAAAGTATTTATGCTTGCCATGACTGACTATTTTTCCAAGTGGATAGAAGCTGAAGCCTTCGCTCAAGTCAGAGAAAAGGAAGTCATATCCTTCATTAAAAGAAACATTATAACTAGATTTGGTATTCCCTCTGAAATTGTATGTGATAATGGCTCCCAATTCATTGGAAGCAGAACCACTAACTTTTGTGACAGTTGGGGAATCAAGATGATAACATCAACACCAGTTCACCCACAAGCCAACGGTCAAGCAGAATCATCCAACAAGATCATCATCAACAATCTGAAGAAGAAGCTAGGATCCAAGAAAGGAAAATGGGCAGAGGAGTTACCTTATGTGCTATGGGCTGATAGGACAACTCCCAAGAATGCCACTGGTCAAACACCTTTCTCTTTAGTATTTGGGGCAGAAGCAGTGATCCCAACAGAGATGGTGATCCCAACTGCTAGAACAATTGCTCGTGATCCTGAAGAAAATGCTGCAATCCTAGCTCAGGATTTGGATACTATTGAGGAAATCAGGGATCTAGCTAGAATAAGGATGGCAAGCTACCAACAAAGAATGGCTGGTACCTACAACAAAAATGTCAGGATAAGGAAGTTCCAAGTCGGAGATATGGTGTTGAGAAAAGCATTTCAAAATACTATCAATCCTGCTGACGGGAAGCTAGCACCAAAATGGGAAGGTCCCTACTTGATTGAAGCTGAAGCAGGAAAGGGGGCATACAGGTTGCTAACCATGGAAGGAAACTTGTTGCCAAGAGCCTGGAATGCTGTTCACTTAAAGAAATATTTCATGTGAACATGATCCTCCGTGCACGTGATCCTTACAGTATCCTTAAAGGATCCCGGTGATATCAGTGATCCCTACTCTGGTAATATGCTTATCCTAGAAACTATTGCACTTTCTTATTTTTTACATAAGGATAAGGATCATGTATCCTTCATCCTCTACTCACGAAACATTTGAGTTATGATAAGTTCAGGTATCTTCAGCATATCGTCAAAGATCTTCAAAAGCACCGCAGATCCTTGGGTCTAACCCCAGTTATCCTTGGGATTATCCCCAGTTTCCGCCAGCAGCGCTCGATGATCCTGATATAGTTCACGTCTTTGGGACCAGTACCCACTTCCGGGGCTGACAACCTCATCGTACTGGCTATATTTAGGATCCTACGTATAATGGTAGACGTACCATACATCCGTTCCTAAGGTTTCTAACGTTTTCACGTTAGCTAAGGTTTTGACATTTTCATGTCACTAAGTTTGGATAGTCGCCAGAAAGGGCCATACTCCAGTTTACATACGATCCTTTGGGCTTGTCCCCAGTTATCCTTTGGGCTTGTCCCCAGTTATCCTTTGGGCTTGTCCCCAGTGATCCTCTGGGATCATTCTCAGTTATCCTTTGGGCATGACCCCAGTTACTCATTTACTTCTTACATTGGCTTAGTCCCAAGTTGTGCTTCGTTTTTCAGGTTTGTCAAAGGTAAAACACATAAGGATCCTTAATCCTTATTATCCATCAAAGTCTTATCCACGATTGTCTCGATTGAAGGTTAGGATCCTGACTTGGGTCCTCAGGTATGATCCTTGACTATTTTGATTATATTCATTATCCTAACCGACCCTTATACTTTGACAACCAAACCTATGATCCTTGAACTAAAATACTTTGAATATTTTCAATATCAGGATATTTGATCTAGGATCATATCCTAAATTTATTAAATATATTTTCAACTCTTGCAAATATATTACAAAGACAACTAAGAAACAAGAAGATAAGGATAACAACACGAGATAAGCCAGAGAAGTTAAGTTATATTATTAAACAAAAGGATCATTAACCCTTTCAAAAAGTTGTCAAAATTGCCAACCCACATTTCTACCAGCAAAACGTGGCCCGTCCACATGGGTTGGCAAAGGGTGTCCATTGTCTATGCGGTCTTAGCATTGTGCAGGAAAATTAAAGCGGCAGGATCACAAAGGCTTCATCCCCCAAACAGAGGATCCCTCCACCTTTTGCAATCCTACCTATTGTTTAAAGGATCCAGGATCCTTAACCCTAAGAAACTATTGTTCAGAGATTACAGACCATAATTGTTTCAAACCATCAACAACCACAAAAAACCACTACCAAACCTAAAAAATTGGGCTCCGGCCTAGTCAACAATATCCATCATCGCCCAATCATGCAGCCTACTCCTTCGCTGCTTCGTCACCACCAGCATCTCCACCTTGATCCTTCTCAGCACCACCACCTTCCAGCATGGGGATCTCCTCAGCCTCATCCTCGTCCTCCAGGTCTGCCAGCCTTGCCTTCCAACCTTCAACATCCCACGAGCTTTTGTCAAAGGTAGGATCCTGAGCCTCCTCGGCCATCTGAAGTTGTATCTTATACATAGCAATTGCCGCGGAGACCTTAGCATCTTGGGTGATCTCCTGCTTCTCGTTATCCATATCGATCAACCTCTGAGCAGCCTCAGCCTTCATGACCCGGAGTTCCTTCTCAAGATCTCCTATCTTGAGATCCTTTAACACACCCATTTGCTGGAGATCGCCAATTTGGCTCTCCTGGTCCTCAACATGGCCAAGATAGGTCTCAATCTCGGCAAGTTTCTGCAACAGGAGAAAAAAGATAAGCTTAGGATCAGATGATCCTCAAGAAAGGCAGGATACACAAACAGGATATGCGAGACGGATAACCAACAGGGGCAGTGATCCTTACTTCATTCACGTAGTCGAGGAATTGCTGACGGAGGAGGGGAAAACCCTGGAGATCATCTGAAGTCTTCCTCTTCTTCCCTTTGCCTCGGATAGGCGCTTTAGGAGCTGATGCTGAAGGACTGGCAGCAGAAGCCTTCTTCTTCGAAGACGTGACATTGGCAAGATCACTTATCCCAAATTTGGAAGCAGATTTAACAGACCTGGCAGATTTTCCAGCACCTACAAGATAAGTTCCCTTGTTAAATTAAATACTTTTACATAAAACTTACTTTCTATGAGGATACTTACTTGACATTGTGGCAGATGCAGAGGATATCTCTTGAGAATCTTGGAGAGTGATTTGGAAGCTTCTAATTTCAGGATCAAGCTTTTTAAAAGCTAACACTCTCTCTTTTGCAGCGGGGGTTAATTTCAGACGAGCAATGGAAATAGCTGCATAAAAGACAAAGGAAAAAAGACATCAGTGATCCTCATCATATAAGACAGGACTGATAGTGATCCTTCGAGGATCCTCTACCCTACCATGAGTGGCCCATTCCTTGGGCAGATCCTTCCCATCCGGGATGTAATCCCTCTTAACAAAGAAAACCCGACGTTTCCAGTTTGTATCATTCTTAGTAACTTTGAAGATTGGGTGATCCTCCCCAGCTTTCCGTTTCAACAAATATCGGTAAGAACCGAAGGTGGTGAGATCGTAAAACTCAGCTAACTCCGCCATCCCCAGATCAATCCCTTCCTGCTCGATGATCCTCTCGAAGGTATAAAGAACCCTCCAGATCATCGGCATAGCTTGGATGTAAGAGATGCCGGTTAAGGAAAAGAAAGACTGGGTAAAGTCTGGAAAAGGATACGAGTACCCTATAGCAAACGGGGTAGCAGGAAAAGCCACCCAGACATCCGAGACAAAGTCGCTCAAAGCAGTAGGATCAAAGGATTTAAAAACGGCATTCGCCGGAAAGCAATGACGAATTTTGTCCACGTGAGCATCACTAAAGCAACACCTCTCCGTAGGAGAATCCTTGATAATCCCCTGGCTTTTTAAGGGACTATCCTTCTTGGAATCCTTGTGTGGAGAATTCCGGAGCAACATGTTTATGAAAAAACAGAGCAAAGAGAAGGAAGAAGGGAAAGAGAGAAGAAGAGGATACCTGATCAAATCTTCGGTAGTGATTATAAAGGGAAGATACCTCGAACTTAAATACAGAATGATCCTAACCCTATCTCCTATTTATAATGATGATTTGCAGGGATTGTCACATCTGTGACGTAATTATCACAACGGCTAGTCCATGTGTAACGGCTAGTTATTCGGAATCGCCCGTTAGAGATAAGATCAAAACAAAATATAACTCGTCTATTTACAATTAACTCCTTATATTTTGGGGGCAATTGTTAGGGCTGGATTTTATTATAGGTGATCCTTACACATGATCCTAACCAGTGATCCTTGTTTCTTTGGCAGACAGTGATCCTCAGCAGAACTTCAGGATCAGGATCATGGGACATTATGGTGATCCTCATACTAACGGCTACTTCCGCTCAATACAATATTGTTTTGCAGGAACATCTAGCAGGATATGCTCTAGACATCATGATCCAGGGACGCGTCTTCACAAATATGGCAAGAGCTTAATCGAAGAAAGACGTTGCACAGGATATGGAAACTAGGCTTGATTTATGGGCGGCTATTTAGGCTAGATTGTATCTCATTTCTAAAGGGGTAATGAGCTGAATATTAGTTTAGCTACCTAAAATAGGTCACCTACACATGTATAAATACCACTCTTCCTCATTCGGAAGAACACACACGGCATACGACACAACTCTCACACACTTAGACACTCAGTGATCCTTGTACTCAGCTCATTATCATCCAACGTTGTAATCATATTTTTGTTATATTGAAGTTGGTGATCGGTAGTTGCCATCACCCGAGGTTTTTTATGCCGGAGATCATACATTGATCAAGGGCTTTTTCCTCGTATAAATCATTGTGTCTTTGCATCTTTATCACAGAAGTGATCCTTTACTTTCATAATTAACCAAGCATCATACCCCGTTTTCATAAAGTTTGGTTACATTATCCTTGTGTGATTTTTGACCAAAACACCTATACCATCCTCTTGGCCATTCATGAGATGGGGGATGGATATAGTTGGCAAGCTCCCTAAAGCACCTGGTGGAAAAGTATTTATGCTTGCCATGACTGACTACTTCTCTAAGTGGATAGAAGCTGAAGCTTTTGCTCAAGTCAGAGAAAAGGAAGTTATATCCTTTATCAAAAGAAACATTATAACTAGATTTGGCATTCCCTCTGAAATTGTATGTGATAATGGTTCCCAATTCATTGGAAGCAGAACCACTAACTTTTGTGACAGTTGGGGAATTAAGATGATAACATCAACACCAGTTCATCCACAAGCCAATGGTCAAGCAGAATCATCCAACAAGATCATCATCAATAATCTGAAGAAGAGGCTAGGATCCAAGAAGGGGAAATGGGCAGAGGAGTTACGTTATGTGCTATGGGCTGATAGGACAACTCCCAAGAATGCCACTGGTCAAACACCTTTCTCTTTAGTATTTGGGGCAGAAGCAGTGATCCCAACAGAGATGGTGATCCCAACTGCTAGAACAAGTGCTCGTGATCCTGAAGAGAATGCTACAATCCTGGCTCAGGATTTGGATACTATTGAGGAAATCAGGGATCTGGCTAGGATAAGGATGGCAAGCTACCAACAAAGAATGGCTGGTGCTTACAACAAAAATGTTAGGATAAGGAAGTTCCAAATCGGAGATATGGTGTTGAGAAAAGCATTCCAAAACACTATCAATCCTGCTGACGGGAAGTTAGCACCAAAGTGGGAAGGCCCTTACTTGATTGAAGCTGAAGCAGGAAAGGGGCATACAGATTGCTAACCATGGAAGGAAATTTGTTACCAAGAGCCTGGAATGTTGTTCACTTAAAGAGATACTTTATGTGAACATGATCCTTCAAGCATGTGATCCTTACATTGAAGTATCCTCGAAGGATCCCGGTGATGCAGTGATCCTTACTCTGGTAATGTCCTTATCTTAAAACTATTACATTTCCTTACTTTTTACCTAAGGATAAGGATCATGTATCCTTCATCCTCTTCTCACGAACCATTTGAGTTATGATAGTTCAGGTATCTACAGCATATCGTCAAAGATCTTCAAAAGCAACACAGATCCTTGGGTTCAACCCCAGTTATCCTTGGGATTATCCCCAGTTTTCGCCAGTAGCGCACGATAATCCTGGTATAGTTCACGTCTTTGGGACCAATACCCACTTTCGGGGCTGACAACCTCATTGTACTGGCTATACCTAGGATCCTACGTATAATGGTAGACGTACCATACATCCGTTCATAAGGTTTCTAACGTTTTCACATTAGCTAAGGTTTTGGCATTTTCATGTCACTAAGATTGGATAGTCGCCAGTAAGGGCCATACTCCAGTTTACATACGATCCTTGGGCTTGTCTCCAGTTATCCTTTGGGCTTGTCCCCAGTTATCCTTTGGGCTTGTCCCCAGTGATCCTTTGGGCTTGTCCCCAGTTATCCTTTGGGCATGTCCCCAGCTATTAATTTATCTTTTACATTGGCTTAGTCCCAAGTTATGTTCCATTTTTCAGGTTTTCGAAGTTAAACAAATAAGGATCCTTAATCCTTATTATCTATTAAAAACTCATCTACGGTTATCTTGATTAAAGGTTAGGATCCTAACTTGAATCCTCAGGTATGATCCTTGACTATTCTGATTATACTGAACAACCCTTACACTTTGACAACAAAACCTATGATCCTTGAAATTGGATGCTTCAAAAATTTTCAATGTCAGGATATTTGATCTAGGATCATATCCTAAATTTATTAAACATGGTTTGCTCAACTCTTGTTACTCTAACAAATATATTTCTAAAACAACTGGAAAATAAAGAGGATAAATAAAGGATAACAACACGAGATAAGCTAGAAAGATTAAAGTTATATTATTAACAAAAGGATCTTAAACCCTTTCAAAAAAGTTGTCAAAATTGCCAACCCACATTTCTACCAGCAAAACGTGGCCCGTCCACATGGGTTGGCAAAGGGTGTCCATTTTCTATGCGGTCTTAGCAGGTGCAGGAAATTAAAAGGCGGCAGGATCACAAAAGCTTCATCCCCCAAACAGAGGATCCCTCCACCATTTGCGATCCTACCTATTGTTCAAGGGATCCAGGATCCTTAACCCTAAAAACTATTGTTCAAAGTACAGACCATCAATTGTTTCAAAACATCACAACCACAAACAAATCACTACCAAACTTTAAAAAATTGGGCTCCGGCCTAGTCTCGAAATATCCATCATCGCCCAATCCAGCAGCTCACACCTTTGCTGCTCCATCACCACCAGCTTCTCCACCCTGATCCTTGTCAGCATCACCGCCCTCCAGCATTGGGATCTCCTCAGCTTCGTCCTCATCCTCCAGCTCTGCCAATCTCGCCTTCCAACCCTCCACGTCCCATGAGCTTTTGTCAAAGGCAGGATCCTGAGCCTCCGCAGCCATCTGTAGTTGTATCTTGTACATAGCAATTGCGGCAGAGACCTTGGCGTCCTGGGTGATCTCCTACTTCTCGCCATCCATGTTGATCAGCATTTGAGCAGCCTCATCCTTAGTAGCCCGGAGTTCCTTCTCAAGATCGGCTATCTTGAGATCCTTTAACACGCCCATTTGTTGGAGGTCGGCGATTTGGCTTTCCTGATCCTCGACATGGCCAAGGTAGGTCTCAATCTCAGCAAGTTTCTGCAGAAGAGAAAAAAGGTAAGTTCAGGACCAGGTGATCCTCAAAGAAGCAGGATATACAGGCAAAATACACAAGCTGGATATTCAAGAAGGATAACCAACAGGGGCAATGATCCTTACCTCATTGACATAGTCAAGGAACTACTGGCGGAGCAGGGGAAATCCTTGGAGATCCTCAGAAGTCTTTCTCTTCTTCCCCTTACCCCTAACAGGTGCTTTAGGGGCCGAAGCAGAGGGACTGGCAACAGAAGTCTTCTTTCTTGAAGACTTGACATTGGCAAGTTCATCAATCCCGAACTTGGAGGCAGACTTGGCAGACTTAGCAGGTTTCCCAGCGCCTACACAATCAAAACAAGATAAGTTTTCTAACTAATTTAACAGTCTTGCATAGAACTTACTTTTTGGTAAGGATACTTACTTGACATTGTGGCAGATGCGGAGGATACTTCTTGTGAATCTTGGATGGTGACTTGAAAACTTCTGGTCTCAGGATCAAGCTTTTTGAAAGCTAAAACTCTCTCTCTTGCAGCAGGAGTTAACTTGAGATGAGCAACGGATATGGCTGCAGAAAAGACAAAGAAAACATTAGTGATCATCATCATAAGAGACAAGTCTGATGGTGATCCTTCCAGGATCCTCTATCCTACCATGAGTGGCCCACTCCTTGGGTAGATCCTTCCCATCAGGGATGGTATCCCTCCTAACAAAGAAGAATCGTCGCTTCCAGTTGGTATCATTTTTGGTGACCTTAAAAGCAGGGTGATCCTCTCCAGCTTTCCGTTTCAGCAAATATCGATAGGAACCAAACGTGGTAAGATCATAAAGATCAGCCAGCTCTGCCATCCCTAAGTCAATCCCCTCCTGCTTGATGATCCTCTCGAAGGTATACATAACCCTCCAGATCATCGGCATGGCTTGGATATAGGACATGCCGGTCAGGGAAAAGAAGGATTGGGTGAAGGCTGGGAAAGGATATGAATATCCTATAGTAAACGGAGTTGCAGGAAAGGCCACCCAGGTGTCGGAAACAAAATCGCTTAAAGCGGTGGAAGTGAATGACTTGAAGATAGCATCCGCCGGAAAACAATGACGGATCCTATCAACATGAGCGTCGGTGAAGCAGCATCTCTCCGTAGGAGAGTCTTTAATGATCCCTTGGCTTTTTAGGGGACTGCTCTTCTTGTGATCCTTGTGAGGAGAATTTCGGAGCAACATACTTACAACAGAATGGAAACAGAGGAGCAGAAAAACAGAGCAAGAGAAGGAAGAAAGAAAAGAAGAGAATACCTGATCGATCTTCGGTAGAGATTATAAAGGGAGTATATCTTGAATTTAAATGCAGATTGATCCTTACCCTATCTCCTATTTATAATCATGATTTGCAGGGATGTCACCTCAGTGACGTAAGGATTGCAACGGCTAGTTCGAGATTAACGGCTAGTTATCCGAGTTGATCGTTGCAGATAAGATCAAAGCAAAATATAACTCATTTATTTACAAAATCACTCCTTATATTTTGGGGGCAATTGTTAGGGCTGGATTTTTACAATACATGATCCTCACGTGTGATCCTAACTAGTGATCCTTGTCTCTTTGGCAGATAGTGATCCTCAGCAGAGTTCCAGGATCAGGATCACGGACCATCATAGGATCCTCATGCTAACAGTTGCTTTCGTTGAACTTAATGTCATTTTGCAGGAATGTCTAGCAGGATCCGCTCTTAGCATCACGATCAAAGGACGCGTATTTACAATTATAGCATGTGCTTAATCGAAGATGAACGTTGCAAAGGATATGGAAACTTGGCATGATTTAAGGGCGACAATTTGGGCTAGATTTACTTTTATTTCTAAAGGGGTAATGAGCTGATTATTAGTCTTTTTACCTAAAATAGGTCACCTACACTTGTATATATAACACTCTTCCCCATTCGGAAGAACACACAACACAATTCTCACACGCTTAGACACACATTACGATAGTGATCCTTGTACTCAGCTCATTATCATCCGAAGTTGTAACCATATTTTGATATATTGAAGTTTGGTGATCGGTAGTTGCCATCACCCGAGGTTTTTTATGCCGGAGATCATACATTGATCAAGGGCTTTTTCCTCGTATAAATCATTGTGTCTTTGCATATTTCACACTGAAGTGATCCTTTACTTTTTCAATAAACCAAGCATCATACCCCGTTTACATAAAGTTTGGTTGCATTATCCTTGTGTGATTTTTGACCAAAACACATCCCTAGTGATGATACTCAATCTCATTCAGGATCATGGATTCTCCCAATCATGAGATACATACAACATGGAGAGATTCCTACAGGAGAAAACCCTAGGGCTTTCAAAGCTAAGGTATCCCAATTCACAATATTAAATAATATGTTGTGTAAACGATCTCTTGCAGGACCGTACTTAAGATGCATTGAGGATCCTGAAATCCAAGAACTGTAAAAGACTTCCATGAAGGAGATTGTGGAAATCACACTGGGGGCAGGGCATTATTCTCAAGGATCCTGAGGACAGGGTACTATTGGCCAACTATGAAGAGAGATGCTGTGGAGTATGCCAAGAAATGTGATCCTTGTCAGAGACACAGTAATATCCTTCATCAACCGACTGAATTCTTGCATCCTATATCCTCCTCTTGGCCATTTATGAGATGGGGAATGGATATAGTTGGTAAGCTTCCTAAGGCACCTGGTGGAAAAGTGTTCATGCTTGCTATGACTGATTACTTCTCCAAGTGGATAGAGGCTGAAGCCTTTGCCCAAGTTAGAGAAAAGGAAGTTATATCCTTTATTAAAAGAAACATTATAACTAGATTTGGTATTCCTTCTGAAATTATATGTGATAATGGTTCCCAATTTATTGGGGGCAGAACTGCTAACTTTTGTGACAGCTGGGGGATTAAGATGATAACATCAACACCAGTCCACCCACAAGTTAATGGTCAGGCAGAATCATCCAATAAGATCATCATCAACAATTTGAAGAAGAAGCTTGGATCCAAGAAAGGAAAATGGGCTGAAGAACTACCTTATGTTCTTTGGGCTGATAGGACAACTCCTAAGAATGCTATAGGCCAAACTCCATTTTCTTTGGTATTTGGGGCAGAATCAGTGATCCCTACAGAGATGGTGGTTCCAACTGCAAGAACAAGCATCTGTGATCCTGAAGAGAACGCTGAAAACTTGGTTCAAGACTTGGATACTATAGAAGAAATCAGGGATTTGGCAAGGATAAGGATAGCTAGTTATCAACAAAGGATGGCTGGAGCCTACAACAAAAATGTCAGGATCAGGAAATTCCAAGTTGGTGATATGGTATTAAGGAAAGCATTTCAGAATACCACCAATCCTGCTGATGGAAAGCTGACACCAAAGTGGGAAGGTCCTTACTTGATTGAAGTTGAGGCAGGAAAGGGGGCATATCGATTGCTAACAATGGAAGGTGATTTGCTACCAAGAGCATGGAATGCTGTCCACTTGAAGAAATACTTCATGTGACAAGGATCCGTGATCCTCACATGATAAGTATCCTTGAAGGATCCTTACAGCACAGATGATCCTTATTTTGGTAACATTCTAATCTCAAACTATTTCATTCTTTTATTTTCTCATATAAGGATAGGGATCCTGCATCCTTTATCCACCTTTCACTTGATTCTAAGTTTTGAAGGTTCAGGTATCCTTAGCAAAGGGTTGATTATCCACAGAAGCATCCAATTATATGGGCTTGACCCCAGTTATTTGGGCTTAACCCCAGTTTCGCCAGTAGTGCACGATGATCCTGGTACAGTTCATGGCAATGGGACCAGTACTCGCTTTAGGGGCTGATAATTCCATTGTACTGGCTATACCCAGGATTCTACGTATAATGGTAGACGTACCATACATCCGTTCCTAAGGTTTCTAAGGTTTTCACGTTAGCTAAGGTTTTGGCATTTTCATGTCACTAAGTTTGGATAGTCGCCAGTAAGGGCCATACTCCAGTTTACACACGATCCTTTGGGCTTGTCCCCAGTTATCCTTTGGGCTTGTCCCCAGTTATCCTTTGGGCTTGTCCCCAGTTGCTAACTTTTATCTTATATTGGCTTAGTCCCAATTTGTATCCTATTTCAGGTTTTTGAAGCTAAACGTCCAAGGATCCTTGATCCTTACCTTCTACTAAGGTTTGTTTTTTGGGTTATCCTGATTATAAGTGTTAAAGGATAGGATCCTAACTTGGATTCTCAGGTATGATCCTTAACTATTTTGATTTTATTCATTATTTATTTGAATAACCCTTATCCTTTGACAACTGAACTTATGATTCTTAAACTATATTACTTTTCAGAACTTATCGATTATGGGATATGTGATCCATGATCATATCCTAAACTTTTTGGGATATTTTTTAAATTTTTTCAAGGCTTGATAAGTTTAAACAAAATGAACATTACAACAGTTGGAAAGTAAAATATTAACAAGGATATCAACACAGGATAAGCCAAAAAGTTAAAGTTATTTTATTCACAAAAGTTTAAACCATTTAAGGTTGTCAAAATTGCCAACCCACATTTCTACCAGCAAAACGTGGCCCGTCCACATGGGTTGGCAAAGGGTGTCCGTTGTTCATTGGTCTGGAAAGTGCAGGAATCAAAAGACGGCAGGATCACAATGGCTTCATCTCCTAAATAGAGGATCCCTCCACCATTTGTAATCCTACCTATTGTTCGAAGGATCCATGATCCTTAGCCCTAAATACTATTGTTTGAGTACAACCCATCATTGTTCAACAAAAAACACCATAACCAAAACAAACTAGCAACTTTAAAAAATGGGCTCCGGATACGTCTAGAAATGTCCTTCATCGCCCATTCATGCAACCTACACCTTCGCTGCATCATCATCCCCTCCAGCTCCAGTATCCTTCGCCTGATCCTTGCCACTGCCACCGGTTTCGATTGCCAGAACCTCGTCAGCCTCATCTTCATCATCCTCCAACTCAGCCAGCCTAGCCTTCCAGCCATCCATGTCCCAGCTGCTCCTATCGAAGGCAGGATCCTGAGCTTCTTGAGCCATCTGCAGCTTGGTCTTGTACATGGCAGTGGCAGCGGAGACTTTAGCATCCTGTGTGATCTCGTGCTTCTCATAATCAGCATTGATCAGAACCTTGGCCGTCTCAGTTTTGGCATCATGGAGGTCTTTTTCGAGGGAAGCAATCTTGTGATCCTTGAGCACCGCAACTTGCTGGAGGTCCGAATACTTTTGCTCAATGTATTCAACATTCCCTACATAGTCTTCGATCTCAGCAAATTTCTACAAAAAAAAAAAAAAAAAAAAAACAATGCAAAGATTAGAGTCAGGTGATCCTCAAGTGGATAGGATAACTAAACTGAGTCGGTGATCCTTACATCATTAAAGTACTCGAGGAATTGATGACGGATCAGAGGTAAGCCTTGAAGGTTGTCAGCTTCAGAGGTCTTTCTTTTCTTTCCACCTCTTCCCTTTGAAGTGGTAGCCTTGGGGATTACGACGGAGGGGCTAGCAGCAGACTTTTTCTTTGAGGATCTGACATTGTCAAGATCAGTGACACTGAACTTGGAGGCAGATTTTGAGGATTTACCGGCGCCTACATATTCAAAACAGATAAGTATCCTTATCCTATTTCTATTTAACTATTTATTTAAACCTTTAACTATACAAAAAACAGGATACTTACTTGACATAGTGACAGAACCTGAGGCTACTTCTTGTGAGTCCTGGGTGTTTGTTTTGAATGACCTTGTTGCAGGATCAAATCTTCTGAAAGCAGCGAGCCTTTCCTTGGTGGCAGGTGATGGTATAAGGTGCGAAACAGAGATAGCTGTACAACAGAAATAAAAGGGTGTTAGTGATCCTTATACAAAAACAAGGTTATCTGGTGATCCTTCTCAGGATCCTCTATCCTATCATGGGTGGTCCACTTCCTTGGCAGATCCTTTCCATCTGGGATAGAATCCCTTCTGACAAAGAAGAATCGCCGTTTCCAGTTTGTATCATTCTTAGTGTTTTGGTCAAAAATCACACAAGGATAATGCAACCAAACTCTAGGTAAACGGGGAATGATGCTTGGTTTGTTGAAAAAGTAAAGGATCACTTTAGTGAGAAATATGCAAGCGACACAAGGATTTATACGAGGAAAAAGCCCTTGATCAATGAATGATCTCCGGCATAAAAAACCTCGGGTGATGGCAACTACCGATCACCAAACTTCAATATAACAAAAAATGGTTACAACTTCGGATGATAATGAGCTGAGTACAAGGATCACTATAGTATCGAGTGTCTAAGCGTGTGAGAAATGTGTTGTGTGTCTTCCGAATGGGGAAGAGTGTTATATATACAAGTCTGAGTGACCTATTTTAGGTAAATAGACTAACAATCAGCTCATTACCCCTTTAGAAATAAAAGTAAATCTAGCCTAAATTATCGCCCTTAAATCATGCCGAGTTTCCATATCCTCTACAACGTTCATCTCTGATTAAGCATATGCCAAAGTTGTAAAGACGCGTCCCTTGTTTGCGATGCTAAGAGCAGATCCTGCTAGACATTCCTGCAAGATAACATTAAATTCAATGAAAACAACTGTTAGCATGAGGATCCCTATGATGGTCCGTGATCCTGATCCTGGAACTCTGCTGAGGATCACTATCTGCCAAAGAAACAAGGATCACTGGTTAGGATCACATGTAAGGATCACGTGTTATAAAAATCTAGCCCTAACAATTGCCCCCAAAATATAAGGAGTGATATTGTAAATAAATGAGTTATATTTTGCTTGATCTTATCTGCAACGAGCTAATCGGATAACTAGCCGTTGGAGTCGGACTAGCCGTTGTGATTCTTACGTCACAGAAGTGACAGCCCTGCAGATCATCATTATAAATAGGAAATAGAGATAGGATCAATTCGCATTTAAAATCAAAGAAACTCCCTTTATAATCTCGTCCGAAGATCAATCAGGTATCTCTCTTCTTCCTTCTTCCTTCTCTTACTCTGTTTTTCTGCTTCTTTGTTTTTCTTCAACATTCTGCAAGCATGTTGCTACGCAACTCCCCTCATAAGGATCCTAAAAAGAACAGTCCCTTGGAGGGCCAAGGGATCATCAAGGATTCTCCCCATGAGAGGTGTTGTTTCACCGATGTTCATATTGATAGAATTCGTCATTGTTTTCCGGCGAATGCTATCTTTAAATCTTTCACTCCCACTGCTTTAAGTGACTTTGTCTCCGATACTTGGGTAGCTTTTCCTGTTACTCTGTTCACCATAGGCTATACGTATCCCTTTCCAGCTTTCACTCAATCTTTCTTTTCCCTGACCGGCATATCTTACATCCAAGCCATGCCAATGATCTGGAGGGTTTTGTATACCCTTGAAAGGATCATTGAGCAAGAAGGGATCGACCTAGGAATGGCGGAGCTGTCTGAGATGTATGATCTCACAACGTTTGGATCCTGCCGATATTTGTTCAAACGGAAAGCTGGGGAGGATCACCCTGTTCTTAAGGTCACCAAGAATGACACGAATTGGAAGCGACGATTTTTCTTCGTTAGGAGGGATACCATCCCTAATGGGAAGGATCTGCCCAAGGAGTGGGCTACTCATGGTAGGATAGAGGATCCTGGAAGGATCACCATAAGGTTTGCTCCTTAGGATGAGGATCACTAATATTTTCCTTTTTGTGCAGCCATATCTGTTGCTCATCTCAAGTTGACTCCTGCTGCAAGAGAGAGAGTTCTAGCCTTCAAAAAGCTTGATCCTGAGACCAGAAGTTTTCAAGTTGCCATTCAAGATTCACAGGAAGTATCTTCCGCATCTGCCACAATGTCAAGTAAGTATCCTCATTTAAAAAGTAGTTCTATGTAAGATTTTTAAATTAGTTAGAGTACTTATCTTATTTTGATTGTGTAGGCGCTGGGAAATCTGTCAAGTCTGCCTCCAAGTTTGGTATTGATGATCTTGCTAATGTCAAGTCTACAAGGAAGAAGACCCCTACTGCTAGTCCATCTGCTTCAGCCCCTAAAGCACCTGTCAGGGGTAAGGGAAAGAAGAGAAAGGCTTCTGAGGATCTTCAAGGATTTCCCCTGCTCCGCCAATAGTTTCTTGATTATGTTAATGAAGTAAGGATCATTGCTCTTGCTTGTGTATTCTGCTCGTATATCCTGCTTGTTTGAGGATCATCTGGTCCTGAACTTACCTTTTTCCCTTTCTGCAGAAACTTGCTGAAATAGAAACCTACCTTGGCCATGTTGAGGATCAGGACCGCCAAATCGCCGACCTCCAACAAATGGGCGTGCTGAAGGATCTCAAGATAGCTGATCTTGAGAAGGAACTCCAGGCTACCAAGGATGAAGCTGCTCAAATGCTGATCAACATGGATTGTGAGAAGCAGGAGATCACCCAGGATGCCAAGGTCTCTGCCGCAATAGCTATGTATAAGATCCAATTGCAGATGGCTGCGGAGGCTCAGGATCCTGCCTTTGACAAGAGCACATGGGATGTGGAGGGCTGGAAGGCAAGGTTAGCAGAGTTGGAGGATGATGATGAAGCCGAGGAGATCCCATTGCTTGAAGGTGGTGATGCTGGCAAGGATCAGGGGGAAGCAAGTGGAGCTGGTGGTGATGGAGCAGCGAAGGTTTGAGCTGCAGGATTGGGCGATGATGAAAATTTCGAGACTTGGCCGGAGCCCAATTTTTTTTTTAAATTTGGTAGTGGTTTTTTGTGGTTGTGATGTTTTAAACAATGATGGTCTGTAACTTAAACAATAGTTTTAGGTTTGAGGATCCTGGATCCTTTGGACAATAGGTAGGATTGCAAATGGTGGAGGGATCCTCTGTTTGGGGGATGAAGCCTTTGTGATCCTGCCGCTTTTAATTTCCCTGCATGCTATGACCGCACAAATAATGGACACCCTTTGCCAACCCATGTGGACGGGCCACGTTTTGCTGGTAGAAACGTGGGTTGGCAATTTTGACAACTTTTGAAAGGGTTTAAAATCCTTTGTTAATAAAATAACTCTAATCTTTCTGGCTTATCTCGTGTTGTTATCCTTTGTTTATCCTTTTATTTTCCAATTGTTAAGCAAATCATGTTCAATCATTTTAGGATATGATCCTGGATCAAATATCCTGTAATCGAAAAATTTTCAAAAATAGTTTATGATCGAGGATCATAGGTTTAGTTGTCAAAGTCTAAGGGTTATTCAAATGAATAATGAGTGAAATTAAAAATAGTTAAGGATCATACCTGAGGATCCAAGTTAGGGTCCTAACCTTTAATCAGGATAACCATAAGTAAAACTTTAATGGATAATAAGGATTAAGGATCCTTAATTGTTTAACTTCGAAAACCTGAAAAAATGGAATATAACTTGGGACTAAGCCAATATAAAAGATAAGTTAGTAACTGGGGACAAGCCCAAAGGATCACTGGGGACAAGCCCAAAGGATCACTGGGGACAAGCCCAAAGGATAACTGGGGACAAGCCCAAGGATCGTATGCAAACTGGAGTATGGCCCTTACTGGCGACTATCCAAACTTGGTGACATGAAAATGTCAAAACCTTAGCTAACATGAAAACGTTAGAAACCTTAGGAACGGATGTATGGTACGTCTACCATTATACGTAGGATCCTAGATATAGCCAGTACGATGAGGTTGTCAGCCCCTAAAGTGGGTACTGGTCCCAAAGACGTGAACTATACCAGGATCATCGTGCGCTACAGGCGAAAACTGGGGACAAGCCCAAGGATAACTGGGGTTGAACCCAAGGATCTGAGGTGCTTTTGAAGACTATCAATAACATGCTGAGGATACCTGTACTATCAGAACTCAAATTCTCGTGAGAGGAGGATGAAGGATACGTGATCCTTATCCTTAGGTAAAAATAAGAAAATGGAAAAGTTTTGAGATAAGGACTTTACCAGAGTAAGGATCACTGATATCGCCGGGATCCTTCGAGGATGCTTTCATTGTAAGGATCATATGCTTGAAGGATCATGTTCACATGAAATATTTCTTTAAGTGAACAGCATTCCAGGCTCTTGGTAACAAATTTCCTTCCACGGTTAGCAATCTGTATGCCCCCTTTCCTGCTTCGGCTTCAATCAAGTAAGGGCCTTCCCATTTTGGTGCCAATTTTCCATCAGCAGGATTGATGGTATTTTGGAATGCTTTTCTCAACACCATATCCCCGACTTGGAACTTCCTTATCCTGACATTTTTGTTGTAGGCACTAGCCATTCTTTGTTGGTAGCTTGCCATCCTTATCCTAGCCAGATCCCTGATTTCCTCAATAGTATCCAAGTCTTGAGCTAGTTTTGCAGCGTTCTCTTCAGGATCACGAGTACTTGTTCTAGCAGTTGGAACCACCATTTCTGTTGGGATCACTGCTTCTGCCCCAAATACTAAAGAGAAGGGTGTTTGACCAGTGGCATTCTCGGGAGTTGTCCTATCAGCCCACAGCACATAAGGCAATTCCTCTGCCCATTTCCCCTTCTTGGATCCTAATTTCTTCTTCAGGTTGTTGATGATGATCTTGTTGGATGATTCTGCTTGACCATTGGCTTGTGGATGGACTGGTGTTGATGTTATCATCTTAATTCCCCAACTGTCACAAAAGTTAGTGGTTCTGCTCCCAATGAATTGGGAACCATTATCACATACAATTTCAGAGGGAATGCCAAATCTGGTTATAATGTTTCTCTTAATAAAGGATATAACTTCCTTTTCTCTGACTTGAGCAAAAGCTTCAGCTTCTATCCACTTGGAGAAGTAGTCGGTCATGGCAAGCATAAATACTTTTCCACCAGGTGCTTTAGGGAGCTTGCCAACTATATCCATCCCCCATCTCATGAATGGCCAAGAGGATGGTATAGGATGTAGAAATTCAGCTGGCTGATGAAGGATATTGCTGTGTCTTTGACAAGGATCACACTTCTTAGCATATTCTACAGCATCCCTTTTCATAGTTGGCCAGTAGTATCCTGTTCTAAGGATCCTTGAGAACAATGCCCTGCCCCCAGTGTGGTTTCCACAATCTCCTTCATGGAAGTCTGTCAACACTTCTTGAATTTCGGGATCCTCGATACATCTTAAATATGGTCATGCAAGAGATCGCTTATATAATACATTATTTAAGATTGTGAATTGAGATACCTTAATCCTGAAAGCTCTAGGATTTTCTCCCATAGGAATCTCCCCGTGTTGTAAGTATCTCATGATTGGTGAGATCCATGATCCTGAGTGAGATTGAGTTTCCTCACTAGGAATCACTGCAGTATCCTCTTCTATTTCCATGGCCACCTGATTTTCAATAGCAGGAGCCAGGATATGGATGATGGGGATACTTATATCCTCTGGGATCTTCAAGGATGATCCTAGATTGGCCAATGCATCAGCTTCTGTATTTTCCTCCCTTGGTACCTGTGTTAAACTGAAAGAAACAAAGGAGAGTGCCAATTCTTTGACTATCTCTAAATATTTGGTTAGTTTTTCACCTCTAACAGCATAGGATCCATTAAAGTGATTAGTGATCAGTAATGAGTCTACGTATACTTTAAGATATCTGATCCCCATATCCTTAGCGATTTGCAAGCCAACAATTAAGGCTTCATATTCAACCTCATTGTTAGTTGCTTGGAACTCACAAGCTATGGAGTGGGGTATTATGTCCCCCTGTGGCAATTTTAGTAGTATGCCGAGCCCTGTGCCTTTAGTATTTGAGTATCCATCAGTGTGTAGTATCCAAGGATCCTTGGTTTCATCTAGCTGCTCGACCTCCAATTCTGCTTCCTTTTGTAGATCACTACTGAAATCAGCCACAAAGTCTGCTAGTGCTTGGGATTTAATGGCTGTTCTAGGCTCATATCTTATATCATGGGCACTAAGCTTTACTGCCCACTTAGCCATCCTTCCGGACATCTCTGGTTTCCTGAGGACATTCTTGATTGGAAAATTAGTTCTAACAACAATAGTATTGGTTTCAAAATAATGTCTTAGCTTAGTAGATGCCATAATTAATGCAAGAATAAGTTTTTCAAGGTGTGAGTACCTGGATTCGGCATCAAGTAAACTTTTACTTACATAGTAGATAGGATGTTGTGTACCTTCGTGATCCTTAACAAGGACTGCACTTACAGCGGTTGAGGATACCGCCAGATATAAGGATAACACATCTCCTTTTCCGGGTTTCATTAATGCTGGAGCTGAGGACATATATTCTTTGAGGGCTTTCAAAGCATTCTCGTGCTTTTCAGTCCATTCAAATCTCTTGTTTTTCCTTAGGATATCATAAAATTCTTTACATCTTTCTGAGGATTTTGATATGAACCTGTTTAGAGCTGCTATCCTGCCTGTTAGCCTTTGCACATCCTTAGCATTGGCAGGGGATTTGATATTCACCAATGCTTTAATTTGTTCCGGGCTTGCTTCAATGCCCCTCTGAGTTACCATATATCCTAGAAATTTACCTGCTTTAACACCAAAGTGACATTTCGAAGGATTAAGCTTCATGTTATAATTATCAAGGATATCAAATGCTTCCTCCAAGTCCCTTAGGTGATCCTTAGCTTTCTTTGATTTTACTACCATATCGTCTATGTACACTTCCATAGTCTGTCCAATTTGATCTTTGAACATCATATTCACCAGCCTTTGATATGTTGCACCTGCATTTCTTAGTCCAAAAGGCATAGCAATATAGCAATATAAACCGGTTGGGGTCATAAAGGCCGTATCCTCTTGGTCAGATGGCTCCATCTGAATTTGTTGGAATCCAGATGATGCATCCATAAAGGTTAACAGTTCATGCCCCGCCGTTGCATCCACCATGGAGTCAATGTGGGGTAATGGGAAAGGATCCTTGGGGCATGCCTTATTCAGATCAGTGAAATCGACACATACCCTCCACTTTCCGTTTTTCTTTTGGACAACAACCACATTGGCTAACCATTTTGGATATTTTACCTCTCTGATCATACCTGCTCGAAGTAGTCTTTCTACTTCTTCCTGGATAATGGCATTCCTTTCTGGTGCAAACTTCCTCCTTTTTTGGTGGATTGGTTTGATCGACCTGTCAATGCCAAGTTTATGAGTGATAATATCCTTAGATATACCTGTCATATCTTCATGTTTCCATGCAAAGGTAGATTTTCTTCTTTTGAGGAAGGATATTATGTCTTCTTTCATCTTGCCAAGGATCCCTGATCCGATATAGATTTTTGATTCAGGATCATTAGGATCCAGAAGGATTTCGTCCACATCCTGTTCCCTTGCCTCCAAGACATTCCTTGGAGGATACTGTAATTGCTATTGCTCCCTTGGCTTCGAGGTTGGTTTCATGGATGAGGTATAACAATCCTTGGCCTTCTGCTGATCACTGTCGATCTTGATTATCCCCCATGGGCTAGGGAGTTTCACACATTGATGGTAGGTGGATGGGACTACTTTCATATCATGTATCCAAGGCCTGCCAAGGATAACATTACAACAAGATAAACAGTCAATAACACAAAATTTTTGATAATTATGTAATCCTTCCACGTAGATTGGGAGTTTGATGTCCCCCAGAGTTTTCTTAGTTTCTCCACTGAATCCCACAAGTACGGAGGATCTTGGTGTGATGTCTGATTCTGGGATACCCATCTTCTTTAGAACATCAAGCTGGATAATGTTTACTGAGCTTCCTCCGTCGATAAGGATCCTGCGGACAATATGGTTAGAAATAAATAGAGTAATAACTAAACTATCATGATGAGGATCCTGGATGTTAATGCGGTCATCCTCATCAAATGTTATCGTATTTCCTTCCGAGATACTTGATGTTCGGATAGGTTTTTCTCCATTATCCATTTTTGCTTCCTTTGCATGCCTTTTAGCCGCTGAGAAGGATGTACCACAGATGTCTGATCCTCCGGAAATAAAGTTGATCACTTGTGCATTCGCCGGAGGGGCTGGAGCCTTTTCAGGGATCCTTTCAGGATCCTGAGTCCTTTGCTTTTTTCTTCCCAACAACTCTTTTAGATGCCCCTTGCTTAGCAGATATCCAATTTCCTTTCTTAATGCGATGCACTCTTCAGTTAGATGCCCGAAATCCTCGTGGTATGCACACCACTTTGACTTGTCTTTAGTCCCGGATGGTTTATCATTCTTTCTGGGCCACCTGGCTTTTTCTCCTAGATTTTGCATTGCAAGGATTAGTTCATGATTGTCAACAGAAAAACAATATTCAGAAATCAGAGGATAATCCTCATCATCCTCTTCTTGGTCAACAGCATGCACGTTCTGGTTGTCATTTCTATGGTAGGATTTGAATTTATTGCTCTTGAAGGAGGATCCTTGCTTCTCCTGTTTTGAGGATCCTACTTGTCTCTCCTGGATCCTCTTGTCATCCTCTAGCCGGATGAACCTGAGTGCCCGAGTTCTTACTTCATCTAGGTTCCTGCACGATGTCATAACAAGATCATCATAGAACAATGAATCCTTAAGCAGTCCCATTTTGAAGGCCTCAACAGTCGTGGCCATATCCAAGTTGGGAATGTCCAAGGATTCTTTACTGAATTTAGTTATATAATCCCTTAATGATTCATTATGACTTTGAGTTACCCTGTATAAATCACTAGTTAATCTTTCAAATTTTCTACTACAAGAGAATTGATTATTGAATAAATTAACTAAATTAGCAAATGAAGTGATAGAGTAAGGGGGAAGACTTAGCAGCCATTTAAGAGCTGATCCAGTAAGAGTGGATCCAAATCCTTTACATAGGCATGCTTCCTTTAACTTTTCTGGGATTGGATTGATCTCCATCCTCTCCCTGTATTGTGCTATGTGCTCCTCAGGATCCGTTGTACCATCATACAGCTTCATAGTAGGGATATGGAATCTTTTGGGTACCTCCGCATCACAAATTGGTGGTGCAAAACGAGATACCTTATGGCTTCCATCTGCAATCTCCGGGATAGGCTTGACTACCCCTGGAACGCTTGAGATCATATCCTTCAGCTTCTGCAACTCCCTGGCCATAGCATGATTGATACCTGTATCCTGCACGAATCCATGGTTAGTGGTAAGATAATTATTTAAGGTGTTACCTCCCATTGGGTTCAGGTTAGGAATACTGGGTGTGAATCCATATGGCTGGGATTCTGGGATGATGGAGGGACCAGTGGAGGCAATGGTCTGCATTGGAATGAAATCCCCTTGATGGACATCTAGATTTCCTGTTTGCAAACTCTTTAGGGATCCTGGCATCTGGGAGGATCCTGGTATCTGAGACGATCCCGGAACAAAGGAGGATCCTTGAACCTGGGATGATACTGGAACAAAGAAGGATCCTTGAACCTGGGATGATCCTGGAACAAAGGAGGATCCTTCAACCTGGGATGATCCTGGAACAAAGTAGCATCCTTGAAACTGCTGTGCTCCTGGATAGGCTCCTGAATTCACGAAGGATCCCATATGCTGAGGATAGGATCCTGCCGGCTGAAAATGTGAGCCCGATGCCTGAGTCATTATTGCCGATCCGAGGTGCAATCCTTTTGATCCTCCCACAATTTGAACGTCTGGGACTCCTGATGGCTGAGAAGTGATCATCGGAGTATCAAAACTTAAAGATTTGGGCATCAGTGGGGAATGATCCTCTGCCGCTTTCTTTTGTCTTTTGAGATCTCCGATTTCCCTGAGGATCCTGTCATTAGTTTCATCATGCCGCTGCATACGATCCTTCATCTGCAAAATCAAAGTAAATACATCACTAGTACTGGGAGCAGAAGAATTCATAGCAGAAGAAGATGGAGGTTTAGAGAAAGTAGGAGTTGGTCTCTTCTCAGCATTTTTTTGAGATCCTGCCGGTGGTGGAGGCAAAGGCAGAGTGTTCTGAGACGAGGTGACTGCAGACATCGCCGTGGATGTATTCTTCAATGATGAAGCCATGTAACTCTTTGAAATGATTTCGAACAGAAAGTTTTCTTATGAATGAAGCACCAATTGCCCCACGGTGGGCGCCAAACTGTTTTGGTCAAAAATCACACAAGGATAATGCAACCAAACTCTAGGTAAACGGGGAATGATGCTTGGTTTGTTGAAAAAGTAAAGGATCACTTTAGTGAGAAATATCCAAGCGACACAAGGATTTATACGAGGAAAAAGCCCTTGATCAATGAATGATCTCCGGCATAAAAAACCTCGGGTGATGGCAACTACCGATCACCAAACTTCAATATAACAAAAAATGGTTACAACTTCGGATGATAATGAGCTGAGTACAAGGATCACTATAGTATCGAGTGTCTAAGCGTGTGAGAAATGTGTTGTGTGTCTTCCGAATGGGGAAGAGTGTTATATATACAAGTGTGAGTGACCTATTTTAGGTAAATAGACTAACAATCAGCTCATTACCCCTTTAGAAATAAAAGTAAATCTAGCCTAAATTATCGCCCTTAAATCATGCCGAGTTTCCATATCCTCTACAACGTTCATCTCTGATTAAGCATATGCCAAAGTTGTAAAGAAGCGTCCCTTGTTTGCGATGCTAAGAGCGGATCCTGCTAGACATTCCTGCAAGATAACATTAAATTCAATGAAAACAACTGTTAGCATGAGGATCCCTATGATGGTCCGTGATCCTGATCCTTGAACTCTGCTGAGGATCACTATCTGCCAAAGAAACAAGGATCACTGGTTAGGATCACATGTAAGGATCATGTGTTATAAAAATCCAGCCCTAACACTTAGTGGCTTTGAAGATGAGATGTTCTTCACCGGGTTTACGCTTGAATAGATATCGGTGGGATCCAAATGTTGTGAGGTCATACATCTCTGCCAATTCCGACATTCCTAGAGCAATTCCTTCTTGCTCAATGATCCTCTCAAGGGTATATAAGACCCTCCAGATCATTGGCATAGCTTGAATATAGGAGATGTCGGTGAGGGAGAAGAAAGACTAGGTGAATTCAGGGAAAGGATACGAGTATCCTATTGTGAAAGGAGTGACCAGGAAAGCTACCCAAGTTTCAGAAATGTAATCACTTAGAACGGTGGGATCAAACGGTTTGAAATAGGTGTTCGCCGGAAAACAATGCCGGATTCTGTCTATTTGTGGATCAGTGAAGCAGCATCTTTCATTTGCTGAATCTTTGATGATCCCCTGGCTCTTAAGAGGACTGTCCTTCTTGTGATCCTTAGCAGGAGAGGATCTTAACATCATCTTGATTATGAAGAAGGTGAAGAAAGAAGGAACAGAGAAAGAAGGAGCAGAGAAAGAAAACGTAAAGGAAGAAGAGGAAGAGAGATACGTGCTTGATCATCGGATATGAATTTAAAGGGAGTTTCTCTTGAATTTAAATGCGGATTGATCCCTATCTCTAACTCCTATTTATAATGATGATTTTGCAGGATAGTCACTTCAGTGACGTCATGTTCGTAACGGCTAGTCCGATTACAACGGCTAGTTATCCGTTGGTTGATTGCGGATAAGAACAAAATACAACTCGTTTATTTACATAGTTACTCCTTATATTTTGGGGACAATTGTTAGGGGAGGATTTCTCAATGACCTGTGATCCTCAATTACTGTTGGGTTTGGTGATCCTCACTTCTGTTTGAGTTAGTGATCCTCAGAAGTGCTTCAGGATCAGGATCATGGATCATCTTAAGGATCCTTATACTAACAATTGTCTACTTTGAATATGGTATTGTTTTGCAGGAGTACCAGCTTGGACTTGGTCTTGGCAACATTCCTGGAGCATATTCCATGTTTATTCTGCACGTGCTTAGCTAAAAGTGGACGTTATGGAGTCGTGGAGGACTTGCACCATTTGCGGAGTGTTAGTTAGTGTAGATATTTTCCATTTTTAAAGGGGTAGCGAGCTAATTAGAAAACACTTGGCTATTTTTGGCTACACACACACACTCGTACAACTGCTCTCACCTGTTTTTGTTAATTCACTTAGCGATTATACACTTTTTTACACAATACACTATAGTGATCCTTGTATTTAGCTCGCTATCATCCAAAGTTGTAATACATTCATTGTTTAATTTGAGTTGGTGATCGGTAGTTTCCATCACCCGAGGTTTTTTATGCCGGAGATCATTCATTGATCAAGGGCTTTTTCCTCGTATAAATCTTTATGTCACTTGTTCATTTCATTTCTGAGTGATCCTTATTGTTGTTCAATAACTCAAGCATCATTCCCCGTAACAGAGAGTTTGGTTGCATTATCATTGCTTGATTTTTGACCAAAACACCAAGCACCTCAGATATGGTCCTGCAAGAGATTTCTTATACAAAACATTATTTATAATAGTGAATCGTGATACCTTCATTCTAAAGGCTTTAGGATTCTCATTCTTTGGGATGTGTCCTTCCTTGAGATATCTCACGATTGGAGCCGTCCAGGATTTAGGGTCCTCCTCAGGATACTCATCATCAGGATCCTAAATACTTATTATTTCCTTATCCTGAGGATTCGTCGCAGGATATAGGATATGTAATATTGGTATTCGGGTTCCTTCCGGTATCCTGACCAAGGATCCCATATTCGAGAAGGCATCAGCTTCAGCATTATCCTCTCTTGGTACCTGTTCAAGTGTAAAAATATCGAAATATCCTGCTAATTTTTTGAGAATTTCGAGATACTCGATTAACTTTTCTCCCTTAACTGCATAGGTTCCATTAAAATTGTTTTGGTCAAAAATCACACAAGGATAATGCAACCAAACTTTATGTAAATGGGGTATGATGCTTGGTTTGTAGAAAAAGTATAGGATCACTTCAGTATGAAATATGCAAAGACACAATGATTTATACGAGGAAAAAGCCCTTGATCAATGTATGATCTCCGGCATAAAAAACCTCGGGTGATGGCAACTACCGATCACCAAACTTCAATATATCAAAATATGGTTACAACTTTGGATGATAATGAGCTGAGTACAAGGATCACTATAGTTTCGAGTGTCTAAGCGTGTGAGAGTTGTCTTGTCTGTTCTTCCGAATGAGGAAGAGTGTTATATATACAAGTGTAGGTGACCTATTTTAGGTAAAAAGGCTAATAATCAGCTCATTACCCCTTTAGAAATAAAAGTAAATCTAGCCTAAATTATCGCCCTTAAATCATGCCATGTTTCCATATCCTTCACAACGTCCATCTCCGATTAAGCACATGCCATAGTTGTAAAGACGTGTCCTTTAATTGTGATGCTTAAGAGCGGATCCTGCTAGATGTCCTGCAAAACAACATTAAATTCAACGAAAGCAACTGTTAGCATGAGGATCCTATGATGGTCCGTGATCCTGATCCTGGAACTCTACTGAGGATCACTATCTGTCAAAGAAACAAGGATCACTGGTTAGGATCACATGTGAGGATCATGTATTGTAAAAATCCAGCCCTAACAATTGCCCCCAAAATATAAGGAGTTCATTGTAAATTAACGAGTTATATTTTGCTTTGATCTTATCTGCAACGAACAATTCGGATAACTAGCCGTTAATTTCGAACTAGCCGTTGCAACCTTTACGTCATTGAGGTGACATCCCTGCAAATCATGATTATAAATAGGAGATAGGGTTAGGATCGATTTGCATTTAAATTCAGGATATACTCCCTTTATAACCTCCACCGAAGATTGATCAGGTATTCTCTTCCTTTCTTTCTTCCTTTTCCTGCTCTGTTTTATCTGCTTTTGCTCTGTTTCTGCTCCGCTACAAGTATGTTGCTCCGAAACTCTCCCCATAAGGATCACGAGAGGAGCAGTCCCTTGAAAAGCCAAGGGATCATTAAGGACTCTCCTACGGAGAGATGTTGCTTTACCGATGCTCATGTAGATAGGATTCGTCATTGCTTTCCGGCGGATGCTGTTTTCAAATCCTTCACATCCACTGCTTTGAGTGACTTTGTTTCAGACACCTGGGTGATCTTTCCTGCAACTCCGTTTACCATAGGATATTCGTATCCTTTTCCGGCCTTCACCCAATCTTTCTTTTCTTTGACCGGCATATCTTATATCCAAGCTATGCCGATGATCTGGAGGGTCTTGTATACCTTCGAGAGGATCATCGAGCAGGAGGGGATTGATTTAGGGATGGCAGAGCTGGCCGAGCTTTATGATCTTACCACGTTTGGTTCTCATCGATATTTGCTGAAACGGAAGGCCGGGGAGGATCACCCTGTTTTAAAAGTTACCAAAAATGACACAAACTGGAAGCGTCGTTTCTTCTTTGTGAGAAGGGATTCCCTCCCTGATGGGAATGATCTGCCCAAGGAGTGGGCCACCCATGGTAGGATAGAGGATCCTGGAAGGATCACCATCAGACTTGTCTCTTATGATGAGGATCACTAATGTCTTGTTTTTTGTTTATTGTGCAGCTATCTCCATTGCTCATCTCAAGTTAACCCCTGCTGCCAGAGAGAGGGTTCTTGCTTTCAAGAAGCTTGATCCTGAAATCAGAAGTTTTCAAGTCACCGTCCAAGATTCACAAGAAGTATCCTCCGCATCTGCCACTATGTCAAGTAAGTATCCTTATTAAAAAGTAAGTTATATGTAAGACTGTTTAGTTAGTAAGGGAACTTATCTTGTTTTGGTTGTGTAGGTGCTGGGAAACCTGCTAAGTCTGCCAAGTCTGCCTCCAAGTTCGGGATTGATGAACTTGCCAACGTCAAGTCTTCACGAAAGAAGGCTTCTGTTGCCAGTCCCTCTGCTTCGGCTCCTAAAGCACCTGTTAGAGGTAAGGGGAAGAAGAGGAAGACTTCTGAGGATCTCCAAGGATTTCCCCTGATCCGCCAACAGTTCCTTGACTATGTCAATGAGGTAAGGATCATTGCCCCTGTTGGTTATCCTTCTCGAATATCCTGCTTGTATATTCTGCCTGTATATCCTGCTTTTTTGAGGATCACCTGATCCTGAACTTACCTTTTTTCTCTTTTGCAGAAACTTGCTGAGATTGAGACCTACCTTGGCCATGTCGAGGATCAGGAGAGCCAAATCGCCGACCTCCAAAAAATAGGCGTGTTAAAGGATCTCAAGATAGTCGATCTTGAGAAGGAACTCCGGGCTACAAAGGATGAGGCTGCTCAAAGGCTAATTGACATGGATGGCGAGAAGCAGGAGATCATCCAGGATGCCAAGGTCTCTGCCGCAACTGCTATGTACAAGATACAACTACAAATGGCTGCGGAGGCTCAGGATCCTGCCTTTGACAAGAGCTCATGGGACGTGGAGGGTTGGAAGGCAAGATTGGCAGAGCTGGAGGATGAGGACGAAGCAGAGGAGATCCCAATGCTGGAGGGCGGTGATGCTGACAAGGATCAGGGTGGAGAAGCTGGTGGTGATGGAGCAGCAAAGGTGTGAGCTGCTGGATTGGGCGATGATGGATATTTCGAGACTAGGCCTGTTAGGGCTGGATTTTTATTATAGGTGATCCTTACAATGATCCTAACCAGTGATCCTTGTTTCTTTGGCAGACAGTGATCCTCAGCAGAACTTCAGGATCAGGATCATGGGACATTATGGTGATCCTCATACTAACGGTCACTTCCGCTTAATACAATATTGTTTTGCAGGAACATCTAGCAGGATATGCTCTAGACATCATGATCTAGGGACGCGTCTTTACAAATATGGCAAGAGCTTAATTGAAGAAAGACGTTGCACAGGATATGGAAACTAGGCTTGATTTATGGGCAGCAATTTAGGCTAGATTGTCTTTATTTCTAAAGGGGTAATGAGCTGATAATTAGTCCTTTTACCAAAAATAAGTCACCTACACATGTATAAATACCACTCTTCCTCATTCGGAAGAACACACACGACATACGACACAACTCTCAAACACTTAGACACTCAGTGATCCTTGTACTCAGCTCATTATCATCCAAAGTTGTAATCATATTTTTGTTATATTGAAGTTGGTGATCGGTAGTTGCCATCACCCGAGGTTTTTTATGCCGGAGATCATTCATTGATCAAGGGCTTTTTCCTCGTATAAATCATTGTGTCTTTGCATCTTTATCACAGAAGTGATCCTTTACTTTCATAATTAACCAAGCATCATACCCCGTTTTCATAAAGTTTGGTTACATTATCCTTGTGTGATTTTTGACCAAAACAGTTTGGCGCCCACCGTGGGGCAATTGGTGCTTCATTCATAAGAAAATCTTTTGTTCGAAATCATTTCAGAGAGTTACATGGCTTCATCATTGAAGAACACGTCCACGGCGATGTCTGCGGTCACTTCATCACAGATCACCTTGCCTCCTCCACCGGCAGGATCTCAGAAAAATACTGAGAAGAGATCAACTCCCACTTCCTCTAAACCTCTATCTTCTTCTGCTATGAATTCTTCTATTCCCAGTACTAGTGATGTATTTGCTTTAATTTTGCAGATGAAGGATCGTATGCAGCGGCAAGATGAAACTAACGAAAGGATCCTCAGGGAAATTGGAGATCTCAAAAGACAAAAGAAAGCGGCAGAGGATCATTCTCCACTGATGCCCAAATCCTTGAGCTTTGATACTCCAATGATCACTTCCCAGCCATCAGGGATCCCGGACGTGCAAATTACAGGGGAGTCAAGAGGATCACATCTCAACTCGGCAGCGATGACTCAGACATCAGGCTCACATTTTCAGCCCGTAGGATCCTATCCTCAGTACACGGGATCCTTCAGGAATTCGGGAGCCTATCCGGAGACACAGCAGTTTCCAGGATCCTACTTTATTCCGGGATCATTCCAGGGCCAAGGATCCTCCTTTGTTCCAGGATCATCCCAGGTTCAAGGATCCTCCTTCGTTCCAGGATCATCCCAGATACCAGGATCCTTACAGATGCCAGGATCCCTAAAAAGTTTGCAAACAGGAAGTCTAGATGTCCATCAAGGGGACTTCATTCCAATGCAGACCATTGCTTCCACTGGTCCCTCCGTTGTTCCGGAATCCCAGCAATATGGATTCCCTAACTTGAACCCAATGGGAGGTAACACTTTAAATAATTATCCTACTACTAACCTTGGATTCATGCAGGATACAGGTACCAATCATGCTATGGCCAGGGAATTACAGAAACTAAAGGACATGATCTCAAGTGTTCCAGGGGTAGTCAAGCCTATCCCAGAGATTGCGGATGGAAGCCACAAGGTATCCCGTTTTGCACCACCAATTTGTGATGCAGAGGTACCCAAAAGGTTCCATATCCCTACCATGAAGTTGTATGATGGCACAACGGATCCAGAGGAGCATATAGCACAATACAGGGAGAGGATGGAGATCAATCCTATCCCAGAAAAATTGAAGGAAGCATGCCTATGTAAAGGATTTGGATCTACTCTTACCGGATCAGCTCTTAAGTGGCTGCTAAGTCTTCCCCCTTACTCTATTACTTCATTTGCCAATTTAGTTAATTTATTCAATAACCAATTCTCTTGTAGTAGAAAATTTGAAAAATTAACTAGTGATTTGTACAGGATAACTCAAAATCATAATGAATCATTAAGGGATTATATAACTAAATTTAGTAAAGAATCCTTGGACATTCCCAGCTTGGATATGGCTACGGCTGTTGAAGCCTTCAAAATGGGACTGCTTAAGGATTCATTATTCTATGATGATCTTGTTATGACACCATGCAGGAATTTAGATGAAGTAAGAACTCGAGCACTCAGGTTTATCCGGCTAGAGGATGACAAGAGGATCCAGGAGAGACAAGTGGGATCCTCAAAACCGGAGAAGCAAGGATCCTCCTTCAAAAGCAACAAGTTCAAATCCTACCATAGAAACGAGAACAAGAATGTGCATGCTATTGACCAAGAAGAGGATGATGAAGAATATCCTCCAATCTCAGAATATTGTTTTTCCGTTGATAATCATGAACTGATCCTTGCAATGCAGAATCTAGGTGAAAAAGCTAGGTGGCCCAGGAAGAATGATAAACCATCCGGGACTAAAGACAAGTCCAAATGGTGTGCATACCATGAGGATTTCGAGCATCTAACTGAAGATTGCATAGCCTTGAGAAAAGAAATTGGATACCTGCTAAGCAAGGGGCATCTAAAAGAATTGTTAGGGAGAAAAAAGCAAAGGACCCAGGATCCTGAAAGGATCCCTGAAAAGGCTCCAGCACCTCCGGCAAACGCACAAGTGATCAACTTTATATCCGGAGGATCAGACATCTGTGGTACATCCTTCTCGGCGGCCAAAAGACATGCAAAAGAATCAAAAATGGATAATGGAGAAAGGCCTATTAGAACAACAAGTGTCTCAGAAGGGAAGATAATAACATTTGATGAGGATGATCGCATTAACATTCAGGATCCTCACCATGATAGTTTAGTTATCACTCTCTTTATCTCTAACCATTTTGTCCGCAGGATCCTTATTGACGGAGGGAGCTCAGTGAACATTATCCAGCTTGATGTCTTGAAGAAGATGGGAATCCCAGAATCAGACATCACACCAAGATCCTCCGTGCTTGTAGGATTCAGTGGAGAAACGAAGAAAACTCTGGGGGACATCAAACTCCCAATCTACGTGGAAGGATTACATAATTACCAAAAATTTTGTGTTATTGACTGTTTATCTTGTTGCAACGTTATCCTTGGCAGGCCTTGGATACATGACATGAAAGCAGTTCCTTCTACCTACCATCAATGTGTGAAGCTCCCTAGCCCATGGGGGATAATCAAGATCGACAGTGATCAGCAAGAGGCTAAGGATTGCTATACCTCATCCATGAAGCCAACCTCGAAGCCAAGGGAGCAATAGCAATTACAGTATCCTCCGAGGAATGTCTTGGAGGCAAGGGAACAAGATGTAGATGAAATCCTCTTGGATCCTAGTGATCCTGAATCAAAAATCTATATCGGATCAGGGATCCTTGGCAAGATGAAGGAAGACATGATATCCTTCCTCAAAAGAAGAAAATCTACCTTTGCTTGGAAACATGAAGATATGACAGGTATATCTAAGGATATTATTACTCACAAACTTGGCATTGACAGGTCTATCAAACCAATTCATCAAAAAAGGAGATGTGTTATCCTTATATCTGGCGGTATCCTCAACCGCTGTAAGTGCTGTCCTTGTTAAGGATCACGAAGGTACACAATATCCTATCTACTATGTAAGTAAAAGTCTACTTGATGCCGAATCCAGGTACTCACACCTCGAAAAACTTATCCTTGCATTAATCATGGCATCGACTAAGTTAAGACATTATTTTGAAACCCATACTATTGTTGTTAGAACTAATTTTCCAATTAAGAATGTCCTCAGGAAACCAGATATGTCAGGGAGAATGGCTAAGTGGGCAGTAAAGCTTAGTGCCCATGATATAAGATACGAACCAAGAACAGCTATTAAATCTCAGGCACTAGCTGACTTTGTGGCTGATTTCAGTAGTGATCTACAAAAAGAAGCAGAATCGGAGGTTCAGCAGTTGGATGAGACCAAGGATCCTTGGATACTACACACTGACGGATCCTCAAATATCAAAGGCACAGGGCTAGGGATCCTACTAAAATCGCCACAGGGGGACATAATACCCCACTCCATAGCCTGTGAGTTCCAAGCAACTAACAATGAGGCTGAGTATGAAGCCTTAATTGCTGGCTTACAAATTGCTAAGGATATGGGGGTAAAGTATCTTAAAGTATATGTAGATTCATTATTGATCACTAATCACTTTAACGGATCCTATGCTGTTAAAGGTGAAAAACTAACCAAATATTTAGAGATAGTCAAAGAATTGGCACTCTCTTTTGTTTCTTTCAGCTTGACACAGGTACCAAGGGAGGAGAACACAGGGGCTGATGCATTGGCCAACCTAGGATCATCCTTGAAGATTCCAGGAGATATAAGTATCCCTATCATCCATATCCTGGCTCCTGCTATTGAAAGTCAGGTGGCCATGGAAATAGAAGAGGATACTGCAATGATCCCTAGTGAAGAAGCCCAATCTTATTCAGGATCATGGATCTCACCAATCATGAGATACTTGCAACATGGGGAGATTCTGACGGGATTAAGGTATCTCAATTTACAACTTTGAATAATGTATTATATAAGCGATCTCTTGCAGGACCATATTTGAGATGTATCGAGGATCCTGAAATCGAGGAAGTGTTGAAAGATTTCCATGAAGGAGATTGCGGAAACCACACTGGGGGCAGGGCATTATTCTCAAGGATCCTTAGAACAGGATACTACTGGCCAACCATGAAAAGGGATGCTATAGAGTATGCTAAGAGGTGTGATCCTTGCCAAAGACATAGCAATATCCTTCACCAACCAGCTGAATTACTACACCCCATACCATCCTCTTGGCCATTCATGAGATGGGGAATGGATATAGTTGGCAAGCTCCCTAAAGCACCTGGTGGAAAAGTATTTATGCTTGCCATGACTGACTATTTTTCCAAGTGGATAGAAGCTGAAGCCTTCGCTCAAGTCAGAGAAAAGGAAGTCATATCCTTCATTAAAAGAAACATTATAACTAGATTTGGCATTCCCTCTGAAATTGTATGTGATAATGGCTCCCAATTCATTGGAAGCAGAACCACTAACTTTTGTGACAGTTGGGGAATCAAGATGATAACATCAACACCAGTTCATCCACAAGCCAATGGTCAAGCAGAATCATCCAACAAGATCATCATCAACAATCTGAAGAAGAAGCTAGGATCCAAGAAGGGGAAATGGGCAGAGGAGTTACCTTATGTGCTATGGGCTGATAGGACTACTCCCAAGAATGCCACTGGTCAAACACCTTTCTCTTTAGTATTTGGGGCAGAAGCAGTGATCCCAACAGAGATGGTGATCCCAACTACTAGAACAATTGCTCGTGATCCTGAAGAAAATGCTGCAATCCTAGCTCAGGATTTGGATACTATTGAGGAAAACAGGGATCTAGCTAGGATAAGGATGGCAAGCTACCAACAAAGAATGGCTGGTGCCTACAACAAGAATGTCAGAATAAGGAAGTTCCAAGTCGGAGACATGGTGTTGAGAAAAGCATTTCAAAATACTATCAATCCTGCTGACGGGAAGTTAGCACCAAAATGGGAAGGCCCCTACTTGATTGAAGCTGAAGCAGGAAAGGGGGCATACAGGTTGCTAACCATGGAAGGAAACTTGTTACCAAGAGCCTGGAATGCTGTTCACTTAAAGAAATATTTCATGTGAACATGATCCTTCATGCATGTGATCCTTACATTGAAGTATCCTTGAAGGATCCCGGAGATATCAGTGATCCTAACTCTGGTAATATGCTTATCCTAAAACTATTGCATTTTCTTACTTTTTACCTAAGGATAAGGATCATGTATCCTTCATCCTCTACTCACGAAACATTTGAGTTATGATAAGTTCAGGTATCTTCAGCATATCGTCAAAGATCTTCAAAAGCACCGCAGATCCTTGGGTCCAACCCCAGTTATCCTTGGGATTATCCCCAGTTTCCGCCAGCAGTGCACGATGATCCTGGTATAGTTCACGTCTTTGGGACCAGTACCCGCTTTTGGGGCTGACAACCTCATCGTACTGGCTATATTTAGGATCCTACGTATAATGGTGGACGCACCATACATCCGTTCCTAAGGTTTCTAACGTTTTCACGTTAGCTAAGGTTTTGACATTTTCATGTCACTAAGTTTGGATAGTTGCCAGAAAGGGCCATACTCCAGTCTACATACGATCCTTTGGGCTTGTCCCCAGTTATCCTTTGGGCTTGTCCCCAGTTATCCTTTGGGCTTGTCCCCAGTGATCCTCTGGGATCATTCTCAGTTATCCTTTGGGCATGTCCCCAGTCACTAATTTATCTTTTACATTGGCTTAGTCCCAAGTTATATCTCACTTTTCAGGTTTTGGAAGTCTAAACATATAAGGGTCCTTAATCCTTATTAACTATCAAAGTCTTATCTATGATTGTCTTGATTGAAGGTTAGGATCCTAACGTGGATCCTCAGGTATGATCCTTGATTATTTTTGACTATACTCTTTATCCTAACCAACCCTTATACTTTGACAACCGAACCTATGATCCTTGAACTAAAACACTTTGAGAATTTTCAATATGAGGATATTTGATCTAGGATCATATCCTAAGTTTTTTTTGAGAAATAAGAGGATTATTGAAGGATAACAACACAAGATAAGCCAGAAAGATTAAAGTTATATTATTAAACAAAAGGATCATTAACCCTTTCAAAAAGTTGTCAAAATTGCCAACCCACATTTCTACCAGCAAAACGTGGCCCGTCCACATGGGTTGGCAAAGGGTGTCCATTGTCTATGCGGTCTTAGCATTTTTGCAGGAAAGTAAAAGCGGCAGGATCACAAAGGCTTCATCCCCCAAACAGAGGATCCCTCCACCTTTTGCAATCCTACCCATTGTTCAAAGGATCCAGGATCCTTAACCCTAAGAAACTATTGTTCAGAAATTACAAACCATAATTGTTCACAAACACCACTACCACAAAAAACCACTACCAATCCTAAAAAATTGGGCTCCGGCCTAGTCTCGAAATATCCATCATCGCCCAATCATGCAGCCTACACCTTCGCTGCTTCATCACCACCAGCATCTCCACCTTGATCCTTCTCAGCATCACCACCTTCCAGCATGGGGATCTCCTCAGCCTCATCCCCGTCCTCCAGGTCTGCCAACCTTGCCTTCCAACCCTCAACATCCCACGAGCTTTTGTCAAAGGTAGGATCCTGAGCCTCCTCGGCCATCTGAAGTTGTATCTTATACATAGCAATTGCCGCGGACACCTTAGCATCTTGGGTGATCTCCTGCTTCTCGTTATCCATATCGATCAACCTCTGAGCAGCCTCAGCCTTCATGACCCGGAGTTCCTTCTCAAGATCTCCTATCTTGAGATCCTTTAACACACCCATTTGCTGGAGATCGGCAATTTGGCTCTCCTGGTCCTCAACATGGCCCAGATAGGTCTCAATCTCGGCAAGTTTCTGCAACAGGAAAAAAAAGATAAGCTTAGGATCAGATGATCCTCAAGAAAAGCAGAATATACAAACAGGATATGTGAGACGGATAACCAACAGGGGCAGTGATCCTTACCTCATTCACGTAGTCGAGGAATTGCTGACGGAGGAGGGGAAATCCTTGGAGATCTTCAGAGGTTTTCCTCTTTTTTCCCTTGCCCCGGATAGATGCTTTGGGAGCTGATGCTGAAGGACTGGCAGCAGGAGCCTTCTTCTTTGAAGACGTGACATTGGCAAGATCACTTATCCCAAATTTGGAGGCAGATTTAACAGACCTGGCAGATTTTCCAGCACCTACACAATCAAAAAAACAAGATAAGTTGCTTTACTAATCAAACAATCCTACATATAATTTATTTTCTGTAAGGATACTTACTTGACATTGTGGCAGATGCAGAGGATATCTCTTGAGAATCTTGGACAGTGATTTGGAAGCTTCTAACTTCAGGATCAAGCTTTTTAAAAGCTAACACTCTCTCTTTTGCAGCGGGGGTTAATTTCAGACGAGCAATGGAAATAGCTGCATAAAAGACAAAGGAAAAAAGACATCAGTGATCCTCATCATATGAGACAGAACTGATAGTGATCCTTCGAGGATCCTCTACCCTACCATGAGTGGCCCATTCCTTGGGCAGATCCTTCCCATCCGGGATGGAATCCCTCTTAACAAAGAAAAACCGACGTTTCCAGTTTGTATCATTCTTGGTAACTTTGAAGATTGGGTGATCCTCCCCAGCTTTCCGTTTCAACAAATACCGGTGAGAACCGAAGGTGGTGAGATCGTAAAACTCAGCTAACTCCGCCATCCCCAGATCAATCCCTTCCTGCTCGATGATCCTCTCGAAGGTATAAAGAACCCTCCAGATCATCGGCATAGCTTGGATGTAAGAGATGCCGGTTAAGGAAAAGAAAGACTGGGTAAAGTCTGGAAAAGGATACGAGTACCCTATAGCAAACGGGGTAGCAGGAAAAGCCACCCAGACATCCGAGACAAAGTCGCTCAAAGCAGTAGGATCAAAGGATTTAAAAACGGCATTCGCCGGAAAGCAATGACGAATTTTGTCTACGTGAGCATCACTAAAACAACACCTCTCCATAGGAGAATCCTTGATAATCCCCTGGCTTTTTAAGGGACTATCCTTCTTGGGATCCTTGTGTGGAGAATTCCGGAGCAACATGTTTATGACGGAAACAGAGTAGAAGCAAAAAAAACAGAGCAAAGAGAAGGAAGAAGGGAAAGAGAGAAAAAGAGGATACCTGATCAAGTCTTCGGTAGTGATTATAAAGGGAAGATACCTCGAATTTAAATACAGAATGATCCTAACCCTATCTCCTATTTATAATGATGATTTGCAGGGATTGTCACATCTGTGACGTAATTATCACAACGGCTAGTCCATGTGTAACGGCTAGTTATTCGGAATCGCCCGTTAAAGATAAGATCAAAACAAAATATAACTCGTCTATTTACAATTAACTCCTTATATTTTGGGGGCAATTGTTAGGGCTGGATTTTTATTATAGGTGATCCTTACACATGATCCTAACCAGTGATCCTTGTTTCTTTGGCAGACAGTGATCCTCAGCAGAACTTCAGGATCAGGATCATGGGACATTATGGTGATCCTCATACTAACGGTCACTTCCGCTTAATACAATATTGTTTTGCAGGAACATCTAGCAGGATATGCTCTAGACATCATGATCCAGGGACGCGTCTTTACAAATATGGCAAGAGCTTAATTGAAGAAAGACGTTGCACAGGATATGGAAACTAGGCTTGATTTATGGGCAGCAATTTAGGCTAGATTGTCTTTATTTCTAAAGGGGTAATGAGCTGATAATTAGTCCTTTTACCAAAAATAAGTCACCTACACATGTATAAATACCACTCTTCCTCATTCGGAAGAACACACACGACATACGACACAACTCTCAAACACTTAGACACTCAGTGATCCTTGTACTCAGCTCATTATCATCCAAAGTTGTAATCATATTTTTGTTATATTGAAGTTGGTGATCGGTAGTTGCCATCATCCGAGGTTTTTTATGCCGGAGATCATTCATTGATCAAGGGCTTTTTCCTCGTATAAATCATTGTGTCTTTGCATCTTTATCACAGAAGTGATCCTTTACTTTCATAATTAACCAAGCATCATACCCCGTTTTCATAAAGTTTGGTTACATTATCCTTGTGTGATTTTTGACCAAAACAAGGCCGGAGCCCAATTTTTTGAGTTTGGTAGTGGTTTGTTTGTGGTTTGAAACAATTATGGTTTGTAATCTTTGAACAATAGTTTTTAGGGTTAAGGATCCTGGATCCTTTGAACAATAGGTAGGATCGCAAAAGGTGGAGGGATCCTCTGTTTGGGGGATGAAGCCTTTGTGATCCTGCCGCCTTTAATTTCCTGCACCTGCTAAGACCGCATAGACAATGGACACCCTTTGCCAACCCATGTGGACGGGCCACGTTTTGCTGGTAGAAATGTGGGTTGGCAATTTTGACAACTTTTTGAAAGGGTTTAAGATCCTTTTGTTAATAATAGAACTCTAACTTTTCTGGCTTATCTCGTGTTGTTATCCTTTATTTATCTTCTTATTTCCCAGTTTTTAGAAACATATTTGTTAGAGTAACAAGAGTTGAGCAAACCATGTTTAATAAATTTAGGATATGATCCTAGATCAAATATCCTATTATTGAAAATTTTCAAGGATCATAGTTTTAGTTGTCAAAGTGTAGGGGTTGGTTAGTATAATCAAAATAGTCAAGGATCATACCTGAGGATCCAAGTTAGGATCCTAACCTTTAATCAAGATAACCGTAAGTGAAATTTTAATGGATGATAAGGATCAAGGACCCTTATTTGTTAATCTTCGAGAACCTGAAAGATGGAACATATCTTGGGACTAAGCCAATGTAAAAGATGAATTAGTAGCTGGGGACATGCCCAAAGGATAACTGGGGATGATCCCAAAGGATCACTGGGGACAAGCCCAAAGGATAACTGGGGACAAGCCCAAAGTATAACTGGGGACAAGCCCAAAGGATCGTATGTAAACTGGAGTATGGCCCTTACTGGCGACTATCCAAACTTAGTGACATGAAAATGTCAAAACCTTAGCTAACGTGAAAACGTTAGAAACCTTATGAACGGATGTATGGTACGTCTACCATTATACGTAGGATCCTGGATATAGCCAGTACGATGAGGTTGTCAGCCCCGGAAGTGGGTACTGGTCCCAAAGACGTGAACTATATCAGGATCATCGTGCGCTGCTGGCGGAGACTGGGGATAATCCCAAGGATAACTGGGGTTAGACCCAAGGATCTGCGTTGCTTTTGATGATCTTTGACGATATGCTGTAGATACCTGAACTATCATAACTCAAATGGTTTGTGAGAAGAGGATGAAGGATACAGGATCCTTATCCTTTGGTAAAAAGTAAGGAAATGTAATAGTTTTTAAGATAAGGACATTACCAGAGTAAGGATCACTGACATCACCGGGATTCTTTGAGGATACTTCAATGTAAGGATCACATGCTTGAAGGATCATGTTCACATAAAGTATCTCTTTAAGTGAACAGCATTCCAGGCTCTTGGTAACAAGTTTCCTTCCATAGTTAGCAATCTGTATGCCCCCTTTCCTGCTTCAGCTTCAATCAAGTAAGGGCCTTCCCACTTTGGTGCTAACTTCCCGTCAGCAGGATTAATAGTGTTTTGGAATGTTTTTCTCAACACCATATCTCCGACTTGGAACTTCCTTATCCTAACATTTTTGTTGTAAGCACCAGCCATTCTTTGTTGGTAGCTTGCTATCCTTATCCTAGCCAGATCCCTGATTTCCTCAATAGTATCCAAATCCTGAGCCAGGATTGTAGCATTTTCTTCAGGATCACGAGCACTTGTTCTAGCAGTTGGGATCACCATCTCTGTTGGGATCACTGCTTCTGCCCCAAATACTAAAGAAAAAGGTGTTTGACCAGTGGCATTCTTGGGAGTTGTTCTATCAGCCCATAGCACATAAGGTAACTCCTCTGCCCATTTTCCCTTCTTGGATCCTAGTTTCTTCTTCAGATTGTTGATGATGATCTTGTTGGATGATTCTGCTTGGCCATTGGCCTGTGGATGAACTGGTGTTGATGTTATCATCTTGATTCCCCAACTGTCACAAAAGTTAGTAGTTCTGCTTCCAATGAATTGGGAACCATTATCACATACAATTTCAGAGGGAATGCCAAATCTAGTTATAATGTTTCTTTTGATAAAGGATATAACTTCTTTTTCTCTGACTTGAGCAAAAGCTTCAGCCTCTATCCACTTAGAGAAGTAGTCAGTCATGGCAAGCATAAATACTTTTCCACCAGGTGCTTTAGGGAGCTTGCCAACTATATCCATTCCCCATCTCATGAATGGCCAAGAGGATGGTCTGGGGTGTAGCAATTCAGCTGGTTGATGAAGGGTATTGCTGTGTCTTTGGCAAGGATCACATTTCCTAGCATATTCTACAGCATCCCTTTTCATGGTTGGCCAGTAGTATCCTGTTCTAAGGATCCTTGAGAATAATGCCCTGCCCCCAGTGTGGTTTCCACAATCTCCTTCATGGAAGTCTCTCAACACTTCTTCAATTTCAGGATCCTCAATACATCTTAAATATGGTCCTGCAAGGGATCGTTTATATAGCACATTATTTAAGATTGTAAATTGAGATACCTTAATCCTGAAAGCTCTAGGATTTTCTCCCATCAGAATCTCTCCGTGTTGCAAGTATTTCATGATTGGTGAGACCCATGATCCTGCATAAGATTGAGCTTCTTCACTAGGGATTACTGCAGTATCTTCTTCTATTTCCATGGCCACTTGATTTTCAATAGCAGGAGCCAGGATATGGATGATAGGGATACTTATGTCTTCTGGAATTTTTAAGGATGATCCTAAGTTGGCCAATGCATTAGCTTCCGTGTTATCCTCCCTTGGTACCTGTGTTAAGCTGAAAGAAACAAAAGAGAGTGCCAATTCTTTGACTATCTCTAAATATTTGGTTAGTTTTTCACCTTTAACAGCATAGGATCCATTAAAGTGATTGGTGATCAATAATGAGTCTACATATACTTTAAGATATTTCACCCCCATATCCTTAGCAATTTGCAAGCCAGCAATTAAGGCTTCATATTCAGCCTCATTGTTAGTTGCTTGGAACTCACAGGCTATGGAGTGGGGTATTATGTCCCCCTGTGGCGATTTTAGTAGTATCCCGAGCCCTGTGCCCTTGACATTTGAGGATCCATCAGTGTGTAGTATCCAGGGATCCTTGGTCTCATCCAGCTGCTGGACTTCCAATTCTGCTTCTTTTTGTAGATCACTACTGAAATCAGCCACAAAATCAGCTAATGCTTGGGACATTCTTAATTGGAAAGTTAGTTTTAACAACAATAGTATGGGTTTCAAAATAATGCCTTAACTTAGTTGATGCCATGATTAATGCAAGAATAAGTTTTTCGAGGTGTGAGTACCTGGATTCGGCATCAAGTAAACTCTTACTTACATAGTAGATAGGATATTGTGTACCTTCATGATCCTTAACAAGGACAGCGCTTACAGCGGTTGAGGATACCGCCAAATATACATCTCCTTTTTCGGGCTTTGATAATGCTGGTGCTGAGGACATATATTCTTTAAGGGCTTGTAAAGCATTCTCATGTTTCTCAGTCCATTCAAACTTCTTGTTCTTCTTTAGGATATCGTAAAATTCTTTACATTTTTCTGAGGATTTTGATATGAACCTGTTCAGAGCTGCTATCCTGCCTGTTAGCCTTTGCACATCCTTAGCATTGGCAGGGGACTTGATGTTTATTAGTGCTTTAATTTGCTCCGGACTTGCCTCAATGCCCCTCTGAGTTACCATATATCCTAGGAATTTACCTGCCTTAACACCAAAGTGGCACTTTGAAGGATTAAGCTTCATGTTATAATTATCAAGGATATCAAATGCTTCCTCCAAATCCCTTAGGTGATCCTCAGCTTTCTTTGATTTGACTACCATATCATCTATGTATACTTCCATAGTTTGTCCAATTTGATCTTTGAACATCATATTCACCAGCCTTTGATATGTTGCACCTGCATTTCTTAATCCAAAAGGCATGGCAATATAACAATACAAACCTGTTGGGGTCATAAAGGCTGTATCCTCTTGGTCAGATGGTTCCATCTGAATTTGTTGGAATCCAGATGATGCATCCATAAAGGTCAACAGTTCATGCCCCGCTGTTGCATCCACCATGGAGTCAATGTGGGGTAATGGGAAAGGATCCTTGGGACATGCCTTATTCAGATCAGTGAAATCGACACATACCCTCCACTTTCCGTTTTTCTTTTGGACAACGACCACATTGGCTAACCATTTTGGATACTTTACCTCTCTGATCATACCTGCTAGAAGTAGTCTCTCTACTTCTTCTTGGATAATGGCATTCCTTTCTGGTGCAAACTTCCTCCTTTTTTGATGGATTGGTTTGATAGACCTGTCAATGCCAAGTTTGTGAGTAATAATATCCTTAGATATACCTGTCATATCTTCATGTTTCCAAGCAAAGGTAGATTTTCTTCTTTTGAGGAAGGATATTAGGTCTTCTTTCATCTTGCCAAGGATCCCTGGTCCGATATAGATTTTTGATTCAGGATCACTAGGATCCAAGAGGATTTCGTCCACATCTTGTTCCCTTGCCTCCAAGACATTCCTCGGAGGATACTGTAATTGCTATTGCTCCCTTGGCTTCGAGGTTGGCTTCATGGATGAGGTATAACAATCCTTAGCCTCCTGCTGATCACTGTCGATCTTGATTATTCCCCATGGGCTAGGGAGCTTCACACATTGATGGTAGGTGGATGGGACTGCTTTCATATCATGTATCCAGGGCCTGCCAAGGATAACATTGCAACAAGACAAACAGTCAATAACACAAAATTTTTGATAATTATGTAATCCTTCCACGTAGATTGGGAGTTTGATGTCCCCCAGAGTTTTCTTCGTTTCTCCACTGAATCCTACAAGCACGGAGGATCTTGGTGTGATGTCTGATTCTGGAATACCCATTTTCTTTAGAACATCAAGCTGGATAATGTTCACTGAGCTTCCTCCATCGATAAGGATCCTGCGGACAAAATGGTTAGAGATAAAGAGAGTGATAACCAAACTATCATGATGAGGATCCTGAATGTTAATGCGATCATCCTCATCAAACGTTATCATCTTCCCCTCTGAGACACTTGATGTTCTAATAGGTCTTTCTCCATTATCCATTTTTGACTCCTTTGCATGCCTTTTGGCCGCCGAGAAGGATGTACCACAGATGTCTGATCCTCCGGAAATAAAGTTGATCACTTGTGCATTTGCCGGAGGTGCTGGAGTCTTTTCAGGGATCCTTTCAGGATCCTGAGTCCTTTGCTTTTTTCTTCCCAACAGTTCTTTTAGGTGCCCCTTGCTTAACAGATATCCAATCTCTTTTCTTAAAGCTATGCATTCTTCAGTTAGATGCCCGAAATCCTCATGGTATGCACACCATTTTGACTTGTCTTTAGTCCCGGATGGTTTATCATTCTTCCTGGGCCACCTAGCTTTTTCACCTAGATTCTGCATTGCAAGGATTAGTTCATGATTATCAACGGAAAAACAATATTCTGAGATTGGAGGATAATCTTCATCATCCTCTTCTTGGTCAATAGCATGCACATTCTGGTTCTCATTTCTATGGTAGGATTTGAATTTGTTGTTCTTGAAGGAGGATCCTTGCTTCTCCTGTTTTGAGGATCCTACTTGTCTCTCCTGGATCCTCTTGTCATCCTCTAGCCGGATGAACCTGAGTGCCCGAGTTCTTACTTCATCTAGGTTCCTGCATGGTGTCATAATAAGATCATCATAGAATAATGAATCCTTAAGCAGACCCATTTGAAGGCTTCAACAGCCGTAGCCATATCCAAGTTGGGAATGTCCAAGGATTCTTTACTGAATTTAGTTATATAATCCCTTAATGATTCATTATGTCCTTGAGTTACCCTATATAAATCACTGGTTAATCTTTCAAATTTTCTACTACAAGAGAATTGGTTATTGAATAAATTAACTAAATTAGCAAATGAAGGAATAGAGTAAGGGGGAAGACTTAGCAGCCATTTAAGAGCTGATCCAGTAAGAGTGGATCCAAGTCCTTTACATAGGCATGCTTCCTTCAACTTTTCTGGGATAGGATTGATCTCCATCCTCTCCCTGTATTGTGCTATGTGCTCCTCTGGATCCGTTGTGCCATCATACAGCTTCATAGTAGGGATATGGAACCTTTTGGGTACCTCTGCATCACAAATTGGCGGTGCAAAGCGAGATACCTTATGGCTCCCATCTGCAATCTCTGGGATAGGCTTGACTACCCCTGGAACACTTGAGATCATATCTTTTAGTTTCTGCAATTCCCTGGCCATAGCATGATTGACACCTGTATCCTGCACGAATCCATGGTTAGTAGTAAGATGATTATTTAAAGTGTTACCTCCCATTGAGTTCAAGTTAGTGAATCCATATTGCCGGGATTCTGGGACAACGGAGGGACCAGTGGAAGCAATGGTCTGCATTGGAATGAAGTCCCCTTGATGGACATCTAGACTTCCTGTTTGCAAACTTTTTAGGGATCCTGGCATCTGGAAGGATCCTGGTATTTGGAAGGATCCTGGTATCTGGGATGATCCTGGAACGAAGGAGGATCCTTGAACCTGGGATGATCCTGGAACGAAGGAAGATCCTTGACCCTGGGATGATCCTGGAATAAAGTAGGATCCTTGAAACTGCTGTGCTCCCGGATAGGCTCCCGAATTCATGAAGGATCCCATATGCTGGGGATAGGATCCTTCCGGCTGAAAGTGTGAGCCTGATGCCTGAGTCATTGCTGTCGATCCGAGGAGCAATCCTCTTGATTCTCCCATAATTTGCACGTCTGGAATTCCCGATGGCTGAGAAGTAATCATTGGAGTATCAAAGCTCAAGGATTTGGGCATCAGTGGGAAATGATCCTCTGCCGTTTTCTTTTGTCTTTTGAGATCTCCAATTTCCCTGAGGATCCTTTCATTAGTTTCATCCTGCCGCTGCAAACGATCCTTCATCTGCAAAATCAAAGTAAATACGTCACTAGTACTGGGAATATAAGAATTCATAGCAGAAGGAGATGGAGTTTTAGAATTAGTAGGAGTTTGTCTCTTCTCAGCATTCTTCTGGGATCCTGCCGGTGGAGGAGGTAGAGTGTTCTGAGATGAGGTGACTGCAGACATCGCCGTGGACATGTTTTTCAATGATGAAGCCATGTAATTCTTTGAAATGATTTCGAACAAAAGGTTTTCTTATGAATGAAGCACCAATTGCCCCACGGTGGGCGCCAAACTGTTTTGGTCAAAAATCACACAAGGATAATGCAACCAAACTTTATGTAAATGGGGTATGATGCTTGGTTTGTAGAAAAAGTATAGGATCACTTCAGTATGAAATATGCAAAGACACAATGATTTATACGAGGAAAAAGCCCTTGATCAATGTATGATCTCCGGCATAAAAAACCTCGGGTGATGGCAACTACCGATCACCAAACTTCAATATATCAAAATATGGTTACAACTTTGGATGATAATGAGCTGAGTACAAGGATCACTATAGTTTCGAGTGTCTAAGCGTGTGAGAGTTGTCTTGTCTGTTCTTCCGAATGAGGAAGAGTGTTGTATATACAAGTGTAGGTGACCTATTTTAGGTAAAAAGGCTAATAATCAGCTCATTACCCCTTTAGAAATAAAAGTAAATCTAGCCTAAATTATCGCCCTTAAATCATGCCATGTTTCCATATCCTTCACAACGTCCATCTCCGATTAAGCACATGCCATAGTTGTAAAGACGTGTCCTTTAATTGTGATGCTTAAGAGCGGATCCTGCTAGATGTCCTGCAAAACAACATTAAATTCAACGAAAGCAACTGTTAGCATGAGGATCCTGGAACTCTACTGAGGATCACTATCTGTCAAAGAAACAAGGATCACTGGTTAGGATCACATGTGAGGATCATGTATTGTAAAAATCCAGCCCTAACAAAAATGATTAGTGATTAACAAAGAATCAACATATACTTGCAAATTCTTAATATCCATATTTTTAGCCAGTTCTAATCCTGCAATTAAAGCCTAATATTCTGCCTCATTATTAGTAGCAGGAAATTCACACCTAATAGCCTGGGGTAATATGTCCCCCTGTGGCGATTTTAGTAGTATACCTAGACCTACACCTCTTACATTAGATGCACCATCAGTATACAATGTCCAGCATTCTAAGTTTTCTCCTAGCTGCTGTACTTCTAAATCTACTTCATTTTGAATGTCACTACTGAAATCAGCCACAAAGTCAGCTAAAGCCTGAGACTTTATGGCATTTCTAGGCTCATATACTAAGTCATAAGCACTCAGTTTTACTGACCACTTAGCCATCCTACCCGACATCTCAGGTTTCCTAAGCACGTTTTTAACAGGATAATTTGTTCTAACATGAATCCTATGTGTCTCAAAATAATGTCTAAGTTTTGTTGATGCCATAACTAATGCTAATATCAACTTTTCTAAATGAGAATATCTAGTTTCAGCATCTAGTAAACTTTTACTAACATAATAGACAGGATATTGCTGACCTTCATGGTCCTTTATAAGAACGGCACTTACAGCATTCCATGATACAGCGAGGTATAGGGATAGTGGTTCACCATTTTCAGGCTTCATCAATAGAGGTGCAGTTGAGAGATATCTCTTCAAATCCTGCAAGGTTGCTTCATGCTTTGCTCCCCATTCGAACTTCTTATTCTTTTTGAGGATATCATAAAATTCCTTGCATTTTTCCGAGGATCTTGAAATAAATCTGTTCAATGCTGCTACTCGGCCTGTCAACCGTTGAACATCCTTCATATTTGAAGGTGATTTGATATCCAAGATGGCTTTGATCTGCTCCGGGCTTGCCTCTATTCCTCTTTTGGTCACCATGTATCCTAGAAACTTTCCTACCCCCACTCCGAAATGGCACTTAGCAGGATTCAGCTTCATGTTATACTGATCCAGGATATCAAATGCTCCCTTAATATCCTGGAGGTGATCCTCAGCTTTTTTAGATTTCACCACCATATCATCGATATATACCTCCTTTGTGTCCCCCCGCTTATCTTTGAACATCATGTTCACCAATCTCTGGTATGTTGCACCTGCATTTTTCAAACCGAAAGGCATAGCAGTATAGCAATAAATATATGTTGGTGTCATGAAGGCAGTATCCTCCTGGTCCGAAGGCTCCATTTGAATCTGCTGAAATCCTGAGGATGCGTCCATGAATGTTAACATCTCATGTCCAGCAGTAGCATCCACCATTGCATCAATATGAGGAAGAGGAAATGGGTCATTAGGACAAGCCTTGTTCAAGTCCGTGTAATCTACACAGACTCTCCATTTCCCATTTTTCTTCTGTACCATGACTACATTCACCAGCCATCTTGGGAATTTGACTTCTCTGATCATTTTGGACTTCAACAATCTTTCAACTTCCTCTTGTATGATTATATTTCGTTCAGGAGCAAACTTCCTCCTTTTTGCTGAACAGGCTTGAACGACCTGTCAATTCCAAGCTTTTGAGTAATAATGTCTTTGGATATGCCTGTCATATCCTATGCTTCCATGCAAATGTTGACATTCTGCACTTCAAAAAGTTAGTTAATTGTTCTTCAATATCCTGAGGGATATTGGTTCCTACGAGCACCGAGATATCAGGATTATCCTGATCTAGGATAACTTTCTTCATATCCTGCTCTGAAGCCTCCACGATATCCTGGGCCCGCATCTTTAATTGCTATGCTGGATTAGGCTTGGTTGAGGATTTCATTGAGGATGTATAGCATTCCTTCGCCTCCTGCTGATCACTATCAACTTTGACGACCCCCCAAGGGGTAGGGATCTTGATGCACTGGTAATAAGTCGATGGCACAGCCTTCATGTCATGGATCCATGGCCTGCCTAGTATGATGTTATAGCAGGATAGGGAGTCCATCACACAGAAGTGTTGTATCGAGTTGACCCCTTCAACATATACTGGTAACTTTATCTCTCCTACGGTATTCCTAGCTTCTCCACTGAAACCAACGAGCACAGTGGACTTTGAAGTAATATCCATCGGAGATACATTCATCCTTTTCATTGTTTCAAGCTGAATTATGTTGATGGAGCTATCATTGTCCACCAATATCCTGCATACAAAATGGTTAGCAACATATAATGTTATTACATGAGTGTCGTGGTGAGGATCCTGGACAGTATCCCTGTCATCACTATCAAAAGTGATCACTTTATCGGTTGTAAGGGTAGTCATCCTAGCTGGTTTGTCCCCCCTTTCAGTCTTAGCTTCCTTTGCATGTCTCTTGGCCGCAGAATAGGAAGTCCCACAAATGTCGGATCCTCCTGAAATAAAGTTAATTATTTTGGCATCTGCTAAGGGTGATGCTGCTCGTTCAGGATCCTTCTCAGGATCCTGCCCTTTATTCTTCTTTCTTCCCAGCAAATCCTTCAGATATCCCTTGCTTAACAGGTAGCTTATTTCTTTCCTTTGAGCAATGCAATCCTCGGTCACATGTCCGAAATCTTCATGGAAGGCACACCATTTGGATTTGTCCTTCCAATCAGCTTTCTGTTAATTCTTTCGAGGCCACCTAGCTTTGTCTCCTAAACCCTGCATAGCATACATTAACTCGGGTATATTAACAGAAAAGCAGTATTCAGATAATTCAGGATATTCTTCAGGATCCTCGTCTTCAACAGCATTCACTTTCCTGTTGTCATTTCTACCATATGGCTTGGAGTGATATGGTTTGTATGAAGATTTTGATTTCCTGTTGGTCGATTCGTAGGTTAACGTAGAATTCATCCTTTCTTGCATTTTTTGTCATCTTCCAAGCGGATATATCTCAAAGCCCTGTTACGAGCTTCGTCGAGATTCCTGCAGGGATTCATTACAAGATCCTGATAAAACTGAGAATCCTTTTGTAACCCCATCTTAAAAGCCTGCACAGCTGTTGCAACATCAAGATGTGGGATATCCAAGGATTCTCGACTAAACTTGTTCACATAGTCCCTCAAAGATTCCTGAGGTCCTTGAGTTATCCTGTAAAGATCACTGGTTAGTTTCTCAAAACTCCGACTGCAAGAAAACTGACTATTAAATAAATTGACCAAATGAGCAAACGAAGTAATTGAGTGAGGAGGAACATTTAACAGCCATTTTAAGGCCGATCCTGTCAAGGTAGAACCGAAACCCTTGCATAAGCATGCTTCCTTGAGTTCCGGAGGGATAGGGTTAATCTCCATTCTTTCTTTATACTGGGCAACATGCTCCTCAGGATCCGTAGTCCCATCATACAGTTTCATGTTGGGGGTCTGAAATCTTTTTGGGATTTCAGCATCACAGATAGGATATGCAAAGCGAGATATCCTGTGGCTATCTTGAGATACTTCCGGAATTGGCTGGACCACTCCAGGTACACTGGATATCATGTCCTTCAATTTCTGAAGCTCCCTAGTAAATGTTGACGTCATACCTGCATCCTGCAAAGACCCATTATTGTTAGTAGCAAGAATATTATTATTTGACACATTACCGGTCTGAGGATTCTGGCCATATCCTGAAGCATATCCTGAACTTCTCACAGTTGACATCCTGACCGAGGAGGGTATCTTAGGGGTATGATTTTGAGAATGGCTTGGGACGATGTTCCCCCGGTTATCCTCAATGTAAACTGCAGAACTGAAGTTCAAAGCCCTAGGCTGTATAGGAGTGACAGTTTCTTCAGCAGGTCTACTTGGGCCGGATTTCAAGAGTTGTATTTCTCTCATCAGCGTCCGTTTAGTTTCTTGCTGCTGCCTCATCTGTTCTTGTACCCTACCAAACAAATTCAGAATTTCATCATTAGATGCCAAAACAGGACCGGATCCCTGGGTACTGGGAGCGGGGATAACATCCCGAGCTACATGACTTTCGGCTCCGTGTGATGAAGCTTGCATTCTTGGAGGAGGAGGTGGAAGCACCGAACCAATTGTCGCAGAGTTTGTAGCAGACATGGTAGAAGAGCTCATGTTTGATCTCGAGGCCATTGAAAACAATTTAGAAAAAAGTCTTGACAATAGAAAACCGAGTAATGATTTTACTAAAATTTTTAGCAAAAATAGCACCAGTTGCCCCACGGTGGGCGCCAAATTGTTTTGGTCAAAAATTACTGAAGTAATTAAGTGATCAATTAGTTAAGTGAGGTAGTGTGCTAGAAATATGTGTGAAAAATATGTTAACCAAGTTAATTACAAAAACAGTTTCAGGATACGGCTCAGGATATAGAGTTGTATCTATGATCAAACAATGAGCAAAAAGTAAAGGTTGACACGTGATGTACGAGGAAAGCCCTTGATCAATCTAGATCGCCGGCACAAAACCTCGGGAGCTGACAATCGCAGCTGCCTTGTTCTTCTATTGCTTCAAATATCAGGATACAGTGCAGGATGTGGTGCGGATCAACTAAGTGTTACAATGTAATTCGATTACAAGTGTTTGTGTGTAGTGACTACTGAAAGCTAGAGAGCAAAAGTGTTCGAGAGTGTGTGTGAAAATTGCGTGCCTTAATCTGATCCGCCCCCATCTATTTATAGTAAAAGAAATGCAACAAGCTATCCTAAATAACCGGGATCCGGCGAATATTCCCCACTCAAACGTTGTAGACCTGGTCTTTCAGGTTCAACGTCTCTCACATAACAGATACGCCCGAGTCTTGAGGAGAAGAAGTCCATCTGACCGTTAGTAACCCACAGCATCTAACCTGCATGTGGTTAATTTAGTTAACCCCAGAATATCGCCCAGGATGTTAGCAATATCCTAATCCAGTATCCTGATCACAAGCAAAAAAACAAAAGCAGGATATTAGTCAGGATATGTACGCTCAGAAAATGACCCATAACATCCCCAACCTCATATTGATTCAATGGTGGATGCTACTGCCGGCCACGAGATGTTAACGTTCATGGATGCCTCTTCAGGATTTCAGCAGATCCAAATGGAACCCTCGGATCAGGAGGATATTGCTTTTATGACACCGACAGGTATTTATTGTTATACTGCTATGCCTTTTGGTTTAAAAAAATGCAGGTGCAACATACCAAAGGCTGGTAAACATGATGTTTAAAGACAAACTGGGGGACACTATGGAGGTGTACATCGATGACATGGTAGTAAAATCTAAGAAGGCTGAGGATCACCTCCAGGATATTAAAGGAGCATTTGATATCCTGGATCAGTATAACATGAAGCTGAATCCTGCTAAGTGCCATTTTGGAGTGGGGGCAGGAAAGTTTCTAGGATACATGGTGACGAAAAGAGGGATTGAGGCAAGCCCGGAGCAGATTAAGGCTATCTTGGATATCAAGTCACCTTCAAATATGAAAGACGTTCAACGATTAACAGGAAGAGTAGCGGCATTAAACAGATTTATCTCAAGATCCTCGGAAAAGTGCAAGGAGTTTTGTAGGACCGTATTTGACAGTCTATTGAGTCAATTCGAGCTAGCAACTACCGAAAATGCAGCGGAAATACAAAATCGGCATGAATCAAAGCAGAAATGTGTAGAAACAGAAGGAATTCACTTTAAAACAGTTTTCTCATTCGATCTTCACAAAATACACGGGCAGCAGTTCGGCTACACACTGGACATGAATGTACAAAATGAGAAAACGACTTGGGTATTTATAGGGGATGGGGTTTCGCTTATGTGACCATGTCCATATGAGCGAAACCTGCTTGTTGGGGTTTCGCTTTTATGGCACATGTCCATATAAGCGAAATATCAACATGAAAATCAAACAATTACACATTCAACCCCTATACAATACATAATTAACCAAACTAGACCCTATACATTGATCAACTAAGACTAAGACGCAGGCTTTAGACATTCGTGCACCAACAAACTCCCCCTTGGATACAGCCGCAGTCTTCAGTCTTGGTCTTCGGGTCTTCACAACGACTTGAACTTTTCTTCGTGTTGCTTAGGCTTCCTCCTAAGCGCATTCCTTATCATGTCGTTCTGTTTCTTTCTTGCTTTATCTTCTTCAGCTTGTATATGCATCCATTTACCTTTGTTCTCATCAAGCTTTTGACGTTCACGAGCAGCTTTCCTTTTCATCTTCTCTTCGAGCGACCACCATGAAGACTTCCATTTACTTTCAGAGTTGATACTTTTCTGAAAGCAAAGGGTTACAACTCACTGAAATTGCATGGCCTGCTCTCTGTCTTCTTGTTGATAGTGAATTTTGTTGATAAAAAGACATTCGATATCCTTTGCAGAGCAATTCACCAGCCACATAGGATCATCATGAATCTCTCTCAATTCTCCACCTGCTTTGTAAGTAATCACTGCTTCAGTAGTAATGCAACTATAAACCCAGCCCATGAAGCCTTTGTAGAAATCTTGCTCCATTGGAGGCACTGGTATAGTTTTCATCATTTTAGGATTTTTACATTCAGAATCGTCTCTTCAACACCAGTCACTGGATCTCTTCTTGTAACTCTTTTCGGATAATGTGGCTTCCAGTGTTTGAAGTCTCTTAAAGCCTCGAACTTAATCAATCCCCACATAGCAATGTCGTTCTTCCTGACATTATATCCCAAAGTTCTAACTTTTGACAATTCATCCACGTCCCACCATGGAAGTGACATAATATCATGTAATTTCTCAAAATACTAAACACCGCATTCCCTTCTGATTGCATAAGCATTAACTTGCGGTAAGAATCCCCAACTAATAATGTCACCGAGAGATACGCTTCTATCACGTTGATAATACTTCAAAGGTCGTTTAAACTTCCTCTCGTGACTAACTTTGAACCATTTCTTTCGTTCTTCCTTTGCCATATCTTTCTGAGTGCCATCAAAATTTTTATCTTTCAGAATTTCAGCAACTTTCCTTCGCAACTCATCCCGATTCTCCTCAGTAAAGAATTCCATTAACGTTGGCAACTATGAGGTATCTTCATTGACGCTTTCATCATCTGTCCAGTCTTCCACTTCAACTCTATCATACAAATCAGCCTCTTCAACATATCGATACTCATACTCAGACTGATGATTAATATCGAAAGCATTCAACTCTTCTTCAAACTCAACATTCATTTCTTCTTCAAAGTCGAATTTAAAGTCAGGATCCATCAAGCGAGTCATTTCCTTAATTTCTTCCAACGTGTAAGTATGGAAATGCTCTCCTTCTTCACGATAAGTATCTAACCTCAAGATCAATTTCTCAGCTTGTTGAACATTCTCTGCATCACCTGACTCCCCTGTCTATCAGCTCCCCCTGATTCTTCGTTCACAGATGTGACATCTGTGCTTGTAATCATTGTAAATAGTTCTATTATCAATGAAATAAAGTTATTTGATCCCTATGTTTGTTTATTTGTGTTTGATGTTTTTCATGTTTTGACTTTTATTCGTTTTCAAACTCTATATCGCTTGCTGGAGAATTATACGCAAACTGGTGCGAAAACGTAGTCAGTTAAAAGCGACAAATACTCCGGAACACCAATTCATGCTTAACATACCTTAAATAACCTTTATATAACTTAGAAATAAGTTTTGAAGGCTTTGGTATGGCAAAATCCAGTCAATTCGCTTACAGGGACTAAAATTGACAAACTGCGAAAGTATGCCGATTTGAACTATAACGAACATTCCGAAACATGATCATAAGTTAAAAACACCTTAAATATCCTTTACATAGCTTAGAAATAGGCTTTGAGGGGTTCGGTGTGCTAAAATAAACTTTACGCTCATTTAGGGACTAAAAGCGTCAAAAAGTGCATAAGTTTGCATTTTCGCGCATAACTTACATTCTGAATACTTCCGGACATCCAAAAATTTATGTAAGCATTAAAATATTATGTTTTAGTGTTTGGCTTGTCAAAAATCCATTCGTCGCGCAATTTGGACCGTTTTTGCGTCCGTTACGACTTCCATCGTAATTAACCGAACAACGCAATCGTACGGCCAAACGAACCGACATCCGGCATATTTTTGAGCATGTTTTATGTTTCCTATACTTTAACATCCTTGTAGAGCTCAAAAATGGGTTTGACGGGTGTTAGAAGTGCCAAAACACGACCATACGCGCACAGGGACCAAAACTGCCAAAATGCAAAATCTGCTGGTCTGCAGGGTCCTTACGGACCGTATGGGTATGCTTACGGTCCGTAAGCCATGCCCAGATCAGCAGAATTGCATTCCAGCCATTTCTAGCTGTTACCCACCCTTGCACATGGTTTTGTTGAGTCTATGGGCTGGTTTAGGGGCCCCCATGGTTTTCTAAAACTATGGGCTTGATGTGTACTGCTAGGATTGAATCTCGGATTACGAGGAACGATCTTAACGGCTCTACGAAATCTATAAATACCCCCCACCCCATTCACTCAAACCCACTTGATTTTTCTGTGATTTCTCTAAGTTGAAGTGTAACCACTTCATACCTGAGAATACTTGGAAAGATCAATCTTGCGGGGACCTTCTGTAAGTTTTCTTTCGCGTTTTTCGTTCATTTTAGCGTTAAAGTCAAGCTGTGTTTGACTTTCTGCATTGACCAGTTTATGGTCAACGCGAAGTTCGTTTGAACTTCATAACGTGAGCGTAATCACGATGGTTATAGTCCCTAGTGACTATACCTACTGATTACCACGTTATCTAGGCTCAGTGACGAGTCGTAGTTTTGGCCAAAATGCGTTTTCTCGCGTATTTTGTAACCAAACTACTCTAGGGTATTAAAACCGTTTGTTTTAATACCAAACCTGTTTTCTAACTTCACTAAACATGTTCTAGCATGTTTAGCTCGTCGCTTCTAGTTTTGTGCTTGTCTAAGGGTCGTAAGGTAAGCGATCTAATCAATCGCTTATGCTTACGAACCCGACCCATTTGGTCAATCATTAGGATTCGACCAAACATATTAGGTGACCATAGTTGTATAGGGAATAACCTTCCGGGGTTATACCTTATGGTCACATTGTTTAACTAGTTGTATGATAGGTAATGTATGTGCCTTAGGTAAATTACCAAAATACCCTTTTTATGCCAAAATTCATTTTAAGCCTATGTAACATAATTTTTGGTATCTAAACTGATTTAACAACAATATTGAACATGTTAAGGCATATCTTACTTGTCATAGGGCTAGTTAGGCATTCCTAACGCGTTTTACGCGAACGACGCGTTAAAGTGGCATAAGCTACCTAGACGGGTCGTAACGGGTCAAAAGCACTTAGGATAAGTTTCGTTTTAGTACGTAGGCTTTGTTAGACCATATTACATAAGTTCCCACACTTATTTGGTTTATGAAACCTCGTACTACCCGATCCTCCGATAGGTCCGTTTATTAATGTAGATACCTATATAGGTGCCGTTTGATTTCCGTGATGTTCTAGCATTGCTTGGTGGTTATCCTACGACTTCTAAGCAATCTCAAGTGAGTACATAGACCCCTTTTTTACTGTTTTCTAAACGTTTTGGGGTGAAACACATGTGCCTACTTGTTACTTTCATGCTTTTCATGTTTTCGCATTATATACTTGCTATGTTCATTAGTACATTATTAGTACATGATTTCATTATGTTTTTGCTATGTATGTCCATTGTGTGCATACTTACTACATCGTTTTACATGACATTTTCATGCTATGTATGTTCATCATACTTAGTACATTTGTTTTACATGATATTTCACGCTATGTGTGTACATTTGATTACATACTTAGTGCATTGCTTTCACATGTTTATATTTTGGGTATGACATTTGGTTTGTTTAAGTGGGACAATATACATTCATTAACTTTGATCACGCCGCTCGTTAGTAGGTAGTGGTACCATAGGAATTGACAACTCCCGTTCCTGACATCCTGGGTATGTTTGGATGAAAGGAATGACCGAATTCGATTTAAACATAAAAACCGATAGGCCTTTAATTTGTTTAAAGGTTTATCACCACAGTCACAAGGCTTGGATGTATGCATTTTCACAATACCGCATAAATGTTTGTATTCAGTATAGCATGCATCTCCACAAAACATAACGTTGATTTAAACTGAGTTTTACTTCAATACTTTGTTTTGTGCATTTTCACCTATGGTTTAGTTGATATATATTTCACTTACCATACATGACATTTTGCTTACACGTGACATGATTTACATTGACATAGACATTTTGACATTGTTACACACATTACACGATTTACACTTGACGTTAGACATGGTTTTTCGCATAAACATTTTGACATTTGGTTAAACATAAACATGTTTTACATTGGTGGTTTGTTTGGGTAAATGATTTAAGTAACGAGGCGTGTGTAATATGATACAAACATGGTGGATACGCCGCTGGTACTTCCTATATATAAGTGTTTGTATGATTTTACGCATCGCAGCGTTGTTTAAATCATTTCAGTTTAGCTATATAACATATTTTTCACAATACATTGTTTTACAAACAACTTGTTTTATACAACTTATTTTACTTGGTTATTCATTTAACCATGCATTATTCTTTCAAAAATACATATCTACCATCGTTTTTCAAATGATTTTCAAACAATACAATCAACAAGGTTCATGACTACATTTCATTAAACATTTTTCTAAAACCTGAGTCATGGATCCTATTTTCACAAAACCTATGTATCTCACAGGCATTTTTATGCTGACGTACCTATTTTCACATGTGTTTCAGGAGCAAATGCATAGGATGATCGTGATACACTAGGGTGGACTTGGGCCTTAGTGACGATAAAATGGATCTAGACTAGTTAAAACTTGTTATGTACTTTGTTTCTTTTTATTTTAAGACAATGTAACTTGTGGGTTCTCGTTTGAAACAATGTATTCCACCCTTGGGTGATGAATAAAATATTATTTAAATTACCTTGGTTGTGGAACAATAAATCTGTTACAACACTCCCCGATGTTTCCGCCACGATTTGATGTTTTACGTGGTCGGGGTGTGACAGAAGAGTTGGTATCAGAGCCAATGGTTATAGGGAATTAGGTTATTAGTAATGCTTTGACCTAGACTATAACCTTTCTAGGACCCCAACACAAGTTGTCTTGTGATTAGATTTTAAAACATGCACTTCACCTATCCTTAGGTGATCACCAAATCAAGAACCCAGTTTTCCAAAACGATTTTTTTTTTGAAAAACAATCTTCTGTTTTCAAATGATTTATTATATGGTTTTGAACCCTTTTTGGTTTTTCAATTTGATTTTGAAACTTTATCATTTGTTTTCGAATGATTCTTTTGGGCCTTGTGCCTTCCAAGTTTTCAAAATCTCGTCAAAGTTTTGGGTTCTAAATAGTGTGAACACGTGCAAACTGGAAGGGTGAATGCCTGTACCCTGGGTTTTCTGTCTAAGGCTAGAGTGTTCGTACAAATCCACATAATCGGACCAGTCACTCTTACCTGGGAACTCCTGGGGTGAGTGTTCACTTATAGGCGAGCATGTCTTCGCTAAGCATTATTTATGAACCCATTTACTTTGATTAGTCACTGTGTGTCGTTTGTTTGCTTTGTGATACGGACAAATGACCACCATCCTTGCTTTGTTGATTTTGTTTCGTCTCGTTCTTTTCATCTAATCATCTCACTCGTTTCCTCTCATGTTTTCCTTTTTTTAGCATGCCTCCTCGACGCGAAAATCAGCTACCCAATGCCGAACTGGCAGAAACCATCGCACAGCATATGGCTGCTGCGTTCCCGAATCTTATTGCTCAGTTTAACCAAGCCAACATCAATCAGAACGCTCCTTGTAACTTCAAGAGCTTCAATTCGGCTAAACCACTCAAGTTCAGTGGTACTGAGGGGGCAACTGGGCTCCTTCAATGGTTTGAGAGCATTGAGAATACTTTCCGTCATGTTCAGTGTCCTGATAATCGCAAAGTTGAGTTTGCTTCAAGTGTTTTTCAGAAGAGGGCGTTAACATGGTGGAACGGGGTCATGAGAGATCAAGGTGCTGAAGTCGCTTTAGCGCAAACATGGGCTGAATTGAGGACTCTCATGATGAGTGAGTTTTGTCCTCGTCATGAGCTACGAAAGTTGGAAAGGGAGTTTGACGATCTGAAACAGCTTAGTGGTGAGCACCGGGCGTATACTGATAGATATGAAGAGTTGAGTTTGTTATGCCCAACAATGGTCACCCCACTTGACAAGGCTATCGAAAGATACATCGATGGTCTACCTGACTCTGTGCAAGACATCGTTACTGGTAGTAAACCTACCACTGTTCGTCAGGCAATCGAACTATCTGCGACGTTGACAGAATCGCAGATCAGAAAGGGTAAATTGCATAGGAAGGGTGATAAGGGCAAGAATCAGGCATCTGACAAAGTGGAAAGCAAGAAAGGTAAGAAGGGGAAGGATTCTGGCTCATCAAAGGGCTCCAGGAAGCGAAAGGTTTCCCAAAATTTTGCCATCACTGCCCAACAGAACCAAGCGGCTCCCAATCAGCCAGCGCAGCCTCCCGCAAAGAAGCGATATGAAGGGAATGCACCTTTGTGCAATAGGTGCAATAGTCACCATCAACAGCAACTCCCGTGTCGTTTCTGTACCAACTGTGGAAAATCGGGTCATCTTGCAGAGGTTTGTCGTTCTGCTAGAAATCCAGCCCAACAGGGAGCTCAACTACCTGTTCAACAGCAAGCACAAGCTGCACGACCTCACTATCCTCCTGGCTCGTGCTTTAATTGCGGAGACCTGACCCATTATCGAAACCAGTGTCCAAGGCTGGTTAATGCAAATCCAGTTCAGGCTCAGGCTTGTCACACCCCGGCCGCGTGTAACATGCAACCGCGGCGGAAACGCCGGGGAGTGTCGTGGACAGAATTAAATTGTTTCATAACCATGGCATACAAGTTGTATTTTATTTATAAACAAAGGTGTTACATTGTCTTAGAAAGAGAGTACAGAAATCAAAACATAATTAAGCTAGTTCAAACTTCATTTTTAGGTTCTAAGGCACAGGTCCGCCCTAGAGTCATGATCATCGTCCTATGGAATAGCTCCTGAAAACACATGTGAAAGTAGGTACGTCAGCATAAAAATGCCTGTGAGATACATAGGTTTTGTGAAAATGGGGTTCATGACTTGAGTTTTAAAGAATGTTTAATAACAGTCAGTCATGAACCTTGTAATTTGTTTTGCTTTGTAAATCATTTGAAAAACGATAACATCAAACGATATGTATAGATAAGTGCAAGGTTAAACGAATAACCAAGAAAAATGAGTTGAATAAGATAAGTTGTTTGTGAAAATAATGTCTTGTGAAGAATATGTTATCTATGTAAAATGTAATGTGTATAATCTGAAATGACTTAGATAACGCCACGATATGTAATATTATACAAACATTTATATATAGGAAGTACCAGCGGCGTATCCACCATGTTTGTATCATATTACATACGCCACGTTACTTAAATCATTTACCCAAACCAATCCACCATGTAAATTGTTCATGTGTAAACCAAATGTCAAGTGTTATTGTAAACCATGTCAAATGTTTATGTTCAAATGTAAACCACCAAATGTGTATGTCAATGTCGGCGTGTTTATGTTCAATGTAAATCATGTAATGTGCATCCCAAAATGTATCATGTATGGTAAGCGAGATGTATCAACTTAAACCATATGCACAAAGCAAGTCGTTGAAGTAAAACGTGGTTTAAATCAACGTTATGTTCTGCGGAAAATGCATGCTCTATTGATATTAACATTTATGCGGTATTGTAAACTATGCATACATCCAAGCCTTGAGACTGCGGCGATAAACCCTTAAACAAATTAAAGGTTTATCTAAGTTATGTATATCGAATTCGGTCATTCCTTCCAGTCCTATCAAACCCAGGACTTCAGGAATGGGAGTTGTCAATTCCTATGGTACCACTACCTACTAACGAACGGCGTAGCTAATGTTAATGAATGTATTGTCCCATGTTAAACAAACCAAATGTCATAACAAAATGAAGGCATGTGCCCATATGCTGAGTAAACATATGCAGCAGAAATGTTTATGTAAATCAATGTGTCCATATGCTGAGTAAACATATGCAACAGAAATGTTCATGTAAATCAATGTGTCCATATGCTGAGTAAACATATGCAACAGAAAATGTAATGTAAATCAATGTACTAAGTACGCACACAATGGGCATACATAGCATAAAATGTAATGAAATCGTGTACTATAATGTACTAACAACATAGCAGGCATATGATGTGGAAACATGGAAAGCATGAAAGTAACAGATAGGCACATGTGTTTCACCCCAAAACAGTTTGGAAAACAGTAAAAGATGGGGTTCTATGTACTCACCTGAGGTTGCTTTGTTGTTCTTGTGAAATAACCGGGTAAATGTGAGAGGTCACGGAATATCAACGGCACCTAATAGGTAGCTATGTTAATATACCGGACCAAATCGGAAGGATCGGATAGTACGCGGGTTCGTAAACCAAACGAGTATGGAGACTCGTGTAATATGGCTTAACAAAGCCCACATACTAAAAGGAAACCTAATCTAAGTGCTTACGGTCCATCACGACCCGTTTAGGTAGCTTATGTTACCCTAACGCGTCGTTCGCGTAGAACGCGCTCGGAACGCCTAACATCGTGACCACAAGGTATAACCTCGGAAGGTTATAGCTATGGTCACCTAATATGTTTGGTCGGATCCTAATGACCGACCAAAAGGGTCGGGTTCGAAAGCATAAGCGATGGTTTAGATCGCTTACCTTACGACCCTATATAAGCACTAAACTAAAAGTGACGAGCTAAGCATGTTAGAACATGCTTAACTAAGTTTAGAAACAGGTTTGACATCAAAACAAACGGCTTTGATGCCCACGAGTAGTTTGGTTACAAAATATGCAAGAATGCACATTTTGGCCGAAACTACGACTCGTCACCGAGCCTAGATAGCGTGGTGATCAGTAGGTATGGTCACTACGGACCATGACCATCGTGATCACGCTCACGTTATGAAGTTCCATGAACTTCGCATCGACCATAAGCTGGTCAATGCAGAAAGTCAACAAAACGTTGACTTTCGGACTCGTAAAGCGAATAAAAGAGCGAAAGAAGACTTACGGAGGGTCCCCGAGTGCTAATCAAGATCCAATAGCTCAGGTATGAAGCATAAGCATCAACTTAGAGCATTTAGATCTGATTTGTGGGTTTTTACACAAAAAGGGGGGGGGGGTATTTATAGGAAAGGTGGAACCGTTAGGATCGTTTTATCGAATAACGTGCTTTGATCTCGTGCGTACACGTGTCCAGGGGTTAGATTCAGTGTATTTGACCCTTGGCCCTTCATTTGGGTGAAAAGGCATCGCCCTTTGATCGAACGAAAGGCCAAATTCTGCATTAAATGCAAAATCTTCTGTCTGACAGTCTCACGCGCCCCGCCTCAAGTTTGGGCAATCCTTACGCGGGTCGCCTGAAGTCCTCTGATCTGCCCACTTGCAGAATTTACACTTTTGGCCCCTGTTGCGTTTTTAAGCCATTTCCAGCCCCTTTAAGACCTGTAAAGTCACCTTTAAGGCCCTAAAATGATGCCTAAACATTGTGGACATGAAACATGCCCAAAAATATGTCGGATGTCGGTTCGTTTGGCCGTACGATCGCGATGTTCGCTTAATTACGACGGAATGCGCATAAGCGTGAAAGACGATCCAAATGACGCGACGAATGGATTTTTCTCATGCCAAATACTAAGGCATAATATAAGGATGCTTACATAAATTTTTGGAGGTCCGGATGTATTCAGAACGTAAGTTATGCGCAAAAGTGCAAACTTAGGCACTTTTTGACACTTTTAGTCCCTGAATGATCCAAAAGTTTGTTTTAGCATACCAGACTTCTCAAAGCCTATTTCTAAGCTATGTAAAGGATATTTATGGTATGTTTAACTTATGGACATGTTCCGGAATATTCGTTACAGTTCAAATTGGCATACTTTTGCAGTTTGTCAAGTTTAGTCCCTGTAAGCGAATTAACTTGTTTTTGCTATACCAAAGCCTTCAAAACTTATTTCTAAGTTATGTAAAGGTTATTTAAGGTATGTTGAGTATATGTTGATGTTCCGGAGTATTTGTCGCATTAAACTGAGTACGTTTGCGCACCAGTTTGCGTATAATGCTCCAGAAAGCGATGTAGAGTTTGAAATTGAACGAAAGTCAAAACACGAAAAATGTAAAACACAATGAAACAAACATTGGGATCAAATAACATTATTTTATTGATAATTTAACTGTTCATGATGATTACAGGCACAAATGTTACAGTCTCCCCTACTTGTGGAAATTTCGTCCCGAGATTTATTTAGAGGAAACTGATTGAAAAAGATGCGGGTATTTTGCCTTCATTTGGTCTTCACGTTCCCAAGTAAACTCGGGTCCACGCTTAGATTCCCAACGAACCTTGACCAAAGGAATGCGCTTGCGTTTGAGCCACTTGACTTCACGTTCCATGATTTCTACCGGTTTCTCAACAAATTTCAGTGTTTCATCAACACGAATTTCGTCAAGCGGTATGTGGAGGTTTTCATCAGCTAAACACCTCTTGAGATTGGACACGTGAAAGGTTGGATGAACATTTCCAAGTTCAGGAGGTAACTCAAGTCTGTAGGCTACCTTACCGATTCTTTCGACGATCTTGAATGGTCCAACGTATCTAGGTGCAAGTTTTCCTTTCTTTCCAAATCTGATCACACCTTTCCAAGGTGAGACCTTAAGTAATACACGATCACCGACTTGAAAATCCAAGGGTTTGCGTTTTAGGTCCGCGTAACTCTTCTGACGGTTTCTAGCTGTCTTTAGGTTATCACGAACTTTCTTTACCTTTTCTGTTGTCTCCAAAATGAGGGCAGGTCCAGTAAGTTGAGCCTCGCCAATCTCATTCCAGCAGACTGGTGAACGACATTTTCGACCATAGAGAGCCTCGAAAGGAGCCATGTTGATGCTGGAGTGATAACTGTTGTTGTAGGAGAATTCAATCAACGGAAGATGTGAATCCCAACTACCACCAAAGTCTATCACACAAGCTCTAAGCATATCCTCCAGTGTCTGGATTGTTCTTTCAGATTGACCATCCGTTTGCGGATGATAAGCTGTGCTTAAATTGAGTTGAGACCCCATAGCAGATTGCATGGTTCTCCAAAAATGAGAAGTGAAACGAGCATCTCTGTCAGAAATGATGCTTAAAGGAACACCATGTCTAGCTACAATTTCATCTACGTAGATTTGAGCAAGTCTGTCAGCTGAATAATCCTCACGGATTGGCAAGAAATGTGCTGACTTGGTAAGACGATCAACGACTACCCAGATGGCATCGTGACCTTTCTTTGTGCGCGGGAGTTTAGTAATGAGATCCATAGTAATGTTTTCCCATTTCCAAACTGGGATCTCTGGTTGTTCCAATAAACCAGAAGGACGCTGATGTTCTGCCTTAACCTTAAGACAAGTAAGGCATTTAGATACGTATAAGGCAATGTCTTTCTTCATACCAGGCCACCAATACTGAATACGAAGATCCTTATACATCTTATCTGAGCCAGGATGAATGGAATAACGAGACTTATGGGCTTCATCCATAAGCAAGGTACGAAGATCATCTTGGCTTGGGACCCACAAACGGTCCATGAAATAGTACGATCCATTGTCTTTCAGTTCAAGAGCAGGTGTTATGTGATAAGGAAATTCCTTATCCATTAAACCTTGTGAAACACAGGCTTGTTGAGTCTGAGAAATACGGGCTTGGATATCGGTTTGAACAACAGATTGGACACGTACACAATGAAGCTTAATACGTTCCTTGCGACTCAATGCATCGGCTACGACATTCGCCTTACCAGGATGGTAGCGAATCTCGCAGTCGTAGTCGTTTAGAAGTTCAACCCAACGTCGTTGTCTCATGTTGAGCTCTTTTTGATTGAAGATATGTTGAAGACTTTTGTGGTCAGTGAAAACCACACACTTTGTACCGTACAAATAGTGTCTCCAAATTTTGAGAGCGAAGACAACTGCACCCAACTCAAGATCATGAGTGGTGTAGTTCTTCTCATGTATCTTCAACTGCCTTGATGCGTATGCTATGACTTTGTTTCTTTGCATTAGGACGCAACCAAGTCCTAATTTAGATGCGTCGCAATAAACGACGAAATCATCGTTGCCCTCAGGCAATGTTAGGACAGGCGCGTCGCAAAGCTTTTGTTTCAAAGTCTGAAACGCTTCCTCTTGTTCGACTCCCCAATCAAATGGCTTGTTCTTCTGAGTTAGAGCAGTTAGAGGAACTGCAATCTTCGAGAAATTTTCTATGAAGCGGCGGTAATAACCCGCCAGACCAAGAAAAGAACGAACTTCAGTAGGGGTAGTAGGTGTATCCCAATCCTTAATCGCACTGATCTTGGAGGGATCTACATGAATACCTTGTTCGTTGACAATATGTCCTAAGAATTGAACCTCTTTAAGCCAAAATTCACACTTGGAGAATTTGGCGAAAAGTTGTTCTTTCTTTAGGAGTTCCAATGTAAGACGAAGATGTTGCTCATGATCAGCTCGCGTTTTAGAATATATCAAAATGTCGTCAATGAAAACGATGATGAACTTATCTAAATAAGGCTTGCAGACCCTATTCATTAAGTCCATGAAAACAGCAGGAGCATTAGTCAAACCAAATGGCATGACTGTGAACTCGTAATGTCCATAACGAGTACGGAACGCTGTCTTGGGAATGTCTTCTTCATGTACACGAAGCTGATGATATCCAGATCGTAGATCAATCTTTGAAAAGTAAGATGCGCCTTGTAATTGATCGAAGAGATCATCAATGCGAGGTAGGGGATATCGATTTTTGATGGTAAGCTTGTTAAGCTCACGATAATCGATACACATCCTAAAAGATCCATCCTTCTTCTTTACAAAGAGAACGGGAGCACCCCAGGGTGAAAAGCTAGGACGGATAAAACCTTTGTCGGAGAGTTCCTGCAGCTGTTTAGACAACTCTTGCATCTCGGACGGTGCAAGACGATATGGAGCTCTGGCAACGGGATTTGCACCAGGTACGAGATCAATACGGAACTCGACTTGGCGTGCTGGAGGTAGACCAGGTAAGTCTTCAGGGAATACTTCGGAATAATCCCGAACGACAGGAATATCTGAAATAGACTTACCCTTGCCTTTATCTGCTGTAACATGTGCTAAGAACGCCACATAGTGCTTTCGCAGATACTTCCGTGCTTTAAAACAAGACATGAGTTTGAGTCCACCGGCAGGCTTCTCACCACGAACCTGTAGGATCTCGCCTGTAGACAGCGGCACACGAACAATCTTCTCAGAACAAACTATCTCTGCGCGATGCTTGGATAACCAATCCATTCCCACTATAACGTCGAAGCTTCCAAGTTGCATTGGCGTGAGGTCAATAGGAAAAATATGGTCGTTAAGATTCAACTGGCAGTTGCGTAGAACAGAATTAAGAACAATGGGTTCACCACTGGCAACCTCTACTGTCAAAGGTTTACCTAGTTTCGTTCTAGACACGCGAAGCATTGTCTCAAAAGACAATGACACAAAGCTCTTGTCGGCACCCGAATCAAAAAGAACAGATGCTGGCTGATTATTAATAAAGAACGTACCGTTCACCACCTCGTTGTCTGCTTGTGCTTCTTGTGCATTCATGTTAAAGACTCGACCTCGAGCCGGTGTCTGATTCTGGTTTGCATTCTGGTTCTGGTTGGCTAGCCTTGGACATCGGTTTCTGTAGTGGGTCAGGTCCCCACAATTATAACATGCACCTGGTGGGTAGTTTGGTCGTGCAGCCTGACCCTGTTGTTGAGCAACCTGTTGAGCAGGGTTCTGGACTGCGTGATTCTGAGCAAACCGACAAACATCGGCAAGATGACCCGACTTCCCACAGTTAGTACAGAAACGGCACTGATATTGTGGCTGGTGGTGACTGTTGCATCGATTGCACAAAGGTGCACTTCCTGAATAAGGTTTCTTTGCTGGAGGCTGGTTGGGAGCTGCCTGGTTTGCTTGGGCAGTGACAGCAAAATTTTGGGAAGCCTTACGCTTCCTTGACCCCCTTGAGGAACCAGAGTCCTTTCCTTTCTTGTTTTGACCTTTCTTGCTATCCTCCTTGTCTGCCGACTGCTTCTTGCCCTTGTCACCCTTCCTGTGTAGTTTATTCTTTCGGATCTGCGACTCAGTCAACGTCGCTGATAACTCGATCGCCTGACGTAGCGTGGTAGGGTTGCTACCAGTAAGGATGTCTTGTACTGAGTCAGGTAGGCCGTCGATGTATCTTTCGATGGCCTTATCGAGTGGGGTAACCATATTCGGGCAAAGAAGACTCAGCTCCTCAAACCTATCTGTATAAGCCCTGTGCTCGCCACTATCTTGCTTCAACACATCAAATTCTTTCTCCAATGCTCGTTGCTCATGACGAGGACAAAACTCCCTCATCATAAGAGCTCTCAGTTGAGCCCATGTCTGAGCTAGAGCAACTTCTGCACCTTGATCTCTCATAACCCCATTCCACCACGTAAGAGCCCTCTTCTGAAATACGCTTGAAGAAAACTCGACTTTGCGATTGTCAGGACACTGCACATGACGGAAAGTGTTCTCGATGCTCTCGAACCACTGAAGAAGCCCAGTTGCTCCTTCTGAACCACTAAACTTGAGTGGCTTAGCCTGGTTAAAATCCTTGTATTTGCATGTACCATTGTTATTGTTGGCCTGGTTCCATTGAGCAAAGAGATTCGGAAATTGAGCAGCCATCTGCTGCGCAATAATCTCCGCCAGCTCGGCAGTAGCTATCTGGTTGTCGCGTCGAGGAGGCATTCTAGAAGAGAAAAACATGAAATGAAACGAGTGAGATGATTGGATGAAGAGAATGAGATGAAGCAAAAGCAATCAAAAGCAAAGATGGCGGTTATGCATCGCAAAGCAAATAAGCGACGTGAAATGTCTAGTCAAAGTAAATGGGTCAAGATTAGTGTATCGCGAAGACATGCTCGCCTATAAGTGAACACTCACCCCAAGAGTTCCCAGGTAAGAGTGACTGGTCCGATTATGTGGATTTGTACGAACACTCTAGCCTTAGACAGAAAACCCAGGGTACAGGCATTCACTCTTCCAGTTCGCACGTGTTCACACTATTAACCCAAAACTTTGACGGGATTTTTGAAATCCATAGAGGTTCAAAACCATATAACAGAGGGTTCAAAACCTTATAATAGAGGGTTCAAAATCTAGTAATCAATCATCCTAGAACAGATGATTAATTTTTCAAAGCGGATGCGGAACCGAAGTTCCCGTTGTGGTTATCACCTAAGGATAGGTGATGTGCATGTTTTAAACTCTAAACACAAGATAACTTGTGTTAGGGTCCTAAAGTTATAGTCTAGGTCAAAGCATTACTAATAACCTAGTTCCCTATAACCATTGGCTCTGATACCAACTCTTCTGTCACACCCCGGCCGCGTGTAACATGCAACCGCGGCGGAAACGCCGGGGAGTGTCGTGGACAGAATTAAATTGTTTCATAACCATGGCATACAAGTTGTATTTTATTTATAAACAAAGGTGTTACATTGTCTTAGAAAGAGAGTACAGAAATCAAAACATAATTAAGCTAGTTCAAACTTCATTTTTAGGTTCTAAGGCACAGGTCCGCCCTAGAGTCATGATCATCGTCCTATGGAATAGCTCCTGAAAACACATGTGAAAGTAGGTACGTCAGCATAAAAATGCCTGTGAGATACATAGGTTTTGTGAAAATGGGGTTCATGACTTGAGTTTTAAAGAATGTTTAATAACAGTCAGTCATGAACCTTGTAATTTGTTTTGCTTTGTAAATCATTTGAAAAACGATAACATCAAACGATATGTATAGATAAGTGCAAGGTTAAACGAATAACCAAGAAAAATGAGTTGAATAAGATAAGTTGTTTGTGAAAATAATGTCTTGTGAAGAATATGTTATCTATGTAAAATGTAATGTGTATAATCTGAAATGACTTAGATAACGCCACGATATGTAATATTATACAAACATTTATATATAGGAAGTACCAGCGGCGTATCCACCATGTTTGTATCATATTACATACGCCACGTTACTTAAATCATTTACCCAAACCAATCCACCATGTAAATTGTTCATGTGTAAACCAAATGTCAAGTGTTATTGTAAACCATGTCAAATGTTTATGTTCAAATGTAAACCACCAAATGTGTATGTCAATGTCGGCGTGTTTATGTTCAATGTAAATCATGTAATGTGCATCCCAAAATGTATCATGTATGGTAAGCGAGATGTATCAACTTAAACCATATGCACAAAGCAAGTCGTTGAAGTAAAACGTGGTTTAAATCAACGTTATGTTCTGCGGAAAATGCATGCTCTATTGATATTAACATTTATGCGGTATTGTAAACTATGCATACATCCAAGCCTTGAGACTGCGGCGATAAACCCTTAAACAAATTAAAGGTTTATCTAAGTTATGTATATCGAATTCGGTCATTCCTTCCAGTCCTATCAAACCCAGGACTTCAGGAATGGGAGTTGTCAATTCCTATGGTACCACTACCTACTAACGAACGGCGTAGCTAATGTTAATGAATGTATTGTCCCATGTTAAACAAACCAAATGTCATAACAAAATGAAGGCATGTGCCCATATGCTGAGTAAACATATGCAGCAGAAATGTTTATGTAAATCAATGTGTCCATATGCTGAGTAAACATATGCAACAGAAATGTTCATGTAAATCAATGTGTCCATATGCTGAGTAAACATATGCAACAGAAAATGTAATGTAAATCAATGTACTAAGTACGCACACAATGGGCATACATAGCATAAAATGTAATGAAATCGTGTACTATAATGTACTAACAACATAGCAGGCATATGATGTGGAAACATGGAAAGCATGAAAGTAACAGATAGGCACATGTGTTTCACCCCAAAACAGTTTGGAAAACAGTAAAAGATGGGGTTCTATGTACTCACCTGAGGTTGCTTTGTTGTTCTTGTGAAATAACCGGGTAAATGTGAGAGGTCACGGAATATCAACGGCACCTAATAGGTAGCTATGTTAATATACCGGACCAAATCGGAAGGATCGGATAGTACGCGGGTTCGTAAACCAAACGAGTATGGAGACTCGTGTAATATGGCTTAACAAAGCCCACATACTAAAAGGAAACCTAATCTAAGTGCTTACGGTCCATCACGACCCGTTTAGGTAGCTTATGTTACCCTAACGCGTCGTTCGCGTAGAACGCGCTCGGAACGCCTAACATCGTGACCACAAGGTATAACCTCGGAAGGTTATAGCTATGGTCACCTAATATGTTTGGTCGGATCCTAATGACCGACCAAAAGGGTCGGGTTCGAAAGCATAAGCGATGGTTTAGATCGCTTACCTTACGACCCTATATAAGCACTAAACTAAAAGTGACGAGCTAAGCATGTTAGAACATGCTTAACTAAGTTTAGAAACAGGTTTGACATCAAAACAAACGGCTTTGATGCCCACGAGTAGTTTGGTTACAAAATATGCAAGAATGCACATTTTGGCCGAAACTACGACTCGTCACCGAGCCTAGATAGCGTGGTGATCAGTAGGTATGGTCACTACGGACCATGACCATCGTGATCACGCTCACGTTATGAAGTTCCATGAACTTCGCATCGACCATAAGCTGGTCAATGCAGAAAGTCAACAAAACGTTGACTTTCGGACTCGTAAAGCGAATAAAAGAGCGAAAGAAGACTTACGGAGGGTCCCCGAGTGCTAATCAAGATCCAATAGCTCAGGTATGAAGCATAAGCATCAACTTAGAGCATTTAGATCTGATTTGTGGGTTTTTACACAAAAAGGGGGGGGGGTATTTATAGGAAAGGTGGAACCGTTAGGATCGTTTTATCGAATAACGTGCTTTGATCTCGTGCGTACACGTGTCCAGGGGTTAGATTCAGTGTATTTGACCCTTGGCCCTTCATTTGGGTGAAAAGGCATCGCCCTTTGATCGAACGAAAGGCCAGATTCTGCATTAAATGCAAAATCTTCTGTCTGACAGTCTCACGCGCCCCGCCTCAAGTTTGGGCAATCCTTACGCGGGTCGCCTGAAGTCCTCTGATCTGCCCACTTGCAGAATTTACACTTTTGGCCCCTGTTGCGTTTTTAAGCCATTTCCAGCCCCTTTAAGACCTGTAAAGTCACCTTTAAGGCCCTAAAATGATGCCTAAACATTGTGGACATGAAACATGCCCAAAAATATGTCGGATGTCGGTTCGTTTGGCCGTACGATCGCGATGTTCGCTTAATTACGACGGAATGCGCATAAGCGTGAAAGACGATCCAAATGACGCGACGAATGGATTTTTCTCATGCCAAATACTAAGGCATAATATAAGGATGCTTACATAAATTTTTGGAGGTCCGGATGTATTCAGAACGTAAGTTATGCGCAAAAGTGCAAACTTAGGCACTTTTTGACACTTTTAGTCCCTGAATGATCCAAAAGTTTGTTTTAGCATACCAGACTTCTCAAAGCCTATTTCTAAGCTATGTAAAGGATATTTATGGTATGTTTAACTTATGGACATGTTCCGGAATATTCGTTACAGTTCAAATTGGCATACTTTTGCAGTTTGTCAAGTTTAGTCCCTGTAAGCGAATTAACTTGTTTTTGCTATACCAAAGCCTTCAAAACTTATTTCTAAGTTATGTAAAGGTTATTTAAGGTATGTTGAGTATATGTTGATGTTCCGGAGTATTTGTCGCATTAAACTGAGTACGTTTGCGCACCAGTTTGCGTATAATGCTCCAGAAAGCGATGTAGAGTTTGAAATTGAACGAAAGTCAAAACACGAAAAATGTAAAACACAATGAAACAAACATTGGGATCAAATAACATTATTTTATTGATAATTTAACTGTTCATGATGATTACAGGCACAAATGTTACAAGGCTCGTGGACGAGCTTTTAATATGAATGCTGTTGAGGCGCAAGCAGACAACGAGGTGGTGAATGGTACGTTCTTAGTTAATAATCAACCTGCATCTGTTCTTTTTGATTCAGGGGCCGATAAGAGTTTTGTGTCGTTATCTTTTGAGCCTTTGCTTCGCGTGTCTAGAACGAAACTAGGTAAACCTTTGACTGTTGAAGTTGCGAGTGGTGAACCCATTGTCCTTGATTCTGTTCTTCGCAACTGCCAGTTGAACCTTAACGACCACCTTTTTCCTATTGACCTCACGCCTATGCAACTTGGAAGCTTCGACATTATTGTGGGTATGGATTGGTTAGCCAAGCATCGCGCAGAGGTAGTTTGTTTTGAGAAGATCGTTCGTGTGCCGCTTTCGTCAGGTGAGATACTACAGGTTCATGGTGAAAAACCTGCTAGTAGCCTCAAGCTTATGTCTTGTTTTCAAGCTCGGAAGTATCTGCGAAAGAACTATGTGGCCTTCCTGGCACATGTTACGGCAGATAAAGACCAAGGTAAGTCTATTCAAGATATCCCTGTTGTTCGGGATTATCCGGAGCTGTTTCCTGAAGAGTTACCTGGTCTACCCCCAGCACGCCAAGTCGAGTTCCGTATTGATCTTGTACCTGGTGCAAATCCTATCGCCAGAGCTCCATATCGTCTTGCACCGTCTGAGATGCAGGAGTTGTCTAAGCAGCTTCAGGAGCTTTCTGACAAAGGTTTTATTCGTCCTAGCTTTTCACCTTGGGGTGCTCCCGTCCTTTTTGTCAAGAAGAAGGATGGATCCTTCAGAATGTGTATCGATTATCGTGAGCTGAATAAGCTTACTATCAAGAATCGATATCCCCTACCTCGCATTGATGATCTCTTTGACCAGTTACAGGGTGCTACTTGCTTCTCGAAGATCGACCTTCGTTCTGGGTATCATCAACTTCGTGTGCATGAAGAGGATATTCCCAAGACAGCATTCCGCACTCGATATGGGCATTATGAGTTCACAGTCATGCCATTCGGTTTGACCAATGCTCCTGCTGTTTTCATGGACTTAATGAATAGGGTTTGTAAGCCTTATTTGGATAAGTTCATCATCGTTTTTATCGATGACATCTTGATTTATTCTAAGACGCGAGCTGATCACGAGCGCCATCTTCGTCTTACTCTGGAACTCCTAAAGAAAGAGCAACTTTTTGCCAAGTTCTCCAAGTGTGAATTTTGGCTTAAGGAAGTTCAATTTTTAGGACATATTGTCAACGAACAAGGTATACATGTAGATCCCTCCAAGATCAGTGCGATTAAGGATTGGGATACGCCTACTACTCCTACTGAGGTTCGTTCTTTTCTTGGTCTTGCGGGTTATTACCGCCGCTTCATCGAGAACTTCTCGAAGATTGCAGTTCCTCTAACTGCTCTAACTCAGAAGAACAAACCCTTTGAATGGGGTTGTAAGCAAGAAGAAGCATTTCAGACCTTGAAGCAGAAGCTTTGTGATGCACCTATTCTAACTCTGCCTGAAGGCAATGATGATTTTGTTGTCTACTATGATGCATCGAAATTGGGTCTTGGCTGTGTTCTGATGCAAAGGAATAAAGTCATAGCCTACACATCAAGACAATTGAAGGTACATGAGAGAAACTACACCACTCATGATCTTGAGTTGGGTGCAGTTGTCTTCGCTCTCAAAATCTGGAGACACTATTTGTATGGTACAAAATGCGTGGTTTTCACTGACCACAAAAGTCTTCAGCATATCTTCAATCAGAAAGAACTCAACATGAGGCAAAGACGTTGGGTCGAACTCCTAAACGACTATGATTGCGAAATTCGCTACCATCCTGGTAAAGCGAATGTTGTGGCTGACGCATTAAGTCGTAAGGAACGTACTATGCTTCATTGTGTTCGTGTTCAATCTGCTGTTCAAGCTCGATCTGATATCCAAGCACGCATTACTCAGGCTCAACAGGCTTGTGTTTCACAAGACTTGATGGGTAAGGAATTACCCTATCACATTAAGCCTGATCTTGTGCTGAAGGATGATGGATCATATTATTTCATGGACCGTTTGTGGGTCCCAAGCCAGGATGATCTTCGCACTTTGCTTATGGATGAAGCCCATAAGTCTCGTTATTCTGTTCATCCCGGCTCAGACAAAATGTATAAGGATCTTCGTACTCAGTTTTGGTGGCCTGGTATGAAGAAAGACATCGCCTTGTATGTTTCAAAGTGCCTTACTTGTCTTAAGGTTAAGGCTGAACACCAGCATCCTTATGGTCTTTTGGAGCAACCTGAGATCCCAGTTTGGAAATGGGAAAACATTGCTATGGATCTCATTACCAAACTCCCGCGCACTAAGAAAGGTCATGATGCCATCTGGGTGGTCGTTGATCGTCTTACTAAGTCAGCGCATTTCCTGCCGATCCGTGAGAACCTATCTGCTGAAGATCTGGCCAAAATCTACGTGGATGAAATTGTATCTCGACATGGTGTTCCTTTGAACATTATTTCTGATAGAGATGCTCGTTTCTCTTCTCGTTTTTGGAGAACCATGCAATCTGCTATGGGGACCCAACTCAATCTGACCACAGCTTATCATCCACAAACAGATGGCCAAACTGAAAGAACAATCCAGACTTTGGAGGATATGCTTAGAGCTTGTGTGATCGATTTTGGTGGTAGTTGGGATTCACATCTTCCATTGATTGAATTCTCCTACAACAACAGTTATCACTCCAGCATCAACATGGCTCTGTTCGAGGCTCTCTATGGTCGAAAATGTCGTTCACCTGTCTGCTGGAATGAAATAGGTGAGGCTCAGCTTACTGGACCTGACCTCATTCTAAAGACAACTGACAAGGTTAAGAAGGTTCGTGATAACTTACAGGCAGCTCGAAGCCGTCAAAAGAGTTACGCGGACCAACGACGCAAGCCCTTAGAATTCCAAGTCGGTGATCATGTATTACTTAAGGTCTCACCTTGGAAAGGTGTGATCAGATTTGGAAAGAAAGGAAAACTTGCACCTAGATACGTTGGACCATTCAAGATCGTCGAAAGAATCGGTAAGGTAGCCTACAGACTTGCATTACCTCCCGAACTTGGAAATGTTCATCCAACCTTCCACGTATCCAATCTCAAAAAGTGTTTAGCTGATGAGAACCTCCACATACCACTTGACGAAATCCGTGTCGATAAAACACTTCATTTTGTTGAGAAACCTGTGGAAATTATGGATCGTGAAGTCAAATGGCTTAAACGCAAGCGCATTCCGTTGGTTAAAGTTCGCTGGGAATCTAAACGTGGACCAGAGTTTACTTGGGAACGTGAAGATCAAATGGAGGCGAAATATCCACATCTTTTCCCACGAGTTTCCTCTAAACGAATTTCGGGACGAAATTCCCACAAGTAGGGGAGACTGTGACATCTGTGCTTGTAATCATTGTAAACAGTTCTATTATCAATGAAATAAAGTTATTTGATCCCTATGTTTGTTTATTTGTGTTTGATGTTTTTCATGTTTTGACTTTTATTCGTTTTCAAACTCTATATCGCTTGCTGGAGAATTATACACAAACTGGTGCGAAAACGTAGTCAGTTAAAAGCGACAAATACTCCGGAACACCAATTCATGCTTAACATACCTTAAATAACCTTTACATAACTTAGAAATAAGTTTTGAAGGCTTTGGTATGGCAAAATCCAGTCAATTCGCTTACAGGGACTGAAATTGACAAACTGCGAAAGTATGCCGATTTGAACTATAACGAACATTCCGGAACATGATCATAAGTTAAACACACCTTAAATATCCTTTACATAGCTTAGAAATAGGCTTTGTGGGGTTCGGTGTGCTAAAATAAACTTTATGCTCATTTAGGGACTAAAAGCGTCAAAAAGTGCATAAGTTTGCATTTTCGCGCATAACTTACATTCTGAATACTTCCGGACATCCAAAAATTTATGTAAGCATTAAAATATTATGTTTTAGTGTTTGGCTTGTCAAAAATCCATTCGTCGCGCAATTTGGACCGCTTTTGCGTCCGTTACGACTTCCATCGTAATTAACCGAACAACGCAATCGTACGGCCAAACGAACCGACATCCGGCATATTTTTGAGCATGTTTTATGTTTCCTATACTTTAACATCCTTGTAGAGCTCAAAAATGGGTTTGACGGGTGTTAGAAGTGCCAAAACACGACCATACGCGCACAGGGACCAAAACTGCCAAAATGCAAAATCTGCTGGTCTGCAGGGTCCTTACGGACCGTATGGGTATGCTTACGGTCCGTAAGCCATGCCCAGATCAGCAGAATTGCATTCCAGCCATTTCCAGCTGTTACCCACCCTTGCACATGGTTTTGTTGAGTCTATGGGCTGGTTTAGGGGCCCCCATGGTTTTCTAAAACTATGGGCTTGATGTGTACGGCTAGGATTGAATCTCGGATTACGAGGAACGATCTTAACGGCTCTACGAAATCTATAAATACCCCCCACCCCATTCACTCAAACCCACTTGATTTTTCTGAGATTTCTCTAAGTTGAAGTGTAACCACTTCATACCTGAGAATACTTGGAAAGATCAATCTTGCGGGGACCTTCTGTAAGTTTTCTTTCGCGTTTTTCGTTCATTTTAGCGTTAAAGTCAAGCTGTGTTTGACTTTCTGCATTGACCAGTTTATGGTCAACGCGAAGTTCGTTTGAACTTCATAACGTAAGCGTAATCACGATGGTTATAGTCCCTAGTGACTATACCTACTAATTACCACGTTATCTAGGCTCAGTGACGAGTCGTAGTTTCGGCCAAAATGCGTTTTCTCGCGTATTTTGTAACCAAACTACTCTAGGGTATTAAAACCGTTTGTTTTAATACCAAACCTGTTTTCTAACTTCACTAAACATGTTCTAGCATGTTTAGCTCGTCGCTTCTAGTTTTGTGCTTGTCTAAGGGTCGTAAGGTAAGCGATCTAATCAATCGCTTATGCTTACGAACCCGACCCATTTGGTCAATCATTAGGATTCGACCAAACATATTAGGTGACCATAGTTGTATAGGGAATAACCTTCCGGGGTTATACCTTATGGTCACATTGTTTAACTAGTTGTATGATAGGTAATGTATGTGCCTTAGGTAAATTACCAAAATACCCTTTTTATGCCAAAATTCATTTTAAGCCTATGTAACATAATTTTTGGTATCTAAACTGATTTAACAACAATATTGAACATGTTAAGGCATATCTTACTTGTCATAGGGCTAGTTAGGCATTCCGAACGCGTTTTACGCGAACGACGCGTTAAAGTGGCATAAGCTACCTAGACGGGTCGTAACGGGTCAAAAGCACTTAGGATAAGTTTCGTTTTAGTACGTAGGCTTTGTTAGACCATATTACATAAGTTCCCACACTTATTTGGTTTATGAAACCTCGTACTACCCGATCCTCCGATAGGTCCGTTTATTAATGTAGATACCTATATAGGTGCCGTTTGATTTCCGTGATCTTCTAGCATTGCTTGGTGGTTATCCTACGACTTCTAAGCAATCTCAAGTGAGTACATAGACCCCTCTTTTACTGTTTTCTAAACGTTTTGGGGTGAAACACATGTGCCTACTTGTTACTTTCATGCTTTTCATGTTTTAGCATTATATACTTGCTATGTTCATTAGTACATTATTAGTACATGATTTCATTATGTTTTTGCTATGTATGTCTATTGTGTGCATACTTAGTACATCGTTTTACATGACATTTTCATGCTATGTATGTTCATCATACTTAGTACATTTGTTTTACATGATATTTCACGCTTTGTGTGTACATTTGATTACATACTTAGTGCATTGCTTTCACATGTTTATATTTTGGGTATGACATTTGGTTTGTTTAAGTGGGACAATATACATTCATTAACTTTGATCACGCCGCTCGTTAGTAGGTAGTGGTACCATAGGAATTGACAACTCCCGTTCCTGACATCCTGGGTATGTTTGGATGAAAGGAATGACCGAATTCGATTTAAACATAAAAACCGATAGACCTTTAATTTGTTTAAAGGTTTATCACCACAGTCACAAGGCTTGGATGTATGCATTTTCACAATACCGCATAAATGTTTGTATTCAGTATAGCATGCATCTCCACAAAACATAACGTTGATTTAAACTGAGTTTTACTTCAATACTTTGTTTTGTGCATTTTCACCTATGGTTTAGTTGATATATATTTCACTTACCATACATGACATTTTGCTTACACGTGACATGATTTACATTGACATAGACATTTTGACATTGTTACACACATTACACGATTTACACTTGACGTTAGACATGGTTTTTCGCATAAACATTTTGACATTTGGTTAAACATAAACATGTTTTACATTGGTGGTTTGTTTGGGTAAGTGATTTAAGTAACGAGGCGTGTGTAATATGATACAAACATGGTGGATACGCCGCTGGTACTTCCTATATATAAGTGTTTGTATGATTTTACGCATCGCAGCGTTGTTTAAATCATTTCAGTTTAGCTATATAACATATTTTTCACAATACATTGTTTTACAAACAACTTGTTTTATACAACTTATTTTACTTGGTTATTCATTTAACCATGCATTATTCTTTCAAAAATACATATCTACCATCGTTTTTCAAATGATTTTCAAACAATACAATCAACAAGGTTCATGACTACATTTCATTAAACATTTTTCTAAAACCTGAGTCATGGATCCTATTTTCACAAAACCTATGTATCTCACAGGCATTTTTATGCTGACGTACCTATTTTCACATGTGTTTCAGGAGCAAATGCATAGGATGATCGTGATACACTAGGGTGGACTTGGGCCTTAGTGACGATAAAATGGATCTAGACTAGTTAAAACTTGTTATGTACTTTGTTTCTTTTTATTTTAAGACAATATAACTTGTGGGTTCTCGTTTGAAACAATGTATTCCACCCTTGGGTGATGAATAAAATATTATTTAAATTACCTTGGTTGTGGAACAATAAATCTGTTACAACACTCCCCGACGTTTCCGCCACGATTTGATGTTTTACGTGGTCGGGGTGTGACAACAGAGTCATTTATCAAATTATCAACATTCTGTTCAGCAGAAACCTCAGTAACTTTCAAACCTGTCCCACCCTGAGCATCATCGTCATCATCATCTTTACCTGAACCATGACTGCTCGCTGAGTATACTTTCTCATCTTTGACATCTTCCTCTTCATCCTCCTCTTCATCATCTTCATCACTATCTCCAATCAATTCATCCATAGGAGTATAATCCTCAAACAGACTAGAAACAGCAGAGATAGGCTCGGGATTATCAACAACCATTGAAGGAACAATCGATCTTTCTGTCACTGCAGAACTTCCTTCAACTCCTTTGCCTTTGTCTTTCATTTGTTCATCTATTTTGGCTTGACGTTCACCTCTGAGCTCTTCAACTTGTAGCTCTTCAAACTTTTGCTCTACCGATGTTCCAAGCATGCTTTCAACTACTTTATTCAGCATATAGAACTCATGATCTCTTAACGCTTTAGCTGCTTCAAATTCTTTGTTCATCAACTTGAAATATTCATTTTGCTCATCTCGTCGAGCCTTTTCTTCTTCCAGCTTAGCAATTCTCACCTTCAAGATGTCTATCTCTGACTGATCAGAATCAATCTTTTTCACCAACTCTTTATTATCAATCTCCAACTTCTTCACACGCATTTCTAGAATTTTCTCCCGATCGGACACCTTCTTGTTTTCAGCAGCTAGCTTCTTGTTTTCCACTAACACTTCATCCATCCTTTTCTCCAACTTTAACACTTGTTCATTGTTCGCAAAACCGAAGTCTCCGATGTCTTCAAGATTATCATGTGGAGTATAAAGACCTTTGCTAGAAGAACCAGGTTGCATTTGAGTGAGTGGAGGGGTCTGAAAGAGTTCTTACGAGGTGAAAAGAGTTTGTTGTGGTGGAGGTGAATGATGTAGTGGTAATGATTGTCTTGGAGGTGTTGGTTGTTTAGGTGTTGAGGATTGTTGTGGTGGTGTAGGTTGTCGGGGTGGTGATTGGATTGGTGATTATGGTGGTGTTGGTTCATGTGGTGGTGTAGGTGGTTTCTTGGTTTGTTTCTTCTTTAGCATAATCTTTGGTTTTGATATCTTTGGTGTGACTTTGCGAATCTTTGGAGAAACTACTTTCTTTCTAGCTCCAGCTTTCTTTCTGCCACCTGGAGGAGATTGTGATTCAGAGATATGTTCTGGTGAAGGAACGTAAGCAGCATCATCGTCCTTTTCTTGTCTCTTTCTTTTCCTCAGTTGTTTCTCTTTTTCTATCTCATCTTGAATTCTTTTTCGACGTTCGGTTTCATCTACAACCTCTTCATCTGAAGAACTTGAGGAACTTGTTGTGTCTTTATCCACATCATCTCCCTCAATATCATCAATAACTTTTTCTTTCTCTTTCTGTGCTTCAACATTAACAACTTTATCAACATCAGCAACCACTGTTGGCCCTGTCTCTAAGACATCAGTATCAAACAAATCATCAACATTGAATGGATCATCTTCTGCAGCTACTACTGTTTCCTTTTCCATAGTGACCACCTGTTCATCTTCTTTAGGTTCATCAATCAAAGACGTTTTAGCAGCTTTCTTTTGCTTCTTCTTTGGTTGTGAAGAAGATTCCTCAGCCTTTTTAACAATAGGAGTGGCCTTTCTACGTCTCCTCCCTGTTTCCTTCACATACCACTCATTCTTTGTGTTTTTGAAATCTTCAAGAACTTTCAACTCTTCAGCATACGCTGCCTCTTTCATTTCAGCTTCATTTCTCCAGTTCTGATGATCAACTGGATCTGGATCAGCGTAGTTAGCATCTTTTATAGACCCAAAGAATTCAGCACTAACATTCGGTTCTGGGTGATTCGGGTGGTATCTCACAATCTGTTTAAGCGTATCATTGCTCATGTGTGATTGTATCAACAAGTCATCTTTTATGTTTCTGTCAATCTCAGGATACGCTTGATCAATCATCATCTGAACGAACCTCGGATACATCCAACTTCTGCTATCTGTCTTGATATTCTCAGCCATGTAATGGAATACAATGTGTGAGAAATTGTACTTTTTGTTCAACACTAACGTCGTAACCATATTCATTTGATAATCTCTCATTGCATCATAACCTCCTTTCGTATGGCTCAAAGACATCAATACACAGTGAATCAGGAACTTGTATGGCTTTGTAAACTTTGACTTCAAATAGTCCCAGTATTCAGAGCTCCCTGATAACCCATTCTTAACATGCACCCTTTCACCATTCTTTCTGGAAATCTCGTTGGTGAATCTGCTTCGTCCGGAAAGTTAACAACTTCACGAATAAGATCTTCGGTGACTAGAATCTTTTCCTCCTTGCCATGCACCTCAACAACTGAAGAAATTACTTTGTTCTGCTCATCGTAGTTGGCATTCTTCCAGAAGCGTTCTATGTGAGATTTGTACAGTGGTCTTTGATCAGTCAACGCCTTCTGAATGGGAATACGACCCATGAATTCCAGTATGCTACTAAACTTGGCCAGCTCAGTGTTTTTCTGAATGTCCAAATCACAACAACTGTTGTGAAGAGGATCAAAGACAACATTAGATCCCTACAATTCAACATTAGATACACTTAATCAGATACATAGAAAAATTTCAAAAATTTACAAGTGATCACACATGATACCCTAAAAGCGAAACCACTTATGCACTAAGAACGAAATCACAAGTTGTGACATTAAAGAGAAATCACAGCTTGTGCATAAGAGCGGAACTTCATGATGTACTCATGAGCGGAACCCCACAATGTACTCATGAGCGGAACCCCAAGATGTACAGATAAGCGGAAACACACGATGTTCAAATGAGCGGAACCACAAATAACCCTAAAAGCGAAATCATCAACATACACTCAAAACTGATCAAATCTCAGAATTGAACCCTTTAATCTGTTAACATGACAAATCCGACACTTGGGGTTTGTTTTGATTTCATTTTAGACCTCTAAAACTCCCTAGATCTAAACCTGCAATGTCCGGCCATTGACAAACATCAACCAATAACAGATTTGAAACAATCAATGCATAATAACATAATCTACACACAAAGACGACCACACATGATTGTTTTCAAGTGTCAATTTGACAGTTAATAACCTAAATCTAAGTTTATGTTCATCAGTTATCGCCGACAGTTCAAGAAAGCATGATATTGAACAAATTACGCCTCAAACTACCTTGCCCATGATTGGTTATTATAATAATCAACAAGATCTTTGAAAAATAGGGCAGCACTTCGCCTGAAAACGGAGGTTTTAGGGTTTCTCTTTAGTCGCCGGAGAAAGAGAAACCTTATGAGCGAAAGGGTAAAAGTGATGAATGAGCGAAACCTACTGAATTATATAGTTGGTCTGGTTTCGCTCTTACGACCAATGACAAATAAGCGGAGCCCCAATTGAAGCTATAAGCGAAACCATATAAAGCAACCATATAAGCGAAACCATTATTTAATGTGACACATGAGCGAAACCTTTGTCAAATGTGACATATGAGCGAAACCATGAAATAGTTTTCAAAAATTTAACTTTTTAACACTTTTCAGATTAACCACCATCACACCCAGTTGACCAAGTCCAAATCAATGACCTTGGACAACTGCTTAGTCTACCAAGTCCAAGTTAATGACCTTGGTTGACCGAATTATGAAGTACGCAGTCATTTCATTCTGAAAATAGTTTAACTGAATGAACTTTTGAACGTTTTGAACTTTCAAACACTTTTCAGTTTGTCAAGCACTGTACCAATCACTGTTTTGCATCTCCAGCTTACCCAGCCCTCATCAAGCACTGACATGATCTGCACCTAAGCTTTAAACTTCCGATTCCCAATGTCGGTTGTCGAAAATAAAATGAGAAACTAAAATCTTTTTGGATTTTTAACTGGATAAACTGAAAACTGTACACACAGTATTTTTGTGAGTGTGTTAGGGGATCATATCAGCTGCCGACTAGACACTAGCACCGTTAAGCTAATAATTCATTTTAAGCATTAAACAATTCGCATAGATTGCCGGTATACTTATCCTCTTAAATTCTCACAAAACGTTCAATCTGTTCGGGATACAGAATTAGTGTTTTAGGACTTAAACATCTACATGTGTCCCACCTCAGTATATACTCCCGTATCCAGATCCCAGTATTCAGTCTTATAGGTGAGTATACCACAACTGATATCTGTTCAGGGGTAGGTGCGAGGGCCGTGAGAGCTCAGGTCAATACTTTCGTATGCGTAGAGAGATGACGGCTTCGACTTAAAGGTGTGTCCCCTTTAGAGGATCTTTTGTTTTCAACAGCAGCGACTATCAATTTTATTGTTTCATCAGCATGCTGAGGGCGAGCTTATATTTCAAAGCTTTTTGCAGAAAGTATTATCCGGGGACTAGGTCAGTATTTCCATACAGCATAAGTCCCGGGATAATACCCCAGATATCACTGAGCATAAAGACCTAGTATCTCAGAATACGGGACCCTTCAAACAGGATTTCAGAGGTTACCTATATATCCTGGAGGTGTTCCCCACGTAGATGCAAGTGAATTTTATGTTTATATCCCAAACTGGTCTACTGATTTTGCGAAAACCTACCGGCACATCTTTAACGAGACTGCTTAATTGCATTTTATACATTACAATTCTTTAGCGTATTGTGTCCGTCTAGCTGATGTACTATCATATCCCCTATTCTACACAACTCTTTTTGAAGTTTTTAATGTTTTTGGATTTTTGAATTTTATCATGTTTTTTGTATTTTTCTGCGATTTTCTCCCCCTAAAACTAAAACATATTTTTGTGTTTTTGTTTTTATCGAAAAGCAGAAAATAAATTGTATAAACAAAATTGACAACACGACAAAGGTTCACGTCAGATCGCCGCCCAAATCGGCTTCACATTCAATAACCCTCCCAGATTGCATATTTTTCATCCCGTTTAACCTCAAAAGATAATAAAATCTCTTTTTATCAAATGGTTTAGTATAGAAATCCGCTTTCTGATCATCGGTGTGCAAGTGTTCAATCCGAATTAACTTTTTCTCGTGACAATCACGGATAAAGTGGTGACGGATCTCAATGTGTTTAGTTTTTGAATGGTGAACCGGATTTTTAGTAATGTTAATCGCTGCTTCATTGTCCATGTAGATAGGAGTATCTTAAGAACTGCAAACCGAAGTCTCGCATCTGCTGTTGGATCCAAAGGATCTGCGAGCAACAGCTGGAGGCTGAAACGTATTCAGCCTCGCATGTAGAGAGCGCTTCTGCGGTTTATTTCTTACACTGCCAGGTGACGAGTCGAGTTCCAAAGAACTGACACCCAGCAGTGGTGGACTTTGCATTTTGCTTGCAGCTCCCAAAGTCAGAATTAGCAAAACCAGATAAAGTAAAGTCACCTGATCGAGGGTACCACAAGCCGATGCTTGGACAGCCCTTCAAATACCGTAAGATACGTTTCACTGTGGTCAGGTATGACTGCTTTAGATTTGACTGATATCTGGCGCAGAGACACGTCGGGTACATGATATCTGGACGGGAAGCCGTGAGATACATCAGAGAGCCAATGATAGATCGGTACAATGTCTCGTCCATCATCACTCCATTCTCGTCAGGACAAATTCCATGATTCTGCGCGAGGGGGGTGGATGCAGGACTGCAATCTGTCATGTCGAAGTTGTCGAGCACGTCCTTCACATACTTCGTTTGGTGAATAAAGATTCCGTCGGGCATTTGTTCCACCTGCAGCCCGAGGAAGAACTTCATCTCCCCCATTGAGCTCATCTCGAACTTTTTCTTCATCACCTTTTCAAATTCTTTGCACAGGTTGTCGTTGGTGGATCCAAAAATGATATCGTCAACATATATATGCATAATCAACAAGTGGCCTGCCTCTTCCTTGGTGAACAAAGTGCTGTCTACTGTCCCTCTTGTGAACCCGTTGTCCAGCAAGTATGTCGAAAGCGTCTCGTACCAGGCTCTCGGGGCCTGGTGAAGTCCGTACAACGCTTTGTCCAGTAGATACACCTTGTTTCTGTGCAGTGGGTCTGTGAACCCCGGTGGTTGCCCCACATACACTTCTTCTCTGATTGTTCCGTATAAGAAGGCAGATTTGACGTCAAGTTGATATACTTTAATATCTTTCCATGATGCGAAGGCTAGAAATATCCGAATTGCCTCAAGTCTGGCAACCGGTGCGTAAACTTCATCATAATCTATTCCTTCCTGTTGACTGAAGCCTTGAACCACAAGTCGCGCTTTGTTTCTCACCACGACACCTCTGTCATCACGCTTACACTTAAAAACCCATTTCGTCTTGATTAGCTTTTGATTCTTAGGCAGATCGACAAGTCTCCAGACACCCAGCTTTTCGAACTGTTGCAGCTCCTCCTGCATTGCATTCACACAGCTATCCTCGGTCAATGCCTCTTTGTAGGTTCTGGGCTCTATCTGCGAAATAAAACATTTTAATGAGACTTCTTTCTGCATATCAGCAATAGATGAATAGAAACCTGTAAGAGCTCGATCTATTTGATGTCGGGTTTTGACACCACTTTGCAGGTCACCAATAATCTATTCTGAGGGATGATAAGACAACGTCCGTGGCATAACATTGTCAGGCACATTCACTTCTGATTCCAAGCTCGATATGTCAAGATCAACCGTTTGATCTTCAGCTTCCGTTGGATCCTCGTCAAAAGTCGGAGCGTGTTCCGCTTCTAAGTCATCAGATTCGTCAAAAGATGGAGCTGGTTCCTCTGGTGGTTCGTGAGCTGTTCCACTCGGTCCTGCTTCATTGTCGTGAGTACCCACGGCGGGTTGAGGTACTCTTGGCGGTATAGGCACTTGTTCCTGCGGCATATTATGCTGATACTGGTACAAAAGTGCTAGTTCCACATCACTCGGCTTGACCGGCAGATGAAACGACTCCCAGAGTTTATCATAGTCGAACAGGAATCTTTGTCCGGGAAGTTGTGGCGATGGAGTGTGTTTCTGACAATCCACATGTTGGACTTGAATTGCCTTCCCCATGCATGGTACGAACACCCTCTTCAGCGGGCTAGCGTAACCTACAAAGAAACCCTCATTAGATTTAGCGCCAAATTTACCGTTTTCATCAATAAAAGTGCAAGGAGACCCAAACGGCTCCAAAAACTCAAGGTTTGGCTTATAACGGTGCAGCAGTTCAAAGCAAGTCTTTTTATACTTCTTGACAGTGAGAACTCTATTCAATGTGTAACAGGCTGCTGAAACTGCTTCACTCCAGAAAAAGATTGGTAGCTTGGACTCGGCTAACATTTTACGTGTTGTTTCAATCAGGGTCCGATTCTTTCGTTCAGCTACGCCATTCTGCTATGGTGTGTACGGCGCACTGAATTCATGAAGAATTCCATTCTCGTTGCAGAACTCGTACATCTTGTTATTCTTGAATTTCGTTCCGTTGTCGCTCCGAATCCTCCGGATTGGCAGTTTATACACCGTTTCCAACTTCTTGAAAAGCACCATCAATGAGTCAAAAGTTTGATCTTTTCGTTCCAAGCACACTACTCAAGAAAATCTCGTAAAGGCATCAGTCACCACAAGGCAATATAAGTCTCCACTGATGCTCTTTACGTTGACAGGCCCGAAGAGATCCATGTGCAATCTCTGAAGAGGTAACCTGATTGTATTCATCATCTTCAATGGGTGTGACTTCCGAGTCTGCTTTCCTTTCTTACACGCTACACAATCATCATTTAAGTGAAAATTCTTTAGATTAACACCATCAACCAAATCATTGTGTACTAAAAAGTTCATTTTGCGAACATGAATGTGGCCCATCTTTCGATGCCATATTATCGAATCTTTTTCTGTCGCTTTAGTTTTAGACACAAAACACTGTTTCTGATAAGATATTGGCGTTGCGACGCTCATATCAAGTATATAAAGATCATTTTCCCGTGGAGCTCGCAACAACACCATCTCATCAAGGATTTTAAACCCTGGTTTCAACACAACACATTCAGTTTTAGTAAAGTGTACACTAAATGCTTTATCACAGATTTGTGAGATACTGAGTAAATTGTTTGTTAACTCTACTATGTAGTTCACTTTGTCGAACGAAATTACTCCATTTGACAGCGTTCCTTGACCAATGATCCTTCCACCTTGATTCCCAGCAAATCCAACATAGCTTCCGTTTATGGATTTGACATCATAGAGCAGAGCAAGCGTCCCAGACATATGCCTTGAAGCGCCACTATCCATAATCCATTTTGATAGTATCGACTTAGGCAGCCCCTGCAATAAACACATCAAATTTATTCAAACAATGAAGCCCATGATTTCTTTACTTCCGACACACTTCCGAACACAACATCACACTTTTCATTTGTTTTCGGAAAATCAAATGTGACATTTGGAACCTCTTCTTTCACAATTGTTTTAACTTTGTTAGTTATCGGTGGAAATTCATCAAGAAACTTATCAACTTCATTTTCAAACTCAATCACGTCATCTTTAAAAATGTTTGATTCACTTTTCAATGCATTCTCCATCTTTTTGACTTCAACTGACGGTTTCGATTTTGCGACCCAAGATTGATTTTCAAAAATTTTTGTCTTAGGGTAAATCTTTGAAGTCTTTCGAGTCTTAGAAGATTCGCCAATCTCGAAAGTCGATTTCGGCTTATCCTCTGACTTCAACGATTCACCTCTCTTCAAAATACGGATCGGAGAAACCATCGGCTTTTTGCCCTTTGTGTCAGTCGGAGATTTAGGTCGAGATTGTTGAATGTTTGATTTTTGAACAGTTGGTTTAGAAACAGCTTGTTTTTGAACACTTGGTTTTGAAACAATTTGTTTTTGAACCAGTTTTACAACAACAGGTTTCTCAATAACTTTCTGACACTGTTTCGCCATGTGGCCGATCTCATTGCAGAGTAACACACCCTTTTGTCATATTCGACAAAAGTAGATTTGACTAACTCTTCTTTCAACTTCTTTGCTGCATTGAAATCGTCCACAGCCTTTTGACTGAATATATAATCTTTCTCATCGTCAACACTAGGACCAGCGACAAAAACTTCATTGATCTTCTCTTTCGGCTTAAACACCTGCTTAGCCGTTTTCTTCTCAAACCCAATTCCTTTGTTTTTAAAGGTGTTTTTCTTGTTTTGACCTTTACCAACCGCTTCTTTCTTTTCCGAACTTGTGGGACGTGAAGCAACAAATGACTTTTTGGGTTTCGAAAAGAATTCATTGTTATTAACTTCGTTAATGTTCATTTCAATCAGTTTAAACACTTTTTCAACATTTTCGATCTTGACATTCTGAAGCGGGTACTCGAAGTCGGAATAAAGTTTGTCTGTTCCAATCATGGTGTATACCACCATAATCGGATCGTCATTCGCACTCTTTTCCGATTTTGGTACATATCGATCTAAGAAATTCCCTTCATCTTCAGAATCACTGACAGCCTTTTCAGATTGAGCCTTTTCAGATTTCTCACTCTCCTCATCCAACACCTGATCGACAACAGTCTTAATAACCTGAGATTCGTTGTCGGTATCGGATGGGGAGAATGTGACATCTATGGTCTTAGGCAAATCATCCTCTATCGATCTCAATTTGAGATTCAAAGCTGCTTCCACCCCATCTGGATACTTCTGTGTGTAATGACTCCACATTGGGGGTGGAACGCTCTTAAAGATAGGTGAAGCATGTGGCTGTTGGGGAACAATTTGTTCAAGAACGTACGACGAAGCCACATAACTCATTAACTTCTTATCAATACGATCGTTTTCAATTTTAACCAATTCGAGTTCCTTTTTAAGCGAAGCGATTGTGTCTAAATGAAAATTGACTTCTTGTTGTTTATCAAATAATGTTGCTTTAGCCAATTTTGTAGCTTTATCATTTTCGATACTTTCTTTTTGTATCATCTTGATTGTCCTTTTAAGAGTATCGTACACCTCTTTCACTTGGCTAAGGTCAAACTTAATCATATCAGCGTGGTGTTTCAATTCCTGATACTTGGTGTCTTTTTCCAGACACTCCGTGCATGGTTCTAAACACTGTTTGCACGGTGTTTCAGGGATTGAAACAACCTTTTCAACAACCTGCTCAACACTATCAACTTTACCGACATTATTTGTGTGACACCTGTGTCACTTCAACCATCAAACAAATGCCAAACCAATGAAATATTGTATTTCATACTTGGGATTTGTAAAAAATATGTGTATCATTTGCACATATTAACTCTTGTTCGATTTTAAGCTTTAAATCGCTTTCTGGAGGGTTATACGCGCTCTGATGCGTAAAAATAACCAGTTTAATCCAACGAACACTCCGGAATAGTGACATAGGCTTAACATACCTTAAATAACCTTTACATAACTTGGAAATAAGTTTTGAAGGCTTTTGTATGACAAAATCAAGTTAAATCGCTTACAGGGACTAAATTCGACAAACTGCAAAAGTATACCAATTTGAACTGTAACAGACATTCCGGAACATGACCATGAGTTAAACATACTGTCACACCCCGACCGCGTATAACATGCAACCGCGGCGGAAAACGTCGGGGAGTGTTGTGAACAGAATTAAATTGTTTCATAACCATGGCATACAAGTTGTATTTTATTTATAAACAAAGGTGTTACATTGTCTTGGAAATAGAGTACGGAAATCAAAACATAATTTAAGCTAGTTCAAACTTCATTTTTAGGCTCTAAGGCACAGGTCCGCCCTAGAATCATGATCATCGTCCTATGGAATAGCTCCTGAAAACACATGTGAAAGTAGGTACGTCAGCATAAAAATGCCTGTGAGATACATAGGTTTTGTGAAAATGGAATTCATGACTTGAGTTTTAAAGAATGTTTAATAACAGTCAGTCATGAACCTTGTAGTTTGTTTTGCTTTGTAAATCATTTGAAAAACGATAACATCAAAGGATATGTATGAATAAGTGCAAGGTTAAATGAATAACCAAGTAAAATGAGTTGAATAAGATAAGTAGTTTGTGAAAATATTGTCTTGTGAAGGATATGTTATTCATGTAAAATGCAATGTGTCTAAACTGAAATGACTTAGATAACGCCACGATATGTAATATTATACAAACATTTATATATAGGAAGTACCAGCGGCGTATCCACCATGTTTGTATCATATTACATACGCCACGTTACTTAAATCATTTACCCAAACCAATCCACCATGTAAATTGTTCATGTGTAACCCAAATGTCAAGTGTTTATGTTCAAGTGTAAACCACCAAATGTATATGTCAATGTCGACGTGTTTATGTCCAATGTAAATCATGTAATGTGAAATCCCAAAATGTATCATGTATGGTAAGCGAAATGTATCAACTTAAACCATATGCACAAAACAAGTCGTTGAAGTAAAACGTGGTTTAAATCAGCGTTATGTTCTGCGGGAAATGCATGCTCTATTGATATTAACATTTATGCGGTATTGTAAACTATGCATACATCCAAGCCTTGAGACTGCGGCGATAAACCCTTAAACAAATTAAAGGTTTATCTAAGTTATGTATATCGAATTCGGTCATTCCTTCCAGTCCTATCAAACCCAGGACTTCAGGAATGGGAGTTGTCAATTCCTATGGTACCACTACCTACTAACGAACGGCGTAGCTAATGTTAATGAATGTATTGTCCCATGTTAAACAAACCAAATGTCATAACAAAATGAAGGCATGTGCCCATATGCTGAGTAAACATATGCAGCAGAAATGTTCATGTAAATCAATGTGTCCATATGCTGAGTAAACATATGCAACAGAAATGTTTAGGTAAATCAATGTGTCCATATGCTGAGTAAACATATGCAACAGAAATGTTTATGTAAATCAATGTGTCCATATGCTGAGTAAACATATGCAACAGAAACGTTCATGTAAAACAATGTGTCCATATGCTGAGTAAACATATGCAACAGAAAATGTAATGTAAATCAATGTACTAAGTACGCACACAATGGGCATACATAGCATAAAATGTAATGAAATCGTGTACTATAATGTACTAACAACATAGCAGGCATATGATGTGAAAACATGGAAAGCATGAATGTAACAGATAGGCACATGTGTTTCACCCCAAAACAGTTTGGAAAACAGTAAAAGATGGGGTTCTATGTACTCACCTGAGGTTGCTTTGTTGTTCTTGTGAAATAATCAGGTAATGCGGGAGGTCACGGAATATCAACGGCACCTAATAGGTAGCTATGTTAATATACCGGACCAATTCGGAAGATCGGATAGTACGCGGGTTCGTAAACCAAACGAGTATGGAGACTCGTGTAATATGGTTTAACAAAGCCTACATACTAAAATGAAACTTAACCTAGGTGCTTACGGTCCATCACGACCCGTTTAGGTAGCTTATGCCACCTTACGCGTCGTTCGCGTAGAACGCGTCTGGAACGCCTAACATCGTGACCACAAGGTATAACCTCGGAAGGTTATAGCTATGGTCACCTAATGTGTTTGGTCAGGTCCTAATGACCGACCAAATGGGTCGGGTTCGAAAGCATAAGCGATGGTTTAGATCGCTTACCTTACGACCCTATATAAGCACTAAACTAAAAGTGACGAGCTAAGCATGTTAGAACATGCTTAACTAAGTTTGAAAACAGGTTTGACATCAAAACAAACGGCTTTGATGCTCACGAGTAGTTTGGTTACAAAATATGCAAGAATGCACATTTTGGCCGAAACTACGACTCGTCACTGAGCCTAGATAACGTGGTGATCAGTAGGTATGGTCACCATGGACCATAACCATCGTGATCACGCTCACGTTATGAAGTTCCATGAACTTCGCATCGACCATAAGCTGGTCAATGCAGAAAGTCAACAAAACGTTGACTTTCGGACTCGAAAAGCGAATAAAAGAGCGAAAGAAGACTTACGGAGGGTCCCCGAGTGCAAATCAAGACCAAATAGCTCAGGTATGAAACAATGGTTTCAACTTAGAGCTCTAGATCTGATTTTGTGGGTTTTTACTCAAATGGGGGGGGTATTTATAGGAAAGGTGGAACCGTTAGGATCGTTTTATCGTATATCGTGCCTTGATCTCGTGCGTACATGTGTCCAGGGGTTAGATTCAGTGAACTTGACCCTTGGCCCTTCATTTGGGTGAAAAGGCATCGCCCTTTGATCGAACGAAAGGCCAGATTCTGCATTAAATGCAAAATCTGCTGTCAGACATGTTCACGCGGCCCGCGTGAAAGTGGGTGCAGGTCTTACGCGGGTCGCCTAGCCCCGTCTGATCTGCACCACTTGCAGAATTTACGTATTTGGCCCCTGTTGCGTTTTTAAGCTATTTCCAGCCCTTTTAAGACCTGTAAAGCCATCTTTAAGGCCCTAAAATGATGCCTAAACATTGTGGACATGAAACATGCCCAAAAATATGTCGGATGTCGGTTCGTTTGGCCGTACGATCGCGATGTTCGCTTAATTACGACGGAATGCGCATAAGCGTGAAAGACGATCCAAATGACGCGACGAATGGATTTTTCTTATGCCAAACACTAAGGCATAATATAAGGATGCTTACATAAATTTTTGGATGTCCGGATGTATTCAGAACGTAAGTTATGCGCGAAAGTGCAAACTTATGCACTTTTTGACACTTTTAGTCCCTGAATGATCCAAAAGTTTGTTTTATCATACCAAACCCCTCAAAGCCTATTTCTAAGCTATGTAAAGGATATTTATGGTATGTTTAGCTTATGGACATGTTCCGGAATGTTCGTTACAGTTCAAATTGGCATACTTTCGTAGTTTGTCAAGTTTAGTCCCTGTAAGCGAATTAACTTGTTTTTGCTATACCAAAGCCTTCAAAACTTATTTCTAAGTTATGTAAAGGTTATTTAAGGTATGTTGAGTATATGTTGATGTTCCGGAGTATTTGTCGCATTAAACTGAGTACGTTTTCGCACTAGTTAACGTATAACTCTCCAGAAAGCGATGTAGAGTTTGAAATTGAACAAAAGTCAAAACACGAAAAATGTAAAACACAATGAAACAAACATTGGGATCAAATTACATTATTTTATTGATAATAGAACTGTTCACAATGATTATAAGCACAAATGTTACAGTCTCCCCTACTTGTGGAAATTTCGTCCCGAAATTTATTTAGAGGAAACTGATTGAAAAAGATGCGGATATTTTGCTTTCATTTGGTCTTCACGTTCCCAAGTAAACTCGAGTCCACGTTTAGATTCCCAACGAACTTTGACTAAAGGAATGCGCTTGCGTTTAAGCCACTTGACTTCACGTTCCATGATTTCTACCGGTTTCTCAACAAACTTCAGTGTTTTATCAACACGAATTTCGTCAAGCGGTATGTGGAGGTTTTCATCAGCTAAACACCTCTTGAGATTGGACACGTGAAAGGTTGGATGAACATTTCCAAGTTCAGGAGGTAACTCAAGTCTGTAGGCTACCTTACTGATTCTTTCGGCGATCTTGAATGGTCCAACATATCTAGGTGCAAGTTTTCCTTTCTTTCCAAATCTGATCACACCCTTCCAAGGTGAGACCTTAAGTAATACACGATCACCGACTTGAAAATCCAAGGGTTTGCGTTTTAGGTCCGCGTAACTCTTTTGACGGCTTCTAGCTGTCTGAAGGTTATCACGAACTTTCTTTACCTTTTCTGTTGTCTCTAGAATGAGGACAGGTCCAGTAAGCTGAGCCTCGCCAATCTCATTCCAGCAGACTGGTGAACGACATTTTCGACCATAGAGAGCCTCGAAAGGAGCCATGTTGATGCTGGAGTGATAACTGTTGTTGTAGGAGAATTCAGTCAATGGAAGATGTGAATCCCAACTACCACCAAAGTCTATCACACAAGCTCTAAGCTGTCACACCCCAACCAATGGCGGAAACATCGGGATGAGACGAAGTGTGAAGATTGCTCGAGACATCATAATGCTATTTGTGACAATAATTTAATAATCCAAATTTCATTTCCAAACTTCAAGTAGTCATCAATACAAGATCCCAAATAACAACAAGTTTAATCAAAATAACAAACCAACATAACCAAAATTCGATACAACATATTTAAATCTAACGTCTAAAGTGTGTATCTAGGCATCGTGCTACCTCTTTCATTTCATCATCATCAACCTGTAACATGTTTAAAAATACTATTCAATGCAAAAGCAAAGGCGAGTATACAAGTTTGGTACATACATAGCATAAGATAAAAGTGTGAACAATCCCTCATAGCAAGCATGCGATTCAAGATAAACATTAAATATGGCATGTGTCTAACATATCAAACCAAGAAAACGCAACTTGCTCATGACATAACCAAAGTTTCAGTAGAGGCGGGTCGTTAATCCTATAGCGCTACATATGTCAAGGTTTGGCTCGTACGAAGTTAATGATAAGTTCTACACATAAGAATCACCCAAATTTAAAGTATCAAGCCATCACATATACAAGCATGTTATAGGAATGTTCATGTGTTTAGACAAAAGTTCATGTGTAAGTTTCAATAGGTAAACATGTTACACCCCAAAAGTGCTAAAAGTAAAAAGGGGGAATACGAGTATACTCACAAAGTTTGCATATGTTTTCCGATTATCCAATTGTTGACGAGTAGAGATTTAGAGTCCGAATGTATAAGGGTTAAAGTTCAAGTATGTTTAGAGTCGAGATTCGGTGTTTAAAACAACATAAAAATAAGATATGAGAATAACATGGAAAATAATCATTTAGTACATATGATGCTTGTTCTTGACACTAGGAAACTCGAAGGAGTTTAGATGTTTTCATGGAACAAGGTTCCATTAGAATCGTGACAAGTTATCATAGTCTAGGATGATGTAATCTAGTACCCCGACATATGAACACTAGTTCATCATCAAAGATTCGATTATTCGAATAATATATTTAGGTTATATAATATATGTCCAATAGTTCAAGCATGAGGTAGAAGATTAAATCTTCATTTTGGTACCTCTAAATGTCATAGAAGTCATGTAGGAGGTAGGAAGATCAAGTCTTCCATTTAGGCACCTCTATGTGTTCACCACTACACTTGATGTAAAAAAAACAACCAAGGAGGGTCATGAACATACAATAAAGAATAAGAAATATACACACTAACTAAGAGAAATCATCAAATCATGTGAGGATTGTATGTTTGGACAACCCAAGTTGTTCCATAATCACTCATGTATCAAAGACAAAGTTTGACATGACTTGTGGGTTAAAAACCCTAAACAAAACACCAAGTTTATGAGGTTTAATCCTCTGATTTTAAATGTCTCAACCTTGTTTTTAAGCTTAACCAACCATGGGATAAGTTGTAAGCATTAGGACATAGGTATGAGATGTGTTAGACACAAGTTGCATAGGTTTAAACAAGTTTTTGATGAACACAAAAACAAACAGAAAGTTTATGGACTATTTCGGGGCATTTCCAGGTCTGATTTCTCCAAGGAGAAGTCTAGGAATCGAACCCCATGATTATACAAGCAAGTAGGAAAAAGAATCGAGTGAATCGGATAAGAATTGAGTGAGTTATGCTCATTTTCGTGAAGGGGTGTCAATCTACTCGAACCCTTGCTTTCAGCTACGGTTTGGTGGATGTTTTGTGAGTTTTTAGGGTTGAAAAAGTGGTAGGGAGGCTGGTTATAAGTGGTATTTATAGGGGGAAGGATTAGGGTTTCAATGGGTTGGGCTTTGGAAGTGTTTAGAAGGGGTTACACCTTGAAACTAGCCCACAAAACCCAACTATATGGGGCTGAATTTTGCTGAATTGGGCTGCCATATTTCTTTATTTTTTTTATTTTTTTAAAACATTATAATGAGTAATTTTGTTAATTAAGTTGTGTAATAATGTGCAACAATGCTTCCCCTAACTTGTAACAAGGTGAAATATGAAATAAAACAAGATTTAACTAGGTAAAAAGTGTAATGTACAAGTTTTATTTACGTAGCAAGTTCCGTATTTTACAACGATTACAATGAAAGAATGGTTATAAGAACACAAGATTTCCAAAGTTAGAATTTCACGTAAGGTTTCTAAATGTAGGAAGTTTGAAAACGCAGGGCGTTACAGTCTCCCCTCCTTTAGGAAATTTCGTCCCGAAATTTATTCAAGAGGAAGGCTTGAAAGAGTTTTTGGCATAAAGGTGATCATTAAGAATTGATACTTGGGAAGTTTGAAAGTTTTGAAAAGTACCAAATTTTGGAGAACATCAAGGTAGATTTGCAAGGGGAAGTTTTTAAGGATAGTATAAAAAATCATACTTTCGTAAAACCTGTTTATTAAGAGGAATGAAAAGGTTTGTTACTTTAATTAAAGCAATAGAGAGATACTAAGTATAGTTACACAAGAATCAAGAATAGGGAGGCTATTTTATAGGTAATGAGGTAAGTTAGGACTCAAATGTTTAAACAAGCTGGATTGCGAACGAGTTTTGTATAAAATAATACGAGTATAGAATGAACGAATGGCTCTTAAAGAGTACAAGTATGTGAATAGCATAAGTGTTGGATAGATGAACGTAGTGTGTTAAGGATGAAGTCTCGTCATGAATAATCGGATATAATGCGTTTGTGAGTTGCGTGAAGTTGTATTGGGTCCAAAAGGTCTGCAACACACTGAATTTCTCATGGCACGTTTTACGAAAGTTTGGTAACATGGTGAAAACACTTATATATAGGAAGTACCAGCGGCGTATCCACCATGTTTTAACCACATTACGTCCGTTTCGTTACTCGGGGTCATGTTACGTTCCGTGTCTTACCATACACAGTAGTACACTCTATGGTTCTCATACGCCTATCACTATAATCTCGTGTGCACCCGCGATTATACTGATTGTCGCATGATCCACATAGCTTGTACTAGTTATGTATGAATCAAGGTATACATGAATTTGAAAATAAGAATGTGTACATAGAAGAATGTCGTATGTAAGCATGTTTATGTTTAAGCATGTATGGGACCCACGTAAGCGAATCCCTCGGATTACGCTCGCGTATAGGTACGAATGTACGAATCATGAGTAAGGATGAAAGTATGAGCATAAGTTTAAGTATGAATACGCATGTATGTATGAGCATAAACATAAAACGTGTAAGTAGTATGTGTACAAGCAGAAGCGTAAAACGTATAAGTAGTATGTGTATGAGTACAAGCATAAAACGTATGAACATAGGTGTAGGTATGAAAAATAAATATTGCGTATATGGTGTACGTTGAGACATTGTAGAGAAAAAAAAAGGTTAAGTATGTAGATACGAACGATATAAATGATGTTATCGCGAGATATCGACTAAAATGTGTATGATGATGTGCATGTATAGTTGTTTAAACAAAACGTTGAGTTTGTCGAATCAAAATTAGATTGAGCTTGGTTTGAAAGGTAGAATATAGTTTGTATATGCAAAGGAACATAAAGTACTCATTGGTCATGCTTAACGTATTTTGTAATGATTGAAATGCTACTTTTGTTTAAAAAAAAAAGGAGTTCACGTATGTTGAAAATTGTCGGTCCCCATGAAGTCTTCTAGCCCACGTGTTTTGAAATTTGGATGACGAGTTAAGCGTTGTAGAGAAGGTTTTTTTTTTTTTTTTTAAAATAACGGGTTTGTTTCATTTGCATCAAAACATGAAAATTTTGGACTTTGAAAGTTCTTGTGAAAACGTCGACCCTTAGAAAAGAAAAGAAATTTAGTAAGAGAACTTAGTGATTGTTTAAAAATAATTTTAACAAAGGATTTATTGATGTTGGAAAGAGTATTTGGTAAACGGTCATATAACATCTATGAGGTCTTATAAGTAATTGAGAAAGGTTAGTTTGATTTCGATTAAGAGTGGAAGTCTCTAGTATGATGATATAATGTGAACGTGTTTCAGTTAATAAATCAGATGTGAAGTTCATGGGCAAGAGATTCATTAGACCGATTAAATTAATAGGTAGCATTTCGTAAGGTTTGGAAATTCATGTAGTAAAACGGTAAAGACATGATTAAGAATCTCGTGTATATGATTTGAGTGAAAATGGATGGTAGAATAAGAAGTACGTTTGATAAACAATGTATTTTGAAATCGGTATAAGTAGGTATTTTGAATAATGATAAATGATTTAGGTATAAAACATGATCGGGTTTGCATAATAAAATATTTTGAAAGAGAAGTTTTGGGTAACGGTCACCTAAGTAAGGGAATCACCCCTAACTCGTTGGTGAGGTCGTTTTAAGGGAAGAGGGGTGGAGTCAATCGTCAAGCTAAGGAAGTCACTCCAATCTCGATGATACATCTCCACTAGTTGTTACAAGGAATATGAATTTAAATTATATGAAAATCATGCGTATATAAGTGTATCGAAAAGGTTCGATATGTTGTGCGTGTGAAAAGAGAAATCAAAGGTAAACTCGAGGTTGAAAGATTGCATCGTATAAAATGAACAATAGAAACACATGTTTGACCAAAGTTTGGAGTGTTCCAAAACGGAACTTTGACTAACCAAAGTGGTCGAAAAGTCTTTTGAATTTGAGGAGCATGTTTTGGCCTAATAGGTAAAATACTCTCGCCGACAAGTCGGTTAACGGTATTTACCCTTCCGGTTACTACATGTCCCAAATCAATCGAAATTTCGAGACTTGGCGGGATTTATGAAAAAAATGCCAAGGAGTGGAACTAGTCGACAAGGTGCGGGTTTCACCCCTAACTTGACGATTTCGTATCCTAAGTGTGGTTGGTACTCGTCGGGTCAAAATTTAATTTCGACGTGTTGACGAGGGTCCACTAGAACTTGAAATTTGAGATTTACCATTAAGATGTGGATTTCACTCCTAGCTTAATCGCGATATCTCGTGTAAAAAAAAAAGAATAGGTAGATTGAGAGTCGTTCACCAAATTGTGGGTTTCACGCCTATTTTGGTGAATTCGTCTCATTTGTACAATATGAGTGTTGTCGGATTTAGAATAATCGAGTAAAATGCATGAGGGAAGTGTATGTCGAAGGAGATACACAAACAAGTATAAACACATAAGAAAGCATATCAAGGATGATACTTAAATAATGAAATAAAACAAGTATTAACACATAGAGAAATATGTCAAGAATAACACATAAAGAATCGAACAACGAAACAAGTGTTAACACATAATAAAACAAGCATTAATGCGTAAGAATAACATGTCGAATATTACACATGAGTAACATACATGTTTAAAAGAGCATAAATAAGTAACAAATAAAGTATCATGTAGTAGTCCAAGCAAAGCATACGAATAAGGTTCTAAAACTATAGACTAGGCTAAAGCATTCCTACTTTTCCTAATTCCCTATAGTTATGGCTCTGATACCAATCTGTCACACCCCAACCAATGGCGGAAACATCGGGATGAGACGAAGTGTGAAGATTGCTCGAGACATCATAATGCTATTTGTGACAATAATTTAATAATCCAAATTTCATTTCCAAACTTCAAGTAGTCATCAATACAAGATCCCAAATAACAACAAGTTTAATCAAAATAACAAACCAACATAACCAAAATTCGATACAACATATTTAAATCTAACGTCTAAAGTGTGTATCTAGGCATCGTGCTACCTCTTTCATTTCATCATCATCAACCTGTAACATGTTTAAAAATACTATTCAATGCAAAAGCAAAGGCGAGTATACAAGTTTGGTACATACATAGCATAAGATAAAAGTGTGAACAATCCCTCATAGCAAGCATGCGATTCAAGATAAACATTAAATATGGCATGTGTCTAACATATCAAACCAAGAAAACGCAACTTGCTCATGACATAACCAAAGTTTCAGTAGAGGCGGGTCGTTAATCCTATAGCGCTACATATGTCAAGGTTTGGCTCGTACGAAGTTAATGATAAGTTCTACACATAAGAATCACCCAAATTTAAAGTATCAAGCCATCACATATACAAGCATGTTATAGGAATGTTCATGTGTTTAGACAAAAGTTCATGTGTAAGTTTCAATAGGTAAACATGTTACACCCCAAAAGTGCTAAAAGTAAAAAGGGGGAATACGAGTATACTCACAAAGTTTGCATATGTTTTCCGATTATCCAATTGTTGACGAGTAGAGATTTAGAGTCCGAATGTATAAGGGTTAAAGTTCAAGTATGTTTAGAGTCGAGATTCGGTGTTTAAAACAACATAAAAATAAGATATGAGAATAACATGGAAAATAATCATTTAGTACATATGATGCTTGTTCTTGACACTAGGAAACTCGAAGGAGTTTAGATGTTTTCATGGAACAAGGTTCCATTAGAATCGTGACAAGTTATCATAGTCTAGGATGATGTAATCTAGTACCCCGACATATGAACACTAGTTCATCATCAAAGATTCGATTATTCGAATAATATATTTAGGTTATATAATATATGTCCAATAGTTCAAGCATGAGGTAGAAGATTAAATCTTCATTTTGGTACCTCTAAATGTCATAGAAGTCATGTAGGAGGTAGGAAGATCAAGTCTTCCATTTAGGCACCTCTATGTGTTCACCACTACACTTGATGTAAAAAAAACAACCAAGGAGGGTCATGAACATACAATAAAGAATAAGAAATATACACACTAACTAAGAGAAATCATCAAATCATGTGAGGATTGTATGTTTGGACAACCCAAGTTGTTCCATAATCACTCATGTATCAAAGACAAAGTTTGACATGACTTGTGGGTTAAAAACCCTAAACAAAACACCAAGTTTATGAGGTTTAATCCTCTGATTTTAAATGTCTCAACCTTGTTTTTAAGCTTAACCAACCATGGGATAAGTTGTAAGCATTAGGACATAGGTATGAGATGTGTTAGACACAAGTTGCATAGGTTTAAACAAGTTTTTGATGAACACAAAAACAAACAGAAAGTTTATGGACTATTTCGGGGCATTTCCAGGTCTGATTTCTCCAAGGAGAAGTCTAGGAATCGAACCCCATGATTATACAAGCAAGTAGGAAAAAGAATCGAGTGAATCGGATAAGAATTGAGTGAGTTATGCTCATTTTCGTGAAGGGGTGTCAATCTACTCGAACCCTTGCTTTCAGCTACGGTTTGGTGGATGTTTTGTGAGTTTTTAGGGTTGAAAAAGTGGTAGGGAGGCTGGTTATAAGTGGTATTTATAGGGGGAAGGATTAGGGTTTCAATGGGTTGGGCTTTGGAAGTGTTTAGAAGGGGTTACACCTTGAAACTAGCCCACAAAACCCAACTATATGGGGCTGAATTTTGCTGAATTGGGCTGCCATATTTCTTTATTTTTTTTATTTTTTTAAAACATTATAATGAGTAATTTTGTTAATTAAGTTGTGTAATAATGTGCAACAATGCTTCCCCTAACTTGTAACAAGGTGAAATATGAAATAAAACAAGATTTAACTAGGTAAAAAGTGTAATGTACAAGTTTTATTTACGTAGCAAGTTCCGTATTTTACAACGATTACAATGAAAGAATGGTTATAAGAACACAAGATTTCCAAAGTTAGAATTTCACGTAAGGTTTCTAAATGTAGGAAGTTTGAAAACGCAGGGCGTTACATAAGCATATCCTCCAGTGTCTGGATTGTTCTTTCAGATTGACCATCCGTTTGCGGATGATAAGCTGTGCTCAAATTAAGTTGAGACCCCATAGCAGATTGCATGGTTCTCCAAAAATGAGAAGTGAAACGAGCATCTCTGTCAGAAATGATGCTCAAAGGAACACCATGTCGAGCTACAATTTCATCTACGTAGATTTGAGCAAGTTTGTCAGCCGAAAAATCCTCACGGATTGGTAAGAAATGCGCTGACTTTGTAAGACGATCCACGACTACCCAGATGGCATCGTGACCTTTCTTTGTGCGCGGAAGTTTAGTAATGAGATCCATAGTAATGTTTTCCCATTTCCAAACTGGGATCTCCGGTTGCTCTAATAATCCGGAAGGACGCTGATGTTCAGCCTTAACCTTGAGACAAGTAAGGCATTTGGATACGTATAAGGCAATGTCTTTCTTCATACCAGGCCACCAATACTGAACACGAAGATCCTTATACATCTTATCCGAGCCAGGATGAATAGAATAACGATACTTATGGGCTTCATCCATAAGCAAGGTACGAAGATCATCTTGGCTTGGGACCCACAAACGGTCCATGAAATAGTACGATCCATTGTCTTTCAGTTCAAGAGCAGGTGTTATGTGATAAGGAAATTCCTTATCCATTAAACCTTGTGAAACACAAGCTTGTTGAGCCTGAGAAATACAGGCTTGGATATCAGTTTGAATAACAGATTGGACATGTACACAATGAAGCTTAGTACGTTCCTTGCGACTCAAAGCATCGGCTACGACATTCGCCTTACCAGGATGGTAGCGAATCTCGCAGTCGTAGTCGTTTAGAAGTTCAACCCAACGTCGTTGTCTCATGTTGAGCTCTTTTTGATTGAAGATATGCTGAAGACTTTTGTGGTCTGTGAAAACCACACATTTTGTACCATACAAGTAGTGTCTCCAGATTTTGAGAGCGAAGACAACTGCACCCAACTCCAGATCATGAGTGGTGTAGTTCTTCTCATGAATCTTTAACTGCCTTGATGCGTATGCTATGACTTTGTTTCTTTGCATTAGGACGCAGCCAAGTCCTAATTTAGATGCGTCGCAATAAACGACGAAATCATCGTTGCCCTCAGGCAATGTTAGGACAGGCGCGTCGCAAAGCTTTTGTTTCAAAGTCTGAAACGCTTCCTCTTGTTTGACTCCCCAATCAAATGGCTTGTTCTTCTGAGTTAGAGCAGTTAGAGGAACTGCAATCTTCGAGAAATTTTCTATGAAGCGGCGGTAATAACCCGCTAGACCAAGAAAAGAACGAACTTCAGTAGGGGTAGTAGGTGTATCCCAATCCTTAATCGCACTGATCTTGGAGGGATCTACATGAATACCTTGTTCGTTGACAATATGTCCTAAGAATTGAACCTCTTTAAGCTAGAATTCACACTTGGAGAATTTGGCGAAAAGTTGTTCTTTCTTTAGGAGTTCCAAAGTAAGACGGAGATGTTGCTCATGATCAGCTCGCGTCTTAGAATATATCAAAATGTCGTCAATGAAAACAATGATGAACTTATCCAAGTAAGGTTTGCAGACCCTATTCATTAAGTCCATGAAAACAGCAGGAGCATTAGTCAAACCGAATGGCATGACTGTGAACTCATAATGTCCATAACGAGTACGGAACGCTGTCTTGGGAATGTCTTCTTCAAGTACACGAAGCTGATGATATCCAGATCGTAGATCAATCTTTGAAAAGTAAGAAGCGCCTTGCAATTGATCAAAGAGATCATCAATGCGAGGTAGGGGATATCGATTTTTGATGGTAAGCTTGTTAAGCTCACGATAATCGATACACATCCTAAAAGATCCATCCTTCTTCTTTACAAAGAGAACGGGAGCACCCCAAGGTGAAAAGCTAGGACGGATAAAACCTTTGTCGGAGAGCTCCTGAAGCTGTTTAGATAATTCTTGCATCTCAGACGGTGCAAGACGGTATGGAGCTCTGGCAATGGGATTTGCACCAGGTACGAGATCAATACGAAACTCGACTTGGCGTGCTGGAGGTAGACCAGGTAATTCTTCAGGGAATACTTCGGAATAATCCCGAACGACTGGAATATCTGAAATAGACTTACCCTTGCCTTTATCTGCTGTAACATGTGCTAAGAACGCCACATAGTGCTTTCGCAGATACTTCCGTGCTTTAAAACAAGACATGATTTTGAGACCACCGGCAGGCTTCTCACCACGAACTTGTAGGATCTCGCCTGTCGACAGCGGTATACGAACAATCTTCTCAGAACATACTATCTCTGCGCGATGCTTAAATAACCAATCCATTCCCACAATAACGTCGAAGCTTCCAAGTTGCATTGGCGTGAGGTCAATAGGAAAAATGTGGTCATTAAGGTTTAACTGGCAGTTGCGTAGAACAGAATTAAGAACAATGGGTTCACCACTGGCAACCTCTACTGTCAAAGGTTTACCTAGTTTCGTTCTAGACACGCGAAGCATTGTCTCAAAAGACAATGACACAAAGCTCTTGTCGGCACCCGAATCAAAAAGAACAGATGCTGGCTGATTATTAATAAAGAACGTACCGTTCACCACCTCGTTGTCTGCTTGTGCTTCTTGTGCATTCATGTTAAAGACTCGACCTCGAGCCGGTGCCGGATTCTGGTTTGCATTCTGGTTCTGGTTGACTAGTCTTGGACACCGATTTCTGTAGTGGGTCAGATCCCCACAATTATAACATGCACCTGGTGGGTAGTTTGGTCGTGCAGCCTGACCCTGTTGTTGAGCAACCTGTTGAGCAGGGTTCTGGACTGCGTGATTCTGAGCAAACCGACAAACATCGGCAAGATGACCCGACTTCCCACAGTTAGTACAGAAACGGCACTGATATTGTGGTTGGTGGTGACTGTTGCATCGATTGCACAAAGGTGCACTTCCTGAATAGGGTTTCTTGGCTGGAGGCTGTGCAGCTTGGTTGGGAGCTGCCTGGTTAGCTTGGGCAGTCACAGCAAAATTTTGGGAAGCCTTACGCTTCCTTGACCCCCTTGAGGAACCAGAGTCCTTTCCCTTCTTGTTTTGACCTTTCTTGCTATCTTCCTTGTCAGCCGACTGTTTCTTGCCCTTGTCGCACTTCCTGTGTAGCTTATTCTTCCGAATCTGCGACTCAGTCAACGTCGCTGATAACTCGATCGCCTGACGAAGTGTGGTAGGGTTGCTACCAGTAAGGATGTCTTGTAGTGAGTCAGGTAGGCCGTCGATGTACCTTTCGATGGCCTTATCGAGTGGGGTAACCATAGTCGGGCAAAGAAGACTCAGCTCCTCAAACCTATCTGTATAAGCCCTGTGCTCGCCACTATCTTGCTTAAACACATCAAATTCTTTCTCCAACGCTCGTTGCTCATGACGAGGACAAAACTCCCTCATCATAAGAGCTCTCAGTTGAGCCCATGTCTGAGCTAGAGCAACTTCTGCACCTTGATCTCTCATAACCCCATTCCACCATGTAAGAGCCCTCTTCTGAAACACGCTCGAATAAAACTCGACCTTACGATTATCCGGACACTGCACATGGCGAAAAGTGTTCTCGATGCTGTCGAACCACTGAAGAAGCCCAGTTGCTCCTTCAGAACCACTAAACTTGAGTGGCTTAGCCTGGTTAAAATCCTTGTATTTGCATGTACCATTGTTGTTGTTGGCCTGGTTCCATTGAGCAAAGAGATTCGGAAATTGAGCAGCCATCTGCTGCGCAATAATCTCCGCCAGCTCGGCAGTAGCTATCTGGTTGTCGCGTCGAGGAGGCATTCTAGAAGAGAAAAACATGAAATGAAACGAGTGAGATGATTGGATGAAGAGAATGAGATGAAGCAAAATCAACAAAAGCAAAGATGGTGGTTATGTATCGCAATGCAAACAAGCGACGTGAAATGTCTAGTCAAAGTAAATGGGTCAGAATTAGTGTATCGCGAAGACATGCTCGCCTATAAGTGAACACTCACCCCAAGAGTTCCCAGGTAAGAGTGACTGGTCCGATTATGTGGATTTGTACGAACACTCTAGCCTTAGACAGAAAACTCAGGGTACAGGCATTCACCCTTCCAGTTCGCACGTGTTCACACTATTAACCCAAAACTTTGACGGGATTTTTGAAAGTCCAAAGAGGTTCAAAACCATATAACAGAGGGTTCAAAACCTTATAACAGAGGGTTCAAAACCTTATAATAGAGGGTTCAAAACCTAGTAATCAATCATCCTAGAACAGATGATTAATTTTCAAAGCGGATTCGGAACCGAAGTTCCCGTTGTGGTTATCACCTAAGGATAGGTGATGTGCATGTTTTAAACTCTAAACACAAGATAACTTGTGTTAGGGTCCTAAAGTTATAGTCTAGGTCAAAGCATTACTAATAACCTAATTCCCTATAACCATTGGCTCTGATACCAACTCTTCTGTCACACCCCGACCGCGTATAACATGCAACCGCGGCGGAAAACGTCGGGGAGTGTTGTGAACAGAATTAAATTGTTTCATAACCATGGCATACAAGTTGTATTTTATTTATAAACAAAGGTGTTACATTGTCTTGGAAATAGAGTACGGAAATCAAAACATAATTTAAGCTAGTTCAAACTTCATTTTTAGGCTCTAAGGCACAGGTCCGCCCTAGAATCATGATCATCGTCCTATGGAATAGCTCCTGAAAACACATGTGAAAGTAGGTACGTCAGCATAAAAATGCCTGTGAGATACATAGGTTTTGTGAAAATGGGATTCATGACTTGAGTTTTAAAGAATGTTTAATAACAGTCAGTCATGAACCTTGTAGTTTGTTTTGCTTTGTAAATCATTTGAAAAACGATAACATCAAAGGATATGTATGAATAAGTGCAAGGTTAAATGAATAACCAAGTAAAATGAGTTGAATAAGATAAGTAGTTTGTGAAAATATTGTCTTGTGAAGGATATGTTATTCATGTAAAATGCAATGTGTCTAAACTGAAATGACTTAGATAATGCCACGATATGTAATATTATACAAACATTTATATATAGGAAGTACCAGCGGCGTATCCACCATGTTTGTATCATATTACATACGCCACGTTACTTAAATCATTTACCCAAACCAATCCACCATGTAAATTGTTCATGTGTAACCCAAATGTCAAGTGTTTATGTTCAAGTGTAAACCACCAAATGTATATGTCAATGTCGACGTGTTTATGTCCAATGTAAATCATGTAATGTGAAATCCCAAAATGTATCATGTATGGTAAGCGAAATGTATCAACTTAAACCATATGCACAAAACAAGTCGTTGAAGTAAAACGTGGTTTAAATCAGCGTTATGTTCTGCGGGAAATGCATGCTCTATTGATATTAACATTTATGCGGTATTGTAAACTATGCATACATCCAAGCCTTGAGACTGCGGCGATAAACCCTTAAACAAATTAAAGGTTTATCTAAGTTATGTATATCGAATTCGGTCATTCCTTCCAGTCCTATCAAATCCAGGACTTCAGGAATGGGAGTTGTCAATTCCTATGGTACCACTACCTACTAACGAACGGCGTAGCTAATGTTAATGAATGTATTGTCCCATGTTAAACAAACCAAATGTCATAACAAAATGAAGGCATGTGCCCATATGCTGAGTAAACATATGCAGCAGAAATGTTCATGTAAATCAATGTGTCCATATGCTGAGTAAACATATGCAACAGAAATGTTTATGTAAATCAATGTGTCCATATGCTGAGTAAACATATGCAACAGAAATGTTTATGTAAATCAATGTGTCCATATGCTGAGTAAACATATGCAACAGAAATGTTCATGTAAAACAATGTGTCCATATGCTGAGTAAACATATGCAACAGAAAATGTAATGTAAATCAATGTACTAAGTACGCACACAATGGGCATACATAGCATAAAATGTAATGAAATCGTGTACTATAATGTACTAACAACATAGCAGGCATATGATGTGAAAACATGGAAAGCATGAATGTAACAGATAGGCACATGTGTTTCACCCCAAAACAGTTTGGAAAACAGTAAAAGATGGGGTTCTATGTACTCACCTGAGGTTGCTTTGTTGTTCTTGTGAAATAATCAGGTAATGCGGGAGGTCACGGAATATCAACGGCACCTAATAGGTAGCTATGTTAATATACCGGACCAATTCGGAAGATCGGATAGTACGCGGGTTCGTAAACCAAACGAGTATGGAGACTCGTGTAATATGGTTTAACAAAGCCTACATACTAAAATGAAACTTAACCTAGGTGCTTACGGTCCATCACGACCCGTTTAGGTAGCTTATGCCACCTTACGCGTCGTTCGCGTAGAACGCGTCTGGAACGCCTAACATCGTGACCACAAGGTATAACCTCGGAAGGTTATAGCTATGGTCACCTAATGTGTTTGGTCAGGTCCTAATGACCGACCAAATGGGTCGGGTTTGAAAGCATAAGCGATGGTTTAGATCGCTTACCTTACGACCCTATATAAGCACTAAACTAAAAGTGACGAGCTAAGCATGTTAGAACATGCTTAACTAAGTTTGAAAACAGGTTTGACATCAAAACAAACGGCTTTGATGCTCACGAGTAGTTTGGTTACAAAATATGCAAGAATGCACATTTTGGCCGAAACTACGACTCGTCACTGAGCCTAGATAACGTGGTGATCAGTAGGTATGGTCACCATGGACCATAACCATCGTGATCACGCTCACGTTATGAAGTTCCATGAACTTCGCATCGACCATAAGCTGGTCAATGCAGAAAGTCAACAAAACGTTGACTTTCGGACTCGAAAAGCGAATAAAAGAGCGAAAGAAGACTTACGGAGGGTCCCCGAGTGCAAATCAAGACCAAATAGCTCAGGTATGAAACAATGGTTTCAACTTAGAGCTCTAGATCTGATTTTGTGGGTTTTTACTCAAATGGGGGGGTATTTATAGGAAAGGTGGAACCGTTAGGATCGTTTTATCGTATATCGTGCCTTGATCTCGTGCGTACATGTGTCCAGGGGTTAGATTCAGTGAACTTGACCCTTGGCCCTTCATTTGGGTGAAAAGGCATCGCCCTTTGATCGAACGAAAGGCCAGATTCTGCATTAAATGCAAAATCTACTGTCAGACATGTTCACGCGGCCCGCGTGAAAGTGGGTGCAGGTCTTACGCGGGTCGCCTAGCCCCGTCTGATCTGCACCACTTGCAGAATTTACGTATTTGGCCCCTGTTGCGTTTTTTAGCTATTTCCAGCCCTTTTAAGACCTGTAAAGCCATCTTTAAGGCCCTAAAATGATGCCTAAACATTGTGTACATGAAACATGCCCAAAAATATGTCGGATGTCGGTTCGTTTGGCCGTACGCTCGCGATGTTCGCTTAATTACGACGGAATGCGCATAAGCGTGAAAGACGATCCAAATGACGCGACGAATGGATTTTTCTTATGCCAAACACTAAGGCATAATATAAGGATGCTTACATAAATTTTTGGATGTCCGGATGTATTCAGAACGTAAGTTATGCGCGAAAGTGCAAACTTATGCACTTTTTGACACTTTTAGTCCCTGAATGATCCAAAAGTTTGTTTTATCATACCAAACCCCTCAAAGCCTATTTCTAAGCTATGTAAAGGATATTTATGGTATGTTTAGCTTATGGACATGTTCCGGAATGTTCGTTACAGTTCAAATTGGCATACTTTCGCAGTTTGTCAAGTTTAGTCCCTGTAAGCGAATTAACTTGTTTTTGCTATACCAAAGCCTTCAAAACTTATTTCTAAGTTATGTAAAGGTTATTTAAGGTATGTTGAGTATATGTTGATGTTCCAGAGTATTTGTCGCATTAAACTGAGTACGTTTTCGCACTAGTTAACGTATAACTCTCCAGAAAGCGATGTAGAGTTTGAAATTGAACAAAAGTCAAAACACGAAAAATGTAAAACACAATGAAACAAACATTGGGATCAAATTACATTATTTTATTGATAATAGAACTGTTCACAATAATTATAAGCACAAATATTACACATACCATAAACATCCTTCACATAGCTTAGAAATAGGCTTTGAGGGGTTCGGTGTGCTAAAATAAACTTTTGGGTCATTCAGGGACTAAAAGCGTCAAAAAGTGCACAAGTTTGCACTTTCGTGCATAACTTACGTTCTGAATACATCCAGACATCCAAAAATTTATGTAAGCACTAAAATATTTTATTTTAATGTTTGGAATAAGAAAAAACCATTCGTCACGCAATTTGGATCGTTTTCGCGCTTATGCGCATTCCGTCGTAATTAACCGAACATCGCGATCGTACGGCCAAACGAACCAACATCCGGCATATTTTTGAGCATGTTTCATGTCCTCAATGTTTAGGCATCATTTTAGGGCCTTAAAGATGGCTTAACGGGCCTTAAACGTGTCAGAAATGGCCTTAAACCACAACAGGGACCTAAACTGTCATTTCTGAAACTTATTTTCTGATCTGGACTCCCAGGCGGGGCGCGTAAGCCCTGTCTAAATCTTCATGCGTGCTACGCCAGCCCTGCAGATGCAGAAACTCGTTTTTCTTGCAAAATTTGGCCTTTCAAGCACCCAAGGGGCAATGCCTCTTCACAATCTCTGGGGTTAAGGTCATATTTTGATACCACAACATCTTGACAAGTGTACGAATGAGATCAAGGCACGATATTCAAGAAACCATCCTAACGGTCTTGCTTTTCCTATAAATACCGCCCCCCCCCCCATTTGTGTTAAAACCCACAAAATCTGATCTAAAGCTCTAAGTTGAGGCCTTTGCTTCATACCTGAGCTCCTGGATCAAGATTAGCTTTCGGGGACCCTTCGTAAGTGTTCTTTCGTTCTTTTAATCGCTTTCTAGTCCTAAAGTCAAACTATGTTTGACTTTCTGCGTTGACCAGCCTATGGTCAACATGAAGTTCGTTTGAACTTCATAACGTGAGCGCGATCACGATGGTTATAGTCTCTAATGACTACACCTACTGATTACCACGTTATCTAGGCTCAGTGACGAGTCGTAGTTTCGGCCAACATGCGCATTCTTGCGTATTTTGTAACCAACCTACTCATAGGTATCAAAACTGTTTGTTTTGATACCAAACCTGTTTTCTAAACTTAGTTAAGCATGTTCTAACATGCTTAGCTCGTCACTTTTAGTATAGTGCTTATATAGGGTCGTAAGGTAAGCGATCTAAACAATCGCTTATACTTTCGAACCCGACCCATTTGGTCGATCATTAGGATTCGACCAAACACATTAGGTGACCATAGCTATATAAGGAATAACCTTCCGAGGTTATACCTTATGGTCACAATGTTAGGCGTTCCAAATGCGTTTTACGAACGATGCGTTAAGGTAGCATAAGCTACCTAAACGGGTCGTAATGGATCGTAAGCACTTAGGTTAGGTTTCATTTTAGTATGTAGGCTTTGTTAAACCATATTACACGAGTCTCCATACTCGTTTGGTTTACGAACCCGCATACTATCCGATCCTCCGATTTAGGTCCGGTATATTAACATAGTTACCTATATTAGGTGCCGTTTGATATCCGTGGTCTCTAGCATTATTTGGTTGTTATACAAGGATTTCAAAGCAATCTCAGGTGAGTACATAGACCCCTCTTTTACTGTTTTTCCAAACTGTTTTGGGGTGAAACACATGTGCCTACTTGCTACTTTCATGCTTTCCATGCTTTCATATCATATGCTTGTTATGTTCAATAGTACATTTATAGTACATGATTTCATTACTTTCTATACTATGTATGCCCATTGTGTGCGTACTTAGTACATTGTTTTACATTACTTTCTATACTATGTATGCCCATTGTGTGCGTACTTAGTACATTGTTTTACATTACATTTTATGCTATGTATGCCCATTGTGTGCGTACTTAGTACATTGTTTTACATTACATACCATGCTATGTATGCCCATTGTGTGCGTACTTAATACATCATTTTACACTACATTTTATGCTATGTATGCCCATTGTGTGCGTACATAGTACATTTATTCATCACATGCTCACATTTTGTTATGACATTTGGTTTGTTTAAATTATACAATGTACATTCATTAACACCGATCATGCCGCCCGTTAGTATGTAATGGTACCATAGGACTTGACAACTCCCATTCCTGAAATCCCGGGTTTGTTTAGATTGGAAGGAATGACCGAATACGATAAACATAACACATATAGACCATTAATTAGTTTAAAGGTCTATCACTATAATCACAAAGGCTTGAATGTATGCATTTTCACAATATCGCATAAATGTTTGTACCAGTATAGCATGCAATTTTTCCACAAAATATAACTTTGACTTAAACTATGTTTAATTCAATACCATGTTTTTGTGCATTTTTACCTATGGCCTAGTTGATATATTTCACATGTCATACATGATATTTTGGATACACATTATATGTTTTACATTACACATAAACAATCTGACATTGATATACACATTTGGTGATTTACATTAGACATGAACATTTTGATATGGTTTATACAATAACACTTGACAATTGATTTATACATGAACAATTTACATGGTGGTTGGTTTGGGTAAATGGTTTGAGTAACGTGGCGTATGTAATATGATACAAACATGGTGGATACGCCGCTGGTACTTCCTATATATAAATGTTTGTATTATATTACCTATCGTAGCATTATTTGAATCATTTCAATTTGAGACATATAACAATTTATACAAATAACATACTTTTCACGAGACATTGACTTATAAACAACTTAGCTTATACAAACTCATTTTACATGGTTATTCATTTAACCATACATTATCATTTTATTTATACACATCATCTGATCTTATCGTTTTTCAAATGATTTACAAGACAAAGCAAATTACAAGGTTCATGACTAAACATTTTCTCAAACATAAGTCATGAATTCTGTTTTCACAAAACCTATGTATCTCACAGGCATTTTTATGCTGACGTACCTATTTTCACATGTGTTTTCAGGAGATGATGCATAGGACTTATCCAGACGTACTTAGGCGGACCTGTGCCTTAGTGACTTAAAACGAGACAAGAACTAGTTAATTTATGTTATGTACTATTTGGTTCTTGTTTAAAACAATGTAAACTTTCATGTTTGATTAATAAAACGAAACTTCAATTGCCATGGATTTGAAACAAATAATTCTGTCTCAACACTCCCCGACGTTTCCGCCGCGGGTGCATGTTATACGCGGTCGGGGTGTGACAGAAAAGTTGGTATCAGAGCCAATGATTATAGGGAATTAGGTTATTAGTAATGCTTTGACCTAGACTATAACCTTCTAGGACCCTAACACAAGTTTTCTTGTGTTTAGTTTTAAAACAATACCGTCACTTATTCTTTGGTGACAACCTCAATAAGAACATAAATTTCTATCCCGCTTTGAAAACTAATCATCTGTTCTAGGATGATTTATTATATGGTTTTGAACCCTTTAAGTTTTCAAAATCCCGTCAAAGTTGGTCTAAATAATGTGAACACGTGCAAACTGTAAGGGTGGGTGCCTGTACCCTGAGTTTTCTGTCTAAGGCTAGAGTGTTCGTACAAATCCACATAATCGGACCAGTCACTCTTACCTGGGAACTCTTGGGGTGAGTGTCCACTTATAGGCGAGCATGTCTTCGCGATACATTATTTTTGACCTATTTACTTTGATTAATCACCGGGGTCGTTTGTTGCTTTGTAGTAACAAACAAATGACCACTATCCTCGCTTTCATCAGATTTGTTTCATCTCATTCTTTTCGTCTAATTCTCTCACTCGTTTCCTCTCATGTTTCCTCTTTTAGAATGCCTCCTCGACGCGACAATCAGATGGCGAATGCCGAACTGGCGGAAATCATCGCGCAGCAAATGGCTGCTGCCTTCCCAAATCTTTATGCTCAAATGATTCAAGCCACCAACAACAACAATGCTCCATGCAATTTCAAGAATTTTAACTCGGCTAAACCGCTCAAGTTTAGTGGTTCTGGGGGAGCAACTGGGTTTCTTCAATGGTTCGAGAGCATTGAGAATACTTTCCGTCACGTTCAGTGTCCTGAAAATCGCAAGGTCGAGTTTTCTTCGAGTGTGTTTCAGAAGAGGGCTCTTACGTGGTGGAACGGGGTTATGAGAGACCGCGGTGCTGAGGTTGCATTAGCACAGACTTGGGCCGAGCTTAGGGCTCTTATGATGAAGGAATTCTGTCCTCGTCATGAGCTAAGGGCTCTAGAAAGGGAATTTGATGATTTGAAGCAAGACAGTGGGGAACATCGAGCCTATACTGACCGCTATGAGGAATTGAGCTTGTTATGCCCTGCTATGGTTACGCCTCTGGATAAGGCGATTGAGAAATACATTGATGGTCTTCCTGACGTAGTTCAGGATATCGTTACTAGCAGCAACCCTACTACTGTCAGACAAGCCATTGAATTGGCTGCCACTCTGACTGAATCCCATATCAGGAAGCGCAAGCTGTTTCAGAAGGGCGACTTAAGACCATCTGACAAGACTGCTCATGTGGAACCAAAGGAAGAAAATGCTGAGGTGTCCAAGAAGAAGAAGCGCAAAGCCTCTCAAAGCTACGCTGTAACTGCTCAAGACAAACAGGTTGCACCAAACCAGCCAGCACAACCTCGCAAAAGACAAAACTATGTTGGTACCGCACCTTTGTGCAACAAGTGCAACCGTCATCATCTAGAGCAAGAGCAGTGTCACAAATGTACCCACTGTGGGCGGTTGGGACATTTGATCAATGTTTGTCGTTATGCAAATCAAGTTGCTGCAAACCCTGCTGCTATTCAAGCACGGTTCCCTCCGGGGTCATGTTATAACTGTGGTGACCTTACCCACTACAGGAACAATTGCCCAAGACTTGTTAACATACCTCTAGCGCGTGGACGAGTGTTTAACATCAATAAGGCAAACATGAACAATGATGCAGCAGTGAACATTTAGTGTTTTGTATTTCCTTAGTTGCTATCTTTTGACACTTCAAGACAATTCGGTTGTTACATAAATAATGATTTGTTGTTTTTATTTCTGCAAAATTTATGCGTTTATGTGAATGCTTGATGCAACCTTATGATGTCAACCCAAAGACAAACTACTCGTGCGGTTCTGTCATTTTATGATCACTTGTGATCTCCCCAAGAACCTTAGACACTCGTTTCTTTTAAGAAACAAAGCCAAACTCTTATTGAGAATCCCTCTATCTTTATAGATAGATCTTTAAAAATCATTAAAGTGCCAAATGAAATCCATGGATTGGATTCCTAGTGTGCTTTAAATATCCATACCTAAAGATAACAAAATAAAGAATCAAGTTAACTAAATTTGTGCTTATGAGTTTTCTTACATGTTTTGTGGTTGTATGTGATCCATCCAAATCCTCATAGAATCTTTCATATCTCATACGAGAGATTCATAATAGGATATCCAAAGATACTATCTTAAATCCTTAATGGACTTCAACATTGCAGTTAAGTCCCTCGGGTTATAAGGTATTATTCTATAATTGGACCTCTTAAATGGTCTGGTTAAACAGATTGATTTTTGAAAATCTGATTAGAAATATCATGTGATGATGTAACTAAAAAGATCCCTTAAGTGGTCTATTTAAGGAGATCATACGACGGTCTAGTTAAGAAGATCATGTGTTGGTCTAGTTAAAAAGATCGTTCGTTGATCTAATTAAAAGGATCCTTTGGTGGTCTAGTCGAGTCGCTTCATGTTTATTCGAGTGATTTTTTTCCCTACGCATTATGAAATGAACTGTGCGGACTGTGCAAGGAATTACGTAATTATGGAGGCCTGCATAATTATGGAATTTAGTGCACAGAAACCACAGGAAGCTTTGTCATGTGTTAAGACCTATAGTGACAAGAATAATGATACGGGAGAAGTCTTGGACCTCGACCAATGTCATTTATTCTCACACTCCCCAATTCTGATCTCAATCACACATCAAGTTTTCTATGATAAGTCTTCATAAGAAACGTTCTTCTGTCCATAGTTCAAAATTCCATGTTTTACTATTTACAAGGAATTCACTTTAAGGGTTAACAAATTCGCTAAGTCTCCTAACATGGCCCAGGGTTTTACTTAAGGGTTCAATGGATCTATTAGAAGGCGAAACCGTCACAGCTGTCTTCACAAGTTTCCTCTAGAATTAAATTTCGGGACGAAATTTCCTAAAGTAGGGGAGACTGTGACACCTGTGTCACTTCAACCATCAAACAAATGCCAAACCAATGAAATATTGTATTTCATACTTGGGATTTGTAAAAAATTATGTGTATCATTTGCACATATCAACTCTTGTTCGATTTTAAGCTTTAAATCGCTTTCTGGAGGGTTATACGCGCTCTGATGCGTAAAAATAACCATTTTAATCCAACGAACACTCCGGAATAGTGACATAGGCTTAACATACCTTAAATAACCTTTACATAACTTAGAAATAAGTTTTGAAGGCTTTGGTATGACAAAATCAAGTTAAATCGCTTACAGGGACTAAATTCGACAAACTGCAAAAGTATGCCGATTTGAACTGTAACAGACATTCCGGAACATGACCATGAGTTAAACATACCATAAACATCCTTCACATAGCTTAGAAATAGGCTTTAAGGGGTTCGGTGTGCTAAAATAAACTTTTGGGTCATTGAGGGACTAAAAGCGTCAAAAAGTGCACAAGTTTGCACTTTCGCGCATAACTTACATTCTGAATACATCCGGACATCCAAAAATTTATGTAAGCACTAAAATATTTTATTTTAGTGTTTGGCATAAGAAAAATCCATTCGTCACGCAATTTGGATCGTTTTTCGCGCTTATGCGCATTCCGTCGTAATTAACCGAACATCGCGATCGTACGACCAAACGAACCAACATCCAGCATATTTTTGAGCATGTTTCATGTCCTCAATGTTTAGGCATTATTTTAGGGCCTTAAAGATGGCTTAACGAGCCTTAAACGTGTCGAAAATGTCCTTAAACCACAACAGGGACCTAAACTGGCATTTCTGAAACTTATTTTCTGATCTGGACTCCCAGGCGGGGCGCGCAAGCCCTGTCTAAATCTTCACGTGGGCCGCGTCAGCCCTGCAGATGCAGAAACTCATTTTTCTTGCAAAATTTGGCCTTTCAAGCACCCAAGGGGCAATGCCTCTTCACAATCTCTGGGGTTAAGGTCATATTTTGATACCACAACATCTTGACAAGTGTACGAATGAGATCAAGGCACGATATTCAAGAAACAATCCTAACGGTCTTGCTTTTCCTATAAATAAACCCCCCCCCCCATTTGTGTTAAAACCCACAAAATCTGATCTAAAGCTCTAAGTTGAGGCCTTTGCTTCATACCTGAGCTCCTGGATCGAGATTAGCTTTCGGGGACCCTTCGTAAGTGTTCTTTCGTTCTTTTAATCGCTTTCTAGTCCTAAAGTCAAACTATGTTTGACTTTCTGCGTTGACCAGCCTATGGTCAACACGAAATTCGTTTGAACTTCATAACGTGAGCGTGATCACGATGGTTATAGTCTCTAATGACTACACCTACTGATTACCACGTTATCTAGGCTCAGTGACGAGTCGTAGTTTCGGCCAACATGCGCATTCTTGCGTATTTTGTAACCAAACTACTCATAGGTATCAAAACCGTTTGTTTTGATACCAAACCTGTTTTCTAAACTTAGTTAAGCATGTTCTAACATGCTTAGCTCGTCACTTTTAGTATAGTGCTTATATAGGGTCGTAAGGTAAGCGATCTAAACAATCGCTTATACTTTCGAACCCAGCCCATTTGGTCGATCATTAGGATTCGACCAAACACATTAGGTGACCATAACTGTATAGGGAATAACCTTCCGAGGTTATACCTTATGGTCACAATGTTAGGCGTTCCAAACGCGTTTTACGCGAACGACGCGTTAAGGTAGCATAAGCTACCTAAACGGGTCGTAATGGATCGTAAGCACTTAGGTTAGGTTTCATTTTAGTATGTAGGCTTTGTTAAACCATATTACACGAGTCTCCATACTCGTTTGGTTTACGAACCCGCATACTATCCGATCCTCCGATTTAGGTCCGGTATATTAACATAGTTACCCATATTAGGTGCCGTTTGATATCCGTGATCTCTAGCATTATTTGGTTGTTATACCAGGATTTCAAAGCAATCTAAGGTGAGTACATAGACCCCTCTTTTACTGTTTTCCAAACTGTTTTGGGGTGAAACACATGTGCCTACTTGCTACTTTCATGGTTTCCATGCTTTCATATCATATGTTTGTTATGTTCAATAGTACATTTATAGTACATGATTTCATTACTTTCTATATTATGTATGCCCATTGTGTGCGTACTTAGTACATTGTTTTACATTACTTTCTATACTATGTATGCCCATTGTGTGCGTACTTAGTACATTGTTTTACATTACATTTTATGCTATGTATGCCCATTGTGTGCGTACTTAGTACATTGTTTTACATTACATACCATGCTATGTATGCCCATTGTGTGCGTACTTAGTACATCATTTTACACTACATTTTATGCTATGTATGCCCATTGTGTGCGTACATAGTACATTTATTCATCACATGCTCACATTTTGTTATGACATTTGGTTTGTTTAAATTATACAATGTACATTCATTAACACCGATCATGCCGCCCGTTAGTAGGTAATGGTACCATAGGACTTGACAACTCCCATTCCTGAAATCTCGGGTTTGTTTGGATTGGAAGGAATGGCCGAATACGATAAACATAACACATATAGACCTTTAATTAGTTTAAAGGTCTATCACTACAATCACAAAGGCTTGAATGTATGCATTTTCACAATACCACATAAATGTTTGTACCATTATAGCATGCAATTTTTCCACAAAACATAACATTGACTTAAACTATGTTTAATTCAATACCCTGTTTTTGTGCATTTTTACCTATGGCCTAGTTGATATATTTCACATATCATACATGATATTTTGGATACACATTATATGATTTACAATAAAACATAAACAATCTGACATTGATATACACATTTGGTGATTTACATTAGACATGAACATTTTGATATGGTTTATACAATAACACTTTACAATTGATTTATACATGAACAATTTACATGGTGGTTGGTTTGGGTAAATGGTTTGAGTAACGTGGCGTATGTAATATGATACAAACATGGTGGATACGCCGCTGGTACTTCCTATATATAAATGTTTGTATTATATTACCTATCGTAGCATTATTTAAATCATTTCAATTTGAGACATATAACAATTTATACAAATAACATACTTTTCACGAGACATTGGTTTTCAAACAACTTATCTTATACAAACTCATTTTACATGGTTATTCATTTAACCATACATTATCATTTTATTTATACACATCATCTGATCTTATCGTTTTTCAAATGATTTACAAGACAAAGCAAATTACAAGGTTCATGACTAAACATTTTCTCAAACATAAGTCATGAATTCTGTTTTCACAAAACCTATGTATCTCACAGGCATTTTTATGCCGACGTACCTATTTTCACATGTGTTTTCAGGAGATGATGCATAGGACTTATCAAGACATACTTAGGCGGACTTGTGCCTTAGTGACTTAAAACGAGACAAGAACTAGTTAATTTATGTTATGTACTCTTTGGTTCTTGTTTAAAACAATGTAAACTTTCATGTTTGATTAATAAAACGAAACTTCAATTGCCATGGACTTATCAAGACATACTTAGGCGTATTTTGTAACCAAACTACTCATAGGTATCAAAACCGTTTGTTTTGATACCAAACCTGTTTTCTAAACTTAGTTAAGCATGTTCTAACATGCTTAGCTCGTCACTTTTAGTATAGTGCTTATATAGGGTCGTAAGGTAAGCGATCTAAACAATCGCTTATACTTTCGAACCCAGCCCATTTGGTCGATCATTAGGATTCGACCAAACACATTAGGTGACCATAACTGTATAGGGAATAACCTTCCGAGGTTATACCTTATGGTCACAATGTTAGGCGTTCCAAACGCGTTTTACGCGAACGACGCGTTAAGGTAGCATAAGCTACCTAAACGGGTCGTAATGGATCGTAAGCACTTAGGTTAGGTTTCATTTTAGTATGTAGGCTTTGTTAAACCATATTACACGAGTCTCCATACTCGTTTGGTTTACGAACCCGCATACTATCCGATCCTCCGATTTAGGTCCGGTATATTAACATAGTTACCCATATTAGGTGCCGTTTGATATCCGTGATCTCTAGCATTATTTGGTTGTTATACCAGGATTTCAAAGCAATCTAAGGTGAGTACATAGACCCCTCTTTTACTGTTTTCCAAACTGTTTTGGGGTGAAACACATGTGCCTACTTGCTACTTTCATGGTTTCCATGCTTTCATATCATATGTTTGTTATGTTCAATAGTACATTTATAGTACATGATTTCATTACTTTCTATATTATGTATGCCCATTGTGTGCGTACTTAGTACATTGTTTTACATTACTTTCTATACTATGTATGCCCATTGTGTGCGTACTTAGTACATTGTTTTACATTACATTTTATGCTATGTATGCCCATTGTGTGCGTACTTAGTACATTGTTTTACATTACATACCATGCTATGTATGCCCATTGTGTGCGTACTTAGTACATCATTTTACACTACATTTTATGCTATGTATGCCCATTGTGTGCGTACATAGTACATTTATTCATCACATGCTCACATTTTGTTATGACATTTGGTTTGTTTAAATTATACAATGTACATTCATTAACACCGATCATGCCGCCCGTTAGTAGGTAATGGTACCATAGGACTTGACAACTCCCATTCCTGAAATCTCGGGTTTGTTTGGATTGGAAGGAATGGCCGAATACGATAAACATAACACATATAGACCTTTAATTAGTTTAAAGGTCTATCACTACAATCACAAAGGCTTGAATGTATGCATTTTCACAATACCACATAAATGTTTGTACCATTATAGCATGCAATTTTTCCACAAAACATAACATTGACTTAAACTATGTTTAATTCAATACCCTGTTTTTGTGCATTTTTACCTATGGCCTAGTTGATATATTTCACATATCATACATGATATTTTGGATACACATTATATGATTTACAATAAAACATAAACAATCTGACATTGATATACACATTTGGTGATTTACATTAGACATGAACATTTTGATATGGTTTATACAATAACACTTTACAATTGATTTATACATGAACAATTTACATGGTGGTTGGTTTGGGTAAATGGTTTGAGTAACGTGGCGTATGTAATATGATACAAACATGGTGGATACGCCGCTGGTACTTCCTATATATAAATGTTTGTATTATATTACCTATCGTAGCATTATTTAAATCATTTCAATTTGAGACATATAACAATTTATACAAATAACATACTTTTCACGAGACATTGGTTTTCAAACAACTTATCTTATACAAACTCATTTTACATGGTTATTCATTTAACCATACATTATCATTTTATTTATACACATCATCTGATCTTATCGTTTTTCAAATGATTTACAAGACAAAGCAAATTACAAGGTTCATGACTAAACATTTTCTCAAACATAAGTCATGAATTCTGTTTTCACAAAACCTATGTATCTCACAGGCATTTTTATGCCGACGTACCTATTTTCACATGTGTTTTCAGGAGATGATGCATAGGACTTATCAAGACATACTTAGGCGGACTTGTGCCTTAGTGACTTAAAACGAGACAAGAACTAGTTAATTTATGTTATGTACTCTTTGGTTCTTGTTTAAAACAATGTAAACTTTCATGTTTGATTAATAAAACGAAACTTCAATTGCCATGGATTTGAAACAAATAATTCTGTCTCAACACTCCCCGACGTTTCCGCCGTGGGTGCATGTTATACGCGGTCGGGGTGTGACAGTTTGACTCCGACTCAGATAATTTGACAGATTTGCTCTCCTGAACTCCAGATTCCTCTCTTTTGACAGACACACTACTGACAGACTTTGATTCCTCAGATTCTGAGTCTACCTCTTTGAGTTTTCCCATCAGTGCTTTGTCAGCTATGTCTTTCAAAACTTCTCCAGTCATCTCTTTTGACACATCTATCAACTCTTCAACGACTTCTTTCTTCTCTTCAAACCTTGGGCGGGATCTGTTGGTGCAGTCATCTGTCGTCTTCGTCTGATGTCAAGTCTCAGTCTCGGAGTAGATTTGATCAAGTATGACATCACGAAACAAGATAATGAATCCTGGCCGTTTGAAGCAAGTGTGGCCGTTTGGAACAAGCCCTTCCGTTTGAGACGTGGCCGTTTGAGGTGATGTGTGTCGTTTGAATTGTGACCGTTTGAGACCTTCCGTTTGAGTGATGAGTGACCGTTTGAAGCATGTTTCAAACGGATAAGATACTAGTATAAATATCATTCAAACGATGTCATTTGTAACGATTCGGAAATTTGATACCGAGGTGCTGCCGGTATTTCCTCTCATTGTAGACGTTGTTTATTGAATGAACAAGAGGATTAAAGTGATTTTCTAGCTATTTTCAAGTTCGTTTCTTTGTTTCCGCCTCTGAAACGAATTAGAGCTCTTCTGAACGACTCATTCAGGTCGCGAAACCGATCCTACAATTGGTATCAGAGCTCAGGACGAGGAGTTCTTGCCATTTTCAGCTTGAAAATCTGATTTTCTACACCTTCTTTCTCAAAGCCGATACTTTCCACGGTCAAAATCAGCTCAAAACTTCACATTGTGTTCGGAATTGACATTTAACAAAGCCTTAAAAGTTTCAGACTGAAAATCAAAGTAAACTGATAGAAAACTGCTTGTCCGTTTGAAACTGTTCGGGAAATGATGACGTCATAGACTGTTTCGTTTGAAATCAGGTTCCTATCGTTTGAAAACCATCCAATCGTTTGAAGCATCGTTTGAAGCTGCTGTCCGATCGTTTGAAGCTGCTGTCCATTTGAACAACATCCTGTTGTTTGAACAGATCATTACCGTTTGAAACTGTTCCGTTTGAAAGTTCATCGTTTGAACCAACTTTCGTTTGAAAACGTGTGTTCCGTTTGAAAGCGAACTGATCGTTTGAAATAGTGTACCATTTGAAACTTTATTGTCCGTTTGAAAGTTGTTCAGTGTGTTAAATATGGATTCTGAGTTTTATAACGCTTTTGCAACACCAATGTCAGTGACTCAAAGTGCTATGATTGAAAATGAAACCGGAACATCTCAGAAACCACCCAAACTCATGGATATTGATGATTATAACGTGTGTTCTGAACGTTTTGGAAATTGGGTCGAGGCTTACCATCTAGATGCGTGGGAACACACTGAAGAGCCGTATGTTAAGCCCACAAAGAACGATGTTGTGAATGGTACTCCGTTAACACTTAGAGAGATGAGTACTGCAGATAAAAAGAAATATTGAGATGAGAAGTTGATGATGAGTCTGCTTCAGCAAGCGATAAAAGAAGATATTTTGATACTGCTTCAATATGATGGAACTGCACATTCGATTTGGACAGAGTTGGAAGCAAAGTTTACTGGAAGTGACGATATGCTTAGGAATAAGATGTCTCTCATGAAAAAGGAATTTGATTTATTTAGGGGATTGAAAAATGAAAGTACCAAGCAAATAATTGATAGATATTGTAACTTGGTGAGAAATATGACGAAACTTGGTGTTAAGAAAGATACTGATGAATTGATTGAAAAACTTGCAGATGCGCTACCATATGAAACATGGGGAACATTTCTGATGATGCTGCGGTCAAACAAAACAGATTATAAGAAAATGACACTGGGAGAGTTTATCAAGCATCTGGAAGCTCAGGAGATGGAGCAGAGGAAGATCGCTAGAATGAAAAACTATGATGGAAAACAGGATATCAGTTTGTACTATAAGAGTGGTGCTACTGATTCTACAAAGTATTCTCCAAAGATCGAAACTGCTTACAGTGTTAAAGATTCTCCTGAGAAGAAGGTATCTCAAGGATCAAACAGCACAAGATTTTCATCATACGATCCTAACATCTCTGTAACAAAGAATGGTAGAAAACTTCAGTGTAACATTGTGTTAAGCCTTGAAAATGATCAAGACTACACTGAAGAAATTGCAAAAAATCAAATGTCTTTGTTAGGGATGATTTTAGAGTCTTATAGTTGCTTTGTTGCAGGAAAGATCGGAAATCCAATGCTCACGAAAGAGGATTACGATCAAATCGATGCTGAGGAAATGGAATTGATGGATATCAAATGGTGTATGGTGAGTGTGATGAGACGTTCTGAAAAGTTTAAACAAATTACAGGCCGTGATGATTTTCGTGATGCAAACGTTTCAGCTTTGGGTTTTGATAAATCTAAAGTTACGTGTTTTCGTTGCAGGGAGAAGGGGCATTTCAAGAGGGAGTGCAAAAACCGTGAAGCTACCGGAGCCCAAAATCCTTTCGGAAACAACGACTATCACAAGAAGGCCATCTATCATCAAATCACACCACCAGCACAGCAACAGGCACAAACAGCTCATGGAAGAGATGTGGTTGATAGAAAGGCATGTGTTGTTAGTCAGGGAAAATATGATAATTTTACCTGGGAAAAGTATCTTCCGAAAGACAGCAAAGTGTGTTGGGCTGAACAAGATGATGAAAAGTTGGCTGAAGGTTTTACTTGGGATGATTTTTGTCCGGATCAAGATCTCATGGCCAAAGAAATGTCCAAAAACATTTCTCATGCTTTCTTTGCTAATGCTTATGATTTGAAATGTGCAGAAAGGTGCAGAAAAGTCATGGAAGCTGCTGAAGAAAGACGAAGAAAGAACAAAGAAGAGGAAGAAGAGGAAGAGAGATTGAAGATCGAAGCGAAAGCTGAGAAAAGAAGAAGAGCTGAGTTTTTACAAGCAAGCAGAAGTGTCAAAGAAGTTCCAGAATATGAAGTGAAAATTGAGGCAGAACGAGTTGAAGTTTCTAAAAAGTGCATGAACTGTGATTCGTTAATCAAACAAAACAATGAGTTGTTGCACAATATTCACAAGTTGAAAGAATCGTATGACACAATGAACAGAGAAATCAACAAATATACTGATTCGAGTGGTGAACAAGCAATGGCGATGAATACTTTGAAAGTAGCATATCTAAGACAGCTGGATGATGCTAACTTTCATATCAAAAAATGTGTTGATTTAGAATTAGAGCTGGCAACACAGAAGATAGAGACTGAGAAAGTTAAAAAGTTGTTAAACAGTTACTCATGTTCTTCTTTTGTTGTTGACAGGATTTATACCGTAGTGGAGAATTTGAAGACGTTTGAAGAAATGAAAATGTCTGAAGAAGAGAAAGCTGTGACTGAAGATGAAGGAAAGGTGAAATCTTCTGGTAAGAAATCAAGTGTGGTCTATAATAGATGTCCGCCCCCGGTCGAATATGGATTTATGCCTCGAAATCCTTATTCTGAAAGAGTCAATAAAGCAATCAATTTGCAATGGGAGTCTGGGCCGTCGGATAACTTGCCAGAAAGTATTGATGTTACATATACGTCATCAGATACTGATCATGAGTCAAAGTTGATAAAAAGTGTGGTAGATCAGGTGTTAGACAAAGATGACAGTGAGGAGTCAAAACCGGAGTCCAAACCCGAGTCAAAGTCTGGGTCAAATATGTCAACGCCGACAAATAAAAAGGACAAACGGGTTTATGATAACGAGTTTTTACTTTCGAAATCTAATTTGAATGATGAATCGGTCAAAGTGGCATATACTTTGAAAGGTTCTGACAAATTGTATTCTGACGAGAGTTTTCCAATAAGAAGTGTCAGATTTGAAATGATTCAAAAGGTTTTCAAAATAACAGAAATTAATATTTCTGAAATAAAAGATTTAAATCTTTCCGGAAAACCTAAACAATACACTTCAAGAGTTCAACAAAGAATTAACAAGAAAATGGGTTACAATTGTGGTTATAATTTCCAAAAGAAATCAAACCATAATCGTAATTTCAAAAAGAAAGGTCTTGGTTTTGTTCCACCGAAAAACTATAAAAATGAAAAAGTTTATAAACCAAAAACTGTGTTTATTTCAGGGAAAACATCAGAGGCTGAGAAAGAAAAATCATTCAGAAAGCAGACGAATTAGGAATTCCTTGCCAAGAAGCAAGAAGAACTAAAGAAGAATGAAGTTCCAAAGAAAATTGAAAAGAGAACCTGTTATCAATGCAAAATTGCTGGTCATGTGGCGAAGGATTGTCCAAAAACGTTCAAGCCAAAACAGGAAGTTTCTGGAAAAATGAAAGAGAAAGTAGTTGAAAAGACTGAACTGTCAACCCGGAAGTTTACTGGCTTTGAAAATTCAACCTTTGAGAAAGGAGAATGTTCAAAGAGTGCTTCAAAAAGGAAAGATAATGTGACAAATCAAAAATGGGTTGTGAAAGGTTCATGTAATAGTTCTGGTGATGAATCTGATTCCATAAAATCAGAGGAGCCATGTGTTGAGAAAAAGATTGAAAGGAAAGTTCCAACCATGAACGATGAAAATTTTCCACCGTTGTGTGCTGAAAATTTTATGAAGAAAGTTGGAAAATTTGAAATTTCAAATCAATTTTATTCTGACAAGAAGAAATTTGATGTTGAAAAGACTTTCAACGGAAATGTGAAACGTATCTTTGGACAAATGGTCAACGGTAAGGCCAAAAGTATCGAAGATTTTTATGCTTCCAAAGGACGTGTTTACAAGTCTGTTGAAAGAAAAGATGAAAAAGATGTGGTTACACCCAAGGAAGGTCAGGCTTGGGTGGATATATTTTTCAAAGAATAAAAACCTGACTTGCCGGAGATCCCAAGTTGGTAATCGTGGATCATGAATCGGCATCCTTCTAAATCTGTGTTTAAGGTATTGCAGGACTTGCCGGAACTCCCAGGTTTGTAAGCGTGGAGTAGGAATCGGCACCTTGAAAATTCAACCAACTGATGATAATTGGTTGAAAAACAGGTTTGAGTTGTATGTTGGTGATTATTATAAGTGATTCAGAATTTGAACTAGGTTGATCGTACAAGTGGTTGAATCAAGGTCATTAAATTGAACTTGATTTAACTATCATTCACAAGATTGGTAAGACAATATGATGAACCACAACCCCGAACTTGTTATTGATAAATCTACAAGTAGTAAAATCAACAAAACTTATTTTCCGAAAAAACCATTCTGATTAAAAAAAACTTAAATGTTTTGAAATCATTATGGGAAAATAGTTTGTTGTGAGGGGGAGTTCTGATTGTTTAAGCCAAACGGATGGAGAATTGAAGCAATTTGATATCAGTTGTCATGTTCTGTACAGTTTGTTTTCAATTTTCATTAGATGTATTTGAATTTTAGGGGGAGTAAGAATTTTCAGAAAATCCAAAAACTTTTGAAAATTTGAAAAAGATAAAAACATGATAAAACTGAAAAATGAGTTTTTGTTGCATAAAAGAGGAAATGATAGTACATCAGTGGACTATCACAACACGCTAAAGAAATGTATAGTCAAAAATGTGATAAACAATCTTACTGTGGATGTGTCAGTAGGTTTTCGTACATTTAGTAAACTGTAACGAGATATAAACCTAAAATCAAACTTGCTTATTATGTGGGTTAACAAAACTGCTTGGATATATAGGTAACCCCTGAAATCTTGTTTGAAAGGTCTCGTATTCTGAGATACTAGGTCTTTATACTCAGTGATATCTGGGGTATTATCCCGGGACTTCTGCTGTATGGAAGTACTGACCTAGTCCCCGGATAATGCTTTTCGCAAAATGCTTGAAACATAGCATCGCCCTCAGCAAGCTGATGAAACAATAAAATTGATAGTCGCTGCTGTTGTAACAAAAGATCCTCTAAAGGGGACCCACCTAAAGTCGAAGCCGTCATCTCTCTGCATATACGGAAGTATCGACCTGAGCTCTCACGGCCCTCGCACATAACCCCTTTACAGATATCAGCTGTGGTATACTCACCTGCAAGACTAAATATTGGGATCTGGATACGGGAGTATATTCAAATAGTGGGACACACGGATAAGTTTAAGTATATAAGACACTAATTGCGTATCTCGAAACAGTTGAAATCTGTGTGAAAATTTAAGAGGACAAACATACTGACAATCTAGGTAAATTGTTTAGAACTTAAAATGTAATCAAGCTTAACGGTGTTTGTGATATGTTTCAAAATCTGATATGATCCTCTTGCACGAACTCACAAAAATAGTGTCTGTAAATATTTTGTTTCTGTTTTTAATTCTGTTCAAAAATTCAAAAAGATTTTTGGTGTGTTTTATCATAAAATTTTGAAAATTCAAAAAGATTTTCGACAACTGATATTGAAAAGCAGATTTTCAAAATTCTGAGTGCTAAACATGATGAGCAATATTTGAGGGGGAGTGTTTGTTTGGAATTTAATTTTTCCATAATCTAGCCCTAAATTGGTTCATCTGGTTGAAAGATCTGTAATTTTTTTAGAGATTCTGAATAGTGCGAGTGTTTAAATTTGAGATATGTATGTGAGAGAAATTTACTTTGAGGTAGAGTTTTTGCAGGATAGGATGAAAAGTTGCTAGTCGGAAAGCCAGACAACGATCCTAAAGCTGATGATGCTGATGATCTGAAGAAATGCCAGCATATCGCAAAGGGGAGTTTGAAGACCTGCAAGAATAGACTGAGAGTGAAGCTCAGAAACAGATCAAGACTGAAGATTGTGAAGACTCGACACTTCAGACTCGTCAACATCTGAGGGGGAGTCTGTTGGTGCAGTCATCTGTCGTCTTCGTCTGATGTCAAGTCTCAGTCTCGGAGTATATTTGATCAAGTATGACATCACGAAACAAGATAATGAATCCTGGCCGTTTGAAGCATGTGTGGCCGTTTGGAACAAGCCCTTCCGTTTGAGACGTGGCCGTTTGAAGTGATGTGTGTCGTTTGAATTGTGACCGTTTAAAGCATGTTTCAAACGGATAAGCTACTAGTATAAATATCATTCAAACGATGTCATTTGTAACGATTCGGAAATTTGATACCGAGGTGCTGCCGATATTTCCTCTCATTATAGACGTTGTTTATTGAATGAAAAAGAGGATTAAAGTGATTTTCTAGTTGTTTTCAAGTTCGTTTCTTTGTTTCCGCCTCTGAAACGAATTAGAGCTCTTCTGAACGACTCATTCAGGTCGCGAAACCGATCCTACAGGATCCGGTCCTTGGTTCTTCAAAGTAACCTGCAAAAGATTCAGAAATGTTAGGAGGTAACACAAATTTCACTACGCTTCCCAAAACCTCCTGCTCAGACTGGTAGTAATACACTCTAGCAGTTATTTCTTCCATATCAACCGCATTTTCACCAGAAACCTCTTCAGCAACTACAGAAACATCTTCAGTAACTGCTTCTGGTTCAGACACCATCTCATAAATCTCAACAACTTCAGCCATCATGGCCTGTCTATCGCTACCGGGGATATACTTATCCCAGCTGAAACCTGCAGCAACCTTCTCATCGTCTTAATTCACGATCAGTGCCTTTTTCGATTTATTCTCAATCTGTGGCCTCTGAACAGTTGGCTGTTGATTTGGTCGGTGATAAATCGCTTGCCTATAGTAGTCGTTAGTGAACGGGTTTTTATGATTGTTTACTTCACGATTGGGACATTCTCGTTTGAAGTGATCGCGTTCTTTACATTTAAAGCATGTAGCTTTCGACTTATCAAACCCTAACTTTTGATCTGGGCTTGATAGACTGTTCCGGCCTGTAATTTCCATGAAACGTTGAGCCCTACGCACCAAACTCGCCATACACCACTTGATGTCAATTAATTCAAGCTCTTTAGGATCGATTTGGTCGTAATCCTCCTTTGTCATGTCAGGATTACCGATCCTCCCTGCTACTAAGCCCTCATAAGCCTCAAGAACGGAAGCAAGCATTGCTATGTGCTGTTTGCGGCTGTTTCCGTGATCTTGTTTCCATTCTTTATGTTTACCGCAATGTTGCACTGAACCCCAGAAACGTACGCCTGATGATTTGATCCTTTGAGCTTTGAGGTGAAGGCTGTTCCTGAGCTTTGACATTCGGTTCAAAGTTAGCGAATGGTGAAGAATTGCCGGATTGCGAAGTGTTTGAAGAAACACTTGAAGTGTTATCAGCACTGAACCCTGTATGTATTTTTGGACTTTGATTGGTTGAAACTGTAGGGTTGCCTTTGTAGTACAACGATACATCCTGCTGCACACTCGCTTAGTTCATTTTCTTGATTTTCAGCAATTCCAGCTCGTGGGCTTCAATCTTCTCGATGAATGAGCTGAGGTTGAGATTCACAAAATCAGAATTGTTCTTCAGCATCATTAAATAAGTGCCCCACTCATCATACGGAAGTGCATCACACAGTTTATCAATCCACTCTTCATTCGTCTTTGTTATCTCCAAACGCTTCATTTCAACCACGAGATGACAATATCTTTCGATTAACTGCTTTGTTGTCTCGCCTTTAATTCCGGTAAAAATGTCGAATTCTTTCTTGATTAAAGCCTTCTTGCTTTTAATCATCGAAACACTGCCTTGGAATTTCAGCTTCAACGCTTGCCACATCGACTGAGAATTATCTTCATGTTGTAGTAAAACGAGGATGTCTTCTTTAATGGCCTGTTGCAGAATGCTCACCATCTTCTTTTCAGCCTTGAAGTCAATCTGTTCAGATTCTGTCAAACTCCCGATGCCCTTTTCCAATCCCATTCCATTAACTGGTGGTACATACTTAGCCTCTATTTTCATCCAACACTCGAAGTGATTGGCTTGCACCCAGTTTTTGAAATGCCGGACCAACCCGCATATTCATTCAAACTCATAAGCTTCGGAGGCTTTTGCGTTGTCCCCAATTCATTCTCCATGTTAACGTTCTGAACTATACTCGCCGGACTTTGCGTAGCCATCAAACCACTTCCCGCAAACAAGTTATAAAAATCTTGATGTTCCTTTAGTGACAAATTTCCAAAAATGTTTAACTTTTTGATTAACAGGTTGTTTTTATCAAAAACTTTTAACACAAACTGAGTTTCCAACACTTGATCACGTACGAAAGGGACTAAACGCTCAAAACATGATTTTCACACAAAAACAGGTCGTATAAGCGAAATCAGATTCTAAGTGTACTTATGAGCGAAACCACTTAGTGTTCACAAAAGCGAAATAGGTAATGTCCAAATGAGCGAAACCACTTAATGGACTAATAAGCGAAACCACTCAAGCGAAACCTCAACACTGACACTTGGAGCGAAACCTTATGAGCGAAACCCCTGAAATGTCACTATGAGCGAAACCTCAGGAGCGAAACCTCCAAAAATGTCACTATGAGCGAAACTACATGAGCGAAACCCCTGAAAATGACACAATGAGCGAGACCCTATGAGCGAAACCCCTGGTTTCGCTTATGCTGTATGAGCGAAACAACTCAAATACCGTATAAGCGAAACCTGTTCACGAGCCATTTTAGGTCACTTTTAAGCTGATTTTAGGTCTGAAAATCTCAAGGGTTTGTTATTAACCAGTTTTACACTAAATGTCCGAATCTCAGTCCATTTTGTCCGTCGGAAAGGTCAGAAACTCAAAAAGTGCTAGAAAAAGGCTTTGATTCGGGTCAACTAGCTCACAACTGGCTCTGATACCAATTGTAGGACCGTATTTGAAAGTCTATTGAGTCAATTCGAGCTAGCAACTACCAAAAATGCAGCGGAAATACAAAATCGGCATGAATCAAAGCAGAAATGTGTACAGAAGGAATTCACTTTAAAACAGTTTTCTCATTCAATCTTCACAAAATACACGGGCAGCAGTTCGGCTACACACTGGACATGAACGTACAAAATGAGAAAACGACTTGGGTATTTATAGGGGATGGGGTTTCGCTTATGTGACCATGTCCATATGAGCGAAACCTGTTTGTTGGGGTTTTGCTTTTATGGCACATGTCCATATAAGCGAAATATCAACATGAAAATCAAACAATTACACATTCAACCCCTATACAATACATAATTAACCAAACTAGACCCTATACATTGATCAACTAAGACTAAGACGCAGGCTTTAGACATTCGTGCACCAACAAGTTTTATGATATCCTGAAGAAGAATAAAAAATTCGAATGGGGAGAGAAGCATGAAGCAGCCTTGCAGGATTTGAAGCAGTATCTGTCAACCGCACCTTTATTGATGAAGACTGAGGATGGTGAACCATTATCCCTGTATCTTGCAGTATCAGGGAATGCAGTAAGTGTTGTCCTTGTAAAGGATCATGAAGGTCAGCAGTATCCTGTTTATTATGTTAGTAAAAGTTTATTAGATGCTGAAACTAGATATTCTCATTTAGAGAAATTGATATTAGCCCTAGTAATGGCATCAACAAAACTTAGACATTATTTTGAAACACATAGGATTCATGTTAAAACCAATTATCCTGTTAAAAATGTGCTTAGGAAACCCGAGATGTCAGGTAGAATGGCTAAATGGTCAGTAAAATTAAGTGCCTATGATCTAACATATGAACCTAGAAATGCCATAAAGTCTCAGGCTTTAGCTGACTTTGAGGCTGATTTCAGTAGTGATATTCAAAATGAAGTAGACCTAGAAGTGCAACAACTAGGAGAAAACACAGAATCCTGGACACTATATACTGATGGTGCATCTAATATAAGAGGTATAGGTTTAGGTATACTACTAAAATCGCCACAAGGGGACATATTACCCCAGGCTATTAAATGTGAATTTCCTGCTACTAATAATGAAGCAGAATATGAAGCTTTAATTGCAGGATTAGAATTGGCTAAGAGTATGAATATTAAGAATTTGCAGGTATATGTTGATTCTTTGTTAATTGCTAATCATTTTAATGGATCTTATGCAGTAAAAGGTGAAAAATTAGCTGAATTTCTTGAAATTGTCAAAAAATTAGCTGAATATTACGATGTTTTCACACTTGAACAGGTACCCAGAGAAGATAACGCTGAAGCTGATGCGTTGGAAAATCTAGGATCATCGGTCAGGATACCGGAAGGAACCCAAATACCAATATTGCATGTCCTATATCCTACGACGGATTCTCAGGATAAGGAGGTAATAATTGTTCAGGACCCTAATGATGAGTATCCCGAAGAGGATCCTAAGTCCTAGACGGCTCCGATCATAAGATATCTTAAGGAGGGAAACATCCCAAAGGATGAGAATCCTAAGGCCTTTAGAATGAAGGTATCACGATTCACTATTATAAATAATGTTTTGTATAAGAAATCTCTTACAGGTCCATATCTGAGGTGCTTGGAGGATCCTGAAACCAAAGAAGTGCTTCAGGATATACACGAAGGGGATTGTGGTAACCATACTAGGGGCAGGTCCTTATTCTCAAAAGTATTAAGAACATGATATTATTGGCCAACAATGAGGAAAGATGCAACAGAATATGCTCGAAGGTGTGACGCATGTCAAAGACATAGTAATATATTACATCAGCCTACTGAACCACTGTATCCTATTGTTTCCCCTTGGCCATTCATGAAGTGGGGAATGGATACAGTGGGAAAATTGCCAAAGGCTCCAGGAGGGAAAGTCTTCATGCTGGCAATGACCGATTATTTCTCTAAATGGGTTGAAGCTGAAGCATTTGTCCAAGTTAGAGACCAAGAAGTAGTATCCTTCATAAAAAGGAATATCCTGACCAGATTTGAAGTACCAACCGAGATAATCTATGACAATGGTTCTCAGTTTATAAGTAAGAGGACTACTGACTTTTGCAAAAGTTGGGGAATTAAAATGATCACATCTACACTGGTACATCCTTAAGCAAATGGACAAGCAGAATCCTCAAACAAGATAATTGTCAACAATTTGAAGAAAAGGCTTGGAGCTAAGAAGGGAAGATGGGCTGAAGAATTACCCTTTGTCTTATGGGCTGATAGAACGACAGTAAAAAGTGCGACTGGTCAAACCCCATTTTCCTTAGTATTTGGAGCAGAAGCCGTGATCCAACAGAAATGGTGATACCTACAGCAAGATCCAGCCTCAGGGATCCTGAGCAGAATCCCGAATCCCTTTACCGGGAATTAGATACTATTGATGAAACAAGAGATGCGGCAAAGCTAAGAATGGCAGCATATCAACAGAGGATATCCAGAGCATATAACAAGAATATAAGGACTAGAAGGTTCCAAGTTGGAGATTCGGTGTTGAGAAAAGCTTTTCAGAATACTACTAATCCTGTTGATGGGAAGTTGGCTCCGAAATGGGAAGGACCCTATGAGATTGAATCAGAATCAGGAAAAGGAGCATACCGACTCAAGAATATGGAAGGGGATATGCTACCAAGATCCTGGAATGCTATACACCTAAAGCTCTATTTCAAGTGAGTTTAGAATTTAATTTCTAACTCAGGATGGTATGAATTCTATCTCTTTCAAATATAATTCTATTTTACTTTGTTTGAACCCAGTACTGACATAAGCATCGGAGGGGTGTTAGCCAGGCTAACACCCACCTTAGTTTACAATTGTTTTGCAGTATATGCTTCGGGATATAGTTCTAGGATACACACTCAGGATACTTCGAAAGATTAGAGGATTGGACCCCTCTCTCACGTTTAAGGGATCCTGATCCCTTCACATGTTTAAAGGTATTCACCTTTCTCTCGAATTGGCCCGCCTGGAGCGCAAGTTATCCAGGGATAGTTCAAGATAGCGGGACCAGTCCATGTAAAAGTGGCTGACAATTTCGTTATTGTTGGCTATATCCTGGATCCTAAAGGTATATGAGGATTGATCACCCTTTTTGGGTTTACCCCCTGTAACACGAGAACTGTTCGAACAGTTGGAACCGGTGTTCGAAAAATTCCTAAGTGTTTAAGGACTTTGTGCACAGGGGACATTCCATCTGAGGATCGTGTAAGGCTCAAAGGATCAATTTCGGGCCTAATGTACTAAATATTTCGGACTTGGGACACCTAGATGGAAGAAGTTGCAAAAGTCTTAGAGTTTGGTAATAAGGGTTACACCCTATTCCTGGTATGATCATTCCTTTATAAACCCTATCTAAGTTATTTTAATTTTTGGAACTATGTTTGACAGAAATTTAAATATCCTGATTAGGATGTATTCTTAAAATATATTTTCTAAGTATATTTATAGGATATGTCTCAGGATATTTGGTTGATATATTCGGGATATAACACTTGGGTTAAAAGCTAAAACCGCTTTCTAATTAAACAAATGTTATCAAAACAAACATTGTAAAATGAAAATGTTTTTCGAATTGTCTAAATTTTGAAAACCCTATTAGACGGAAGTCTTTATAGTTGCCAAATATACTGATCAAGATATTTTTATAAGACATTGGGAATTATTACACTAATTTGTGAAAAATTAACGCAACAGCAAATAAATCATAAGGAGGTAATATTATCCGAAATAAGCAATACTAGTTGATAACTGAAGGCTTCGTCCTAAAACCTAGGACCCATCCACCTTTGGTTATCTAATTGTTCTAATTCAGGGAAAGCAAATTGTTCAAAGAACTTGAAAGGTAAATTGTTCAACAAACCATAACAATCAAATTTAAGAAAGAAAAAGAAAGGGGTAAGTTTTAGGAGGCAGCGCCTTCTTCGTTCATCGCGTTTTCGACAGCATCCGCTTCAGGATTAGCTTGAACATTCCTCTCAGCTTCATCATTGGCACCAGTTGGTTTTTTAACCGCTTTTAAAGACCCTTCAGCTACAGGTTTAACAGGATTGCCGCCGAGACTCCGTAGCTTTGTCTCCCAGGCGTCGACATCCTAAGAAGGGCATTCAAAGCCCAGGGCCTTGGCTTCGTGGGCCATCTTTAGCCTGGCCTAAAGAAGGGAAGTAACCACGGAACTTTTAAGGCCCTCCTAATAGGTCATCATATCTCGTTCATGTTGAGCATGGGCGGCGTCGAGATGGGCTTGGGCCTCAAGAGTAGCTTTGTTAAGGGCGGCCTGGTGTTCCTGGGTCATGGGCTTGAACTTGTCCTTGTAATGCCGAGATTTGGCAGCAGCAATCATGCCGTGGTCGGAAATGGTGACCTCGGCTTTCTTCAACTTAGATTCGAGTATCTTCTTGAGCTCACAGGATTCTTGATACAAATGAACCAGACGTTCAAGGCCCTACACCCAAAAACACAGGTATTATGATAACCAGGATATTGGTTTGACATATATGTGCAGGATGTGGAATAGGAATTTATACCTGGTTAAGAAAGGAGGTCATAAACCCGCTTGCTTCGATAAACCCATGATTCTCATAGGGGAACATATCAGAGATGGCAGGTGAATCGGTCTCTTTCCTTTTGCGAGAACTTGAACTCCGGGGCTTAGTAGCTGGTGATGGCTTGGGAATGATGATGGCCTTGGAGCTGCTGGGCTTGGATGTGGCTGTAGCTTTGGGACTAGGCTCCTTCTTGACCTGGACGTGATGGGAGTAGCTGTCTATGTCACACCCCGACCACGTAGAACATAAAAAACGTGGCGGAAACGTCGGGGAGTGTTGTAACATAATCAATTGTTTCAAATCCATGGCAATTGAAGTTTCGTTTTATTGATCAAATATGAAAGTATACATTGCTTAAACAAGAACCAAAGAGTACATAACATGAATTAACTAGTTCTTGTCTCGTTTTAAGTCACTAAGGCACAGGTCCGCCTAAGTATGTCTTGATAAGTCCTACGCATCATCTCCTGAAAACACATGTGAAAATAGGTACGTCAGCATAAAAATGCCTGTGAGATACATTGGTTTTGTGAAAACAGAATTCATGACTTATGTTTGAGAAAATGTTTAGTCATGAACCTTGTAATTTGTTTTGTCTTGTAAATCATTTGAAAAACGATAAGATCAGATGATGTGTATAAATAAGAGAACACTGTATGATTAAACGGATAACCATGTAAAATGTTTTTGTATAAGATAAGTCGTTTGTAAAACAATGTCTCGTGAAAAGTGTGTTATTTGTATAAAATGTCATATGTCTCAAATTGAAATGATTCAAATTACGCTACGATATGTAATACCATACAAACACTTATATATAGGAAGTACCAGCGGCGTATCCACCATGCTTGTATCATATTACACACGCCTCGTTACTTAATCACTTACTCAAACCAAACCATCAAGATGAAATGTTTAACAATTGTGGAAATGTTTATGTATAGTCAAATGTCTATTGTCAAATGTAAATCATGTCAACGGATATAACTGGTTTACACGGTTCAATGGTTACAAACGATTCATATAATCGAAGGGTTAAGACGGTTCACATAGTCAAATGGTTACAACGGTTAAAAATGTAGTATAATGTGTTCATATGCTGGATGAGCATATGCAACAGAAATGCAATGTAAAGCAATGTACTAAGTACGCACACAATGGGCATACATAGCATGTAATGTAAAGCAATGTACTAAGTACGCACACAATGGGCATACATAGCATGTAATGTAAAGCAATGTACTAAGTACGCACACAATGGGCATACATAGCATGAAATGTAAAGCAATGTACTAAGTACGCACACAATGGGCATACATAGCATGTAATGTAAAGCAATGTACTAAGTACGCACACAATGGGCATACATAGCATAGACACAATGAAATCATGTACTATATATGTACTATCGAACATAGCAAGTATATGATGTGAAAACGGGAAAGCATGAAAGTAACAAGTAGGCACATGCGTTTCACCCCAAAACAGTTTGGAAAACAGTAAAAGAGGGGTTCAATGTACTCACCTGAGATTGCTTTGAATTCCTTGTATAATAATCAAATAATACTAGAGATCACGGGATATCAAACGGCACCTAATAGGTAGCTATATTAATATACCGGACCAAAATCGGAAGGATCGGATAGTATGCGGGTTTGTAGGATCGTTTCGCGACCTAAATGAGTCGTTCAGAGGCGTTTTCGTCAATTACAGGTGCGGAAAACAAGTAATCAACGTAGGAATAGCTTGCAATTCACTTTAAACTCTTTCTGTATTGATTTGACAGCAATTACAATCAGTTCTCAATCCGGACCAACAACAAACCAAATGAGATCGCTCTAAGGCTATTTATAGTGGACTGGGTTTGCTTATTGGACAGGCCCAATAAGCGAACCACTCGAGCGGACCAACAACAAACCAAATGAGCGATCCAGAATGTTTGTTGTTCGAGCGATCCGCACTTGTCCGTTCGAGCGAACCTAAGACCTAATGGACCATATGAGCGAACCTAACATTCTAAACCTATACAATTTCACAATTTAACGAATATCGTGCCCAGATCTAACATCCTAAGTCTATGACTCGATACAAGACGAAATCAGCAGATGTAGTGCACCAACAGACTCCCCCTCAGATGTTGATGGAGTCGACTATCGAGTCACAACAATGCTGTGTCTTCATATCTTCAGTCTTGATCAGTCTTTGGGCTTCTCTCTCTCTATCTTCTTCTCTTTCTCTTTTATCATCAACAGACTCCCTCACTTTGAAGTTTGACATCTTTTGAGTTTATCAAGTCCAACATGCGTTCCCCCTCAAATATTGACTTTTCCTGCATAAAACTCTACCACAAACATAAGATTTATGATAAACGTTTAAGCATAAGATCATCACTTTTTACAAACCAATCAATCAATCAGATACTGATGAACCACTTGGAATTTTGACGTTTTTCTTTATCAAAACAAACACAAACACCCAAACCAACTTTTCATCATGTTTAGCACTTAGAATTTTGAAAATCAGCTTTTCAATATCAGTCGTCGAAAATCTTTTTGACTTTTCAAAAATTTATGCTAAAACACACCAAAAATCTTTTTGGATTTTCTGAAAGAAAATGAAAATGCAGAAATAAACTATTTACAGACAATATTTTTGTGAGCTCGTGCAAGAGGATCATATCAGTTTTGAGACATATCACCAACACCGTTAAGCTTTAAACATACTCAGTTCTAAACAATTTACCTAGATTGTCAGTATGTTTGTCCACTTAAATTTTCACACAGACTTCAATTGATTCGAGATAGGATATTAATGTTTTAGAGACTTAAACTTAATTGTGTATCACTCCACTTGAATATACTCCTGTATCCAAATCCCAAATATTCAGTCTTACAGGTGAGTATACCACAGATGATATCTGTAAAGGGGTAGATGCGAAACCGTGAGAGCTCAGGTCAGAACTTCCGTTCAGCAGAGAGATGACGGCTCGACTTTTGGTAGGTCCCCTTTAGAGGATCTTTTTTACAACAGCAATGACTATCAATTTTATTGTTTCATCGATTTGCTGAGGGCGGCGCTATGTTTCAAGCATTTTGCGAAAAGCATTATCCGGGGACTAGGTCAGTACTTCCATACAGCAGAAGTCCCGGGATAATACCCCAGATATCACTGAGTATAAAGACTTAGTATCTCAGAATACGGGACCTTTCAAACAAGATTTTGGGGGTTACCCATATATTCAAGAATAGTTACCCACGAATCAAGCAAGTTTGATTTAGGTTTATATCTCGTTTCAATTTACTAAATGTGCGAAAATCTACTGACACATCCGCAGTAAGATCGTTTATCACATTTAAACTTTCCAAGTCTTTAGCATGTTGTGATAGTCCACTGATGTACTATCATTTCCTCTTTTTCACAACAAAACTCATTTTTGATTTTATCATGTTTTTGACAAAATTTTCTAATGTTTTTGGATTTTCTGAAATTTTCTTACTCCCCCTAAAATGCAAACACATTAATGAAAATATGAAAACAAACTGTACAGAAACATGACAACCGATATCAAATCACCTCAAATCGCCATTTACTAGGCATAAACAATCAGAACTCCCCCTATCAACAAACTATTTTCCCATTTAGATTTCAAAACACTTAAGTTTGTTTTAATCAAAATGGTTTTTCCGGAAAATAAGTTTGATTGATTTTACCACTTGTAGATTTATCAAACAAATGTTCGGGGATGTGGTTCATCATCTTGTCTTCCAACCAGATTTAGGAAAATACAAGTACAAATTAATGTCCTTGATTTACCATATGCAATCAAATCATCTAACCACTTTGTAATTATAACCAACAAACATAAACAAACCTCTTTACCGATTGTATGATTGACGTTACCGAATAAAATTCAAGAAAGATGCCGATTCATGCTCACGCTTACCAACCTGGGAGCTCCGGCAAGTCCTGAGACTTACTGTTCATAATGTGTACCATCCCAGTCACAAACCAGGGATGGTTCAGTTTTTTCTTTCTCTGTTTTCTTCTCATAAAACTCCTTAACCCCTTTGACTTTTCGATCAATCATCTTGCCAAAGATGTGTTTTACCTTGGGGTTAAAGACCTTCTCAGCATCAAATTCCTGTTCATCATGATAAAATTGGTTAGAAATTTCAACTTTACCAATTTTCTTTTTATAATTCTCAGCCCGAAGTAATGGAAACTCCTCATCATTAACAATCGGAACTGATTTTTCAACTTTTACATCAGCTTCACATTTTGAAACAACTTGTGGCTCAACTGACTTTGTGGAATCAGTTTCATCGCCCGAAGATAGCTCCTCTGATTTCGACCTATCAGAATCATCGCTAGAGCTTTCACCAATACTCTTAACAACCCATTTCTGGTTGTCAGATTTTGCTCTTTTCTTGTAAAACTTGTTCGTACTCTCACCAATTTCAAAAATAGAATCTTTAAACAGTTTTGTTCTATCAAGTGGTGATTCGAATGCAAACACTTTCTCTTTGATTTTACGAAATACTCCCTGTTTTGATTGTATCTCATTCGAACAATCTTTTGCAATGTGTCCAACAGTGTTGCATCGGTAACAGGTTCTTGTATCTCGCTGCTGTTCGTCTTGCTTCTTCGCAAGGAACTCTTTATTTGATTCTCTCCAGAAACTTGTCTTTTCTTCTTCATCAGTTGATGTACCTGAAACAAATGACATTTTGGATTTAAAATCACGAACATATTTTTCATTTTTCTGTTTTTCTGTAGAAGTAAAACCTAATCCTTTCTTTTTGAAATTACCGTTATGGTTTGATTTCTTTTGGAAACCTGAACCAGAACTGTAATTCTTTTTCTTGTTTAATCTCTGTTGAACTCTTGAGGTGTAATATCTTGGTTTTTCATTAAGACATAAGTCTTTTATTTCAGAAATATTAATTTCTGTGAGTATAAAAACCTTTTTTATCAAATCAGTTTTGACACCTCTTATTGGAAATTCTTCATCAGAATATAATTTGTCAGAATCATTCAAAGTGTAAGCAACTTTAAACAATCCATCATCCAAATTAGATTTTGACAATAGAAATTTTCTATCATAAACTAATTTGTCCTGTTTTTCTATTTGACACTGTGTGCTTGACCCAGACTTTGACTCTTCAATATCATCACTCTCTAACACATGATCCACGACTTTCTTCATCAATTGAGACTGTTGATCAGTGTCAGATGATGTAAACACAACATCAATACTTTCTGGAAGATTAACTGAAGACTCTGACTCCCACTGTAAATTTGTGGCCTTTTTGACTCTTTCATCGTTTGGATATCTAGGCAAATATCCATTTTCCAGCGGGGGTGGACACTTGTTATAACTGACACCTTTCTTCTTACCAGATGGCGTCTTTTCAGTGTCGATTTTCTTGTCATTCTTCTTCTTGTCAGCAGTCTTTTCATCAGCACCTTTTCCAACTTCTTTCTCTTCAGTTACCTCATCGTCTTCCCATACCTTCATACTTTCAACCGTCGGATAAATCCTGTCAATAACATAGGAAGTACATGAATAACTTTTTAACAAACGATTAACTCTTTCAGTTTCAATTCTTTGAAGCTCAAGCTTTTGTTCCAAAGCAGCACATTTTTCAATGTAATTGTTTACAACTTTCTGCTTTGTCATGAACGCTCCCTGAAGTGTTTTCATTGCTGTAGCTTGTTCTTCACTCGTTTGATTGTATTGATTCATTGTTTTATTTAGCACATCATAAGACTCCTTCAAACTATTCAAGTTGTAAATCAAAGTGCTGTTCTGCTTCTTTACAACTTCACAGTTTTCACACTTCACAGGAATCTTTTTCGCATCAACTTCTTCCTCAACCTTGAATTTAGGCACTTCTTTCACCTTTTGTCTTCTCACCACCGGTACCTCTTCATCATCACTGCTCACCGGTGTCTTGATCTTTTTCTTTTTCTTCTTAGCTTTTTCATCTTCACTATCACTTTCAGCAAGCAGCTTCATATCTTCTTTATATTTTCTAGCCCAATATTCCGTATCATCATCACTATCATCTACAATCTTTGCTGTAAATGCAGTGTAAGCTGTGGTTTGATCAGGAATATAATCATCCCAAGTAAAATTTGCCCAGCTAAATCCCTCTGCTAACTTTTCATCTTCTTGATCAATCAAACACGCTTTTCCATTATCTAGAATGTAATTATCCCAGTTAAACGACTACTTTTGATTTGGATTAACCACACATGCTCTCTTTCCGGTATGTTCAATCACATCTCTTCCATGAGCAGTTTGAGCTTGATGTTTTTGTTGTTGAGATGATTGACCAACTTGATGATAGATGGCTTTGCGATAGTAATCGTTGTTGTTGTTGAACGGATTTTGAGCTCCACTTGCTTCTCGGTTTGTGCACTCTCTCTTGAAGTGTCCTTTTTCCCTGCACCGAAAACAAGTGACTTTAGATTTGTCAAAACCTAAAGTAGAAACATTCGCATCACGAAGATCATCTCTCCCCGTAATTTGTTTGAATTTCTCAGCTCTCCGTAAAACACTAGCCAGACACCATTTTATGTCCATCAATTCCATCTCTTCAGCATCTATCTGGTCGTAGTCTTCTTTGGTTAACATTGGATTGCAGATACGACCTGCAATAAAACAAGTATAAGATTCCAAAACCATTCCTAATAAAGACATTTGGTTTTTGGCAACTTCCTCAGAATAATCTTGATCATTCTCAAGATTCAATACAATGTTACACTGTAATCTTCTTCCGTTTTTAGTTGCTGAGATGTTTGGATCAAATGATGAAAATGAAGTAAAACTGGTTTTGCTGCTTGATCCAGATGATGGACTTTCAGATGAACTTTTGGCACTCATACCAGTCACAATCTTTGGAGATAGATTTGATGATTTCTCATTTACCCCAGCTTTATAATATAATCTAATGTCTTGTTCACCATCGAAATCTTTCATTCTAATCACTTTCCGTTGTTCCATTTCTTGAGCTTCGATCTTTTCGATGAACTTACTGAGCGTCAGATTGCTAAAACCTTTCTTGTTTCTGAGCATCATCAAGTATGTGCCCCAACTCTCATATGGCAACGCATCAGCAAGTTTTTCAATCAACTCCTCATTACTTTTCTCAATACTTAATGTTTTCATATTAGCAAGCAGATTACAATATCGTTCAATAATTTCTCTCGTACTCTCATTTTTCAACCCTCGGAATAAATCAAACTCTTTCTTCAGAAGTGACTTCTTGCTTTTGACCATCTCCTCACTTCCTCTAAACTTCGAACGTAACGCTTTCCAAATCGAGTACGAAGTTCCATTATGTTGTAAAAGAACCATGATATCTTCCTTCACTGCCTGTTGAAGAAGACTAAGCATCATTTTCTCATCTTTGTATTTTTTCGAGCATCGGCAGATAAATCTTTGATTGGAACAGGTTCTTCATCATCGTTCAATGGTCGAACATACTTTGTTTCTACGCATTCCCAAGCATCAAGATAATTCGCTTGCACCCAATTTTCAAATCGACCTTCCCAACCCTTATATTCTTCAATATTCATGAGTTTTGGTGGTTTTTGCATCGTGCCCATTTCATTCTCGAACATCGTATTTTGTGCTAAAGTAATCGGGGTAACCGGCGTAGCAAACGCGTTGAAATATTCCTCGTCCATTTTCAAAATTTCCAAAAAGTTCAATAATCAGCCTTAAAAACGAACCGGGATGCCACAATAGACACAAAAGCAAACTGGACAAGTCAAATAAGTGGACCGTCCGAATGAGCGAACCAAATGACCAAATCAGCGGACCGGATGATTGATCTTGGAGCGGATCGACCTTATAAGCGAACCGAGTTGTTAGTCGAGCGGACCCCAAAAGGGCTAAATCGGCGGATCAGATTGATCAAATGAGCTGACCGGATGGGCTAAATTGGAGCGAACCGATCGAATGAGCGATCCAGACAAACTGTTTTTGGAGCGGACCAAAGAGATTTGACCGAAAAAGCGGACCAAAAAGTGTTGTACGAGCGGTTCTCCTGTGGTCCAATAAGCGAACCTCAAATGTCCAAATAAGCTGACCTCCAATCGGACCTGTTTTTTCTTCGAATTTTGGCTCCAAACTTTCAAGGGTTTGTCTCTATACTATCGTGCACAATCCCTGAGATTTTCAACAATTTTCGACCGTTGGAAGTGTCTGAAACTGAAAAAGAATGTGTAGAAGACAGAAATTTTGATGTTTTTTAGCTATTCTCTGCAGAACTCCTCCTCCTGAAGCTCTGATACCAATTGTAGGATCGTTTCGCGACCTAAATGAGTCGTTCAGAGGCGTTTTCGTCAATTACAGGTGCAGAAAACAAGTAATCAACGTAGGAATAGCTTGCAATTCACTTTAAACTCTTTCTGTATTGATTTGACAGCAATTACAATCAGTTCTCGATCCGGCAGCACTTCGGTACGAGATTCAACACCCATCCAAATGAGATCGCTCTAAGGCTATTGTCACACCCCCAAACTCCACCTGCGGAGTACCATCCGCTTGAGGGCGTGATTGACCAGGATCCAGCCACCAATTATACTGAATAAATTAATTAATAACCAAAGTAATACTCACTAACCATACGATTAGCAAATATCATGTTTCGAGCTTAAAGTTTTAACTTCAAATAGTAGTAAGTAGCGGAAGCATAAGCAAAACAGTTTTAAACAAGGTTCATAGTTCATGTTTATTTAGCACCCAACACAGGGGTAGACGAACACTACACATCCCCAAGCAGCAAGCTCCTCAGTCACTGGTTACCTGCAAAGCATGCAGTAAGGTGTCAACAATAATGTTGAGCGAGTTCACTAGTTGTCCAGTTTTAATTACCAAAAACTTGTTTCACCAGTTAATTTATCCGTTTATACATGCCATGGGGAGCTACCCCAAAAGTTAGCGACTAAACTGTTGCGTTTCCGCAGGATGCCCCGATGTCAACGTTCTATCATCATTGACGGATGCCTGAGTACATTAGTTCACACCCGATCCCATACGCGGGCACGGTGTGAGGCTGGTAAAACCTAAATAGCGCTATCAACTAATAACCCGTTCGCCTGGCCCCGGCGACTAATCGGTATTATGTAGTAGGGACTTGAGTGATAGAGTTTCGTTTAGTGCCGTTTGTTGCAATCCGTATAAACAGTAATTAACTAAAGGTTCCCAATAACAAGGGAAGAAAAGTAAGTTGTATCCCTCATAAGGGGGTAGTGTTGTTTTTAGTTCCGTTTCCCAAATCACCGGGAACGCATGCTTTAAGTTGTGAACTCACCTTGGGTTGCTCGGTAGATTAATTACCCGGTCAATCACGTTGGTCACCACGTCCTAGCATGGTTACCAAATATAGGTCAAGTTGGGGTACAAGTAATCACATATAACCTACACATAGCTAACACATAGCATGCATACAAACATACATTGGGTTATTGGGCCGGCCCTAATATTTACACAGTCATTTAGAGTTCAGCAACACATAGTCCAGTTAAACAGGTAGCCCAATTAAACATGATGTGGCCCAATAACCATAGTGGGCAGCCCAGTCGAGACAAGACGGTCTCGACTCGAGAACACACGGTCTCGAGTCGCAACCAGGAGATCTCGTGTTATCATGTTTTGGTCTCGAGTGGTGCCGGTTAGGATTCGCAACCCTCAGAGGTCTCGAGTCCAGTCTCGAGTCGAGATCATGAAGTCTCAAGTCGAGACCTTGCTGGTCTCGAGTCCCTGAAGTTCGTCTCGAGTCATCATGAGGTGGTCTAGAGTCGCAACCAAAGGTCTCGACTCGCAACCACAGTTACGTGCACATAATCCTTCTAGAACCTGTCACATGTACTAACCAATAGAATTGTGTTTTTGTGTAATTGTGTACTAGCCAATAGGATATCATAAACATGTTTTGTTGTCTGATTTATAACAAAAATAGATCAAACAAGGCATCTTCAAATATTCATAACATGTTCATACCACATTCATATTGTTCATCATATTAGGGTTTTCATCATTTTATCCAAACATCTCTAACACACATCTATACCTCATTAAACCCGTATGATCATGCCAACAATCAGAATTAATTGGTCATCATGCTTGTAAACAATTCGGTCCATAACTCATAGTATAACATCATCTACATTGATTCATATAATATACAATAGCACATCCTTATGAACCATCATTGCACCTATCCTTTATCATGTAATCTATTCACCAAGTTATCATGTTTATCATACCAAAATCATGCAAGGAGACATTTAGACTAATCATGTGTATCATTCATCAAATAATCATCAACATATCAAATAGTGTGAAATACTAACCGGATGGTGTTCGAGTGTGAGAGTGTTGTGAAATCGGCCAAAGGGAACCTCCTAGCTTAGAATGTGAGCTGCTACTAGTGATCCGAGACAAGAGAAGAGAGTGATGATGCTAGGGTTTTGTTGAGAGAGAGTGAAAGAGAATGTAAGGGAATGTTGGTTGCCCAAAAATGGCAAGATTGGCTATCCATAAGGGTTATATACCCGTCTCGAGTGGGTTGAGGGCTCCCGAATGGGCTTCTCGGTTGCATGGCCCAACCGGCCCGCTTGTTACTGTTCACTCGAGACCGGGAGTGGTCTCGAGTCGGATCCTTGGGGTCTCGGCTCACTTGTAACACACACATATATATAATATACATACATACAACACATAATAACAGATAATCCATAGTTTTCATTTAATAATATACGTACACGCAATGTTAAATCAAGAAGGTTGCCCGGGAAAACCCGAAGTGTCACATTATCCCCAAGTTTTAAGAACTTTCGTCCCGAAAGTTAAGGCAGCCACTGACAAGCTAGTGTAAATGAGAACGTTTCAACGGGGTGTCACATCATCCCCCCGTTAGTTTGGAATTTCGTCCCGAAATTCGGTTGTAGCTTCAGTGCCGGAAGTTTCGTTTGGGAACAACTGGGGATACTTGTGCTTCATCTGGTCTTCCCGCTCCCAGGTAAACTCTGGGCCACGTCGCGAGTTCCAACGGACTCGCACGAGAGGGATCTGGCTACGTTTGAGGGTTTTGATCTCTCGATCCGTGATCTCAATCGGTTCCTCAGTAAAGTGTAGCTGTTCGTCGATAGAGAGTTCCTTAAAAGGAATTACGAGTGTTTCATCTGACAGACACTTCTTCAGATTAGATACGTGAAAGACGTTGTGCACCGCACTCAGTTCTTCAGGCAGATTCAATCTATAAGCCACCTTACCGATTTTCTCGGTAATTTCGAATGGTTCGATATATCGCGGATTGAGCTTACCCCTTTTACCAAAGCGTACCACACCCTTCCAGGGTGAGACTTTAAGTAGAACCCAGTCACCGACCTGGAATTCTAGTGGTTTCCTGCGCTTATCAGCGTAGTCTTTCTGACGGTCACGAGCTGCCGCCATGCGTTGTCTGATCTGGGCAATCTTTTCCGTTGTATCTACCACCATCTCTGGGCCCGTGATTTGACTATCACCGACTTCCGCCCAACAAAGAGGTGACCGGCATTTACGACCGTACAATGCCTCGAAAGGTGCTGCCTGGATGCTAGTGTGGTAGCTGTTATTATACGAGAACTCTACTAGCGGTAGGTGCTTTTCCCAATTCTTGCCAAAATCGATCACACATGCCCTGAGCATGTCTTCTAGGGTTTGGATGGTGCGTTCAGACTGCCCATCCGTTTGCGGGTGATAAGCGGTGCTCATGTCCAAACGTGAGCCAAAGGATTTGTGCATAGCTTGCCACAACTCTGAAGTAAAACGAGCGTCTCGGTCGGAAATAATGGATGTTGGCACTCCGTGCCTTGAAACCACTTCTTTTAAGTACACGTCTGCCAAGGTGGAAAACTTATCTGTTTCCTTAATAGCCAAAAAGTGTGCGGACTTGGTCAATCGATCTACTATTACCCAAATAGTATCATTTCCGCGTTGAGACCTAGGTAGCCCTGTTACAAAATCCATGGAAATTTGTTCCTATTTCCATTTCGGGATTTCTGGTTGTTGGAGTAGGCCTGCTGGTTTCTGATACTCTGTCTTAACCCTTGCGCAAGTTAAACATTTGCTGACATATGTTGCTATGTGGGCCTTCATGCCAGGCCACCAGTATGTAGTCCTCAAGTTGTGGTACATCTAATCCGAGCCAGGATGTACTGAGTAACGGGACTTATGGGCTTCGTCCATCACGAGTTCACGCAAATCTCCATAGAGTGGAACCCAAATGCGCCCTGTTACATAGTAAGCGCCATCCTCCTTCTGTTCTAATCGCTGTCTCGATCCTCGCAGGGACTCAGCCCTGATGTTTTCCGGTTTCAGTGCTTCAACTTGAGCCTTTCGAATCTGAGTTGGGAGGTTAGACTGGATGGTAAGTTGTAGCACTCGAACGCGCTTTGGTGTAGTGTCCTTTTGGCTGAGGGCGTCTGCCACGACATTGGCCTTGCCCGGATGGTACTTGATGGCGCATTCGTAATCATTCAAGAGTTCGACCCATCGACGTTGTCGCATGTTTAATTCCTTTTGCCTAAAGATATGCTCGAGACTCCTGTGATCGGTGTAAATAGTGCACTTGGTACCGTACAGGTAATGTCTCCATATCTTAAGAGCAAAGATCACTGCTCCCAGTTCCAAGTCGTGCGTAGTGTAGTTTCTTTCGTGCGTCTTAAGTTGTCGAGAAGCGTAAGCAATAACCTTCTCGCGTTGCATCAACATGCAACCGAGCCCATGGATAGACGCATCGCAGTAAACCACAAAGTCGTCAGTGCCTTCAGGCAACGAGAGAATAGGAGCACTACAGAGGTTATCCTTTAGCCTTTGAAAGGCCGATTCCTGAGCTTCATTCCACTTGTAAGCAAAGCCTTTCTGAGTGAGAGTCGTGAGGGGTTGAGCAATCTTAGAGAACCCCTTGATGAATCTGCGATAGTATCCTGCTAATCCCAAGAATTGGCGAACTTCGGTTGGAGTCTTGGGCGTAGGCCAATTCTTTATCGAGTCGATCTTAGCGGGGTCGACGTGAATCCCGTCCTTATTGACCACGTGTCCAAGGAAATGGACCTCTCGAAACCAGAAGTCACACTTCGAGAATTTGGCGTACAATTGCTCATTGCGTAAGAGTTCGAGGATAAGGCGTAGGTGTCGTTCATGCTCTTCTTGACTTTTCAAGTAGATCAGGATGGCGTCGATAAATACAATCACGAATTTGTCGAGGTAAGGCTTGCACACTCGGTTCATGAGATCCATAAAAACCGCAGGCGTGTTAGTCATTCCGAAAGGCATGACGAGGAACTCGTAATGACCATAACGAGTCCTGAACGCAGTCTTGGAGATGTCTTCATTACGAACTCTCAGCTGATGATAGCCTGATAGGTCAATCTTAGAATAGTAGCTCGATCCTTGCAACTGATCGAACAGGTCGTCGATGCGTGGGAGAGGGTAACGATTCTTGATGGTAACTTTGTTCAACTCACGATAGTCGATACACATTCGGAATGTGCCATCCTTCTTCTTAACAAAGAGTACTGGCGCTCCCCAGGGCGATGAACTTGGACGGATAAATCCTTTGTCTAACAATTCTTGTAATTGCGTAGAGAGTTCCTTCAGTTCTGCAGGGGCTAGTCGATAAGGCGCACGAGCTATAGGCGTTGCTCCGGGGGCTAGCTCGATTTGAAATTCGACCTGACGGTGGGGAGGGAGTCCAGGTAGTTCCTCAGGAAACACCTCGGGGTAGTCACGTACTACTGGAAAATCTTCAATCCTCTTTTCCTTTTCGTGGGTGTCGGTGACAAGTGCTAAGATAGCGGTGTGCCCTTTTTGTAAACACTTTTGGGCTTTTAGAAGCGAGATAATGCATGTGACTTCTCCGCCTTTGTTACCTTGAACGATGAGGGGTTTGCCAGAGCGGCGAGGAATACGAACCACTTTCTCTTGACAGAGGATCTCAGCGCGAAGTTTGGATAACCAATCCATACCGATGACGACGTTGAAGCTTCCAAGTTTGACAGGGAAAAGATCGATACTAAATGTTTGACCAGACAATTCTAGCTTGCAGCCGTGGATCACGTGCGAGGCCTCGATGTTTCCACCATTAGCTAACTCGACGATATGCTTAGAACTTAATAACGCAGGCGGGTGCTTAAGTTTCTTACTAATACGAAGGGATACATAACTAGCATCGGCTCCGGAATCAAACAATACAGAAACATAACGATCATCGAGTAGGAACTTACCCGCCACGACGTTGGGGTCATTCCTTGCTTCTCCAGCTCCAATCACAAAAGCTCTTCCTTTTGCACCATTCCCCGCATTGTTGTTTTGTTCATGGTTCCCAGCTCCCTGGTTGTTGTTGCGATTCTGATTCAGTTCAGGGCAATCCTTTCGCATGTGCCCTATTGCTCCACATTTAAAACATCCGCGGTTGTTTCCCTGTTGCTGTTGCTGTTGGGGTTGTTGCTGATTCTGCCTTGCCGGGAACTGACTTCTACAATCCTTGGCTTCATGCCCCATCTTGTTGCATCGTTGGCACTGACCTTTGTTACATGCCCCATTGTGGTGCCTGTTACACTTGTTGCACTTAGGGTAGCTTCCCCGGTAGCCACCCTGTTGCTGAGGGCCTTTGTTGTTCTCAGTTTTCCTTTGCTGGGCTGGGGCCTGAGTAGAGTTAGCATCCTTGCCCTGATTTCCATCCCACTTTCGTTTGCCATCACTAGAAGTTCCTTCCGCAATACTGATCCTTTTGGGCAACTTGCCCTCTTCCACAGCCTGGTTGGTGAGTTTGTGGGCAAGACGAACCACGGGTTGTATGGTAGTGAGGTTGGCCGAGGTCACATGGCTCCGGATTTCTGGGACTAAGCCTTTGATGTACAATTCGATCCTTCGATACATGGGTCGGGACATGTTTGGGCAAAGTGCAGCATAGTCGTTGGACAGCTTGGTGTAGGTCTCAATCTCTGACCCAACCATCTTAAGACCATAATACTCGTCCTCGAGTTTGTGGATGTCATCCCTGTGACAATACTCTTCCTTGATCATATCCTTGAAATCTTCCCATGCAGTAGCATTAGCAGTCTCCAAACCAAGCATTTGAATTTGCGCCTTCCACCAGGAAAGCGCGCTTCCCTCAAGGGTACCAGTAGCAAACTTCACCCAATTAGCAGGGGGACATTCGCAGACAGCAAAGACAGCTTCCACCTTCTCGATCCAGTGCAGAAGCCCTATGGCACCCTCAGTGCCATTGAAAGGAAGAGGTTTGCAATCCATGAAAGTCTTGAAAGTACAAACACGTGGTTGCACAGGCGCATGCTGACCTGTTGTGAGGAATGAAGCGAAATGGGTTCAGAGGTGAAAAGACGATGTGGCGGTAGGATCTAAACATCCTAAAACAACGAGCTTACCTCCAGGGTGAGCTGCGAAAGCTGCAGCCACCGTGTTAATCAGGTTAGTGAACTGAGCCTGAGTTATGTTGACGTTTCCTCGTCCGCGTCCACTCATTGTCTTCATAGCCAGAAAACATAGTATGAGTGTGATGTCGTAATATAGCGAGAATGAGATAGAAGGGGGAGGCGTATCTATCTAATTAGGCAAACTAGTACGTATAGCAGAGCAGAAAGCATAAGACAAACAAGCAAGTAAACATGGGTCCGAGCTATAAGGTCAGATAAGTCGAGTCTTGCACTTGGAGTGTAGTGTTGTCACGAGTCACGGGTTATAGTCTGGTTTTTCTCAAAAAGATTTTTCCCCTTTTTAAAACCAAGTTCACTATAACCAATGGCTCTGATACCAATCTGTCACACCCCCAAACTCCACCTGCGGAGTACCATCCGCTTGAGGGCGTGATTGACCAGGATCCAGCCACCAATTATACTGAATAATTGAATTAATACCAAAGTAATACTCACTAACCATACGATTAGCAAATATCATGTTTCGAGCTTAAAGTTTTAAGTTCAAATAGTAGTAAGTAGCGGAAGCATAAGCAAAACAGTTTTAAACAAGGTTCATAGTTCATGTTTATTTAGCACCCAACACAGGGGTAGACGAACACTACACATCCCCAAGCAGCAAGCTCCTCAGTCACTGGTTACCTGCAAAGCATGCAGTAAGGTGTCAACAATAATGTTGAGCGAGTTCACTAGTTGTTCAGTTTTAATTACCAAAAACTTGTTTCACCAGTTAATTTATCCGTTTATACATGCCATGGGGAGCTACCCCAAAAGTTAGCGACTAAACTGTTTTTCCAATACCGAACACTAGGTAACCGTTGCGTTTCCGCAGGATGCCCTGATGTCAATGTTCTATCATCATTGACGGATGCCTGAGTACATTAGTTCACGCCCGATCCCATACGCGGGCACGGTGTGAGGCTGGTAAAACCTAAATAGCGCTATCAACTAATAACCCGTTCGCCTGGCCCCGGCGACTAATCGGTATTATGTAGTAGGGACTTGAGTGATAGAGTTTCGTTTAGTGCCGTTTGTTGCAATCCGTATAAACAGTAATTAACTAAAGGTTCCCAATAACAAGGGAAGAAAAGTAAGTTGTATCCCTCATAAGGGGGTAGTGTTGTTTTTAGTTCCGTTTCCCAAACCACCGGGAACGCATGCTTTAAGTTGTGAACTCACCTTGGGTTGCTCGGTAGATTAATTACCCGGTCAATCACGTTGGTCACCACGTCCTAGCATTGTTACCAAATATAGGTCAAGTTGGGGTACAAGTAATCACATATAACCTACACATAGCTAACACATAGCATGCATACAAACATACATTGGGTTATTGGGCCGGCCCTAATATTTACACAGTCATTCAGAGTTCAGCAACACATAGTCCAGTTAAACAGGTAGCCCAATTAAACATGATGTGGCCCAATAACCATAGTGGGCAGCCAAGTCGAGACAAGACGGTCTCGACTCGAGAACACACGGTCTCGAGTCGCAACCAGGAGATCTCGTGTTATCATGTTTTGGTCTCGAGTGGTGCCGGTTAGGAGTCGCAATCCTCAGAGGTCTCGAGTCCAGTCTCGAGTCGAGATCATGAAGTCTCAAGTCGAGACCTTGCTGGTCTCGAGTCCCTGAAGTTCGTCTCGAGTCATCATGAGGTGGTCTCGAGTCGCAACCAAAGGTCTCGACTCGCAACCACAGTTACGTGCACATAATCCTTCTAGAACCTGTCACATGTACTAACCAATAGAATTGTGTTTTTGTGTAATTGTGTACTAGCCAATAGGATATCATAAACATGTTTTGTTGTCTGATTTATAACAAAAATAGATCAAACAAGGCATCTTCAAATATTCATAACATGTTCATACCACATTCATATTGTTCATCATATTAGGGTTTTCATCATTTTATCCAAACATCTCTAACACACATCTATACCTCATTAAACCCGTATGATCATGCCAACAATCAGAATTAATTGGTCATCATGCTTGTAAACAATTCGGTCCATAACTCATAGTATAACATCATCTACATTGATTCATATAATATACAATAGCACATCCTTATGAACCATCATTGCACCTATCCTTTATCATGTAATCTATTCACCAAGTTATCATGTTTATCATACCAAAATCATGCAAGGAGACATTTAGACTAATCATGTGTATCATTCATCAAATAATCATCAACATATCAAATAGTGTGAAATACTAACCGGATGGTGTTCGAGTGTGAGAGTGTTGTGAAATCGGCCAAAGGGAACCTCCTAGCTTAGAATGTGAGCCGCTACTAGTGATCCGAGACAAGAGAAGAGAGTGATGATGCTAGGGTTTTGTTGAGAGAGAGTGAAGGAGAATGTAAGGGAATGTTGGTTGCCCAAAAATGGCAAGATTGGCTATCCATAAGGGTTATATACCCGTCTCGAGTGGGTTGAGGGCTCCCGAATGGGCTTCTCGGTTGCATGGCCCAACCGGCCCGCTTGTTACTGTTCACTCGAGACCGGGAGTGGTCTCGAGTCGGATCCTTGGGGTCTCGGCTCACTTGTAACACACACATATATATAATATACATACATACAACACATAATAACAGATAATCCATAGTTTTCATTTAATAATATACGTACACGCAATGTTAAATCAAGAAGGTTGCCCGGGAAAACCCGAAGTGTCACATTATCCCCAAGTTTTAAGAACTTTCGTCCCGAAAGTTAAGGCAGCCACTGACAAGCTAGTGTAAATGAGAACGTTTCAACGGGACCCTAACTCTACAGATTGTGAAAGGGCATTGCCCTTTGGGATGTTTGAAAGGCCAATCTTAGCAAGAAAACAAAGTTTCTGTTACTGAAGGGGCCATGTGGCCCGCATCAGGATCAGACAAAACTCAGGCGGGCCGCTTGGGTATGTCTGATCTGCACATATTTTCAGAAATGGCAGTTTTGGTCCCTATTGCATGTTTAAGCCATTTCCGACACTTCTAAGGCCCGTAAAGCCAACTTTAAGGCCCTAAAATGATGCCTAAACATTGTGGACATGAAACATGCTCAAAAATATGTCGGATGTTGGTTCGTTTGGCCGTACGATCGCGATGTTCGGTTAATTACGACGAAATGCGCATAAGCGCGATAAACGATCCAAATGACGTGACGAATGGATTTTTCTCATGCCAAACACTAAAATAAATTATTTTAGTGCTTACATAAATTTTTGGATGTTCGGATGTATTCAGAACGTAAGTTATGCGCGAAAGTGCAAACTTGTGCACTTTTTGACGCTTTTAGCCCCTGAATGATCCAAAAGTTTATTTTAGCATACCAAACCCCTCAAAGCCTATTTCTAAGCTATGTAAAGGATATTTAGGGTATGTTTAACTTATGTACGTGTTCCAGAATGTTCGTTACAGTTCAAATTGGCATACTTTCGCAGTTTGTCAAGTTTAGTCCCTGTAAGCGAATAAACTTGTGTTTGTCATACCAAAGCCTTCAAAACTTATTTCTAAGTTATGTAAAGGTTATTTAAGGTATGTTAAGTATATGATGGTGTTCCGGAATATTTTTCGCATTAAACTGAGTATGTTTACGCACCAGTTTGCGTATAATTCTCTAGAAAGCGTTGTAGAGTTTGAAATTGAACAAGAATTGATATGTGCAAAAGATACACATATTTATTCAAGATCCCAAGTATGAAATACAATATTTCATCGGCTTGGTATTTGTTTGATGCTCGCGGTGACACAGGTGTCACAGTCTCCCCTACTTTAGGAAATTTCGTCCCGAAATTTATTCGTAGGAGTCTATTTGTGACTCTGTCAAATAACCATCAGCGATATGCAAGGCGATATCCTGTCATTTCCTTAACGGAGACTCTTTAGAAATGGAAATGAAGGAAAAATCAGGGATATTCATTTCCCTTCGATAGAAACGAAAAATGCACAGAATGAGTCATTTTCCTTAATGAGTATCCTTTAGAAACGAAAATGCACGGAATGAGTCATTTTCCTTAGTGGGTATTCTTTAGAAACGAAAATGAACGGAATGAGTCATTTTCCACAATTTCTTTAGAAACGAAAATGAACGGAATGAGTCATTTTCCACAATTTCTTCAGAAACGAAAATGAACGGAATGAGTCATTTTCCACAATTTCTTCAGAAACGAAAATAAACGGAATGAGTTATTTTCCACAATTTCTTCAGAAACGAAAATGAACGGAATGAGTTATTTTCCACAATTTCTTTAGAAACGAAAATGAACGGAATGAGTCATTTTCCACAATTTCTTCAGAAATGAAAATAAACGGAATGAGTTATTTTCCACAATTTCTTTAGAAACGAAAATGAACGGAATGAGTCATTTTCCACAATTTCTTCAGAAACGAAAATGAACGGAATGAGTCATTTTCCACAATTTCTTCAGAAACGAAAATGAACGTAATGAGTCATTTTCCACAATTTCTTCAGAAACTAAAATGAATAGGGTTAACTCTAGATACACGACAAAACTTGCTGTGGTTTCTGTGCACTAAATTCCATAATTATGTATGCATCCATAATTACGTAATTCCTTGCACAGTCCGCACAGTTTGTTTTGTAATGTTTTGGGGAAGAATATCAAATTTGTGATGAGGGTGACTAGACTACCATAGGGTCCTTTTAATTAGATCGACAGATGATCTTTTTTTAACTAGGCCACCAAGGAGTCCTTTCAGCTATATCATCGCATGATATTCCTAACCAGAATTTTGGATCAATCTGTTTAACTATTCCACTCAAGGGGTCTAATTATGGAATAGTACAATATAATCCAAGGGTCTTTACTATCACGTAAAAGCCCATTGAGGATTTAATATAGTACCTTTGGATATCCTACTATGAATCCCTTATACGAATGATATGGAAGATTCTACGAGGATTTGGATAACAAAAACTTGGATTACACCAATAACATAAAAGGGAACACATAAGCACATAATCACATAGTTGTTCAACTTGGTTATTAATTTGTTATTAACTTGTTATCGATTGAAAATGGATATGAAAACCAGTAGATGGACTTCAATGTCCCCTGGGATCTATCTAAAAAGATAGGAAGATCTTCCAAAAATTCGATTTTTGTTTCCAAAGAAACGTAATATTCGAATTAAGGAACACATCAATTTTTGGATTTATGGAAATACCTTAGGTACCCTATTAATGATTTATAGTGGTACTTTGGGTATTCGTTCAGTGTTGTAACTTGCGCCTTGTACTTCGTTTCCTTTAGAAGAAACGAGTACTTAGGAACTTCATGGAAACGCAAGAGATAAAAAATTTGGGTGGTAGTTTGCTTTTCAAGGAATACGATTCCTTAGTTGTCGGTATTGTAAGGGATATGTTCTTTATACATACAACCTCATAATACATTGCAATGTAAATAAAAGATTTATTTATAAACAATGATAACAACTGTTTCATGGACCTTGACAATAAAAGAAAATAATACACAAGACATGATTATTTCTAAAGGGTGTTGTCTTCTAGTCGGTCAGATGCTCATCACTGTGTTGGATTAGCATTAGCAAGCTTTGGGCAATTTCTTTGGAAATGACCCATCTCGCCACAATTGAAACAAGAACCTGGTAGAAAATGACCTTGAGAAGGATTGTTGCCAGCTTGGTTTGGTGCAACTGCAGCTCGGCAAACCTTTGCTGTGTGACCTTTAAGTCCACAAATTTGGCATTCGCGGCACTTCACCCTAGCATGATGATGAAGGTTACATTGGTTGCACAAGGGTGAAGTTCCATTGTATGGCTTCCTAGCAGGGGGTTGAGCTGGTTGGTTGGGGGCAGCTTGATCATTGTGAGTAACCATGGCGAAGTTCTGAGAAGCCTTTCGCTTCTTTGACTTCTTAGGGGATCCAGTCTGTTCATCCATGGTCTTTGATTCCTCGATTGGTTTCGATTCCTCGACCGGTTTCTTGTCACCTTTTCGGAAAAGCTTACATTTCCTGATCTGAGATTCAGTCAAGGTTGCAGATAGCTCAATGGCGTGCCTAACCGTAGTGGGGTTACTACCAGTAACAATGTCCTGAACTGAGTCAGGGAGGCCATCAATGTATTTTTCGATCGCCTTATCCAAAGGCGTAACCATGGAAGGACACAACATGCTCAGCTCCTCATATCGGTCAGTGTATGCTCGATGTTCGCCACTGTCTTGCTTAAGATCGTCGAATTCCCTTTCTAAGGCCCTGATCTCGTGACGAGGACAGAATTCCTTCATCATCAGTGCTCGAAGTTCTTCCCACGTTTGAGCCAGTGCCACTTCGGCACCCCTATCTCTCATCACACCATTCCACCATGTCAAAGCTCGTTTCTCAAAGACACTAAATGCAAAATCTACCTTTCACTCGTTTGGACATTGAACATGTCTGAAGGTGCTCTCTAAACTCTCGAACCATTGCAGAAGTGCAGTCGCTCCTTGAAACCCAGAAAACTTTGATGGCTTAGCCGAGTTGAACGTCTTGAAGCTGCAGGGGGCATTATTGTTGTTGAGGGCTTGGTTACATTGGGCAACGATGTTTGGGATTGCAGCAGTTATTTGCTGTGTAATGACAGCTGCCAAATTTTCAATAGATACCGGATTTTCGCGTCGTGGAGGCATTCTAAAAAGGGGAAACAAGAGAGGAAACAAATGAAATGGCATTGGGTAAGAATAGGATGTTACAATTACCGGCCATAATCATGGTTGATGGTCATTTGTTTGAATCCACGAAGCAAACAAACAACACCAAGGCTGAATCAAAGCAAATAGATCCTCATAGTGTATCGCGAAGACATGCTCGCCTATAAGTGGACACTCACCCCAAGAGTTCCCAGGTAAGAGTGACTGGTCCGATTATGTGGATTTGTACAAACACTCTAACCTTAGACAGAAAACCCAGGGTACAGGCATTCACTCTTCCAGTTTGCACGTGTTCACACTATTTAGGACCCAAAACTTTGACTAGAGTTTTGAAAATTCAAAGGGGTTCAAAACCTTATAATGGAGGGTTCAAAACCTAGTAATCAATCATCCTAGAACAGATGATTAGTTTTCAAAGCGGTTTTGAAATTTATGTTCTTGTTGTGGTCATCGCCTAAGGATAGGTGACGGTATTGTTTTATGATTAAACGCAAGTAAACTCGCGTTAGGGTCCTAGGAAGGTTATAGACTAGGTCAAAGCATTACTAATAACCTAATTCCCTATAACCATTGGCTCTGATACCAACTTTTCTGTCACACCCCGACCACGTAGAACATACAAAATGTGGCGGAAACGTCGGGGAGTGTTGTAACAGAATCAATTGTTTCAAATCCATGGCAATTAAAGTTTCGTTTTATTGATCAAATATGAAAGTATACATTGTTTAAACAAGAACCAAAGAGTACATAACATGAATTAACTAGTTCTTGTCTCGTTTTAAGTCACTAAGGCACAGGTCCGCCTAAGTATGTCTTGATAAGTCCTACGCATCATCTCCTGAAAACACATGTGAAAATAGGTACGTCAACATAAAAATGCCTGTGAGATACATTGGTTTTGTGAAAACGGAATTCATGACTTATGTTTGAGAAAATGTTTAGTCATGAACCTTGTGATTTGCTTTGTCTTGTAAATCATTTGAAAAACGATAAGATCAGATGATATGTATAAATAAGAGAACACTGTATGATTAAACGGATAACCATGTAAAATGTGTTTGTATAAGATAAGTCGTTTGTAAAACAATGTCTCGTGAAAAGTGTGTTATTTGTATAAAATGTCATATGTCTCAAATTGAAATGATTCAAATAACGCTACGATATGTAATACCATACAAACACTTATATATAGGAAGTACCAGCGGCGTATCCACCATGCTTGTATCATATTACACACGCCTCGTTACTTAATCACTTACTCAAACCAAACCATCAAGATGAAATGTTTAACAATTGTGGAAATGTTTATGTATAGTCAAATGTCTATTGTCAAATGTAAATCATGTCAACGGATACAACTGGTTTACACGGTTCAATGGTTACAAACGATTCATATAATCGAAGGGTTAAGACGGTTCACATAGTCAAATGGTTACAATGGTTAAAAATGTAGTATAATGTGTTCATATGCTGGATGAGCATATGCAACAGAAATGCAATGTAAAGCAATGTACTAAGTACGCACACAATGGGCATACATAGCATGTAATGTAAAGCAATGTACTAAGTACGCACGCAATGGGCATACATAGCATGTAATGTAAAGCAATGTACTAAGTACGCACACAATGGGCATACATAGCATGAAATGTAAAGCAATGTACTAAGTACGCACACAATGGGCATACATAGCATAGACACAATGAAATCATGTACTATATATGTACTATCGAACATAGCAAGTATATGATGTGAAAACGGGAAAGCATGAAAGTAACAAGTAGGCACATGCGTTTCACCCCAAAACAGTTTGGAAAACAGTAAAAGAGTGGTTCAATGTACTCACCTGAGATTGCTTTGAATTCCTTGTATAATAATCAAATAATGCTAGAGATCACGGGATATCAAACGGCACCTAATAGGTAGCTATATTAATATACCGGACCAAAATCGGAAGGATCGGATAGTATGCGGGTTCGTAAACCAAACGAGTATGGAGACTCGTGTAATATGGTTTAACAAAGCCTACATACTAAAATGAAACCTAACCTAAGTGCTGCCGACCCTTTACGACCCGTTTAGGTAGCTTATGCTACCATAACGCGTCATTCGCGTAGAACGCGTTTGGAACGCCTAACATCGTGACCACAAGGTATAACCTCGGAAGGTTACAGCTATGGTCACCTAATGTGTTTGGTCAGATCCTAATGATCGACCAAATGGGTCGGGTTCGAAAGTATAAGCGATGGTTTAGATCGCTTACCTTACGACCCTATATGAGCACTAAATGAAAAGTGACGAGCTAAGCATGTTAGAACATGCTTAACTAAGTTTAGAAAACAGGTTTGGCATCAAAACAAACGGCTTTGATGCTCACGGGTAGTTTGGTTACAAAATACGCAAGAATGGGCATTTTGGCCGAAACTACGACTCGTCACTAAGCCTAGATAACGTGGTAATCAGTAGGTATAGTTACTACGGACTATAACCATCGTGATCACGCTCACGTTATGAAGTTCCATGAACTTCGTGTTGACCATAGGCTGGTCACACAGAAAGTCAAACAAAACTTTGACTTTCGGACTCGAAAAGCGAATAAAAGAACGAAAGAACACTTACGAAGGGTCCCCAATGCTAATCTAGATCAAAATGGCTCAGGTATGAAACAAAGGTTCCAACTTAGAGCTTTAGATCAGATTTTTGTGGGTTTTAACCAAAAGGGGGGGTATTTATAGGAAAAGCAAAGCCGTTAGGATTGTTTCTTGAATATCGTGCCATGATCTAAGCCGTACACTTGTCAAGATGTTGTGGTGGCTTAATGGGACCCTAACTCTACAGATTGTGAAAGGGCATTGCCCTTTGGGATGTTTGAAAGGCCAATCTTAGCAAGAAAACAAAGTTTCTGTTACTGAAGGGGCCATGCGGCCCGCATCAGGATTAGACAAAACTCAGGCGGGCCGCTTGGGTATGTCTGATCTGCACATATTTTCAGAAATGGCAGTTTTGGTCCCTGTTGCATGTTTAAGCCATTTCCGACACTTCTAAGGCCCGTAAAGCCAACTTTAAGGCCCTAAAATGATGCCTAAACATTGTGGACATGAAACATGCTCAAAAATATGTCGGATGTGTTGATGCGTATTTTGTCTATCGCCTTCGTCAATTCAAGTCATAGTGAAAAGCCGGAAGAAATCAAAGTCGTAGTGAATAGATGAAATCGGATCTGAATCGGCTCAAATCTGTTACGAAAACGATGTGTTTGATCAAGCAATCGAGCTCCTAGCTCTGATACCAATTGTAGGACCGGTTTTGACGCCGTTCGATTGCGTAACGAACGTTTCACGTGCGGAATCCGTGAACGTGCGTGACCGAAACACACGATAACGTACTACTAATGTGATTCCATTGCTAAATTTGACGTGTACGGTACAAGAATCACAAATATACAACTTTCTCTCTCTACTTTCTCTCTCTAGAAAGTCTTCTCCTCCAAGTCTCCTCCTAAACTCTTTCCCAAGAACTTCCCTAAAGTCTAACTCTAAAGACCGATATAGTGTTTTACTGAATTATTTGAAAGATCATAAGATATATCCGTCAAATGTTGAGAAATTGGAGAAATTTGCAGATGCATTACCGATTGAATGGGGTGAATGTTTGAAAAATTTAAGGGAGGACTCAAATTTTTCAAAACTACCTCTAAATCAATTCATCAGCAAACTTAAAGCTCATGAACTTGAAGTTAGAAAGAAAAAGAAAGAAATGATCAAGGTTTTGGAGAATAATGTGCTAGATCTGAGTTCAGATGTGATTGAAGAGATGCACAAAAGGGTTGCTAAATGTGTCAGGGCAAAATATGTGCTGAAATACGATTTCAAACAAGGTTGTTATATTGATAATGATGGAAGTCCTCTTGATTTCGTTAAAATCTTTTGTGCAGGTACATTCATAGCAAAGGAAGAAGAAACTCCAAAAGCTGAAGAATCGGTGAAGAATGAAACATTGTGCTCAAGATGCGATAACGTCAAGACTGATAATGACAAACTTGTGAAAGACATGGCAAGTTTGGCATCTGAAGTCAAAAAGTTGAAAGACGAGAAGCACGCTGCTGAAAATCAGATTCTTATTCTGAAAGAAAATTGTGAGAAGTTGAAAGCTGAAAATGACAAACTGTTGGTTGGTTTGAACAGTTTGACATTTGAAAACAAGAAGTTAAATGAAAAAGTTAAAGGTTTTGAAAGTGAAAAAACAAAAATTGAGAAAGAATTTCAGAATCAAATGAAAATTCTTGAAGATGGGAGAAATGTGTTTAGTAAAAATAACATTAAAAAACAGAAAATGATAAATTCCCATCTTCAGAAAATCATTAAACTCGAAAAAGAAGGTGAACGCGCTCAAAAGAAAATCAAAGAGTTGGAAAAAGAGCTTGAAAGCAAACAGAAATCTTCAGAAGATTTAGATTTCTGGATTAAGCTTGAAAACAAGAATCTGAAAGCGAATGAATCAAAATTTCAGGAACAGATAAAAGTTTTGATGAATGAAAAATCTGTTCTTGAAAATTTGAAGAATGATAATGAAAAAACAATCAAGTCTCATTTTGGGAGAATATCTCAGCTTGAAAGTGAAGCTGAGAATTCGAGGAACAAAATTGATGAACTTGAGAAGAAATTGATAGGTTTTGTGACTAAATCAGACAGTTTGAATTTTCCCTGTCCAAAACCAATCAATTATATTCCAATAAGTGACGATGTCACAAACTTTGGCAATGTCAAAGTTGAAGATTGTGATGAGAAATCTGATGATGTAAATGAAAAAATTGAAAAACAAAAATTGTTTTTAAAATTAAAAGAAAAATTTCAGAAAACTGTTCTACAATCGACTGAAAAGGGTGAATGTTCTAAACAAAGACCTTTGAAGAAGAAAGTGGAACAGAAACAAAAAGATAATAAAAGTTCATCAGATCGATCATCCAATCAAAATAAAAAATTACAAAAAGTAAAAAATGAAAACTCAAAAAATGTTGGTAATAAGTGGTGCAGGTCAGACCACAGTGCTCAAAAGCCAAATCCAGCAAACTTGAAGAAAGAATATCACCAAGCCAGACAATGCTATGATCTGAGTGTTTGGTGTGAAGGTAGTATACGGTACGATAACAGAGTGTGTTACAGCTGCGGATATCACGGACACATTGCTGTTAACTGACAGTACTGGAGTGATGAGACAAGAAGATGTTATAACTGTCAAATCAAAGGTCACATTGCAAGAGATTGCCCAAGGAGATCAAATGAAAGATCGAGGGCTGTATCTCAGAAGTTGGCAAAGAAACCAGTCACTGTCAAGCCCAAGGAACTGAAAGTTTCAGAACAGAATGTCAAAGAACAGAAGGTCCAAGAACCTAAAGTTCAAGAAAAGAAAGTGAAGCTTTCTCAAGGGCAAAAAGACAAACTGAGAAAGAAGAGGAAGAAGGCAAGAGAATATCTGGAGAAGATATTGTCCTCGGGTTCACCCGACAGATCGAATAAGAGTGCTGATGAATCAACTCCATCGTCTGCAAAGCCAAGCAAGATGAATTCATCAGATACAAATCTGAGGACGAAAGAGGAAAAGAAGAAGGTAACGTTTTGTGGCGATGAATCTGTTTCTTTAGAAACAAAGGAGCCACATGTCGGCGATGAATCTGACTCAATAAAGTCAGACAAGCCACATTCAGGCAATGATTCTGGTTTGTCAAAACCAGAAGAGCCAGTTATTGAGGTAAAATCTGAGAATTCAGGTTTAACAATGGATGATACAAACTTTCCGCCATTGCTAAACAAGAATTCAAAATCACCCAAGGACAGTCAGGCTTGGGTGAAACTTTTCAAATAGAAAAACCCTGACTTGCCGGAGCTCCCAGGTTTGTAAGCGTGGAGCATGAATCGGCATCTTTTTAAATTTGTGTTTGAAGGTTGTTGATGCATATTTTGTCTATCGCCTTCGTCAATTCAAGTCATAGTGAAAAGCCGGAAGAAATCAAAGTCGTAGTGAAAAGCCAGAAGAAATCAAGATCATAATGTCATATTTAGTTAGAAATGGCAAGGTGGCAAACTTGTAATTAATGAGAACTTTCATTAAAAAGCCTTGACCATATAAATAGGAAATCATGTCATAATTTTAGTAGGATTTAGAGTTAGACTTTAAAGAAGTTCTTGGGAAAGAGTTTAGGAGGAGACTTGGAGGAGAAGACTTTCTAGAGAGAGAAAGTAGAGAGAGAAAGTTGTATATTTGTGATTCTTGTACCGTACACGTCAAATTTAGCAATGGAATCACATTAGTAGTACGTTATCGTGTGTTTCGGTCACGCACGTTCATGGATTCCGCACGTGAAACGTTCGTTACGCAATCGAACGGCGTCAAAACCGGTCCTACAGGATGTTGGTTCATTTGGCCGTACAATCGCGATGTTCGGTTAATTACGACGGAATGCGCATAAGCGCGAAAAACGATCCAAATGACGTGACGAATGGATTTTTCTCATGCCAAACACTAAAATAAATTATTTTAGTGCTTACATAAATTTTTGGATGTTCAGATGTATTCAGAACGTAAGTTATGCGCGATGTGCAAACTTGTGCACTTTTTGACGCTTTTAGCCCCTGAATGATCCAAAAGTTTATTTTAGCATACCAAACCCCTCAAAGCCTATTTCTAAGCTATGTAAAGGATATTTAGGGTATGTTTAACTTATGGAAATGTTCCGGAATGTTCGTTACAGTTCAAATTGGCATACTTTCACAGTTTGTCAAGTTTAGTCCTTGTAAGCGAATAAACTTGTTTTTGTCATACCAAAGCCTTCAAAACTTATTTCTAAGTTATGTAAAGGTTATTTAAGGTATGTTAAGTATATGATGGTGTTCCGGAGTATTTGTCGCATTAAACTGAGTACGTTTACGCACCAGTTTGCGTATAATTCTCTAGAAAGCGTTGTAGAGTTTGAAATTGAACAAGAATTGATATGTGCAAAAGATACACATATTTATTCAAGATCCCAAGTATGAAATACAATATTTCATCGGCTTGGTATTTGTTTGATGGTCGCGGTGACACAGGTGTCACAGTCTAACTCCTCAAGGACGAAAACTTCTGGGATTTTGGCTGGTACTGCGTAAAAGGAAAGTTCTAAAATCTTATTGCTCTTTCGTTATATTATCAATTGTTTACAAAATAACTCTTACCAGACATGTCGGATGATGAATATTGGCTGGAACTCGGGAGATGTGTGGAGAAACTCCTGTCACCTTCTGGTAATTGGTAAATTGCTTTGATTCTTTTTTCAGATTCCGCAGTAGGAGGAGCTACTTCTTTAAAGTTCACTGCATAAAGGTAAAAAGAGAGAATATTAGCACAAGATAAAGGCCTGAAAGTGTTTAGGGATACTCTTGAAGCCCTAAACCCTACCGGTGATTAACCACTCCACCAGAAGGCTAGCACCCTCGTAGATGGAGTCTCGCTTGACAAAGAAGAATTTACGTTGCCATCCATCCTCGTTCTTGGTGGCTTTAAGAATGAGGGGTTTGCTGGAAGTTGAAAAAAGTAAGAACCGACTGGAACCGTGTGATCGGAGGCGGTAAGCAATTGGGATATCCTCAATGAGGAGGTCAGGACAATGAAGATTTTTGATTTGGTTGAGTACGATCAGTATCCTCCAAACCATGGGCATTGTTTGGGCAAAGGAAATACCAGTGGTTCGGAAAAACTGCATCATAAATTCAGGAAATGGATATCGAAGACCTAGCGAGAAAGGGTATGCCAGAAAACAAACCCAATCGGCAGAAGAAACGTCCGATCGAATCGATTGGTCGAATGGCCTAAAATCGTGCTGTCGGGGAAAGCGCCGGAGGCTCTCAACGTTGTGATATCTGCATTGTCAAAGGCACAAATCTCCTTCTCGGGATTTTTCAAAAGGTTTTGTTGGACAAAGGTTTCCGATGATTCACCGGTTTGGGAGTGGGTTCTGGTAGCCATTGGAAGTATGATGAAGAAATTAACAGGAAATGAAGAAGGAATAAGCAATTACCTAGAGACTCTGTTGATGATATCTGGTTTTCAAACAAAAAGAGAGAAGATATAGGGGCATAATAGATACCCATCAAGTAAAAACCGCGTTGGAAGTTGTGAAGTACTAACTGGACCGTCGTTTTAGTTTAATAATCTCGATTTGAGGGATAAGATTTAAAATATATCCGCTGGAATTGGTATACCAACAGATATATTTTGGGGACAAATGTTATGGGTCATTTTCTGAATATACATCCTCACTAATATTCTGACTTTGATTGTTTACTTGTGATCAGGATACCGAATCAGGATATTGGTAACATCCTGATATGATATCCTGGTAGTGACTGATTTAACCACGTGCAGATTTGAAGGTGCAAGTCTCCAATGTTCAAGTGGACTTCTTCTCCTCGAGACTCGGGCGAATCAGTTAGTTTATAGACGTTGAACCCGGAAGACCAGGACTGCAACGTTCATATACGGAATATCCGTTGGATCCCGGAATAATAGGATATTTAGTTAGTTTTCTTTTACTACAAATAGATTGATCGGATTAGATTAAGGCACACACTCTTTTGCACACTTTTTATCTTCTGTTGCAAACAACCACTACACACAAACACTTGTACACAAATTACTTTGTAACACCTACTTGATCCGCATCATATCCTGCACTGTATCCTGATATTTGAAGTAATAGAAGAACAAGGCAGCTGCGATTGTCAGCTCCCGAGGTTTTGTGCCGGCGATCTAGATTGATCAAGGGCTTTCCTCGTACATCCCGTGTCACCCTTTACTTTTTTGCTCATTATTTGATCATAGATACAGCTCTATATCTTGAGCCATATCCTGAAACTGTTTTTTGCAAATAACTTAACTAGCATATTTTCAACACACATTTCTAGCACACTACCTCACTTAACTAATTTGATCACTTAATTGCTTCGGTAATTTTTGACCAAAACAGTAACGCAATTTGATAAAAAGAGAATGGCTCACATTGCAAGTTTAACTGGACAGAACTTTGCCTATTGATTTAGCCTTGTAACCTAGTTAAATAACAATGCACACGAAACTAGGTCAATAACTTAATACAACATTTACGATAAACTAACGAAATCAAAACCCTCACGACGAATGACAAAGAATAGCCCGAATTTGGGCAGCACTTAAACATCCATCAGATCGGTTTCAATCGATTGGACATTGTATCGTAGCAGTGATCGAGTTAATACCTTGTACTCGTAGCAGCGTTTCCCTACTTAAAACTTCTAATTTGAGCAGTATGCTTCGTTTTAAAGTAAAATTTTCGAGCACAGAAGCAAGTCCCATGCACAGGCAATTTATAGCAGAATTTTGGGTTTTACGTGGCCCGCGTAAACCTTAACAACATCTTACGCGGCCCGCGAGGGCCACCTAGTCTATGATTAGGGCTAGCGTGTCACGTGTAGGCCCGCCACGTGTCTGACACGTGGCCTGAACGCTTATCCGGTGATCTTCGATCTGTCGCGGCCCGCGTAGACTATCCTTAAGTCCTACGCAGCCTGCGAGCGGCCAGAAAATTCAAATTTCTTGATTTTTGTTATGGATTAGGGTTTTAGGGCTCCGGGTTTCTACTTACGAGTCGTTTTGGGACGTTTTTGCAAGTCCTTACACATTGCACCCCTCATACCTGATCCAGTTCCTGCACCCATTGACCCTCCTGTTATTGAGCCATTTATTCCTCCACCTGCACCCGCTGATGTTGCTCCTTTTCCCCTATGGAGTCTGACGTCCATCGCACTGATTTGCCTATCATTTTCCTTCAGGATATACCCGCACCCCGTCCATGGGAAGGTACTTCAGGCCAGCAGCCTAGTCATGATCCTTATGTTTCGGCAGCTTTTCCACAGATCCCTCAGTCTACACCGTTTGCTCCTTTCACTTCTTCACCACTCGATGAGCCATTCCGATGGTTCCCACCGTATTCTATGCCGATTTCAGACCCCTATCAATCCTCTCATTTTGTTGGTTATACACGGGATGAGTTACTTTTATCACTTCAGCTCCAGTTTGAGATTATGAGTCGCAGGATTTTGGAGCTTGAGCTGACTCCGCGTCCCCTACCGTGTCCGTGTCAGCCTGCTTTTGTTCCCCCTCGTTCATCACCATCTCCATTTTCACATCCACCTGCTCCTCTTACTCCTTTTCCAGAGTTTGATGTTCGATTTCTCACTGTCAAGCAGCATATCAGTTATCTGTTGTGTCATGTATATGAGCTCGAGGAGGAGCTTGCGCATGTGCGCAACTTGCTTTTCATTCCTCCACCTCCTCCTCTTCCAGCACCACCACCACCACCATCAGCATAGTGGTTTTTGGTTTTATGTAGGTTGCATTACTTTTGATGAGAGCACCACTATTGAGCCAAGTTGTGAAGCCTTTTGGAGACCACCTTTTGATTGTATGACTTTCGTAGATTGATAGACTTGTTGGACAAGGGTAGTGTGACCATGTGTTCCTTTTGATATGATACACTTTGTAAAGCATGTAACAATACTTTGTGGTCGATGATTAATGAAAGCTCAATCGTCGTGTTCTCATTAAATACGTTGTTGATTTACATGTTTGTGCTATGATTGTGATGAGGTATGCTTGCTCGCTATGATGAATGCAATTACATATACGTACTGTATATTTATTATACGAATAAGGCCTGACCTATCTGATCTTCTTCTTAGAAGATGCCTCCTCGAAGGAACATGAGGCCCTACGCTCCGAACACAGCGGACGCACCTCAGGGAATAACCCACCTAACGGTAATGTTTAAGTCACCTAAGACACGTTACAATACGTTTGGACATTTTCATGTGCGTTTTGCTAATACCTTCTGTGAACGATGTTGCCTGTACAGGCTGTACTTACAAGCAGTTTCTGGACTCAAGCCTCTGAACTTTGACGGCACTGGAGGCGCCGTAGCTTTCGTAAGAAGGTTGAGAAGACAGATTCTGTGTTGTGGATGAGTAAATGTGCGCCAGAGCACCAAGTCACTTACATTTCTGGATTGATTCTCGATGGAGCTCTGTCATGGTGGAACCTTCAGGTTCAGACTCTAGGTGAGGCTGCAGCGTATGCTATGACTTGGGATGGGTTGAAAGAGCTGATGCGTAAGAAGTATTGTTCGAGGGCAGAAATTCAGAAATTGGAAACTGAATTTTGGAATCTGAAAATGGAAGGTCCTAAAGTAGCTGAGTATGTGCAAAGATTCCATGATTTGTCTTGCGTGGTCCCCTACTTGGTAGAACCAGAATTCAAGCGAGTCGAACGTTTCATTTGGGGATTGGCACCCCAAATACTGAGCATGTAATTGATTCCAAGCCGCCAACAATTACTAAAGCCATCGACTTGAGCGTGGCATTGACTGAAGAAGCGATCAGATTGGACAAGTTTTCGATCTCTGAGCCAAAGAAGAAGGAGACTCATGTGGAGTCGTCTGGAGAAAACAAAAGGAAGTTTTCAAACTTCAAGAAGGGTACTCGTGCAAAAACCAATGCCAACAAGCCTAGAGAGGCTAACCCACCAGTTGAGGCACAAGCTGGTGCTACCGGTACTGAGAACAGAGGAAAAGGGTATATGGGCACCCTGCCCAAATGTGATGCATGTCAATTTCATAATGCTGGTCGATGCAGAGTTGGAAAATGTGAAACTTGTGGAAAAGTTGGTCATTCCAAGGAAACGTGTTGGCTGGTACTGGTCGTGGAAATGGTGGTCAAAGAGGAAATAGAAATGGTAATGGCAATGGCAACCATGGTGGAAACGGTTATGGGAATAGGAATCAAGGAGGAAACAATAATCAGGGAGGTAATGGAAACCGGAATGGAAATGGAAACCAGGCGGGAAATGGAAACCGCGGAGGGAATAATAACAACAATCAAGGTGGAAATGGGAATGGACGCGGCCAAGGTTGTTTTGGTTGCGGTGATGTAGGGCACTTCAAGCGGGATTGTCCAAAGAATAACCAAGCCCAGGGAAGAGTCTTCAACATTGGAGCTAGGGAAGCTCGCCAGGATCCGAACGTAGTCACTGGTACGTTCCCTATTAATCAACATTTTGCATCTGTGCTATTTGATACCGGTGCCGACTATAGATTCGTATCCCTAGAGTTTAAGAATATACTTGGGTTAGTTGCAATTAAGTTAGATATCCCGTACTCAATAGAACTAGCTAATGGGAAGCTAGTAGAAGCTAGTAAAGTGATTAGAGGCTGTGTGATGGAGCTTGGAGAACGTGAGTTTTCGATAGATCTCCTGCCAGTTGAGTTGGGAAGCTTCGACGTAGTAGTTGGGATGGATTGGTTGTCGAGTAATCGAGCTGAGATCGTATGCCATGAGAAGATTATCCGTATCCCGATGGCGGATGAAGAGACGATTGTGATACATAGGGAGAAGCAGGAACGCCTCTACGGATTATCAGTTGTTTTAAGGCACGGAAGTTTTTGCGTAAAGGATGTGTTGGCTTCTTGGCTCATGTCGTGGACAGGGAAGCCAAAGAACCGAAGCTCGAAGATATCCCTATGGTAAGGGAATATCCTGAAGTCTTCCCCGAAGACTTGCCAGGATTACCGCCCCAACGACAAGTCGAATTCCACATTGACTTGGTTCCAGGCGCCGCACTTGTAGCCAAGGCACCTTACCGACTTGCGCCTTCAGAGATGCAAGAGTTGTTGACACAGCTTCAGGAGCTACTGGACAAGGGATTCATTAGACCAAGCTTCTCGCCTTGGGGAGCTCCGGTATAGTTCGTCAAGAAGAAGTATGGTAGTTTTCGCATGTGCATTGACTACCGAGAGCTGAATAAGTTAACCATCAAGAATCGGTATCTTTTGCCGAGGATTGATGATTTATTTGACCAACTTCAAGGATCGAGTTACTACTCCAAGATCGAACTTCGATCAGGTTATCACCAGCTGCGGATTCAAGAAGAGAGTATACCAAAGACTACCTTTAGAACTCGTTATGGACATTACGAGTTTCTAGTAATGCCGTTTGGTTTGACAAACGTGCCGACAGTGCTTATGGATTTGATGAATCGGGTTTGCAAGCCATATCTCGATAAATTTGTGATTGTATTTATCGATGATATTTTGATCTATTCACGGACAAAGGAAGATCATGAGCAACACCTTAGAGCCATCTTAGAGCTGCTAAAGAAGGAGAAGCTCTACGCTAAGTTCTCGAAGTGCGAGTTTTGGATACGTGAGGTACAATTCCTCAATCACGTGGTAAACGAGGATGGAAATCATATGGATCCCACCAAGATCGAGGCAATTATGAATTGGGAAACTCCGAAGACACCAACCGAGATCCGACAGTTTTTGGGTTTAGCAGGGTACTATCACAGATTCATTGAGGATTTTTCCAAAATCACTCAACCGCTGACCTCCCTTACTCAAAAGGATAAGAAGTATGAATGGGGAGATAAACAAGAAGAAGCTTTTCAGCTGCTCAAGAATAAGCTTTGCGATGCACCTCTTTTATCCCTACCCGAAGGCACCGACGACTTCGTGGTATACTGTGACGCCTCGCGTCAGGGATTGAGCTATGTGCTAATGCAGCGACAAAAGGTTATCGCTTGTGCTTCATGCTAGTTAAAAGTTCATGAGAAGAACTACACCATGCATGATTTGGAGTTAGGCGCAGTGGTGTTTGCTTTGAAGATTTGGCGACATTATCTGTATGGTACTCGATGTACGATCTTTACAGATCACAAGAGCCTTCAACACATATTCGACCAGAAAGAGCTTAACATGAGACAGCGACATTGGGTTGAGTTGTTAAACGATTATGACTACGAGATTAACTATCATACAGGAAAGGCGAATGTGGTGGCAGACGCCTTAAGTCAAAAAGAAAGGATTAAGCCCAAACGGGTTAGGGCTCTAGAGATGATTATTCAGACAGATCTCTCGTTGTGTATTCGTGCTGCACAGAGAGAAGCTCTTAAGAAAGTAAACATTAAGGCTGAATACCTCCGTTGTCACACCCTGACCGCGTATAACATGCAACCGCGGCGGAAACGTCGGGGAGTGTTGAGACAGAATTAATTGTTTCACAACTATGGCATACAAAGTTATATTTTAATTATTAAACACGAGTGTTACATTGTTTCAAAACAGGAAATAAAGTGCTCATAACATATTCAAACTAAGTCTATCTTCTTTTTATGTCTCTAAGGCACAGGTCCGCCCTAGTATCACAATCATCATCCTAAGCGACAGCTCCTGAAAACACATGTGAAAGTAGGTACGTCAGCATAAAAATGCCTGTGGGATACATAGGTTTGGTGAAAATGGGATTCATGACTTGAGTTTAAAGAAAACGTTTAATAACAGTCAGTCATGAACCTTGTAAATTGTTTTGTTTTGTAAATCATGTGAAAAACGATAAGATCAGATGATATGTATAAATAAAATGTAAGGTTAAATGAATAACCTAGTAAAATGAGTTTGTATAAGATAAGTTGTTTGTAAAAATAATGTCTTGTGAAGAATATGTTATTTGTGTAAAACGTAATATGTCTAAACTGAAATGATTTAGATAACGCTACGATATGTAATATTATACAAACACTTATATATAGGAAGTACCAGCGGCGTATCCACCATGTTTGTATCGTATTACACACGTTTCGTTGCTCAAATCATTTACCCAAACCAACCACCAATGTAAATTGTTCATGTATAAATCAATTATCAAGCGTTATTGTGTAACCCGTATCAAAATGTCCATGTCTAATGTAAACCACCAAATGTGTATATCTATGTCAAATTGTTTATGTTTAATGTAAATCATTGTAATGTGTATCCAAAATATCATGTATGGCATGCGAAAATATATCAATTGGGCCATAGGTAAAATGCACAAAAACAGGGTATTGAATTAAACATAGTTTGATTCAAAGTTATGTTTTGTGGAAAAATTGCATGCTATACTGATACAAACATTTATGCGATATTGTGAAAATGCATACATTCAAGCCTTTGTGACTGTAGTGATAGACCTTTAAACAAATTAAAGGTCTATATGTGTTATGTTTATCGTATTCGGTCATTCCTTCCAATCCAAACAAACCCGAGATTTCAGGAATGGGAGTTATCAAGTCCTATGGTACCATTACCTACTAACGGACGGCATGATCGGTGTTAATGAATGTACATTGTATAATTTGAACAAACCAAATGTTATACCAAAATGTGAGCATGTGATGAATAAATGTACTAAGTACGCACACAATGGGCATACATAGCATAAAATGTATTGTAAAATGTTGTACTAAGTATGCACACAATGGGCATACATAGCATAAAAGTCATGTAAATCAATGTGCTAGCATGCTATCAGTCAACACACGTAGCAGAAATGTAACGTAAATCAATGTACTAAGTATGCTAAGTAAACATACATAACGAAACAATGTAATGTAAATCATGTACTAATAGTGTACTAATGAGCATAGCAAGTATATGATGTGAAAACAGGAAAGCACGAAAGTAACAAGTAGGCACATGTGTTTCTCCCCAGAATAGTTTGGAAAACAGTAAAAGAGGGGACTATGTACTCACCTGAGATTGCTTAGAAGTCCTTGTGTAATAATCACACAATGCTAGAGATCACGGAATATCAAACGGCACCTAATAGGTAGCTATATTAATATACCGGACCTAAATCGGAAGGTTGGATAGAATGAGGGTTCGTAAACCAAACGAGTATAGAGACTCGTGTAATATGGTTTAACAAGGCCTACATTCCAAAATGAAACCTATCCTAAGTGCTTACGATCCATTACGACCCGTTTAGGTAGCTTATGCTACCTTAACGCGTCGTTCGCGTAAAACGCGTTTGGAACGCCTAACATTGTGACCATAAGGTATAACCTCGGAAGGTTATTCCCTATACAGCTATGGTCACCTAATGTGTTTGGTCGGATCCTAAAGATCGACCAAATGGGTCGGGTTCGAAAGTAAAAGCGATTGTTTAGATCGCTTACCTTATGACCCTATATAAGCACTAAACTAAAATTGACGAGCTAAGCATGTTAGAACATGCTTAACTAAGTTTAGAAAACAGGTTTGGCATCAAAACAAACGGTTTTGATACCTATGAGTAGTTTGGTTACAAAATACACAAGAATGCGCATTTTGGCCAAAACTACGACTCGTCACTGAGCCTAGATAACGTGGTGATCAGTAGGTGTAGTCACTAGGGACTATAACCATCGTGATCACGCTCACGTTATGAAGTTCAAACGAACTTCGTGTTGACCATAGGCTGGTCAACGCAGAAAGTCAAACATAGTTTGACTTTAGGACTAGAAAGCGATTAAAAGAACGAAAGAACACTCACGAAGGGTCCCCGAAAGCTAATCTCGATCCAGGAGCTCAGGTATGAAGCAAAGGCCTCAACTTAGAGCTTTAGATCAGATTTTGTGGGTTTTAACACAAATGGGGGGTATTTATAGGAAAAGCAAGACTGTTAGGATCGTTTCTTGAATATCGTGCCTTGATCTCATTCGTACACTTGTCAAAACGTTGTGGTATCAAAATGTGACCCTAACCCTAGAGATTGTGAAGAGGCATTGCCCCTTGGATGCTTGAAAGGCCAATTTTTGCAAGAAAAACGAGTTTCTGCATCTGCAGGGCTGACGCGGCCCGCGTGAAGATTTAGACAAGGCTTACGCGCCCCGCCTGGGAGTCCAGATCAGAAAATAAGTTTCAGAAATGACAGTTTAGGTCCCTGTTGTGGTTTAAGGCCATTTCCGACATGTTCAAGGCACGTTAAGCCATATTTAAGGCCCTAAAATGATGCCTAAACATTGAGGACATGAAACATGCTCAAAAATATGTCGGATGTTGGTTCGTTTGGTCGTACGATCGCGATGTTCGCTTAATTACGACGGAATGCGCATAAGCGCGAAAAACGATCCAAATTGCGCGACGACTGGATTTTTGACAAGCCAAATATTAAAACATAATATTACGATGCTTACATAAATTTTTGGATGTCCGGATGTATTCAGAACGTAAGTTATGCGCGAAAGTGCAAACTTATGCACTTTTTGACACTTTTAGCCCCTGAATGATCCAAAAGTTTATTTTAGCATACCAAACCCCTCAAAGCCTATTTCTAAGCTATGTAAAGGATATTTATGGTATGTTTAACTTATGGACATGTTCCGGAATGTCTGTTTTAGTAAGAATCGTCATACTTTCGCAGTTTGTCAAGTTTAGTCCCTATAAGCGAATAAACTTGTTTTTGTCATACCAAAGCCTTCAAAACTTATTTCTAAGTTATGTAAAGGTTATTTAAGGTATGTTAAGTATATGTTGATGTTCTGGAGTATTTGTCGCATTAAACTGAGTATGTTTACGCACCAGTTTGCGTATAATTCTCCAGAAAGCGATGTAGAGTTTAAAATTGAACAAAAGTCAAAACATGAAAAATGTAAAACACAACCAAACAAACATTGGGATCAAATAACATTGTTTTATTGATAGTTGAACTGTTCACAATGATTTCAAGCACAAATGTTACAGTCTCCCCTACTTGTGGAAATTTCGTCCCGAAATTTCATTTAGAGGAAACTCGTGGAAAAAGATGCGGATACTTTGCCTTCATTTGATCTTCGCGTTCCCAAGTAAACTCGGGTCCACGTTTAGATTCCCAGCGAACCTTGACCAAAGGAATGCGTTTGCGTTTAAGCCACTTGACTTCACGTTCCATGATTTCCACCGGTTTCTCAACAAATTTCAGTGTTTTATCAACACGAATTTCGTCAAGCGGTATGTGGAGGTTCTCATCAGCTAAACACCTCTTGAGATTGGACACGTGAAAGGTTGGATGAACATTTCCAAGTTTAGGAGGTAACTCAAGTCTGTAGGCTACCTTACCGATTCTTTCGACAATCTTGAATGGTCCAACGTATCTAGGTGCAAGTTTTCCTTTCTTCTCAAATCTGATAACACCTTTCCAAGGTGAGACCTTAAGTAATACACGATCACCAACTTGAAAATCCAAGGGCTTGCGTTTTAGGTCCGTGTAACTCTTTTGACGGCTTCTAGCTGTCTGAAGGTTATCACGAACTTTCTTTACCTGATCTGTTGTCTCTAAAATGAGGGCAGGTCCAGTAAGTTGAGCCTCGCCGATCTCATTCCAGCAGACTGGTGAACGACATTTTCAACCATAGAGAGCCTCGAAAGGAGCCATGTTGATGCTGGAGTGATAACTGTTGTTGTAGGAGAATTCAATCAACGGAAGATGTGAATCCCAACTACCACTAAAATCGATCACACAAGCTCTAAGCATATCCTCCAGAGTCTGGATTGTTCTTTCAGATTGACCATCCGTTTTCGGATGATAAGCTGTGCTCAGATTAAGTTGGGTCCCCATAGCAGATTGCATGGTTCTCCAAAAATGAGAAGTGAAACGAGCATCTCTGTCAGAAATGATGTTCAAAGGAACACCATGTCAAGCTACAATTTCATCCACATAGATTTTAGCAAGTTTGTCAGCAGAAAAATCCTCACGGATTGGCAAGAAATGTGCTGACTTAGTAAGACGGTCAACGACTACCCAGATGGCATCATGACCTTTCTTTGTGCGCGGGAGTTTAGTAATGAGATCCATAGTAATGTTTTCCCATTTCCAAACTGGGATTTCTGGTTGCTCCAATAAACCGGAAGGACGCTGATGTTCAGCCTTAACCTTAAGACAAGTAAGGCATTTTGATACATATAAGGCGATGTCTTTCTTCATACCAGGCCACCAATACTGAATACGAAGATCCTTATACATCTTATCTGAGCCAGGATGAATAGAATAACGAGACTTATGGGCTTCATCCATAAGCAAGGTACGAAGATTATCTTGGCTTGGGACCCACAAACGGTCCATGAAGTAATACGATCCATTGTCCTTCAGTTCAAGAGTAGGTGTTATGTGATAAGGAAATTCCTTATCCATCAAACCTTGTGAAACACAAGATTGTTGAGCCTGAGAAATACATGCTTGGATATCGGATTGAGCTTGAATAATAGATTGGACACGAACACAATGAAGCTTAGTACGTTCCTTGCGACTCAAAGCGTCGGCTACGACGTTCGCCTTACCAGGATGGTAGCGAATTTCGCAGTCATAGTCGTTTAGAAGCTCCACCCAACGTCGTTGCCTCATGTTGAGTTCTTTCTGACTGAAGATATGCTGAAGACTTTTGTGGTCAGTGAAAACCACACATTTTGTACCGTACAAATAGTGTCTCCAAATCTTAAGAGCGAAGACAACTGCACCCAACTCAAGATCATGAGTGGTGTAGTTCTTCTCATGTATCTTCAACTGCCTTGATGTGTATGCTATGACTTTGTTTCTTTGCATCAGGACGCAGCCAATACCTAATTTAGATGCATCGCAATACAAAGTCAGAAACGCTTCCTCTTGTTTGAATCCCCAATCAAAGGGTTTGTTCTTCTGAGTTAGAGCAGTTAGAGGAACTGCAATCTTCGAGAAATTTTCAATGAAGTGGCGATAATAACCCGCAAGACCAAGAAAAGAACGAACTTCAGTAGGAGTAGTAGGCGTATCCCAATCCTTAATCGCACTGATCTTGGAGGGATCTATATGAATACCTTGTTCGTTGACAATATGTCCTAAGAATTGAAATTCTTTAAGCCAGAATTCACACTTGGAGAATTTGGCGAAAAGTTGCTCTTTCTTTAGGAGTTCCAAAGTAAGACGAAGATGTTGCTCATGATCAGCTCGCGTCATAGAATATATCAAAATGTCATCAATGAAAACGATGATGAACTTATCCAAATAAGGTTTGCAGACCCTATTCATCAAGTCCTTGAAAACAGCAGGAGCATTAGTCAAACCGAATGGCATGACTGTGAACTCATAATGCCCATAACGAGTGCGGAACGCTGTCTTGGGAATATCTTCTTCATGCACACGAAGTTGTTGATATCCAGATCGCAGATCAATCTTTGAAAAATAAGAAGCGCCTTGCAATTGATCAAAGAGATCATCGATGCGAGGTAGGGGATATCGATTTTAGATGGTAAGCTTGTTAAGCTCACGATAATCGATACACATCCTGAAAGATCCATCCTTCTTCATGACAAAAAGAACGGGAGCACCCCAAGGTGAAAAGCTAGGACGGATAAAGCCTTTGTCAGAGAGCTCCTGCAGCTGCTTAGACAACTCTTGCATCTCGGACGGTGCAAGACGATATGGAGCTCTGGCAATGGGATTTGCACCAGGTACGAGATCAATACGGAATTCGACTTGGCGTGCTGGGGGTAGACCAGGTAAATCTTCAGGGAATACCTCAGAATAATCCCGAACAACAGGAATATCTTGAATAGATTTACCTTTGGCCTTATCTGCTATGACATGTGCCAAAAATGCCACATAGTTCTTCCGCAAATACTTCCGAGCTTTAAAACAAGACATGAGTTTGAGACCACCAGCAGGTTTCTCACCACGAACTTGTAAGATCTCACCTGACGAAAGCGGCATGCAAATGATCTTCTCGAAACAAACTATCTCTGCGTGATGCTTGGCTAACCAATCCATACCCACGATAACGTCGAAGCTTCCAAGTTGCATAGGCGTGAGGTCAATGGGAAAAAGATGGTTGTTAAGGTTCAATTGGCAGTTGCGGAGAACAGAATTAAGAACAATGGGTTCACCACTAGCCACTTCTACTGTCAATGGTTTACCTAGTTTCGTTCTAGACACGCGAAGCAATGGTTCAAAAGATAACGACACAAAACTCTTATCGGCACCCGAATCAAAAAGAACAGATGCTGGCTGATTATTAATAAAGAACGTACCATTCACCACATTATCATCTACTTGTGCCTCTTGTGCGTTCATGTTGAAGACTCGACCTCGAGCCTGAGCCTGATTCTGATTCTTGTTGGCTAGCCTTGGGCACCGGTTTCTGTAGTGGGTCAGATCCCCACAATTGTAGCACGAACCAGGAGGAAAATGAGGTCGTGCAACTTGACCTTGTTGCTGAGCAAGAGGCTGAGCAATTTGTTGAGCTTGGTTCTGGTTAGCAGGAATGCGGCAGGTGGCAGCAAGATGACCATCTCTTCCACAGTTGGTGCATTGACGACACTGAACCTGTGGTGGGTGATGGCCGTTACACATGTTGCACAAAGGTGCATTGCCAAGATAAGGCTTCTTGGCTAGTGGTTGCGCAGGATGATTTGGTGCAGTATGAGCCTGTGCAGTAACGGCATAGTTTTGGGAAGCCTTCCGCTTCCTAGACCCTCTTGTAGAACCAGAATCCTTTCCTTTCTTGTTTTGACCTTTCTTGCTATCTTCTTGGTCAGCTGCCTGCTTCTTACCCTTGTCACCCTTTTTGTGCAGCTTTCCCTTTCGAATCTGTGACTCAGTCAGTGTCGCTGATAACTCGATCGCCTGACGGAGTGTGGTAGGGTTACTACCAGTAATGATGTCTTGTACCGAGTCAGGTAGGCCGTCGGTGTACCTTTCGATGGCCTTGTCGAGTGGGGCAACCATTGTCGGGCAAAGCAGACTCAACTCCTCAAACCTATCAGTATATGCCCGGTGCTCGCCACTGTATTGTTTTAAGTCATCAAATTCTTTCTCCAAAGCTCGCTGTTCATGACGAGGACAGAACTCCCTCATCATTAGTGCCCTAAGTTCAGCCCAAGTCTGAGCTAGAGCAACTTCTGCACCGCGATCCCTCATAACCCCGTTCCACCACGTAAGAGCCCTCTTCTGAAACACACTCGAAGAAAACTCGACCTTGCGATTGTCAGGACACTGCACGTGACGGAATGTATTCTCAATGCTCTCGAACCATTAAAGAAGCCCAGTTGCTCCTTCGGAACAGCTAAACTTGAGTGGTTTAGCCGAGTTAAAATTCTTGAAATTGCATGGAGCATTGTTGTTGTTGTTGGCTTGATTCCATTGAGCAAAGAGGTTTGGAAGTGCAGCAGCCATTTGCTGTGCAATAATTTCTGCCAGTTCGGCATTTGCTACCTGATTGTCGCGTCGAGGAGGCATTCTAAAAGAGGAAAAAATGAAAGGAACGAGTGAGATGATTGGATGAAGAGAATGAGATGAAACAAAAGCAAAAATGGTGGTTATGCATCGCTAAGCAAACAAGCGATACACAATGTCTAATCAAAGTAAATGGGTCGATAATAATGTATCGCGAAGACATGTTCGCCTATAAGTGAACACTCACCCCAAGAGTTCCCAGGTAAGAGTGACTGGTCCGATTATGTGGATTTGTACGAACACTCTAGCCTTAGACAGAAAACCCAGGGTACAGGCATTCACTCTTCCAGTTTGCACGTGTTCACACCATTAAAACCCAAAACTTTGATGAGATTTAGAAAATTCCAAAAGGGTTCAAAACCATATAACAGGGGTTCAAAACCTAGTAATCAATCATCCTAGAACAGATGATTAATTTTCAAAGCGGATTCAGAATCAATGTTCTCGTTGTGGTTATCACCTAAGGATAGGTGAAGTGCATGTTTTAAAATCTAAACACAAGGTAACTTGTGTTAGGGTCCTAGAAAGTTATAGTCTAGGTCAAAGCATTACTAATAACCTAATTCCCTATAACCATTGGCTCTGATACCAACTCTTCTGTCACACCCCGACCCCGTATAACATGCAACCGCGGCGGAAACGTCGGGGAGTGTTGAGACAGAATTAATTGTTTCACAACTATGGCATACAAAGTTATATTTTAATTATTAAACACGAGTGTTACATTGTTTCAAAACAGGAAATAAAGTGTTCAGAACATATTCAAACTAAGTCTATCTTCTTTTTATGTCTCTAAGGCACAGGTCCGCCCTAGTATCACAATCATCATCCAAAGCGACAGCTCCTGAAAACACATGTGAAAGTAGGTACGTCAGCATAAAAATGCCTGTGAGATACATAGGTTTGGTGAAAATGGGATTCATGACTTGAGTTTAAAGAAAACGTTTAATAACAGTCAGTCATGAACCTTGTAAATTGTTTTGTTTTGTAAATCATGTGAAAAACGATAAGATCAGATGATATGTATAAATAAAATGTAAGGTTAAATGAATAACCTAGTAAAATGAGTTTGTATAAGATAAGTTGTTTGTAAAAATAATGTCTTGTGAAGAATATGTTATTTGTGTAAAACGTAATATGTCTAAACTGAAATGATTTTAGATAACGCTACGATATGTAATATTATACAAACACTTATATATAGGAAGTACCAGCGGCGTATCCACCATGTTTGTATCGCATTCTACACGTTTCGTTTCGTTACTCAAATCATTTACCCAAACCAACCACCAATGTAAATTGTTCATGTATAAATCAATTATCAAGCGTTATTGTGTAACCCGTATCAAAATGTCCATGTCTAATGTAAACCACCAAATGTGTATATCAATGTCAAATTGTTTATGTTTAATGTAAATCATTGTAATGTGTATCCAAAATATCATGTATGGCATGTGAAAATATATCAATTGGGCCATAGGTAAAATGCACAAAAACAGGGTATTGAATTAAACATAGTTTGATTCAAAGTTATGTTTTGTGGAAAAATTGCATGCTATATTGATACAAACATTTATGCGGTATTGTGAAAAGGCATACATTCAAGCCTTTGTGACTGTAGTGATAGACCTTTAAACAAATTAAAGGTCTATATGTGTTATGTTTATCGTATTCGGTCATTCCTTCCAATCCAAACAAACCCGAGATTTCAGGAATGGGAGTTGTCAAGTCCTATGGTACCATTACCTACTAACGGGCGGCATGATCGGTGTTAATGAATGTACATTGTATAATTTGAACAAACCAAATGTCATACCAAAATATGAGCATGTGATGAATAAATGTACTAAGTACGCACACAATGGGCATACATAGCATAAAATGTATTGTAAAATGTTGTACTAAGTATGCACACAATGGGCATACATAGCATAAAAGTCATGTAAATCAATGTGCTAGCATGCTATCAGTCAACACACGTAGCAGAAATGTGACGTAAATCAATGTACTAAGTATGCTAAGTAAACATACATAACGAAACAATGTAATGTAAATCATGTACTAATAGTGTACTAATGAGCATAGCAAGTATATGATGTGAAAACAGGAAAGCACGAAAGTAACAAGTAGGCACATGTGTTTCTCCCCAGAATAGTTTGGAAAACAGTAAAAGAGGGGACTATGTACTCACCTGAGATTGCTTAGCAGTCCTTGTGTAATAATCACACAATGCTAGAGATCACGGAATATCAAACGGCACCTAATAGGTAGCTATATTAATATACCGGACCTAAATCCGAAGGCTGGATAGAATGAGGGTTCGTAAACCAAACGAGTATAGAGACTCGTGTAATATGGTTTAACAAGGCCTACATTCCAAAATGAAACCTATCCTAAGTGCTTACGATCCATTACGACCCGTTTAGGTAGCTTATGCTACCTTAACGCGTCGTTCGCGTAAAACGCGTTTGGAACGCCTAACATTGTGACCATAAGGTATAACCTCGGAAGGTTATTCCCTATACAGCTATGGTCACCTAATGTGTTTGGTCGGATCCTAAAGATCGACCAAATGGGTCGGGTTCGAAAGTATAAGCGATTGTTTAGATCGCTTACCTTACGACCCTATATAAGCACTAAACTAAAAGTGACGAGCTAAGCATGTTAGAACATGCTTAACTAAGTTTAGAAAACAGGTTTGGCATCAAAACAAATGGTTTTGATACCTATGACTAGTTTGGTTACAAAATACACAAGAATGCGCATTTTGGCCGAAACTACGACTCGTCACTGAGCCTAGATAACGTGGTGATCAGTAGGTGTAGTCACTAGGGACTATAACCATCGTGATCACGCTCACGTTATGAAGTTCAAACGAACTTCGTGTTGACCATAGGCTGGTCAACGCAGAAAGTCAAACATAGTTTGACTTTAGGACTAGAAAGCGATTAAAAGAACGAAAGAACACTTACGAAGGGTCCCCGAAAGCTAATCTCGATTCAGGAGCTCAGGTATGAAGCAAAGGCCTCAACTTAGAGCTTTAGATCAGATTTTGTGGGTTTTAACACAAATGTGGGGGGTATTTATAGGAAAAGCAATACCGTTAGGATCGTTTCTTGAATATCGTGCCTTGATCTCATTCGTACACTTGTCAAAATGTTGTGGTATCAAAATGTGACCCTAACCCCAGAGATTGTGAAGAGGCATTGCCCCTTGGATGCTTGAAAGGCCAATTTCTGCAAGAAAAACGAGTTTCTGCATCTGCAGGGCTGACGTGGCCCGCGTGAAGATTTAGACAAGGCTTACGCGCCCCGCCTGGGAGTCCAGATCAGAAAATAAGTTTCAGAAATGACAGTTTAGGTCCCTGTTGTGGTTTAAGGCCATTTCCGACACGTTCAAGGCCCGTTAAGCCATCTTTAAGGCCCTAAAATGATGCCTAAACATTGAGGACATGAAACATGCTCAAAAATATGTCGGATGTTGGTTCGTTTGGTCGTACGATCGCGATGTTCGCTTAATTACGACGGAATGCGCATAAGCGCGAAAAACGATCCAAATTGCGCGACGAATGGATTTTTGACAAGCCAAACATTAAAACATAATATTATGATGCTTACATAAATTTTTGGATGTCCGGATGTATTCAGAACGTAAGTTATGCGCGAAAGTGCAAACTTATGCACTTTTTGACACTTTTAGCCCCTGAATGATCCAAAAGTTTATTTTAGCATACCAAACCCCTCAAAGCCTATTTCTAAGCTATGTAAAGGATATTTATGGTATGTTTAACTTATGGACATGTTCCGGAATGTCTGTTTTAGTACGAATCGTCATACTTTCGCAGTTTGTCAAGTTTAGTCCCTATAAGCGAATATACTTGTTTTTGTCATACCAAAGCCTTCAAAACTTATTTCTAAGTTATGTAAAGGTTATTTAATGTATGTTAAGTATATGTTGATGTTCTGGAGTATTTGTCGCATTAAACTGAGTATGTTTACGCACCAGTTTGCGTATAATTCTCTAGAAAGCGATGTAGAGTTTAAAATTGAACAAAAGTCAAAACATGAAAAATGTAAAACACAACCAAACAAACATTGGGATCAAATAACATTGTTTTATTGATAGTTGAACTATTCACAATGATTTCAAGCACAAATGTTACATCTGTGGGATGGAGAAAAAGTTGGTACCCAACAAGGAAGGAACCTTGTATTTTATGGGACGAATTTGGGTTCCGCTTGTTGGAGGTCTTAGAGAGGTTATTTTTGATGAAGCTCATAAATCAAGGTACTCGATCCATCCAGGATCGGACAAGATGTGCCAAGATTTGAAGGATTATTACTGGTGGCCAAGACTTAAGGGCGATGTGGCTACTTATGTTGGGAAGTGTTTGACTTGAGCCAAAGTGAAGGCCGAGTATCAGAAGCCTTCAGGTCTTCTGCAGCAACCAGAGATATCCCTGTGGAAGTGGGAGCAAATATCTATGGATTTCATAACGAAGTTGCCCAAGACTCCCAGAGGTCATGATACGATTTGGGTAATCGTGGATCGTTTGACAAAGTCTGCGCATTTCTTGCCGATCAGAGAAAAGGATAACACTAGTAAGCTAGCTGAGCTGTACCTAAGGGAGATAGTAGCACGTCATGGAGTGCCTATCTCGATTATATCAGACAGAGATGGACGATTGGTGTCAAGGATTTGGCAATCCTTCCAAGAAGCTTTTGGTTCTCAGTTGAATCTGAGTACAGCTTTCCACCCTCAGACGGACGGTCAAAGCGAAAGAACGATTCAGACGCTAGAGGATATGCTGCATGCTTGTGTTATGGATTGGGTGGCAGTTGGGATACTCACCTGCCTTTGGTTGAGTTCTCCTATAACAATAGCTACCATACAAGCATCCAAGTTGCACCATTCGAGGCCCTCTACGGACGCAAGTGTCGATCACCGTTGTGCTGGGCAGATGCAGGTGATAGACAGATGGTTGGCCCCGAACTGGTCCAAGAAACGACAGATAAGATCACACAGATCCGAGAGCGCATCAAGGCGGCTCGTGATTGATAGAAGAGTTATGCGGACCAAAGACGAAAACCCTTGGAATTTGAAGTGGGTGATATGGTTCTGTTAAGAGTCTCACCTTGGAAAGGGTTGGTTCCGTAGCATACAAGTTGGAGCTACCAGCAGAACTCAATGGTGTTCATGATACATTTCATGTATCTAATCTAAAGAAAAGTCCAACTCAAGAGACAGTGGTTATCCCTGCAGATGAAGTTCACATTGACGAGACGCTTCATTTCACCGAGGAACCCGTTGAGGTTACAGATTGGAAGGTTAACAAGACTCGGAGGAGTAGTGTTAAGCTTGTCAAGGTTAGATGGAACACGCGTCACGGCCCAGAGTTCACCTGGGAGCGTGAAGACCGCATGAAAGCAAAGTACCCACATTTGTTCCCCCACTCCCCTGCAGCTAATAGTAAAGCTTAAAATTTCGGGACGAAACTTTCTTAACAGGGAGAGAATGTGACAACTGTCAAAATTCCAGGACTCCGTACAATTATTAAACAATGATTAGTGCTTAATGACTGTGCTGAATTACAATTAATGACCTGAATTGCTTTCTGATTATTGCCATATACATACATGTGAATCATATATTGCAAATGACATATCATCATTGCATGCAAACTTTGTTGATTCAAATGATACACGAAACACAGTTAGCACAGTTATCAGATAAATCAGAAATATGCTGACGAAGTTCAGTAAATAGACAGACATTGTATTGAGATACAGAATGAGCCAGAAACCAAGTATTACACTAGTATAGTGTGTAGGAAAGTAAAGATCACAAAACTGCCTTCCTAGAGATAGTTTAAGTGCCGGAAAGTGCCTAAAACTCACATAAACTGCAGAATTCTGCAGAAATCAGCAAAATTCAGCATTTAAACACTCTAATATTATGCAGAAATATGGTTAAATGATCCAGAATACTTTCCTAAGTGTCGGGAATCAAAACTGTCACAAAAGGTAACATAAAGCACACTAAACTGCATAGTTTAGCACCTTACGAACCGGTGACCAACCGAACAATCGGACACTACTCAAAACACCAAATTTTCACTAGAAGCATTGTTTTAACATTACCAAGCTAGTTATGGTCCCCGAACATCATAACACACTATATAATATCTAGTAACTAACTAACCTAACTAGATACTTGATTTTTAACTATATAAAACAACTAATGGTTATCACCTAGCCTAAACCCCCCCCCCCCACCTATAATCGGCCAACATCCATGGCCCACATGAGATTTTATTTGCATTTTATAATAGATCTTGTTTTACTTTACTAAACACATTATACATTGGAAAATAAGTGGTGGAAGATTATAAGTGAACCTAAGGGATCATAACCCATTCATTTCCTTCACAAAATCACCAACACACTTCTTCTTCTCCTCTCCCCTTGCTCACGGCCGAACAACCGGACACTACCCAAAACACCAAATTTTCACTAGAAGCATTGTTTTAACATCACCAAGCTAGTTATGGTCCCCGAACATCATAACACACTATATAATATCTAGTAACTAACTAACCTAACTAGATACTTGATTTTTAACTATATAAAACAACTAATGGTTATCACCTAGCCTAACCACCCCCCCCCCACCTATAATCGACCAACATCCATGGCCCACATGAGATTTTATTTGCATTTTATAATAGATATTGTTTTACTTTACTAAACACATTATACATTGGAAAATAAGTGGTGGAAGATTATAAGTGAACCTAAGGGATCATAACCCATTCATTTCCTTCACAAAATCACCAACACACTTCTTTTTCTCCTCTCCCCTTGCTCACGGCCGAAGACACCCCACACCACCATCATCATCATCTTTTATTCCTCATACAATCCATACTTATACAAAGGTGTTAGAAGGTGTACAAGGAAGCTTGGAACTCTAGGAAGCTAAAGGACCTCTCACACAAGCTTTTATCCACTCCATTTTCATCTAGTGATCATCCCTAGCCTTGAGCTAGTAGTAAGATCATTCTACTCTTCATTTTACATCTTGTTTTGGTGGTTAAAAGAAGATACAAGTTGTTAATAATGAAGAACACTATGAATCTTGAACATGAAACTTGAACATAAGACTAAAATCATAAGAAAACAAGTTATTTAAGTATTGTTATGCTTGTTGATTGTTGATTGCTCATGTTATTGATGTTGATCATCATATGAACTTGCTAGATAGTGATTAAAGACATAATCTAGCAAGATGAGAGGATGATTATGTTAAGATCAAAGTGATCATCCTCATGTAAATCATGAACTTGAAAGTATAAGTTGTTTTTCTTGTTAAGTGATGATCAAAATAAACATAAAGTCTTGTAAATCTATGATTTCAAGAATGATTTTTCAAGAAATCAAGTTAAAAATACGAAGTTTACTTAATGTTGGTTCTTAAAGGAATTAACCACATTTTTAGTGGTTAATCAAGTGTAGGAATATATATGTAACAAGAAAAACTCAAAAAGAAACATTTTTAGAAAAATTAATTACAAGTTGTAAAGAACTAATTCCTTCAAAAATGAAGTTTTTAAATAAACAATCACACTTTAAAGGGTAACTAGACTCACTAAACACACTAGTAAGTTACTACACATTTTTATAAATTTTCAAGTTCATGAGGAAGTAGTTTATGCTTGATTTTTTGCAAATTGGTAAGTGTAGATTGATTTGTTGTTGATTGTGTTGATTTATAAAAGAAAATAATATGCTTTGAAAGCATGGAAACCTCCATTTTTAGGGGAAACTATGGCAAATTTTTTCTAAAAATTTAACACTTCAGAAAAATATTTTTGAACAAATATTTACAAGCATATTGTAAACCATGAATTTTCATATAAAGTTTGCCATAATTTTTATTACCAAAAATTATAAATATTGGAGGTTAGTTTTTGTAAATAAAAATGACTAAATATGTATTTAGGAAAATATATATTTAGATGTCACAATGTGTGTGATTATTTATATATGATGTGTATTAGTTATATTATTTTAGGACTTGAAATAATATAACTCACCAATATACCAAGAAATTACTATCCGAAATATTACCAAAATTCTAAGAAATAAACATACAATTTATACCCAAAATATTGGAGGAACCGAACAAGGAATATAACTTACAAAATATTCTGGAAAATTAATTCATAAGTATATTTTGGTAATTGGTATTTTGGACACCGAGAGAATGAAAATGTGATTTTTATAATTACTACAAAAATATGTCATATTTTTGTCAAGGAGAAAATATATTACTTTTGGAAAAGAAAACATATATATTTTTCTTGAAATTATTAGAAGATATATTATTTTTGGAGAAAATATATATTTTCGGGAATGAACATGAAATACATTATTCTTGGGTGAAAAATAAGTTTATATATATTTTCTAAGTTAGACTTGAAAATATATTATTTTTTGAGATTTATATGAAATTTATAAATATTTTTGTCAAGGGAAAAATTATAAGTAATTTTTCTATGTAATATTTCTTAAAATATATATTTTGAGAATATATATTGATGTATTTTTTATTAGAAATATTATTCCGGAAAGACTAATACAAAAGTTAAGTATAAGAGTACTCATTAATTACAAGAAAATACGTATTCTCGTACGTATAAACACACACCGGAATACGCTACTGAAACTTGGCAAAAATATACTAATATAAGAATACGAATACTAATACACCCATCCTTGGGGAATTATTCATGTACAAATACATAAGTGTGACAAGTTAAAAATATATTATTTTAACCATTATTCCAAAATTTGGTAAATATAATTTAAGTTAAAATATTTATTATTTTAACAAATAATTATGTAACTTGGAATAATATTAAAGACATAAAGGAACGTAACTCAAAGACACTAATTAATATTAAGTCAAGGCATGACCTGCTCGTCTAATAAACCGTAGTACGTTGTAGGTAGTCGTGTACACCAGAAGAAGCTTTGAGTTACAGTTGGATACGAAGAACGCAGGATTGTGAGTTCATGTCCCCCTTTTCTTTTACTGTTTTTTGTTTTATAACTTCGGGGGTGAAGTACATGTTACAAAATGTTTACAAACGATTACAATTGGTATGGATAGCTAAGGAATGTACTGTTAGATCATGTGAATGGGTAGGCGCACTCTTAAGACCATTAATCCTCATATTTGGACCGAGGGACATGAGTGATAGATCTATTTGGGTGTAGCGAGCCCACACCCATGTGGACCGGGGTTTGGCCCATGAGGTGACTATGTCTTACAGCCGGAAGCCCGGTGCAAAATCTGCTAGGTTTGAGGCTTCCTACGTCGTTGCACACATGTTAATGGCCTTGCAAACCATTAATTGATATGTTTCCTTGTTTGCTTTCATACCGGGTTTACAAAACATACATACTTACAATGATTACAAAGGTTATTCGTACACACATACAAACACACGAACTCGCTCAACTTTTGTTGATGTTTTCAAACTACATGTATTTCAGGAAATTAAATGTGGATCTGGCGGGCGTTTGGAAGTTTCAAGTGATCCTGGAAATAAAATATGTCATCCGGTGTCTAAGGGTTTGGATAGTGTGTCTTATCCTGGATAAGTCACATCATTCAAAGCCGGTTTTTATTAATGTTTTTTGTCGAGTCCTTATGGAACTCTAAACAATTTGCATGGTTTGTAATTTGGATTTGAAGTCTATATTTGGATTCTAAAACAATTGTTGTTGTGATGTTTTAAAACTTAATCAATGGATGAACATCTCTAGCTTTATTATATAGTTGTTTGTTATGATTGAATGCAATGATATTAAGCAAGTCATACATAATCACGCTTCCGCAAAAGTCAGGGTGTGATAGAAGTTGATAAGACTGATTATAGGTTGAATGTTGACTTAGAAGTAGAAGACAATATCACTAATCACCAAGATATAGATTTGGGGGATGAAGTGTTAGACAATTACAACTTCCGAAGTGGCACAGACTCTGATGATGTGGAGACTAGCATTAGGAGACACAACTTAAGAAGCATTAGAAGGGCAAATGAAAATATTGTACATTTTTACTTAGGCCAGGTTTGTGGTACTAAACAAGAAGGGAAGAAGCTCATTAAGAAGCATTCTGTGGAAACTAGAAGGTGTATTAGAATTGTGAAGGATGATACCACTAGGCTTAGGGCAGAATGTCATGGCCTTCTACCTGATTTTGATGTAGATGAAAACGGTGTCCATATAGACAAGGGTAAAGGGTAGGAAAAGGGGAAGGGTAAGGGGCATGAAAAGGCTAAGGGTAAAGGAAAGGAAAATGTGAAGGGTAAAGGAAAGGAAAAAGTGAATGATAAAGCAAAGAAAAGGTGAAGGATAAAGGCAAAGAAAAGGTGGAGGTTCAAAAGTGAATAACAACAGAGAGGAGGGGGCAGTTGTGGTAAATGTTGGTGGAAGGGGGGAAAGGACAAAACCAGCAGAATATTTATGTCCTTGGACTTTGTTCATATCAAAAGTGAGTGGAACAGAATCTTGGATGGTGAAGACTTTCATTGATGAACATAAATGCCTCCAAACAAGAAGAGTTAGGTCCTGCACTGATAGCTTCTTATCCGAACAAATGATAGATCAAATAGAAGAAAATCATGATATTCCAGTTAAAGTTGTGCAAGATCAGCTTCAAAGGAGATATGCTCTAGAGGTTTCTCGGATGAAGGCTTACAGGGCAAAGGCTAAAGCAAAGAAACAAGTTGAGGGAGACTATGCCTCACAGTATGCTTTGTTAAGGGATTATGCTATTGAACTCCAGGATAAGAATCCAGGTACTACTGTCAAGATACAGGTAGAACCACCAACAAATCATAGTCAACAAACAAGGAAATTTAAAAGGATATATGTATGTTTGGGAGCCTTGAAGCAGGGTTTTAAAGCAATAGAGAGGGATCTATTGGGCCTGGATAGTGCATTCATGAAGGGACCTTTCCCAGGTCAAGTTCTAACTGCAGTAGGTACTGACCCTAACAATGGTATCTATCCTGTGTGTTATGCAATTGTAGAGGCTGAAAACATCAACTCATGGACTATGACAACTGTCAAAATTCCAGGTATCCGTACAATTATTAAACAATGATTAGTGCTTAATGACTGTGCTGAATTTCAATTAATGACTTGAATTGCTTTTTGATTATTGTTATCATACATACATGTGCATCATATATTGCAAATGACATATCATTATTGCATGCAAACTTTATTGACTCAAATGATGCACGAAACACAGTTAGCACAGTTATCAGAAAAATCAGAAAAATGTTGACGGAGTTCAGTACATAGACAGACATGGTATTGAGACACATAATGAGCCAGAAACCAAGAGTTACACTAGTATAGTGTGTAGGAAAGTAAGGATCATAAAACCGCCTTCCTAGTGATAGTTTAAGTGCCAGAAAGTGCCTAAAACTCACTTAAATTGCTGAAATCAGCAAAAATCAGCATTTAAACACTTTAATATCATGCAGAAATATGGTCAAATGGTCCAGAATGCTTTCCTAAGTGTCGGGAATCAAAACTGTCACAAAAGGTAAAATAAAGCACGCTAAACTGCATAATTTAGCACCTTAACGAACCGGTAACCAACCGAACAACCGGACACTACCCGAAACACTGAAGTTTCACTAGAAGAATTGTTTTAACATTACCAAGCTAGTTATGGTCCCCGAACATCATAACACACTATATAACACACTAATAACTAATAACCTAACTATAATACTTAGAATCTAACCAATTAATCTAACTATCCATCACAACCTAACTAACCCCCCCCCCTATGTATATGGTTTCAAGGGTGGCCCCCACCCTTGATTTGTTTTAATATTTTAATAGATCATGTCTTGTGCTTTAGGAGGCATGTTATCCACGGGTTTAAGTTATGTTGGTGGATTTTATAAGTAACTTCAAGATCATAACATTCATTCTCTAACACACACCAACACTTGAACTTCTTCTCCTTCCTTCCCCTCATTCTCGGCCGAACACCACACCACACACCATCATCATCATCAATCAATTCTCATCCAATCCATACATACTCAAAGGTGTAAGAAGGTGTATAAGGAAGCTAGGAACTCTTGGAAGTTGAAAGACCACTCACACAAGCTTTTATCCACCTCTTCTTCATCTTGTGATCATCACTAGCCTTGAGCTAGTAGTAAGATCTTCTACACTCTATTTTACATCTTCTTAAGTTGGTTAAAAGATGGTATAAGTTGTAAATCATGAAGAACACTATGAATCTTGAACATGAAACTATAACATAAGACTAAAATCATAAGAAATCATGTTGTTTAAGTGTTGTTATGCTTGTTGATTGTTGATTGCTCATGTTATTGATGTAAATCATCATGTGATCTTGCTAGATAGTAATTAAAGACATAATCTAGCAAGATGAGAGGATGATTATGTTAAGAATCAATAGATCATCCTTGTGTAAATCATGAACTTGAAGTGTAAATTGTTTTTCTTGTAAAGTGATGATCAAAGTGAATGTAAAGTCTTGTAAATCTATGATTTCAAGAATGATTTTTCAAGAAACCAAGTTAAAAATACAAGATTTACCTAAGCTTGGTTCTTAAAGGAATTAACCACATTTTTATGGTTAAACAAGTATAGAAATATATATGTAACAAGAAAAACTCAAGAAGAAACATTTTTAGAAAAAAATGATTTACAAGTTGTAAACATCTAACTTATTTAAAAATGAAGTTTTTAAATAAACAATCACACTTTAAAGGGGTAACTAAGCCTACTAAACACACTAGTAAGTTACTACACATTTTTGTAAATTTTCAAGTTCATGAGGTAGTAGTTTATTCTTGATTTTGGCAAATTGGTAACTGTTGATTTGTTTATTGTTGATTGTGGTGATTTATAAAAAAAATGATATGCTTTGAAAGCATGGAAACCTCCATTTTTAAGGGAAACTATGGCAAACTTTTTCTAGAAATTTAACACTTAGAAAAATATTTTTAAACAAATATATACAAGTAAATTTTAAACCATGGATTTTCATATAAAATTTGCTATAATTTTTGTTACAAAAATTATAAATATTGGAAGTTGGTTTTTGCAAATAAAAATGACTAAAAATGTATTTAGGAAAATATATATTTAGATGTCACCATGTGTGTGATTATTTGTATATTATGTGTATTAGTTATATTATTTTAGGACATGAAATAATATAACTCACCCAAAATACTAAGAAATTACAATCCAAAATATTACCAAGATTCCAAGAAGTAAATACATAATTTATACCCCAAAATATTGGACAAACCGAACAAGGAATATAACTTACAAAATATTCCGGAATTTAAGTTCATAAGTATATTTTGGTAATGGGTATTTTGGACACCAAAAGAACAAAAATATGATTTTTACAATTATTACAAAAATATATCATATTTTGACAAGAAGAAAATATATTATTTTTGGGTAAATAAAAATATATATGTTTTCTTGGAATTATTAGAAGATATATTATTTTTGGGAGATAATATATATTTTCTTGAATAAAAATGAAATACATTATTTTTGGGTGAAAAATAGATTTATATATATTTTCTAAGCTAGACTTGAAAATATATTATTTTTAAGGTTTATATGAAATATAGATATTTTTGCCAAGGGGAAAATTATAATAATTTTTCTATGTAATATTTCTTAAAATAAATATTTTGAGAATATATATTGATGAATTTTTATTAGAAATATTATTCCGGAAAAGTTAACACAAAAATTAAGTATAAGATACATAATAACACAATACGAATACGTACTCTCGTACGTATAATTATACACCGGAATACGCCACCGATACTTGGCAAAAATATACAAGTATAGGAATACGAATATAAATACACTCATCCTTGGGAAGTTATACATGTACAAATACACATAAGTGTCAAGTTAATATATATTATTTTAACTAATATCCCAAAATTAAATAAATATAATTTAAGTTAAAATATTTATTGTTTTAACAAATAATTATATAACTTGGAATAATATTAAAGACATAATGAAACGTAACTCAAAGACACTAATTATTACTAAGTCAAGGCACGACCCACTCGTCTAATAAACTGTAGTACGTTGTAGGTAGTCATGCACACAAGTAGCAGCTTTGGGTTACATTTCGATTCGAAGAATGCAAGATTGTAAGTTCATGTCCCCCTTTTCTTTTAACTGTTTTCAGTGTTATAACTTCGGGGGTGAAGTACATATTACAAATTGTTTACAAATGAGTACAATTGGTATGGTTAGCTAAGGAATAAATTGTTAGATCATGTGAATGGGTAGGCGCACACTTAAGACCATTAATCCTCGTATAAGGACCGAGGGACATGAGTGATAGATCTATTTGTGTGTAGCGAGCCCACACCCATGAGGACTGGGGTTTGGCCCATGAGGTGACTATGTCTTTCAGCCGGAAGCCCAGTACAAAATCTGCTAGGTTTGAGCCTTCCTACGCCATTGCACACATGTTAATGGCCTTGCAAACCATTAATTTGATATGTTTCCTTTTTTGCTTTCATACCAGGGTTTACAAAACTTACATACTTACAATGATTACAAAGGTTTATTCGTGTACAAAACACATGAACTCGCTCAACTTTTGTTGATATTTTCAAACTACATGTATTTCAGGAAAGTAAGTATGGATCTGGCGGGCGTTGCAAGTTTTCAAGGGTTGTTTGGAATAAAAGATGTCATCCGGTGTCTAAGGGTTTGGGTTGTGTATCTTATCATGGATAAGATACATAGTCTAAAACCTAGTATTTAGTAGTATCTTTTGTCGAGTCCTTATGGAACTCTAAAACAATTTGAATGGTTTGTAATTTCGATTTAAAGTCTGTGTTTGGATTTTAAGACAATGTTGTTCATGATGTTTTAAACTTAATATATGGATGAACATCTTTGGTTTTATCATATAGTTGTTTGTTATGGTTGAATGCAATGATATTAAGCAAGTCACACATAATCACGCTTCCGCAAAAGTCAGGGTGTGACATGGACGTGGTTTCTAGAACTGTTAGGGGGTGACTTGGAATTGCATAGAGACTCAACCTTCACATTTGTCTCTGATAGACAGAAGGTATACTTTTCTTGTGTATTATATTTGAGTTCAATTGTTAGCCAATGACTTGTATTATGTACTTATTGTTTTACTTGAACAGGGCATTCTACAAGCTGTTAACAAGTTGTATCCATGTGCTGAGCACAGATACTGTTTGAGGCATATTCATGAGAATATGAAAGTGAGTTTTAAAGGGAACCTATACAAGGATATGCTTTGGAAGTGTGTTGGTGCCACTACTGTTCCTGAGTTTAAAATTGCAATGGATGAGTTGAAGGCATTCAATAGGATGGCACATCTGTGGTTGTCAAAAATTCCACCACTGCACTGGACTAGGTCACACTTCTCTGGTATGTGTATATGCTTGTCTATTGTTATGTATAACATTTGTTTGATGTGTTAGTGACTAGTATATGTATCCATAGGAAGGGCGTTATCTGATGTGCTACTGAATAACATATGTGAGGTTTATAATGGCAAGATTGTGGATGGAAGAGATAAGCCCATCATCTCAGCCCTTGAATACATTATGGAGTACTTGATGAGAAGGATTGTAACTGTTTTGAAGGCGATAGACAAAACTGAAGGGTTGCTTACACCGTATGCTGCATTAAAGCTAGAGAACATCAAGAAAGATGCTGCACACTATCAAGTACAGTGGAATGGAGGGGATATCTACTTAGTTAGTGGTAAACCACATCATGCAAGAGTTGTGGATTTGGCTAAAAGGACATGTGCTTGCAGAGATTAGGAAATCACAGGTATGTTATTGTATTAGTCAAATTGTTAGTTATATATGTGACACCTGTGTCTCTTCAACCATCAAACAAATACCAAACCAATGAAATATTGTATTTCATACTTGAGATTTGTATAAACATTTGTATTATTTGCACATATCAACTTTTGTTCGATTTCGGGCTTTAGATCGCTTTCTGGAGGGTAATACGCGCACTGATGCGTAAATCTAACCAGTTTAATGCAACAAACACTCCGGAATAGTGACATAGGCTTAACATACCTTAAATAACCTTTACATAACTTAGAAATAAGTTTTGGAAGGTTTGGTATGCCGAAACCAAGTTTATTCGCTTACAGGGACTAAATTCGACAAACTGCGAAAGTATGCCAATTTGAACTGTAACGAACCTTCCGGAACTTGACCATAAGTTAAACATACCCTAAATATCCTTTACAAAGCTTAGAAATAGGCTTTGAGGTATTCGGTGTGCTAAAATAAACTTTTGGGTCATTGAGGGACTAAAAGCGTCAAAAAGTGCATAAGTTTGCATTTTCGCACATAACTTACGTTCCGAATACATCCGGACATCCAAAAATTTATGCAAGCATTAAAATATTTTATTTTACTGTTTGGCATGAGAAAGATCCATTCGTCGCATAATTTGGATCGTCTTTCGCGCTTATGCGCATTCCGTCATAATTAAGCAAACATCGCGATGGTACGACCAAACGAACCGACATCCGGAATATTTTTGAGCATGTTTCAAGTCCCCTACACTTTAACTTCATCTTAGAGCCTTGAAATGAGGTTAACGGGGCTTAAACGTGCCAAAAATGGGCCAAAATACATGTTTCTGAAGTGCAGGGACTAAAACTACAATTTCTGAACTGTGACCCTCAGGCGGGGCGCGTAAGATCCCATGTATGTCTTACGCGGGCCGCGTGGCCTCCCTAGATGTGCAAAATCAGTTTTAACAGCTGTTAACAGCTGTTATGCACTCCAAACCCAATTGCAAATGGTATTTTCAATCCATGGGCTGAATCTAGGGGTGCCCAAGGTTCCCCAAAACAATGGGCCCATGTGTACGGCCGAGATCGAAGCACGTTTCGCGATGAATGATCCTAACGGTCTTGGTTTTCCTATAAATACCCTCACCCACTTCATTCTTTCCCCACTTGATTTCTGAGATTTCTTTAAGTTGGGGTGTTTCATCACCTCATACCTGAGAATACTTGGAAAATCAAACTTGCGGGGACCTTCTGTAAGTATTCTTTCGCGTTTTTCATTCGTTTTAGCGTTAAAGTCAAACTGCGTTTGACTTTCTGCATTGACCAGTTTATGGTCAATGCGAAGTTCGTTTGAACTTCACGACGTGAGCGTAATCACGATGGTTATAGTCCCTAGTGACTATACCTACTGATTTCCACGTTCTCTAGGCTCAGTGACGAGTTGTAGTTTCGGCCAAAATGCGTTTTCTCACGTATTTTGTAACCAAACTACTATAGAGTGTTAAAACCGTTTGTTTTAATACCAAACCTATTTTCTAACTTTACTAAACATGTTCTAGCATGTTTAGCTCGTCGCTTTTAGATTTGTGCTTGTCAAGGGTCGTAAAGGTAAGCGATCTAAACAATCGCTTATACTTTCGAACCCGACCCATTTGGTCGACCATTAGGGTCCGACCAAACACATTAGGTGACCATAGTTGTATAGGGAATAACCTTCCGAGGTTATACCTTATGGTCCCGTCGTTTAAGTAGTTGTATGATAGGTAGTTTATATGCCTTAGGTAAATTACCAAAATACCATTTTTACGCATAAATTCATTTTAAGCATATGTAACTTAATTTTTTGACATCTAAACTGATTTAGCAACAATATTAGACATGTTAAGGCATATAATACTTGTCATAGGACTAGTTAAGCGGTCCGAACGCGTTATACGCAAACGGCACGTTAAAGTAGCATAAGCTACCTAAACGGGTCGTAATGGGTCGAAAGCACTTAGGTTAGGTTTCATTTTAGTATGTGGGCTTTGATTAACCATATCATATGAGTTCCAATACTCATTTGGTTTACGAAACCTCATACTATCCAATCCCCCGATTTAGGTCCGGTTATTTATGTAGTTATCTATATAGGGTGCGGGGTGCCGTTTGATTCCGTGATCCCTCTAGCTTTGCTTGGTTGTTGTTCAAGACTTCTAAGCACCTCAAGTGAGTACATAGACCCCTCTTTTACTGTTTTTCAAACATTTTGGGGTGAAACACATGTGCCTACTTGTTACTTTCATGCTATCCATGTTTTTCATATCATATACTTGCTATGTTCATTAGTACATTATTAGTACATGATTTCATTATGTTTTTGCTATGTATGTCCATTGTGTGCATACTTAGTACATCGTTTTACATGACATTTCATGCTATGTATGTTCATCATACTTAGTACATTTGTTTTATATCACATGCTATGTATGTTCATCATACTTAGTACATTTGTTTTACATCACATGCTATGTATGTTCATTTGTTGCATACTTAGTACATTCACATCACATCACATGCTTACATTTGGGTATGACATTTGGTTTGTTTAAATGGGACAATATACATTCATTAACATTGATCACGCCGCTCGGTAGTAGGTAGTGGTACCATAGGACTTGACAAATCCCGTTCCTAAAATCCTATGTTTGTTTGGATGGATGGAATGACCGAATCCGAAAACATTTCTTTTGATAACTTTTACTCTAAGGTTGTCCTGCTGTCTCAAGGCTTGAATGTATGCATTTTCACAATACCGCATAAATGTTTGTATTCAGTATAGCATGCATTTCCACAAAACATAACATTGATTTAAACTGAGTTTTATTTCAATACTTTGTTTTGTGCATTTTCACCTATGGTTTAGTTGATACGTATTTCACTTGCCATACATGACATTTTGTTTACACATTACATGATTGACATTTGACATAGACATTTTGACATGGTTTTCACAATGACATTTGACAATTGGTTTAGACATGGGCAATTTACATTGGTGGTTTGTTTGGGTAAGTGATTTAAGTAACGAGGCGTGTCTAATGTGATACAAGCATGGTGGATACGCCGCTGGTACTTCCTATATATAAGTGCTTGTATTATATTACATGTCGTGGCGTTATTTAAATCATTCAATTTGGATTTACACATTTCTACACAAATAACATATTTTTTTTCACAAGACATTGTTTTACAAAAACAGTTGGTATTATACAAATTCATTTTTACTTGGTTATTCATTTAACCTTACAATCATTCTTTTATCTATACATATCTACCATCGCTTTTCAAACGATTTATAAAACAAAACATTTTACAAGGATCATGACTGATTTTTGCTAAACAACTTTTTCTAAACTTATAAGTCATGAATCCTAAATCAATAAAACCTATGTACTCGCCGGCATTTTTATGCTGACGTATTTTCACATGTGTTTCAGGTACGATAGTTGATGATATTGATGCATGCTCACATAGGATTGGACGAGGCCTTAGTGACCATAAAAGATGCAAGACTAGTTAAATTTTGTTTTACTTCTTTGTTTGTTAAGACATTGTAACTCTTTTAATCAATAAAACAACATTTTAATTTTTCCATGTGTTATGAAACAATAATTCTGTTACAACACTCCCCGACGATTCCGCCATGTTTTGTTGTTTTACGTGGTCGGGGTGTGACAGAAAAGTTGGTATCAGAGCTCATGGTTATAGGGAATTAGGTTATTAGTAATGCTTTGACCTAGTCTATAACCTTCCTAGGACCCTAACGCGAGTTTACTTGCGTTTAGTCATAAAACAATACTGTCACCTATCCTTAGGCGACAACCACAACAAGAACATAAATTTCAAAACCGCTTTGAAAACTAATCATCTGTTCTAGGATGATTTATTATATGGTTTTGAACCCTTCCAATTTGATTGTTGGCCTAGTGCCTTCTAAGTTTTCAAAATCTCGTCAAGGTTTTGGGTTCTAAATAATGTGAACACGTGCAAACCGGAAGAGTGAATGCCTGTACTCTGAGTTTTCTGTCTAAGGCTAGAGTGTTCGTACAAATCCGCAGTATTGGACCAGTCACTCTTACCTAGGAACTCTTGGGGTGAGTGTTCACTTATAGGCAAGCATGTCTTCAGCGATACATTATTATGACCCATTTACTTTGATTCTTCACCATCTCATTTGTTTGCCTTAGGTAACAAACAAATGATCGCCATTTCTATGCGTTGTCATTTTGTTTTGATCACCCGATAACCTTTCACTTGTTTCTTCCTATGTCTTTCATTTTCTTCTAGAATGTCTCTTTATCTCAGCAACGGTCAGATATCCGAGCAAACAGCCAAATTTGCCCAGCAAATAGGCAAAGTGATTCTGAAGCCTGTGGATCTAGGCATTGCCATGTCACATCTCAAAATGGAGCCACTCAAGAGTCACCGAAGGAAGCAGAAGTCAAGCCTGCACCAAAATCAAGAAAGCGTAAGGCTTCAAAGAAACCCGCAGCAGTTACACCCAATCAAACGGGCCCTAGCCAGGTAGTGACACCACCAGCTAGGAAGCCGTACTTGGGAGCTGCCCCATGGTGCAAGCGATGCAACCGTCATCATTTAAACCTCATACCCTGTTCCAAATGTACCTACTGTGGACGGTTGGGACATTTGATTAACATATGCCGCTTTGCTATCCAAAACAAAGTTGTTGCAAACCTTGCTGCTACCCAACTCCAAGTCAACCCTACTCAAGCTCGTTTCCCGTCTAGTACTTGCTACAACTATGGTGAGACGAGCCATTTCAGGAACAAATGCCCGAAGATTGTCAATGCAAATCCAATCCTTGGATGAGCATTTGGCCGAGCAAAAGATATTGTTGTCTTATGCCTTTGTTTCTTTTGTTTTCTTGTATTGTGAAACAATATGTTTTGTTCATAAATAAAAGTCATTGTTCGCAATTCTGATATACAAATGTAGTTACATGTGTGTATGGCATTTCCCTATGATACCTACATCAAGGAACTATGTTCTTTACAAACTACTCTTGTGATTCTCCCCTTCAAGTGATCGCTCATAATTTCCTCGAAAGTTCTAAATACTTGTTTCATTCTAAGAAACGAAGTACATGAAATGAAGTGACATTATGAGTAATCGTGCTTTTTCACACATCTGTGCCTTTGAATCCTTGGTTAGATAACTAAGGGTATTTTCAAATCTCATACCCATTACGTTCTGATTTTTCAACATGCATAACATAAGTTTTCAAAACAACCTTCGTGATTTCAGAAACATTTTATATATAGTTCAAAAACGTTTTTAATATAGTGTATTTACTTAACATATCATATGCATGATTTCAAAAACATTGTCTATATTTTCAAAAACAACCTCCATGATTTCAAAAACAATGTCTATGTTTTCAAAAACGACCTTCATGATTTCAAAATGTTATTAATACGGTATAATTACTTATATCAAGTGCATGATTTCAAAAGCATCATTCATGTTTTCAAAAACCTTATACATAATTTCAAAATTCATCCCGCATGATTTTTAAACATTTTTATAAATATACCTACCTAATACACCTACTTTATGATTTCAAAAGTATTATATATATAAGATTTCCAAAAACATTGAACACATTTTAGAACCCCATGCATAGTTTTCAAAGTATTTTCCTCATACATTGACTTAACCTTCAAACTCCGCTCCGTATGTCGCCTTGGCATATCTAGCATCTCAACTTCATAAGCATTTTATATCTCATGTTTTGACTTAAGCACATCCAGTGCAAGGTTTCAAAACATCTTCAACTTCAAAAATCCATATGGGATCTCTTTATCTTCACAATTAGACCCTTGTGGATGATTATCATTCAAATCGGAGTCCTTAATTGGATTCCTTGTATACCTAAATTCGAACATCTCGATTCTTTATAATCGAAAACGAATTTCCCCTTTAAGATCTTTCTATCTTCATAGTTTGATTCTTGATAATGTTTAAAAGTACCAAATGAAATCCATGGATTGGATTCCTGGTGTGCTTTAAATATCCGTGTCCAAAGATAACAAATCAAGTTAAACAATTATATGATTATCTGTTTATGCACTTTGTGTTTTCTTTTATGCATTTTTGTGTTTCTGAATACTCTGGATATTCGTTATCCAAATCCTCATAGAACCTTTCATATCTTCATATGAGGGATTCGTAGTAGGATATTCAAAAAGGTACTACCTTAAATCCTTATTGGGCTTCTACATGATAGACAAGACCTTTGGATTATATAGTACCATCCCATGATTCAAAAAGAGACCCTTTGAGTGGTCTAGTCAAAGGATTGATTCAGAATCTGGTTGAGAACGACATGTGATGATATAAGCTGAAAAGACTCCTTGGCGGTCTGGAGATCATTTATTGACTCAATTAAAAAGGACCCCAGTATGGTCTAATCACAATCATCACAGGCTCGTTCATTATTTTTGTGACAACTCGAACTTTAGACATGCTTTGATGTAACGTTACGTGCTCATGAGAACTGAATTATATGATTTTAAATGAATAATTGTTTACGTGTGTTGTGTATGTATGAATGTTATGTGTTGCACGAGCCCAAACTACACAAACCGGCCACACAAAGCCCTTTGGGCCACTCCTTGTGCACGCAGACCAAGTGGGCTCGGCCCACTCCCCACTCGCAACACACAAAACCGAGTTAGGGGTTTTGTTTTACCACTTTTGCAAATCACAAACACACACACAAACCCTAGAAGTTTTGCTCTCTCTCTCTCTCTCTCGTTTACTTGGAACCCGACGGCGAACAACACTTCTCGGCTCACCCTCTCTTTGATTCCAACCGGTTAGTGTACATTGTTATTTGATTGTATGTGATGATATTGTGATCTATGTGTTTACATGATAATTTTATATGTTTCTTGAACATTACATGATGTAATTCGGATGATGCTAGTATGGTTGATTGTGATAGAACCGGTTTTACATGTGTGCTTTGTTATAAATCAAATGTTAATAGGTGTTTCGGATTGTTAACATGTTCATACGGATCGGATGAAACTCGATGAAATCTGTTGTTATACTATATGATTCGGATGTTAACTTGTGGATATGCTAAGTTTTGGGCTAGGTAATTAGTCACGGTTACATGTTCATAGAAATAGATTGTTGTTCATATGAATGCAGTTCACGTTGATTCGATGTTCTTGAATGGTTATGAATATGCATGAAATCTAAATCAACTGTTGGTAAATTTCTGTGATTGATCTGATTTCGAAACTGCCGTAGATGTTTGCTAGAATCACGGAATAGTCAATGCAGGAATTATGGAAACCAGTTACACACGCGGTTGCGACTCGGCATCACTCGTTGCGAGTCGGAACCCCACTCGAGACCACAAACAGCACCAGCCGAAACAACGGTTGCGAGTCCCGTTGCGACTCGTAACCAGACCATGATGAACCGAGATCTTCATTGCGACTCGCAACCAGCCGTTGCGACTCGTAATCTCCGGTTGCGACTCGAGATCTCCGTTGCGACTCGAGATCTCCATTTACACGCACACTGTTGGGCCTTCACTGTCACGGGCCCAATGATTTGATTTGTGGGCTGTTTATTTATGGACTTATATGTGTTTGCTATTTGGGCCGATTGGGAATCTGGACTGTTTTGTTATTGGGCTGCTTATGTCATTGGGCCGGGTATTGTTGGACTTAGACAATTGGGTTCTCACATGCTATGTCTTATCTGCTTACGTGCGTACATATTTGCCATGACTAAACGTGATTACTGTACACGTGCTATATACGAACCTGACTCGTATAATAACCATGATAGGACGTGAGTGACCATTTACTTGCTACTTGTACTTTCTGTGTATCTGCCGAGCAAACCAAGGTGAGTTCACACAGCCAAGGCATGGGATTCCCGGGTTGGGAATTGGGTTGGATATGATGGATATGGAATGATTACTCGTACTTACGCATATACCAGACTATAGACCATCGTCCTCAGGTTAGTCAGGACACGTTACGTAAAGCCTACGTAACCCAGTACACTTGCCATATGTCTCCCGGGTCGGGAGGACACGTTACGTAAAGCCTACGTAACCCAATACCATCCACTGGCTTCCAGGTCGGAAGGCCACGCTGCGTAAAGCCTACGTAGCCCCCACGCGTACCACTGTCCTCGGGGAAGGGCACATCACGTAAAGCCTACGTGACCCTGTACGTTTTCCTGTTCTCGGTAAAGAAGAACACATGGTCGGAAGTTAGTCTAGTAAGTACCGTTAATGAGAAGCCCTCATTAGCCAGGATAACCATGGGAAGCCCCCACCAGTATTATGAACACTAGTATGGGAAGCCCCCACTAGCTATACTTATGCATGTTATGAACTTACTTCCTGTGAACTCGCTCAACTAGTTTGTTGATTATTTGCTGCATGCCTTGCAGGACCTTAGGTACTTTATGGAGCTTGCACAGGGAGGAGCAGGTCGTTGTGGCAGATGGATCATGAATATTATTGAACTTATAACTTTGTTGGGGTTTACTTTACATTGCTTCCGCTACTTAAAACAGTATTTGGTTTTGAAACATCAATCATGTCATGGTGACTTACATTGATTACTTTTATTATTAAATGCTATGTTTGATATGATTGATGGCTTGATCCTGGTCAGTCACGCTCCCAAGCGGTGGTACTCCGCGGGTGGATTTTTGGGGGTGTGACAGATTGGTATCAGAGCCATTGGTTATAGAGAACTTGGTTTTAATATGGGAAAACGTTTTATTAAAACCGGACTATAACCAGTACAGTGCTCTCAACGATCCACAACGACGCTTCGCTCCACGTGCAAGACTCGACATCCTAGGTAATAAGGTTATGTTTATTGCCTGTTTGCTAGAACTGCTTAGAACTTTGCTCGCATTACGCTTAGATACACATGCTTTGATTCCATGAGAACACCTATATGCCTACGCTTTTCTGTCATCGCCCTACTCGCGAACCATTCTTATGTATGCTACTTGTTACTATGAAGATCATGTCTGGAAGAATCAACATGACACAAGCCCAGCTAGAGGCTCTCGTTCAAGCCCAAGTCACAGCGGCATTTGCGGCTGCTCAAGCAGGTAGGATAACCTGTAGTTATAACTTACGCTAGGATCTTTAGATCCTACACTCCTAAACTAGCTTTTGTATTTAAACTTTGCCCTACTCGTACACAATAGGTCAACACGCGCAGCAGCCTGTCTGCACTTTCAAGAATTTCATGGACTGTCGTCCAAACTCTTTCAGCGGCACAGAAGGAGCGGTTGGACTCCTCCATTGGTTCGAGAAGTTAGAATCAGTATTCGAAATGTGCGAGTGCCCTGAGGCTCGCAAGGTCAAGTTTGCCACCGGTACTTTGGAAGGGATAGCACTGACTTGGTGGAACGCCCAAGTCCAGATCTTAGGGTTGGCAGCTGCTAACGCCACCCCATGGAACGACTTTAAGGAACTCATCAAGCGTGAGTATTGCACGCGGGAAGATATTCACAAGCTGGAAGACGAGCTGTATAACTTGAAAATGGTTGGATCGGAAATCGAAGCGTATACCAAACGGTCCAATGAGCTGGCCGTTCTGTGTCCTACTATGGTGGACCCTCCATACAAGCGCATTGAGTTGTACCTCAAGGGATTGGCGCCAGAGATTCAAAGCCACGTGACGTCGGCTAATCTCGAAAACATTCAGGAAATACAGCGTCTCGCTCACCGTATCACCAATCAGGCAGTGGAACAGAATAGACTGCCCAAGCGTGTTAATGCTACTGCTAATGTCACCACCTCAGTTACTCCTGCTACATCTGGTGACAGTAAAAGGAAATGGGATGGGGATTCTAGCAAAGGTTCAGCATCTGTTCAGCCACAAGCTCAGCAACAGAAGATCGATCACTATCAGAGTCCCAGTCAGCAATCCTCTGGTGGTCACAGACAGAGGAGATATCAGGGTAGTCAACCCAGGTGCCACAACTGCAACAGGCATCACCACGGCCCATGTAACAAGGGTCGTTGTCAAAGGTGTCTTAAGATGGGTCACGAGGCCAAAGACTGTAGGAGTCCACGGCCTGCGAATCAGAATCAGCAGCCTCAGCAACCAGCTCCACAGAACCAACAGCCACAGCAGCAGCCACAGCGTGGAAACCGGGGGTGTTTCCAGTGTGGGGCTGAAGGTCACTTCAAACGCGATTGCCCTCAATTGAACCAGAATCGCAACAACAATAACCAGGGCAACGGGAACAACAACGGTGGAAACAACAACAACAACAACGGCAATGAAGCTCGTGGTCGCGCTTTTGTGCTAGGTCGAGGCGACGCAGTGAACGATCCCAACGTTGTCATGGGTAAGTTTCTCCTTGACAATATTTACGTTACTGTTTTATTTGATTCGGGTGCGGATACAAGCTATATGTCTGTGAAAATGTGTCAACTGCTAAAACGTGCACCAACACTTTTACCCACCAAACATGTAGTAGAGTTAGCTAACGGTAAAAGTCTAGAAGCCACGCACGTAGTTCAGGGTTGTAATCTTATCCTTGCTGGTCAAGCCTTCTCTATTGATCTCATTCCCATAGTTTTGGGTAGCTTCGACGTCGTGATTGGGATGGATTGGTTATCCCAACACCAGGCAGAAATATTATGCAGCGAAAAGGTTATTCGCATTCCTCGTTCTGGTCAGGAACCTCTAGAAGTGCAAGGTGACAAGAGTGGTGCTGTGGTTGGCATCATCTCTTTCTTGAAGGCTCAGAAATGTTTACGAAAGGGGCACACAGCCATTCTGGCTCTCGTTACAGACGCATCAGCAAAGGAAAAGAAATTGGAAGATATTCCAATTGTACGTGATTACCCCCAGGTGTTTCCTGAAGACTTACCTGGCTTACCGCCTCATCGTCAGGTCGAATTTTAGATCGAGCTCGCTCCAGGAGCAGCACCCATAGCTCGCGCACCATATCGTCTAGCTCCATCAGAATTGGAGGAATTGTCAAAGCAACTGCAGGAACTCTTGGAAAAGGGTTTCATACGACCAAGCTCTTCGCCTTGGGGAGCCCCAGTACTCTTTGTGAAGAAGAAAGACGGTACGTTCAGGATGTGTATAGACTACAGGGAACTGAACAAGGTGACGGTGAAGAACCGTTATCCTCTTCCGCGCATCGACGACTTATTCGACCAGTTGCAAGGGTCGTGTTACTACTCGAAGATAGACTTGAGGTCTGGTTATCATCAGCTGAGAGTCCGGGATGAGGACGTCTCCAAGACAGCTTTCAGAACTCGTTACGGTCACTACGAGTTTCTCGTCATGCCATTTGGGTTAACGAACGCGCCTGCTGTATTTATGGATCTTATGAACAGGGTGTGCAAACCCTATCTCGACAAGTTCGTCATAGTATTTATCGACGACATTCTGATTTACTCCAAAAGTCGGGAGGAACACGAGCAGCATCTTCGTCTTATTTTGGAACTCCTTCGGAAGGAACAGTTGTACGCCAAGCTTTCTAAATGCGACTTCTGGCTTCGTGAAGTCCACTTCTTAGGCCACGTAGTGAACAAGGATGGGATACATGTCGATCCATCCAAGGTAGATTCGATCAGAAACTGGCCTGCACCGCGTACACCGACAGAAATACGTCAATTCTTGGGTCTGGCAGGTTACTACAGACGGTTTATTAGAGACTTTTCGAAGATTGCTCAGCCGCTTACGCTACTGACACAGAAGGGTGTTACCTATCGCTGGGGAGAGCCCCAGGAGACTGCTTTTCAGCACCTAAAGGATAGACTTTGCAGCGCACCTATCCTCTCATTGCCAGAGGGCACAGAAGACTTCGTAGTATATTGTGATGCATCCATTCGGGGATTGGGATGTGTGTTAATGCAGCGCGACAAGGTTATTGCTTACGCCTCTCGTCAACTCAAGGTTCACGAACGGAATTACACGACGCACGATTTAGAGCTGGGAGCTGTTGTTTTCGCGCTTAAGATATGGCGACACTACCTGTACGGTACCAGGTGCACGATTTACACCGATCACAGGAGTCTCGAGCATATCCTTAAGCAGAAGGATTTGAATATGCGTCAACGACGATGGGTCGAGTTACTTAACGATTACGAATGCGCTATTAAGTATCATCCAGGCAAAGCCAATGTTGTGGCTGATGCCCTTAGTCGAAAGGACACTTTACCTCGGCGCGTGCGAGCGCTACAGCTTACAATTCAGTCTAGCCTCCCCGCTCAGATACGAGCTGCTCAGACAGAAGCACTGAAGCCCGAAAACGTCCAAGCTGAAGCCTTACGCGGCTCACGACAACAGATGGAACAGAAGGCAGACGGCGCCTACTATGTAACGGGCCGGATTTGGGTCCCACTTTATGGCGGTCTACGCGAACTTGTGATGGATGAAGCACACAAGTCTCGCTACTCGGTACATCCAGGGTCGGATAAAATGTACCACGACATCAGCACTACATATTGGTGGCCTAGTATGAAGGCCCACATTGCTACGTATGTTGGAAAATGCTTGACCTGTGCAAGAGTCAAGGTCGAATATCAGAAACCAGCTGGCCTACTTCAGCAGCCTAAGATACCTCAATGGAAATGGGAGGAAATTTCCATGGATTTTGTTACGGGTTTACCTAGATCCCAGCGTGGGAACGATACAATATGGGTCATAGTTGATCGACTCACCAAGTCTGCACACTTCCTGCCGATTAAGGAAACGGACAAGTTCTCCACTCTTGCAGACGTATACCTTAAGGAAGTTGTCTCGAGGCACGGGGTGCCCACGTCTATCATTTCGGATCGCGATGCACGATTCACGTCAGAACTTTGGCAAGCAATGCACAAATCTTTTGGCTCAAGGTTAGACATGAGCACAGCATACCACCCTCAGACGGATGGGCAGTCTGAGCGAACGATTCAAACCCTTGAAGACATGCTTCGGGCATGCGTCATCGATTTCGGCAACGGCTGGGAAAAGCACCTCCCTCTGGTGGAGTTTTCTTACAATAACAGTTATCACACCAGCATTCAAGCCGCTCCATTCGAGGCATTGTACGGGCGTAAATGCCGGTCACCTCTCTGTTGGGCAGAGGTGGGAGATAGTCAGATCACGGGTCCAGAGATTGTAGTGGACGCCACAGAAAAGATTGCACAGATACGACAACGCATGGCGGCAGCACGCGACCGTCAGAAAGCCTACGCGGACAAGCGTAGAAAGCCTTTGGAATTTGAGGTCGGGGACCGGGTCTTATTAAAAGTTTCACCCTGGAAGGGTGTGGTACGTTTTGGCAAACGGGGCAAACTAAATCCGCGGTACGTCGGACCCTTCGAAATCATAGAAAAGATTGGCAAGGTAGCCTACAAGTTGAAACTACCAGCTGAACTCGGGGCAGTTCACAATGTTTTTCATGTATCGAACTTAAAGAAGTGCCTATCTGATGAAAATCTTATCATTGCTTTTAAGGAACTCACTATCGACGAGCGGTTGCAGTTCGTCGAGGAACCAGTTGAAATCACGGACCGGGATGTGAAGGTCCTCAAACACAAGAGAATCCCTCTTGTCCGAGTTCGTTGGAACTCCAAACGTGGCCCAGAGTACACCTGGGAACGCGAAGACAGGATGACAGAAAAGTACCCCCAGTTATTCGGGAACCAGGCAACCACTACTGAGGCTGAAGCTACTACTTCGGAATTTCGGGACGAAATTCCAGATCAACGGGGGGAGGATGTGACACCCCAGGAAAATCAGTGAACGGTATAGTTTACCTAGCTTCCTCAGTGAGTGCATACCAAATTTTGGGACGAAATTTCCAATTAGTTGGGGATAATGTGACAACTCGAACTTTAGACATGCTTTGATGTAACGTTACGTGCTCATGAGAACTGAATTATATGATTTTAAATGAATAATTGTTTACGTGTGTTGTGTATGTATGAATGTTATGTGTTGCACGAGCCCAAACTACACAAACCGGCCACACAAAGCCCTTTGGGCCACTCCTTGTGCACGCAGACCAAGTGGGCTCGGCCCACTCCCCACTCGCAACACACAAAACCGAGTTAGGGGTTTTGTTTTACCACTTTTGCAAATCACAAACACACACACAAACCCTAGAAGTTTTGCTCTCTCTCTCTCTCTCTCGTTTACTTGGAACCCGACGGCGAACAACACTTCTCGGCTCACCCTCTCTTTGATTCCAACCGGTTAGTGTACATTGTTATTTGATTGTATGTGATGATATTGTGATCTATGTGTTTACATGATAATTTTATATGTTTCTTGAACATTACATGATGTAATTCGGATGATGCTAGTATGGTTGATTGTGATAGAACCGGTTTTACATGTGTGCTTTGTTATAAATCAAATGTTAATAGGTGTTTCGGATTGTTAACATGTTCATACGGATCGGATGAAACTCGATGAAATCTGTTGTTATACTATATGATTCGGATGTTAACTTGTGGATATGCTAAGTTTTGGGCTAGGTAATTAGTCACGGTTACATGTTCATAGAAATAGATTGTTGTTCATATGAATGCAGTTCACGTTGATTCGATGTTCTTGAATGGTTATGAATATGCATGAAATCTAAATCAACTGTTGGTAAATTTCTGTGATTGATCTGATTTCGAAACTGCCGTAGATGTTTGCTAGAATCACGGAATAGTCAATGCAGGAATTATGGAAACCAGTTACACACGCGGTTGCGACTCGGCATCACTCGTTGCGAGTCGGAACCCCACTCGAGACCACAAACAGCACCAGCCGAAACAACGGTTGCGAGTCCCGTTGCGACTCGTAACCAGACCATGATGAACCGAGATCTTCATTGCGACTCGCAACCAGCCGTTGCGACTCGTAATCTCCGGTTGCGACTCGAGATCTCCGTTGCGACTCGAGATCTCCATTTACACGCACACTGTTGGGCCTTCACTGTCACGGGCCCAATGATTTGATTTGTGGGCTGTTTATTTATGGACTTATATGTGTTTGCTATTTGGGCCGATTGGGAATCTGGACTGTTTTGTTATTGGGCTGCTTATGTCATTGGGCCGGGTATTGTTGGACTTAGACAATTGGGTTCTCACATGCTATGTCTTATCTGCTTACGTGCGTACATATTTGCCATGACTAAACGTGATTACTGTACACGTGCTATATACGAACCTGACTCGTATAATAACCATGATAGGACGTGAGTGACCATTTACTTGCTACTTGTACTTTCTGTGTATCTGCCGAGCAAACCAAGGTGAGTTCACACAGCCAAGGCATGGGATTCCCGGGTTGGGAATTGGGTTGGATATGATGGATATGGAATGATTACTCGTACTTACGCATATACCAGACTATAGACCATCGTCCTCAGGTTAGTCAGGACACGTTACGTAAAGCCTACGTAACCCAGTACACTTGCCATATGTCTCCCGGGTCGGGAGGACACGTTACGTAAAGCCTACGTAACCCAATACCATCCACTGGCTTCCAGGTCGGAAGGCCACGCTGCGTAAAGCCTACGTAGCCCCCACGCGTACCACTGTCCTCGGGGAAGGGCACATCACGTAAAGCCTACGTGACCCTGTACGTTTTCCTGTTCTCGGTAAAGAAGAACACATGGTCGGAAGTTAGTCTAGTAAGTACCGTTAATGAGAAGCCCTCATTAGCCAGGATAACCATGGGAAGCCCCCACCAGTATTATGAACACTAGTATGGGAAGCCCCCACTAGCTATACTTATGCATGTTATGAACTTACTTCCTGTGAACTCGCTCAACTAGTTTGTTGATTATTTGCTGCATGCCTTGCAGGACCTTAGGTACTTTATGGAGCTTGCACAGGGAGGAGCAGGTCGTTGTGGCAGATGGATCATGAATATTATTGAACTTATAACTTTGTTGGGGTTTACTTTACATTGCTTCCGCTACTTAAAACAGTATTTGGTTTTGAAACATCAATCATGTCATGGTGACTTACATTGATTACTTTTATTATTAAATGCTATGTTTGATATGATTGATGGCTTGATCCTGGTCAGTCACGCTCCCAAGCGGTGGTACTCCGCGGGTGGATTTTTGGGGGTGTGACAATTTTCCTCCCCTACACATTCTAAGATGCACTACGTGACTATGCAAGGAATTACGTAATTATGGATGCATACATAATTATGAAGTTCAGTGCACGGAAACCGCGGTAAGACTCATTATGTGTAAGAACCAATAGTGGCGACCGTAACAAAATGTGAACAATGTAATAGAGGTACGGTGGACGCACCAATAACACTTTATATACTTGTATATAAGTGACCCTCTCACGTTGCAAGCATGATGTTATTTAAGGTTACTAGAAGTTCAGGACTCTAACCAGTGTTGTTCGATCTTTTCAACTTCATGTTTCAAGCTCTCACAAGTTTTCTCTAAATAAATTTCGGGACGAAATTTCCTGAAGTAGGGGAGACTGTGACACCCGTGTCTCTTCAATCATCAAACAAATACCAAACCAATGAAATATTGTATTTCATACTTGGGATTTGTATAAACATGTGTATTATTTGCACATATCAACTCTTGTTCGATTCCGGGCTTTAGATCGCTTTCTGGAGGGTTATACGCGCACTGATGTGTAAATATAACCAGTTTAATGCAACAAACACTCCGGAATAGTGACATAGGCTTAACATACCTTAAATAACCTTTACATAACTTAGAAATAAGTTTTGGAAGGTTTGGTATGCCGAAACCAAGTTTATTCGCTTACAGGGACTAAATTCGACAAACTGCGAAAGTATGCCAATTTGAACTGTAACGAACCTTCCGGAACTTGACCATAAGTTAAACATACCCTAAATATCCTTTACATAGCTTAGAAATAGGCTTTGAGGTATTCGGTGTGCTAAAATAAACTTTTGGGTCATTGAGGGACTAAAAGCGTCAAAAAGTGCATAAGTTTGCATTTTCGCGCATAACTTACGTTCCGAATACATCCGGACATCCAAAAATTTATGCAAGCATTAAAATATTTTATTTTAGTGTTTGGCATGAGAAAAATCCATTCGTCGCGTAATTTGGATCGTCTTTCGCGCTTATGCGCATTCCGTCGTAATTAAGCGAACATCGCGATGGTACGACCAAACGAACCGACATCCGGAATATTTTTGAGCATGTTTCAAGTCCCTACACTTTAACTTCATCTTAGAGCCTTGAAATGAGGTTAACGAGGCTTAAACGTGCCAAAATGGGCCAAAATACATGTTTCTGAAGTGCATGGACTAAAACTGCAATTTCTGAACTGTGACCCTCAGGCGGGGCGCGTAAGATCCCATGTATGTCTTACGCGGGCCGCATGGCCTCCCCAGATGTGCAAAATCAGTTTTAACAGCTGTTATGCACTCCAAACCCAATTGCAAATGGTATTTTCAATCCATGGGCTGAATCTAGGGGTGCCCAAGGTTCCCCAAAACAATGGGCCCATGTGTACGGCCGAGATCGAAGCACGTTTCGCGATGAACGATCCTAACGGTCTTGGTTTTCCTATAAATACCCTCACCCACTTCATTCTTTCCCCACTTGATTTCTGAGATTTCTCTAAGTTGGGGAGTTTCATCACCTCATACCTGAGAATACTTGGAAAATCAAACTTGCGGGGACCTTCTGTAAGTATTCTTTCGCGTTTTTCATTCGTTTTAGCGTTAAAGTCAAACTGCGTTTGACTTTCTGCATTTACCAGTTTATGGTCAATGCGAAGTTCGTTTGAACTTCACGACGTGAGCGTAATCACGATGGTTATAGTCCCTAGTGACTATACCTACTGATTTCCACGTTCTCTAGGCTCAGTGACGAGTCGTAGTTTCGGCCAAAATGCGTTTTCTCACGTATTTTGTAACCAAACTACTATAGAGTATTAAAACCGTTTGTTTTAATACCAAACCTGTTTTCTAACTTTACTAAACATGTTCTAGCATGTTTAGCTCGTCGCTTTTAGATTTGTGCTTGTCAAGGGTCGTAAAGGTAAGCGATCTAAACAATCGCTTATACTTTCGAACCCGACCCATTTGGTCGACCATTAGGGTCCGACCAAACACATTAGGTGACCATAGTTGTATAGGGAATAACCTTCCGAGGTTATACCTTATGGTCCCGTCGTTTAAGTAGTTGTATGATAGGTAGTTTATATGCCTTAGGTAAATTACCAAAATACCCTTTTTACGCATAAATTCATTTTAAGCACATGTAACTTAATTTTTTGACATCTAAACTGATTTAGCAACAATATTAGACATGTTAAGGCATATAATACTTGTCATAGGACTAGTTAAGCGGTCCGAACGCGTTATACGCAAACGGCACGTTAAAGTAGCATAAGCTACCTAAACGGGTCGTAATGGGTCGAAAGCACTTAGGTTAGGTTTCATTTTAGTATGTGGGCTTTGATTAACCATATCATATGAGTTCCAATACTCATTTGGTTTACGAAACTTCATACTATCCAATCCCCCGATTTAGGTCCGGTTATTTATGTAGTTATCTATATAGGGTGCCGTTTGATTCCATGATCCCTCTAGCTTTGCTTGGTTGTTGTTCAAGACTTCTAAGCATCCTCAAGTGAGTACATAGACCCCTCTTTTACTGTTTTTCAAACATTTTGGGGTGAAACACATGTGCCTACTTGTTACTTTCATGCTTTCCATGTTTTTCATATCATATACTTGCTATGTTCATTAGTACATTATTAGTACATGATTTCATTATGTTTTTGCTATGTATGTCCATTGTGTGCATATTTAGTACATCATTTTACATGACATTTCATGCTATGTATGTTCATCATACTTTGTACATTTGTTTTACATCACATGCTATGTATGTTCATCATACTTAGTACATTTGTTTTACATCACATGCTATGTATGTTCATCATACTTAGTACATTTGTTTTACATCACATGCTATGTATGTTCATTTGTTGCATACTTAGTACATTCACATCACATCACATGCTTACATTTGGGTATGACATTTGGTTTGTTTAAATGGGACAATATACATTCATTAACATTGATCACGCCGCTCGGTAGTAGGTAGTGGTACCATAGGACTTGACAAATCCCGTTCCTAAAATCCTAGGTTTGTTTGGATGGATGGAATGACCGAATCCGAAAACATTTCTTTTGATAACTGTTACTCTAAGGTTGTCCTGCTGTCTCAAGGCTTGAATGTATGCATTTTCACAATACCGCATAAATGTTTGTATTCAGTATAGCATGCATTTCCACAAAACATAACATTGATTTAAACTGAGTTTTACTTCAATACTTTGTTTTGTGCATTTTCACCTATGGTTTAGTTGATACGTATTTCACTTGCCATACATGACATTTTGTTTACACATTACATGATTGACATTTGACATAGACATTTTGACATGGTTTTCACAATGACATTTGACAATTGGTTTAGACATGGGCAATTTACATTGGTGGTTTGTTTAGGTAAGTGATTTAAGTAACGAGGCGTGTGTAATGTGATACAAGCATGGTGGATACGCCGCTGGTACTTCCTATATATAAGTGCTTGTATTATATTACATGTCGTAGCGTTATTTAAGTCATTCAATTTGGATTTACACATTTTTACACAAATAACATATTTTTTTTTCACAAGACATTGTTTTACAAAAACAGTTGGTATTATACAAATTCATTTTTACTTGGTTATTCATTTAACCTTACAATCATTCTTTTATCTATACATATCTATCATCGCTTTTCAAACGATTTATAAAACAAAACATTTTACAAGGATCATGACTGATTTTTGCTAAACAACTTTTTCTAAACTTATAAGTCATGAATCCTAAATCAATAAAACCTATGTACTCGCCGGCATTTTTATGCTGACGTATTTTCACATGTGTTTCAGGTACGATAGTTGATGATATTGATGCATGCTCACATAGGATTGGACGAGGCCTTAGTGACCATAAAAGATGCAAGACTAGTTAAATTTTGTTTTACTTCTTTGTTTGTTAAGACATTGTAACTCTTTTAATTAATAAAACAACATTTTAATTTTTCCATGTGTTATGAAACAATAATTCTGTTACAACACTCCCCGACGATTCCGCCACGTTTTGTTGTTTTACGTGGTCGGGGTGTGACAATATATGCAATTTACTAATCAATTTAATTACAGGCATGCCGTGTAGGCACGCTGTTGCAACAATATGGAATATGGCTTCTAACGGGCAAAGGGTTGGTGCATTAGAGAGTTGGGTTAATCACATCTACACTTTGGCAAGGTGGAAGCAGGTTTATCATTTTAAGGTAAATCCTATAAACGGAAGGTCTTTATAAGCTAGGTATCCAGTTCCTACCACCCTCACACCACCAGATCATCATAAGCAAGTGGGAAGGCCCAAGAAGGAAAGGAAGAGGTCTGCATTGGAAGTGGAGGACATGACACACTCTGGAAGGTTGTTGAAGAAACACACCAAAGGAAAGTGTACCAAATGTGGAAAAGTAGGGCACAACATTAGGACATGCAAGGGTTAATGTAGTGTTTAGGTTTGTGTGAACTGGTCTAGGTTGGTCTTTTAGTGCAGGGTTTGTTATGCTAGAACAATTGTATGTATTTTGGTACTTGTAAGGGTTTGTTTTGGTCTTGTGCAATGCTTTTTAAATTGGTCTTTGTTACGGATGTTTATGGCCTACCAAGTTTATGGTATATCTACTTTATTTATGTTTTGTTATTTGAATGTGGAATGGGTCAATGGTTATGCACTTTTTAAGTTCGGTTTATGCAATGGTCATTCAAAGGTTCTGCACTTTATATGTTTGGTTTATGCATTGGTCGTTCAAAGTTTCTACACTTTTTATGTTTGGTTTATGCATTGGTCGTTCAAAGGTTCTGCACTTTTTATGTTTAGTTTATGCATTGGTCATTCAAAGGTTCTACACTTTTGATACTGTAAACACCACACATTTTACCACAGTTACATACTATTAACACTTTTAAAACATCATATTTCATTAGATTGTAGTCAAAATTCATTGATAAACATCACATCGTATTACATTAGTGCATAAACACAGACACTACATGTTAAACATACCAAGAGGACCTTTTAAGACATACCAACACTAGATACAACCTCTAAACACAGACTATATACATCATGAAACAAATCCAGCTAATTATCAACCACCTCTTCAGTTTGCTTGCTTGTAGTTGACTTTCTTTGACCTTGTCTTCAAGCTTGTTCCTTTCAGCTTCAAGAAAATTCTTTGCTCTAAGCAGTCCAGGAATGATGTTAACACACCTTTGACATCTTGTTTTATCAAACAAGCCGATGAAACCACATTCTGAATCCTAATTTAAACATAACAGTAAACCTCAATAACCAAGTAAGTGAAGAACCCTAATTTACCAATAGTACCTGATCAGGACATGCATAAAAACGCCGACCAGGGTTACGATCGGTCCATGATGTCAAAATTATGGTTTCTTTCCCACATTCGCATATCACCATTGTTGGTTCTGTCGAAGTATTAGGAATTGCAGGTGTGGGTTGTTTTGAAATGAGGGCGATTAGGGTTAAATGGGGGTTTTAATGGGGGAGAAACAGTTGGTAGGTGAAAGGACCTTAATGCCCCTCACGTGGGTCCCACGTGAGTAAGGTTAACTGAGAATTTTAACATGGTTTGGGGTAAAGGATATACCATGTTAGGATTTGTTAACATTAAGTATGATTAATGTAATTATTGAAGACAAAGTATATGATTTGCAATAACATACATACATAAAGGACGATTTTTGTAATTTACTCTTTTATTCATATATACTATTTAGTTCATTGTCATCTAGTTGTTAATGTAGAGCTAACTTACTTGATAGATGTCTCTTAGAGAAGAGGTTTTAAATTCAAGCTTGAACAAAGACAACAAAATTAGAATTAATTATGTAAAAGAGTATGAGAAAACACTAACATTAAAAAAAATCATCACCTAATTTTTAATGAACTTAGTAAATATGAATAGATAAATCATGACAACAAAGAAAACAAAATATTGGCATAAATAGTTAAGTGATGCGATTACTTGAATTATTTATGATTTTGGTATATAGCTTTTACAAATTACATATTTATTTCTTGTGACACTAATTTAAGTCAAAAATCTATTAGATTATGAATTGATAAAAAAAATATCTTCACTATTCATCAACGACTAGACTCTTAAGCCATAAAATACATATGTATTTTGGTCTATAGCTTTTATAAAATACATATTTGTTTCTTGTGACACTAACTTAAGTAAAAAATCTATTGAATTATGAGTTGATCAAAATATCTTCACTATTCATCAAGGACCGGACTCTAAGTCACAATCACACACCTCATTGCAACTATAAGTTTCTTTATTGTCGTTTCACATTTGCGCATCACCAAACAACTATAGAAATCTGACATACATTCTAACAACAATTAGTATCCTAGACCAAATCTGTTAACCGCGAGTGAACCGTAAGACCAAACATGTAATTTCTCAAATCTTGAGATCAAACATAACATGAACATATGCGATTCTTCCATAATTATACAAACGTGTGCTAATAAGTTTTTGAGTAAAATGCACGGATAGTCCCTGTGGTTTGGTGAAATTTCACCTTTAGTCCCTAACTTTTCAAAATTACACTCTTAGTCCCTGTGGTTTCACAAGTTATTACTCGGAGAGTCCCCAAAGCGGATGAAGGTTACTCGGATAGTCCCTGTGGTTTGACAAGTTGTTACTCGGATAGTCCTTGTCATTTCACACCCACTTAATCAGAAAACTAGCCTCCATCCGCTTTGGGGACTATCCGAGTAACAACTTGTCAAACCACAGGGACTAAGAGTGTAATTTTGAAAAGTTAGGGACCAAAGGTGAAATTTCACCAAACCACAGGGACTATCCGTGCATTTTACTCTAAGTTTTTAACAACATTTTAGTCATCATTTAATTTGATTTTTTACTAATACTTACCTTTATTAACTTTTTAGAAAAATCTAATACGCATTTATGTTTAATATTTTTTTTGTCAAATTCTGCTATATAATTTTATTAAATGTGGAGTTATATTTAAAATATCCTTTTGGTACCATAAACTATACTGAGTATGAGTACTAATACCATTCAAACAACACTTGTACCACGACCAGATCAGTATTTATGGTTTTAAATTTCTATGATATTTCATTTATCATTTAATTCATTTTTTTCTCAAATAATTTGCTTGCTTTAACTATTTTAAACATATACTTCTGTTTCTTGACATTTCCTAACTTAATTTAGAATGAAGTTATATGTTAAATAAAATATTTGTTCAATCAAACTTTATACTATTTTAAATATCTATTTCTTTTTTATTTTGATATAATACATAACTAATATACATGAAAAAAAGGACCATTTATTTACTATACATTTATGTTGAAACATCATATTACATCCACTCCACTAGATGAATATAACAATACAAAACAAAACATTGGATGCATTTGAAACAAGAAAACAAATATTAAATATATCATTTAATCAATATATAATAATTTCCACGTAATAATGTTGCATCATATATGGTGAGAGAGTCCTTGTAATCAAAACAATATATACAATCACAATATCTAATCACATTGATTCTCAAAGTCCATCCGTAGTCATAAAGCCCATTTATGGGCGTTATGCGACACGTGTCGTGTCATGACATACAGAGGCTTTATGGGATGTTAGAGCATTCACATACTGGGAATCAAAATTTGTGTGTGGGTTTTTAAAATATAAAGAGTATAAAAAGTGGTTGTGAGTTGAGGAGAGAGAAAATGTTACTGTTAATCTGTATATATGGGGGATACTGTTCACCCACTATAATTTTTTAATATATATTGGGTATAAAAAGTGGTTGTGAGTGAATGAGAGAGAAAAATGTAATGATAAAGGTATAAAAATATTATTTAATTGAAAAGGAGAGAGAAAAAATATTTGTTTTTAGTGAAAATATATTGATATAAGAGTTGTTTTTTAGTGGATGTATGTATATTTTTAGAGAGCTGGATGTGAATGCTCTTATATCACTAGAGTTAGTCATAAAGCCCATACCCATCATTACCTAGTTATTAATTTTCAATTTTATTAATTAATTATAAAAACACTTAACTAATTTTTGATTGGTCAAACTTTTGAAAATCCCCTCCATCACGCCGCTGTCCCCTTTTTTGGCCCCATAAAGCCCTTCGTCGTGGTATGCTAGACGCCATTGGAGCTTTATAGGCACACATAACGCCCCACTACACACAACCTATACAATAAAAATAAAAATAAATATAAGCAAATAAAAACCAGGTGTGACATCACCTCCTCCTCCTGTATTACAACCCCAAATGCGCTTTCATTGAATAATATTGTCACTGTCAAAATTGAAATTGAAATTGAAATTGAAAACAGCACGTGAAAAACGCAGAAACTCAAATCAAATTTCATTTTCTGGTGCACCACTCTCTCAACTCAATCAATCCCAAGGTAATTCCTATCAAATTATACAGATCTTGCTTGCGTTTATGCTCAATTTATGCTTTCAAATCGTACAAAATGATTTCATTTCCGTATCGTTTATAAACCCTAGTTTTTATCTGATCTTCCTTCTTTGTTTTTGATGCTTTGTTTGTTAAATCGTGTATTGTTTGTTATTGATTATGTATTTTGTATGCGCGTTTTGACTTTGTGTATTTCTGTGTATCTAGGGGTTTTTTTTTTTTTTTTTAATTAATTTGTGTTGAATCTAGTGATTATCAACTGCAAGTTGTGGTTCAAGTATGCAGTTTATTGCATCTGGTTAAAATCGGTGAGTTTTTAAGCCCTAATTTGAGTAAATTTGTAATGCATGGACTTTTTCAGGTGATGATTATTGTGCTTCTTTTTTGTAAAGTTTTAAGTTGTTGAAGATTTAAAAAGCTTTGTGTATGTGTTCAGTCCATTCTTTTTATCTACGTTTCGTCCCTCAATATGTTATTGTTTGTTTTCGATTTCGTATTTCGTATGCTCATTTTGATTTCTGTGTTGAATCTAGTAATTTTGCAACTGCAAACTGTGGTTCAAGTTTGCAGTTTATTGTATCTGTTTTTAGGTTATAAAAATCGGTGCGTTTTGGAGCCCTAATTGACTAAATTTATAAGGCATGTACTTTTTCAGGCGATGATAAGCTGGTTCTTTCTGGTACATTGTTTTCGACGTTTCGTATCTCAAATCTTGTATTATTTGTTATCGATTATGTATTTCGTAACCGCCTTTTGATTTTTTATAAGTTTGTGTTAAAGCTAGTAATTATCAACTGCAAGTTGTGGTTCAAGTTTGTAGTTTCTCGTATTTGGTTTTTCTGTTATTAAAATCTGTGTTTTGAAGCTCTAATTGAATAAATTTGTAATGCATTTACATTTTTTCAGGTGATGATAATTGTGGTTCTCTCTGGTAAAGCTTTAAGTTGTTAAATACTTAGAAAGCGCTTGTGTGATTTTCATGGAACGCGCTTTTGGTTCTGATCCCATGTCGTCTGGTAATATAAACAAGTCTGCGGTTTTGACTGTCAAGCCATTAAGATGCCTTGCCCCAATCTTCCCGTCTCAACCTGATCCGTCTGCACCGCCGTCTCATCAGTATGCATCTATTCCTCCGATGGGTCCGTTTCCACCTGGCGCCACACCGTTCTTCCCGTTCTTCGCCGCAAATGATCCCCAAAGGCCAGCTCAGCAAAGGGCTTTCCCGATCCCGTCACCGGTTCCTTTGAATTCGTTTAAAACACCTGTTTCGGGAAACGGTGACATAGGGACGTCGAGACGGGGGTCCAGGAACCATACAGTTGTAGACGAGGACGGAAACAGTGTAAGTGACGGTTATGACGACGGTTTCGAAAGAAACATGGAAACCGGAAGTGAAGTCAACGACAAATCACGGGTCACCCGTAGGAAAGTCAGGAGCAAAAGCGGAATTCCCGTTTCCAGTGTCGACGTTGCGATCGAGTCAGTAGCTGAGAACATGTTGAAATCATTCAATCTTGTGGAAATAGATACTTTCCGTCAAGCTAACAGTGACAAAGAACTGGTTGACCGTGTACTCATTGTTTTCAACTTACTCAGGAGAAAAATCACACAACTTGAAGAGAGAAACGCCGTTCCAGGTGTAGCCAAACGCCCCGACTTACGTGCAGGTACTATCTGTATGAGTAAAGCCGTCCGCGCGAATACCAAGAAAAGGATCGGATCGGTGCCAGGTGTCGAGATCGGTGATATTTTCTTTTTCCGTATGGAGTTATGTTTGGCCGGAGTGCATGCTCCGAGTATGGCTGGAATCGATTATATGGGAGTTAAGGTTTCTGGTGAAGACGATTCATTGGCGGTCAGTATCGTTTCTTCCGGTGGATACGAAGACGAAGGCGATGATGGTGAGGTGCTAATCTACAGTGGTCAAGGTGGTGTTCAAAGGAAAGATAAACAATCAATGGATCAACAACTAGTAAGGGGTAATCTCGCTCTTGAAAAAAGCTTACACAAGTCTAACGAGGTAAGAGTTATTCGCGGTCTTAAAGATTTCGCAAGTCCGACCGGTAAAGTGTATGTATACGATGGATTATACAAAATACACGAGTCGTGGATCGAAAAAGGGAAATCCGGTTGCAACATTTTCAAGTACAAATTTGTGCGAGTTGCTGGACAACCTGAAGCGTTTACTCTGTGGAAATCAATCCAGCAATGGAAAGACGGTGTTACTACGCGTCCCGGTATTATTCTACCCGATCTTACCTCTGGAGCCGAAAGTTTACCCGTTTGTCTTGTAAACGATGTGGACGGTGAAAAGGGCCCACCTTATTTTAGCTACACACCGACTCTTAAGTACACAAAGCCGTTTCCGTCAATGAAACCATCTGTGTTAAACTGCGATTGCTGTACGGGTGGATGCCAATCAAACACTGGATGTCCTTGTGTTCAAAAAAACGAAGGCCAAATTCCATATACCTCACTTGGTGTTCTTCAGAGTCATAACACATTGATTCACGAGTGTGGTAATATGTGTATATGTCCTGTTAATTGCAGGAACCGAATTTCACAAGCGGGGTTGAAAATGCGTCTAGAGGTGTTTAAAACAAAGGATAAAGGTTGGGGACTTAGATCATGGGACCCGATTCGTTCGGGTTCGTTTATATGTGAATATGCAGGGGCTGTCATATCCGAAAAGGGTATTGATTCTGAGGATAATTATATTTTCGATGCTACTCGCGCGTTTGAGCCGTTGGAACCTGAACCTAGTGATGAACCGGTTAAATTTCCGTTTCCTTTAATTATTAGTGCCAGGAATGAGGGAAATGTGGCCAGGTTTATGAACCATAGTTGCTCACCGAATGTGTATTGGCAGCCGATTATTCGTGAAAATCAAGATGAGTCGTATTTTCATGTTGGGTTTTTTGCAATCAAGCATATTCCTCCTATGCAGGAGTTAACGTTTGACTATGGAATGCTACTGGCTGGCAAAGCGGGCCCACGGAAGAAAAAGTGTTTGTGTGGATCATTGAAATGCAAAGGCGTTTTCTACTAGCGGTTTACGTAATGTTTGCAAGGATGGTTCATGTCAAATGGCACATCCTGTAAGTCATCTATTTTGTGTTTTGTTTTGTTATTTGTGTTTCTAGATGCATAATATGTTTGAATCCATAAGGTAATCTAGAACCACTTTTGATAATTGCTAGCAGTTAAGTTATGTTGAATAGTTATTAGTATTGTCGTGTTAGTCAGTACTCGGTAGTATTAGGGTTGTAAACGAACCGAGCGTTCGATGAATTGAACAGTTCGTGAACCGTTCGGTAGGAAGTTCATTTATGTTCGTTCGTTTAATAAATAAACGAACACGAACAAGAAATTCTGTTCATGAAGTTAAATGAACGAACATGAACAAAGGTTGCGTTAGTTCGTTTATATTTGTGAACGTTCAGTAATGTGTTCATTTGTGATTGCTTGTTTATGTTCATTTGAAGATTTTTATATGTTTTATCCTTGTTTTATTGTTTTTAGTTTTTAAATATTTGAAACCCTAGTTATACTATATGCCTCGCCCGACATCACTCATTTGACCATTTCAATTTCATTTTGTGTTAAAGCTTGACTAGCTTCTTAATTTTGTGTTAACCATGTTTCTGAAAATTATGTCAACCTTGTTGGGATAATTCATAATTATGTTAAGTGCTATATTTTTTTGATGGATTTTTTTTTTCGTAATCTTTGTGATGAAAAATGAGATTTTATTCTTAAATGAATATTTATTCGTGTGTATTCATTTGTGTTCATAAACATTGTTTGTGTGTTTTTTGAGTTCGTTTGCGTCTGGTAAGCGTTAGTGAATAGTTCATGAACACAATCATTTCCATAATGAACGAACACGAACAAGGCCTTGTTCGTGTTTGTTTGGTTCGTTTACAACCCTAGGTAGTATAAATTAGCGTTGAAGTTTTAGTGCTCGGTCTGAAATTTAAAGGCAGTCATTAAAGCTTTTCCATTAATCATAATTAGTTAGAGAACATTAAGCAAACCAAAAAAGGAATGTGTGGCTTGGGATGAGTAACTAAGGGTAAAGAATCACTCATAACTATAGAGAACTTGCTGCTAAAAAAGATCTAATGAACAAAGCTGAAGAGAAAAATGAATATTCGGTGGTAAAAGCATATGTGTGGGTGCTTTAGTTGTTTACTAAAGATAATTAGAAAATGGGCTAAAAGCTTGTTAAGAGGAATACACATCGGGAGCTTACTAGTTGAGAGGTAGTTGTTTGGGCATGTGCAGGTTTTAAGAGGTTGTACATATGAGCATGGTGCCGACTGTTGTATGCGTTACCTGTCAAATAGCATTTATGAACATATTACTTGCAGGTTATATGGATCTTACTAATACCCAATAGTTCATAGTCCGTATTGCCGAGGTTTGATCATCTTTAGGTGGTCCAGTGGTTGAGGATCCGGATCATAGAGGTCCGGAGATCATAGTTGTTAATGGCGAATAGCGACAAATAGCGATAAGGTACCTATATGCTACATAGCGAATAGCGATAAATAGCAAGCGCCTATTTTATAAATAGCGATACACTAGAAAAAGAATTTTTAAAAATTTTATATGTATATTATATCAAAATACCCTGGTATATATGCTATTTTACATGTATATTTAACAAAAGCCTAAAATCCAGCTATTTTATAGCTATATTTAATTGATATTTATATTTAAAAAATAAAATAATAAATAAAGTGTCACTATTCTCGCTATCCATCGCTACAACCCAAATAGCGACACTGGACCTATACGCTACGTAGCGCGCTATAGCGATCGCTACGATCGCTATTGACAATGTGCCGGAGATCTTTAAGTTGGCCAATGCTCCAATATCCGAATCATAGAGGTTCAGAGATCTTTTAGTTGTCCAATGTTTAATTAGTTCAAGTATGTTAGGTGGGGTGTTGAGCCATGCAGTTAATATCGGTGATATATCACCGATATATCGGTTATCAGTCCCCATGTAAGATATTGGTCAGAATATCGGTACGGATATTATCGGCGATGTTGACCGATATATCACCAATATTCCTGATATCAGTACCTTTCTTCTTTGTTCTACGATTCGTCTTTCTTCTTATTGTTGCTATTATTGTTTTAAGTCTTAATTGTTAAATGTTAGTGTTTTAAGTCTTAATCACTTCTAACTTGCTATTGTTAGTGTTTTGCAAGTTGCAAAAGGTTTAAATTTGTTAATGGTAGGAGAGTATATAGGGTGGGGTTCTAGAGTGAACACTAGTGTATTTGCGAACTGAGTGAACAAATCCTGGCCATTGATTTACACACGTGTATGGCTAGGATTTCGTCATCAAATCCTGGCCACTGATTTACACACGTGTATGGCCAGGACTAGTTCGCTCAGTTCGCAATACGCTAGTGTTCACTCTTGAACCTAATCCTATATATATATATATATATTCTACATGATATTAAATTACCGATATCCCACCGCGATAACCTATATCTCAAATATCGGTCCATGACCGATAACCAGTTTATTACGGCATTAACTGCTTAGGTGTTGAGTTTCGAACTTGGAGTGAGCTTTGGACATGCTTACATCAGTTGTGTGTAAAAGAATTTACAAACATACAAGGGAAAATTCAGAGCTTTATTGATGAATTTGTTAATATTTAGATGTTAATTGAGTAATCTTGTGATGTGGATCAGCTAATTTTATAACCCTAGATCATAAATACATATAAAAAGAGTGTGAATGTTTCTGTTTTTCTTATTGGTAAACTTTCCAATTTTAAAACCCGTCAGTCTGTGTCTGTCACCTAAACCGAAAAAACTAAAGGTATCAACCTAAAGCATGGTGTTTGGTTCTGGTTTCTTTTATTGCTCCTAATATGATATGCTTATTAAATGTTTTGGGCCTTTGCATCTGAAATGAAGCAAAAAGTGTTGATTAAAAGATGAAAGCATTGGGTCTAATAACTAACTATATGTTATTTGCAGAAGCAGAAGAATTTGTAGCTTGTAGGAAAAATGGAATGAAGAAGTTGTTTGGTTAGAGACTATGGTATGGATGCATTAGGAGGAGTTAATGCAGTATTATTATTAAGTACTTCAACTTTTGTATGGAAATTCTATTTATGTTAGGTAACTATGTAGTAGTGTTTTCTTATTTGTGATGTTATATGCCTACTGTATCTAGATGGTACTTTTGGAAAACCTTGAAAGATCTGTATCCCGGATGAATTTAAAATCCAAAAGCTGGCTGGCATGGGAGACCTTTTGATACGCTTCGCTTTTTATAATGCATATATGGATTCTAGAGGTGTAACGATGTATACCAAACGGCCTCTAGAATCCAAACTGTGACAATATTGATCCTTTTTAAGCATGAATATCTGGATTAAGAGGTCGGAAGGTGTAACATTGTATACCAAATGGCCTCCAGAATACAGAATGTGCCATTTTGATCTGTTTTATTGGGACGGGACCTCTCAAAACAAAAGGTGATGTGAGAATCTATTATAATGAGTCAACCTTGTTTTCTTGTAGCATGACACATGACACAATAATGTGTGGAGAGGTGATAAGATGGTTGCTGGATTGGATGAATTTAGTAACACAGCGAAGGTTCACGTGCAAACATTTTTTTACCTCTTTTTAGAGGGTTAACTATGACAATAACATAGGCGTCTCTGAGAATTCACGTACTCTGTTTGAGTTTGAAAAAAATATGCCCTTTTGTAATGTTTTATTATTTTAAAAAAAATTCAAATTAGTATTGGCTCAATAAACTAATGCCAAGTGGGTTAATTTCTAAACCGTAAAAAATATTTGTAAATGAGCCTATATTGGAATTGGTATGTGTTTACTATTTTAAAAAATAACATATATATATCGGACTTTTTTTTAAAAATCGCGTGCCCCTCGAAATCACGGGCCTTATGTGGAGGTCCTACCGCACACTATGATAGCGAGGATGAAATCACTTTTAAAAAACTTCTAAAGGGTTTTAGTTGCATTCTCAAAGTTTTATCAACACATTTATTTATATAATTATTAAATCGGTCTTTCCAATTTAGTCGTCTAGAGGTTATTTGCTACTACTTTTTTTTAACGTTCATGCCACTTGCGCCCGCAGTCGTAGACAGCGTTGATCACCCGATTTGTAACCATTTCTAGAGGAAACCAACGGACCGAAGGTTCACTGTGATAAAACATCTAGCTCGTGCATGATATTTTGTCCTGAACGAGACTCCAACCGGCGTTCTCCCCTAGAGTAAATCACTGGGGTACCGCTAGAGCACTACCCCTTTGGTTATTTGCTAGTATGTGTAAGACCACACAAATTGGATTGATCAAGAACGCTCCTCAAACAATGTGTACAACTACGTGCGAAATCCATAGTAGACACGTAAAGTAGTAGTTACACACAAGGTGTAAATAAACATTTGAGGATTGCTTTCAACAGTAGTTCGTAACACAAGTGTCACATAACACACATTAAGACTGCCTATATATAGAGGTTGGCCTCTGCGCTATTCTATCTAGCGTAGAGGCTCCTTCCACTACAATCCCCTAGCACAGAAACATTCCCCTCTGCGCTAGATCATCCAAACTCCAATCTAAGCACTTTTAAACTAATACAAAGTAATACATACGCAATACAAACTTCGTAACAGACCCAAAACACAAACAAGGCGTTTTCCAAGTATGTCATTCATTTATTCTTATTGCGTATACCTAAGTCAGTCGATTATTTATTCCTCTTCACAAACTCATAAGGCTCCTGGGGTGTTGAAGTGGAGGAGCGGGGCAGCAGGGAACACCGCGTTGCCTCCCTTGGTCTCGTGAAATCATAGTAAGCCCGTGGTCTTCATCCCTTGCGTCCCAGGCCATTTTCAAACATTGGAAATTAACATTTGACGTTGAAGGGTAAAAAAATTGATTAAATTTCTTGACACTATAAATAACCTTATACTCCATTATATTTAGACAAAAAAATCTTTTTAATCTCCATACTACACCAAACCCTCTACCACAATGAATCCGAACAACCCAAGCAAACGAGATAACTCCAACCCCGCATTTCAATATCACATATATTCAAACCTATTTATTTCTACACAATATTCTTCACTGCATTTAACTCAAGCCTTAACACGATCCTACAAGTTACAATTCCCTACACACAACCAAAGCCAAATCTAGTGGACCACATTTCGGTTCCCAATCCGAGCATGTTCAAGACGATGTAGTTCCTGGAAACACACCCGGTGCCTCAAAGAAAATGAGGAACAAAGATGAAGAAGAAGCATCTGACAAAATCAAAGTATATCGTGGACCATGGTCGAGGAGACTTTAGCACGACTTTTTGTAATATTCGAGGATCCGAGAAAATGTTAGTTATTATTATAAAGCGTACACATATATTTATATAGAAATATGTTTTAAGTATGATTTGTTTTTCGATGAATGTAGGTAATGCACAAACGGGCCAAAAATTTTGGAACCACATTATCGAAAGATTTCATGTGTTATTATAACGTGAACCATATTGAAAATTCGATTTGATTAATTCGAGGTGGAGAGACATGAATAAGAAGATCTCAAAATTCAACAGTATTTACAACAACGACCCTGTCAACCGGCCAGTGGGACAAGTGACACCAAAGTTTTGAAGACAGCTGGTTCCCCACCGCCAAATTTAAAGGGGTGATTCCCCACATTGGGAGTTGGTATATTGTAAAAAAGTGCCCGGAGGTCTAAAACATCTAAGTCAATCGAATATAGTGCTAGTTGTTCCGATGCGTCTTGCAACACTAACACGAATAATGATATTGTCTATTTGACAAGGACAAAAATACAAGAAATACAAGAATCTCAAGCCCAATGAGGAGGGACAAAGAGAGACAGGGAAACTTCATCGAAACGAGAATCGTCAAAGAAAGCTGTTGAAGGGTCCTCCAAAATCAGAGCCGGCCCTGAGAATTCATGTACCCTGTTCGAGCTCGAAAAACGTGCCCTTAGGTTTTAACTAAATAAAAAATTTAAGCTAGTTTTTTCATACAACTTTGAACGGTTGACAAAAATATAGCATTCGATAAACAATGCAATTAACAAAATACAAAATATAGTATTCGAATGAATGACATGCCGTAAAAACTAATAAGCTAATAGCTAACCAATGATTCGTGAAGCTCTCCTTGCATTCTTGATAGCAAATTGGTGAATCAACTCTTCACAGTTTATATCATCTAAGACTTCGTTCTCAATAGCAATTATCGCCAACCCACTAAGTCTTTCTTGGGACATTGAAGATCGTAGGTAAGATTTCAATAACTTCAACTTCGAAAAACTTCTTTCTGCAGATGCCACAGTGACTGGAATAGTCAACAATATTCTATATGCAATGCATGCTTCTGGGGAATAACCGTCTTCTTTCATATACTCCAAAACATCTACAGGACTGCTAAATTTATTGGTTAGTGAGTCACGAAATAAATTAAGCTCTGTATAAAGTGCCTCGCCATCAATATCCGATTTTTCTTTAAACCTGAGTGCATTTTCAAGACGATGACAAGACGACTTAAGATCTTCATCTTTAATAATCCTCAACGTACGTGGAAACAAAAAACCAAATAAACCCTCGTACCATTTAAATTGTTAAAATCTTTTCTCTAAAGAAGCAATAGCTTGATCCACAATATATAAGAAAAAGTTTACTCTGAAATTTTCTTCTACTGTAAATGCTCTTGGATTTTCTTTTAAAAATCTCGTTTGGACTCTTTGATGTGAACCTTTCATATTTGCCCCATTGTCATATCCTTGGCCACGCATGTCATCAATTTCAAGACCAAGATTTTGTAACTCCGCATAAGTTACATCAAATAGTCCCTTCCCAGTGGTATCATTAGCATTTAAAAAGCCCAAAAATGACTCCTCAACAATAACAGAATTAGATGAGAACTTTACATACCTCACTATTATAGTCATCTGTTCTTTGTGACTAGAATCGGGGGTACAATCCAGTATGATTGAGTAGTACTTTGCTTCTTTTATGTTTTTAATAAGTTCTTTTTTAATTTCATCAGCAAGCATAAGTATTATCTCATTTTGGATCTTGTGTCCAAGATAATGCACATGAATATCGTCACTAGTGATCCGCCGAACATGCTCTTTAATAACCGGATCAAACTCTTCCAACATCTCAACTAGACCCAAGAAATTTCCATTACCTGTTAAATACAATCAACAAAAAATTAAGTAAGAATAAATGGAACTAAAACTAAACAATTTCAATTACCTTTTTTATACAACTTTTCTTTATTTCCACGAAATGCTAAATTATGCTTAGCAAGAAATTTGATTAGCGCAATAGGATTATTTTTAAGTGGGCCTATGTTAATATTTTTTTGGTTATACCCTATTAAATTTTTTTTTACATATATAATATCGGATTTTTTTTAAAAATTACGGGCCCTACGAAATCACGGGCCCTGTTCGATTGTCCTCCCCGCCCCTCTTAAGGGCCGGCTCTGTCCAAAATGGATAACTTCATGGGGGTATGGGTGACTTGTCGGGACCACCTACGTCCTGGAGATATAGAGAAGAAAGTGGAGGATCTTCTCATGGCTTCTATAGCTTCGAGTCATTGCATTTGTTTAGTTTTGCTTTTTATTATTATTCATATGCTAGAACGGAGATGGTCTTCTCAAGATCATGTATAACTTTTCTAATGGTGTTAATATTCTCACACCTTTCTCCTCTATCTCTCTCTATATATACATAGAAGCATATAAAGAGAAATGGAGTGAAAATGGTGCTAGAATAACATTTTCGGAGTGTGGGAATAAAATGAGCCATTTTTTCCAATCATTGTTTTTCAGTAATTTAGACATTGTAGAAATATACACACTTGAATAAGTATGAGATATCAAGAACCATGTTTAATAACAACGATACATTAGATTCATGAGTTAGAAACACAAGTACTTGGATGAGATCTTAGCGGTTGGAAATGGCGAGGCTTATATTTTCTAAATGTTTGTGTATACCTCATCAATAATAATGCTCTTAAGACTATACGGGGTAATTAATGTCAATATGTTAAAATAAAGTGTTATAGTGAACTCTAAAATTATACGTTAGCTAACTAAAAATAGAAAATGATATGTATATCGTTACCCATCTAAAAATGATATGTATATTGTTACCCATCTAAAAATGATATGTATATCGTTAATTCGTTACCCATCTAATAAGCCATCCTAAACGGTAAACGTTATTAGAAATATATTATTTCAAGATATACTATCATCAACATCTTATAAGTTATCCAAAACAATAAACCTTGTTAAGAAACACATCCTTTTTAGATGCACTTTAGAATAATACAAAATGAGAGATTACCTACATATACAAAAATGATGGGCGGCAATAGTTCCATCATTCTGGTGGAAATGGGCAGCTGCCTTTTTTTTTATTTTCAAAATTAGTATAACTATAATTGAGCGTGGATTTCATTATCAGAAGTACATGTGATGGTGTAGCGGTTTTGATGTTTGATATATATATATATATATATAGAGAGAGAGAGAGAGAGAGGAAATGAGGAATAGTACCAAGCTGCCTGACACTTCCCCACTGGCCCAGCCAAATTACGATTTTATCCCGTTTAAATTTACAATTTTGCCATTGTTTTGTTTTTTTCTCCCAGCCAAATTACGATTTTGTACTCAATTCAAATTTACGGTTTTACCATTGTTTTTGTTTTTTTTATCAAATGTTTTGTTTTAATTGTTGACTCGATGTAATTTTTTTTTTTTTGTCAGGCGGCTGACTGACAAGCGCTCATTTGTCATGAAAAATTACAATTTTGCTCACAGTTTAAAAGTATAGTCTTTTAATCGTTTTAGTTTTTTAAACAAAAGTATGGTAGTGTTTTGTTTTAATTAGTTGACTCGATGTAATTTTTTTTTTAAATTGTGTTATAAGTAGTATGTACAAATAACCGAAACACAGACATATATGAGAGAAAAAGATTCGGTTTAGTGCCCCGGAAGACGGGCAGGGCAGAAACTTTAGAATGTACATTACTTAGAAACAAAGTTTTAGCAAAAAAGGTAAATTACATTTTTCGTCCTTTATATTTGTCTTGGATTGCAATAGATGACCTTTAAATTCAATAATTACAGTCACAACTCTTTATTTATAAAACGCATGACACGCTACGTCCTTTAACACTAACCTAGTTAGAATTTTCAGTTAAGTCAGACATGTGTCTTGCACATGAGGGTAGGTTAGTAGTTTTACTCTCAACGGAAAACTGCAGCACTAAATCATCACCGTCTTCGTTCTTCACGGATTTGTGGCCAGAGAGAGACAGATGAGATAAAGATGGTGCCGTATTTGAAGGTTTTACAGGTTGCGGTGGTGGTTGCAGACGCCGGTGGTCATAGGTGGTGGTGGTGATTTTTTTTGTTATAAAGGAGAAGGGGTGATTTATAAGAGGGGAAGAATAGGGTGTAAAAAGACACAAAAACCCTCGCATGAGGTACACAAGATATGGCTCAACGTTTAAAATTAACCTGGGTAGTGTTAAATGACGTAAAATACTATGAGTTTTACAAATAAAGGATTGTGACTTCAATTATTGAACTTAAACTTGCAAAATCTGATAAAAAAAGGACGAAAATTGTAATTTACCCTAGCAAAAAAGTAAAGCCAAAATAAATTGAGATATGTAATTCCTCCACAACAACAATAGCTAGCTAGCTTTTGGCACAAGCAAACCCTAACCTACCATTACAAGCCCTCAAAGAATCATCATCATCATAATCACAGATCGGAGAACAAAAGATCTGAACAGACCAAAGGCCTTGAAGGTCATTGGTCCCAAGATGAACGGCGGTCCATCTGGTTTTAGTACGTAACTAATCTCAGTTCAGTTGTCTATCACTAATATTCTAATCGGTTGTTCATAATTCCTTTGCTGATTGATCAGATAATGCTCCGATCACTAGAACTTTCGTTGTTGCGTGTTGTCTGTTTACGATCCTGTTTGGAATCCAAGGTCGTTCCAACAAGCTAGGGTTCTCTCATCAGGTTCGCTTTTCCTTTTCTTTTGATTTATGATCTCATTTGAATTAGGTTTAAGTTGGAGAATATCAGTTGATTGTTTTTTTAATTAGGATGATTAGATATGTGAACTTGACAAGGTAAAATGAAAGTTGAAAGGAACTGATTTTTTTCACAGTTTAGGTCTCGTGTGACTGACTGCTAGTGGTTTGAATGAATGAATGAATGGATTGGAATCATGATAGAACATCCACTTTTTTAATTTATGTGAGATTCTTTTAATTTTACTGTAGCTATAGATATGGTGCATTGGCACTTTCCAAAGTGGAGGTCATGGCTTCGAGTCTTGCTTAGAGCAAAAAATGCTCTGGGTATATAGATTTACAAACAAATAAACGTAGCCAGTCCTCTCAGAAATTAGGGTCTGAGGAGGATGAGATGGGGGCAAACTTTACCTCCATCCCAAGTGATAGAGAGGTTATACTCCGGCTCCTGAAGATACTTTTTTTATATATTCGTGACATAGAGCGTATATCTATAGTAGAAGAAATAAAATGGGAAGGATAACAGAATAGAAAAGAAGAGAAGAGAAAAATGATCAAGAAGGTAACTAGCATACTAGGGGTATCGGATCAGAGTAGGCTCGAGCGGAAGCGGAACAAACACACACACACTAGCAGAAAATAAAGAACACGAGAATTTACGTGGTTCGGTCAAGGTGACCTACGTCCACGGGTTGCAACTAGGGTTTTACTTTTATTAGATGCTCACAACTGTTTTCATAAAGGTATTTATAGAACAAGATTAGGGTTTCCTACTTGGTCAACAAGTTAACTAAGTGGGCCTAATAACTAGGGCCGGCTAACCCTAATTAGGGCAGGCTAACCCTAAAGCCTACGAACCCAACACATAGCACGGACACCTAAGGAAGAAAGGCAAAGCAGAAAGGGTGGGATATGCCAAGACATGAAGATTTAGCTAAGACTAATCTATTCGCCCCCTGAAAGTCCCTAACCTTTAAATTCTATAGAAGTCTCTAAAATTTGCATGTAAATTATATACAAACATATAGGCAAGTAATGCTTATAGTAGTATCTGTGGCACACTGTGAGTTAATAAATTCCAAGCTTGAGTAGTGAGGTCCTCAATGTTAATTAAGTTTACACTTTGTGAGTCACTTGTTGATCTATTATATTATCATTTTACATGACAGGATATCTGGAAGAAGCTCCAGTTATGGAAACTGATTGTTTCAGTTTTTGCATTTTCATCTACACCAGAGCTGATGTTTGGCGCATATCTTCTTTACTACTTTCGTGTGTTTGAAAGACAAATAGGCTCCAACAAATATTCTGTAAGTATTTTCCCCGACACATTAACCCACCTTTCATTTTTTGTTGTTTATTTTCAATTACGCACTCCACAGTAAGTAGTCATGTACCTTCTGTTGTGTGTACATAGTGGTGTCCTATGCATTATGGTATTTTGAATGAACGTTTCACTGTCTGCAGGTGTTCGTCTCGTTCTCTATAATCGTTTCTACACTGCTACAACTTTTCGCCCAAGCGTTTCTCAATGGTATGTTACAGCATTATTCCTTTGTTTTGCAGTTTATTACTATGTTTACTTCTATTTATGTTAGTTAAAACATGTCCTAATTTGAATTCTTCTATACTTAATGTCTGCAGATCCAGCTTTGAGTATGCTCACATCTGGACCCTACGGTCTCATATTCTCCTCCTTCGTACCATTCTTTTTCGACATTCCAGTTTCAACACGATTCCGTGTATCCAGCGTGTCTTTCTCCGACAAATCTTTTATTTATTTAGCTGGTCTTCAGGTAAATGGAAGTTTAGTCTTATAACTTGAGGGCTGTTAGTTAAGTTACATATCTAAAAGTCTAAATCTGTTTTTTTTTTCTTTCTACCTTTACTTTCTTTGCCTGTGGTCACATTGGATTTGTAAACAATGTACAGCTTCTATTGTCATCCTGGAAAAGATCCTTAATACCAGGCCTATGTGGCATCCTTGCTGGTTCTCTATATCGTTCAAATGTGCTACGCATCCGTAGGCTTAAGGTATATTGTTTTTGTCTCGAGTATTATTTATTCTGCATTTTTTGCTACAGCTAATATAACAAAAGTAGGTAGCTCAGTAAAAAAGTTTATATTATCATCATCACATAGAAAGAAAAAAAAACAAATAAACCATTTAACCATTAGTTTGTTACTAATGAAAAGACAACTAATGTTTTAAAAAGTGTCAAGTATAATTGTTGTTATTGTTCTTTTCACGATTTCAGTTCCCAGAGTTCATATCCTCTTTCTTCTCAAGGCTTTCTTTTCCGTCTGTCGGTAGTACATCATCTGCTCCACCGCCTAGAAATCCACCATCGTTTGCCGCTCGTCAAGTGGAGGTAATAAAAATTCGAGTCAACTGCCATTTTTCGTCCCTATGGTTTGTCCAATTACGCCAGTTCAGACCAAATTTCAGATTTGTACCATTTCCGTCCCTGACATTCTTGAAACATGCTAGTTCCGTCCAAAAACTAACGTATGTTAAAACCTGAAGGGTATAAACGTCGTTCTCCGTATTTCTTTTATTTTCCGTTTTAAACCCTATTAAAATCCCACTCCTTTAAAAAAGGAAAATGACATTTTTACCCTTCACTAAACAGCAGGTTTTAACAGACGTTAGTTTTTTGGACAGAACTAGCATGTTTTAAGAATGTTGGGGACGGAATGGTACAAATTTGAAATTTGGCCTGGACTGGCATAATTGGATAAACCACAGGGATGAATATGACAGTTAACTCTAAAAATTTATTTTTTCTCATTTTTTCATCGGTAACTCTTAACAATTGTTTCTCTTACCTTTACCACATTGATTAGCTTGAGAGAAACTGTAAACGTGTGCATTTTCTGGGTGTAAAATTTACATGTTTGGTTTAATTCAGGGTAATTATGGTGGTAGTCCGATATCATCCGCCCCTGAACCGCCTGAAGATTCAATTGCAACACTGGTTTCAATGGGGTTCGATAGAAACTCAGCCAGACAAGCCCTTGTTCATGCCAGAAACGACATCAATGCTGCCACTAATATTCTTCTGGAGGCACAGGCTCATTGACTTATGCCCCATTTTTGAGTTTAATGACGAAAGTTTCATGCTAAGCTTAGTTTTAATTTGTTGTGTTTTCTTTTATTTGGTAGAGCTGGATATATGTGTATACTCAGAAGAACTTTTAGGGTTAATTAATGGAGACTAAATCATCTGGTTTGATGAACGTATTAAGATGTATAGTTGCATTGCATGCTAAACATCTCTAAGCAACATGTTCCCATTTTTCAAGTAATCTTAAATCTTCAATCATGGTGTTGGTTATATGTACTTGTTTAGAGGATTTCGGTTTCTAAATAGCGTTGTCGTGAAAGTACAATAAATGTCGAGGGAAAAGATGTGGTAATTGCTGTTATTTGAACCTTTTTCCAAGTTTATACATGCACAATAGAGAAAATGACCCATATATGCTCTCAGTTAAATAGCGGTAATGAACCTTGCTTGACACCTTTCCTGCTTGAGGCCACTCCAGTTGCGCTCTTCAAAAGCTGTGGAACACTTGTTCGTGCTATTGTAACACAAATGCGCCGACACTTTTTCTAGATTTCTGCCGAGTATAAACAAAACATGAATAAACCGTCAACCGTTCCAGCTTCCGATTCACACAAGGGGCGGGCGGGCAACATCATTCAATTTTACTTTTACACCATTTTGTAACTTCCTACAAAAGAAATGGTTCGCCTTGAACGGAATCCATCTATCGTGTAATTGAACAATGTGCATATGTAATAACTCAAATGGGTTAGCTTTTTATTTTGTAAATCGTCTTTTATATATGTTGAAATTGTACATTTCGTTATTTATATTCAGTAATATTACAAGAATCATCCTTCTTGTTTAATTTATGTTAAAAACGTTTGTAGCTAGCAGTCATGGACACCGAGTTGACGGGAGGCCAACCACAGTTCATTGCGGCACATATGGATGAGCATTTGGTATCAAATCTCGATCCCGTCCCGATACCGTCCCGATCCCGAAAATAACGTACCGAATTTTTTCGATAGCGAAAACAGTATCCACTTTTTTGTATTTTCGGTATCGGTACCGGTTCGGTACGGTACCGGTAAAATACCGAATTTTACCTTCAAATACCGCTACCGTACCGCCTGCACATGTACTTTGGCATGTTTTATAGCAGCCTACTTGTTTTTCAAGAGGGGGTTTGGTCTATATTGTTTTATTTTATTGTTATTAATATTATTACTATTTTTTTTTTTTTTTGTAAATTCAACTTTAAACCAATTTTATTTTAACAAGTTTATATATTGTATATAAAAAGTTTAAATTAACATATACAAAGTTTACTTAGTATTTATAGTTGTAAAAAAAACACATTTAAAAGTGTATATATTAAACTAAAAAAATACATAACTATGTAATTTTTACATTATGTATTGTTTAATTTAGTGCAAAGTTGAGTTGAGTTATATAATGTTCAATTTATTTTCTTTCCGAATTTTAGAATTTTACCTCAAATCATATAGCAATCTAACCAATACTTACAAATTAAACAGTAATATTTATTTTTTTAATTATATTAAATTTATTTATACGATACCAAAAACTAAACTAGACATTAAAAATAGGGATATTTACATATTTAGAGTTAAGTTCTTGTAAAAATAAAGTAAACGTACGAAACGTACGAATTGAGGGAAAAAGCAAAAAGTGGCGGTGTCATTTTGGTAATTATCAGCAACTTCAAAATTACTCTAGTAGAGTAATTTTGAGCTTCTGTAGAGTAATTTTGTAAATGTTCATGTAGAGTAATTTTGGTCGTGTAGGGTAATTATCAAAATTACACAACCCCCCCCCCCCCCCCCAAAAAAAAAAAAAAAAAAAAACCTAAAAAAACCTAAACCATTGTAAATGTTCATGTAGAATAATTTTGGTCGTGTAGGGTAATTATCAGAACTGTAGGGTAATTATCAAAATTACACTAACCCCCCCCCCCCTCACCCCCCAAAAACCTAAAAAAACCTAACCCCCCCCCAACTGAAAGCTAAAAACTAAACCATAAATCTAAACCCCATAACTAAATGCTAACAAGACATTTTCCAAAATTACTCTACAGAAGTCAAAATTACTCTACTAGAGTAATTTGATAATTACCCTACATTTCCCAAAATTACTCTACAGATGCTCAAAATTACTCTACAAATGCTCAAAATTACTCTACAAGACACTTTTTGCTTTTCTCCAGTAATATTGAAGTTGCTGATAATTACCAAAATGACACCGCCACTTTTTTGTTTTTTCCCCCAATTCGTACGTTTCGTACGTTAATTTTATTTCTATTTGATCCTTTACCTACACATATATCCCAGCATTGCTTACTATTTACCCAACATATTTTATTGTGAAATTACCAATCTACCCTTGTTCTAATTCATCTTCTTTAGACCATCGGTAGTGGGCATGATTCTGGCGTTTTTCTCCCCCAATCACGCCCCATCACGCCGCAGCCCCACCTCCGGGGCATTTTTGGGTGTTTTCTTTAAAAAAAAAAAGCTTCTAGGCGTGTTTCAATCCACGCCCTTCTTCGCCTTACTTGGCCAATCAAGTAATTCCAACTCAAATACCTTTGTATTTAAATTAAAAAAAAACAAGAAAATATTAATTAGGTAATCATTGATGGGGCATTATTGGGCATTATCCCACTACGCCCATTTGTGAAAAAAGCCCATAATGCTCCTTTGCTGACTGGGATGACACGTGTCGTAAAATGCCCATAGATAGGGGCTTTATTCATGTGTACCACTACACATGGTCTTAGTATCAATCTGGTTAATCAAATCACCATTTTCCTTTCTCTTCGCAAACCCAAAACGAAACTGGTTGAAAGCTTCCTTTCATTCGCAATGTTGAACAGAAGTGCATTAGGTGACGCCGTCACCACGCATCTCTTCAGCTTTGCTATCCCTATCGAGGCCATCTCCAGTTCCGTGTGCTTAAGCTGTGTGTCGGCTAAAACCAAACCCCTAAACAACAAGCAACGGGTTTCCAACTAAAGAAGCGAGGGAAAATGTTGATTAAAGATGAGTTTGTTTAGTGAAGATCTGAAGGTGAAAGAGGTGAGGGAAAAGGTTGGAGGGTTGTACGTATAAACTGTGTGATTGTAAATTTTCTAGAATTGAAGAGTGGTAGTAGAATCATATAGAAACTTTATTTTGTGTAAAAACAATAATAACCATTCACAACATGTCACGTGTCATCCATCTAATTCATGTTTAAAGGGTATTTTTATATGTTTTCTTTTTAAGGGTCAACAGAATCAATCCTGAGCACTCTCGGGGCACCCACTGGACAAACGGATTACTTCGAGAGTAACCCGAGTCCACCATCAATTTCGAGGAAAACCCGGTAACTCACCCGCTCGTAGGCACAACAGTGAAATTACCGGTAAAACCGATTTAGCTCAAGGATCCAACCCAGGTTTCCCTGGGTCTCATATCATTGTCCACCAGTGCCTCACTTTGCACCAAGTGAGAGTTAAACCCGCATCTCTCAAGAGAAATGTTATGAAGCGTACTTGGGCCCGGACAAGACCAAATCAACCAGCCCAACCCAACTCAGTGCCCCAACAAAACTTTCAACAAAGTGGGAACGGGAATTACTGTTGGATATAAGTGAGAAGATGAAGAACAATAAGGGCATGATGAATGTTTATGAAAATTGAGTCTCTCTTCCCTATCTTCCCACCATCTTCTTAATCTCTTGTTGTTTAGATTACTGTATCGATTCCTATAGTTGTAGTTTACTATCCTTGAATTAATAATAAGAAATCCAGTCGCATGTTGTTTAATCCTATTAGTAATTGGTTGTGTTAATATCCATTCACAACATTGGTGCTTTCATTGATCCTTAGCATTGATGGCTTTGGAAGATCTCGAACCACAATTACCTCGTTTCACTGGCTCTGATCCTAACTCGTGGATCTCTCAATCCGAGCTATACTTTCAATTTTACTCGGTATATGGAGATGAACGATTCTCATATGTTATTGAAGTATTTGAGGATGGACCATTCTACTGGTTCAATTCCTGGTTTCGGAGCGCGGACCTCACATGGAACGATTTCACTACTGTCGTCTGTCACGGCCCCCGACCCACCCTGGACGGAATCGGGAGCCGCGAACAGCCAAGTGGTACCGGTTTTTGAAAAATATTGCAGCGGAAATTTCATCAGGACCGTGAGTTAGGAAAAATATCAGAGTTTAGAAAACACCGGATTTTATTTATTAAATAGATGGGATAAAACCCATGTTTTACAATGGTAGCTTTAATAAGGGATAAACCCGATTACATAAAACAATTTTTCTTAATTTAATTTAATTGATAAATCAAGCCACTTCTGTAAGCCTTTTTGTGCCGTATCCAACTCTTATTCCGATCTACTGTAAATACCTGAAACGCGTTTTAAAAAGGTTTTGTCAGCAGGGAAATACTGAGTGAGTTCATTCAGTTTGCACAAAATGACTCATAGTTATAATTTACCTTATTAAGGGCGATTACAATGTTTCTATTTATTAACCATATACCCACGGTATTTGTCACTCGACCACCTATTGGCTATCTCGTTGTCCAATTGGTGTCTGTGACTATGGTCATATCACCCCTTGGCTAACCCGTTGTCCAATGGTGACGGTTATCAAGTAATGTATACAAAACCCCACATACCGGCTGTAACTTGGTGATTACAAAGACTTAATCCCCGTAATTATAACTTTGAAATAAATAGAGTTTTGGAACTTATTTTGATAAAAAGAGAATGACTCACATTATAAGCATGCAGTATTGATTTAACAAGCTTCCTGATTCAAATTCTTCTGAGAATTAGCATCTACTTTGATTGTAAGTGTATGAGGTAAAGTTTAGCCTATTGATAAGCCTGATAACCTAATTTAAACAATAATGCACACGAAATTAGGTAAGTAACTGAATACAACTTTTACGATAACTCACGAGATTAAAACTCTCACAACGAATGACAAAGTGCAACACTTAAACATCCATCGGATTCGCAACGAATGACAGAGTACACCCCGAGTTCGGGTGACACTCAAACATCCTGTCGGAATCACGATTAATGACAAAGTATAGCATTTAAACATCCTGTCGGATAGTTTCAATCGATCGGATATTGAATCGTAGCAGCGATTGAGTTAATACCCGGTATCGTAGCAGTGCCTCGCTATATTAATTGTATTTTCAACATCAGAGCAGTAAGAATTCGTTTTTTGAAAGTTTTTGTCGACAGAGAATGAAAGCCCCTGAGCTAGGCTATTTATAGCTGAAATTCAGGCTTGTCGCGGCCCGCGTGAACCTTTGACCAAACCTTACGCGGCCCGCGTGGGAGTGTGGATTAGATCGGAGGTTGCTGAGTCACCGGTGGTCGCGACACGTGTGACGACACGTGGCCTTCATGCATATCCGGAGATTTACAAGCTGTCGCGGCCCGCGTGACCTCCCACCTTTTCTTTACGCGGCCCGCAAGAAGACTAAATATCTGATTTTCTTGATTCTTGATATGGATTGGGGTTTCAGGGGTCCAGGTTTTTACTTACGGATCATTTTGGGACATTTTTTAATATAATTATATTATAAAGAAAAAGGGAATAAATGTAACACCCCGAAAACGGGTTTGGTAATCAAACTCTGTTAATGCTAAAACACGGGTAAAATACCGTTAGCGGTAAAGGTAACCCGGTAAATATTAGGATTTAAAATAAATAAACCTAATATTCAATAAAATGAGAGTAAATACTTTTAAGGAAATAAAGTTTATAAGAAGCCTGAATTAACGGGACTTAAAATAAACTGAGTCATAATTCCCAGAACCCACTAAGTTAACTAGAAATATTTAACCTAGTTAATAAGTGGGAGTAGTGTTAGAAATAGTTAGATTGTGGCCTACTTAATAACTAACCAAATATGAGGGACCAAGCTGAGATATCTTGAAAATGGTTTTAATAAAAAAAAATAACACAACACACACTAAAAAGTGTGTGTGTGCGTGCGTAGGATGGCCAGGAGAAAGCTCCCATGGAGCTCTAGCCCTAAATCCAACAAATCTCTCAAATTGAAGCTCAAATCAAACCCAAATCGTCTGCATGTTTACAAATTCGTGATCACCTAGTCATGGGGATTACAAGGTATGTTGAATTTTATGATTTGGTGATACTTTGAGATTATGATGAACAATCATAATCAAAATTCTGGAATGAATGTTGAATCTATGAGTGTTATTGTGATTTTATCTTGGTTTAGAAACAAACCCTAGTAGAAAATTTGATGAATTGTTGTCAAAACTAGGGATTTGGTAATTACCCTATTATGTGCTAAGTGGGTTTTATGTTAATATGATGAACACTCAGATTAGAATGTAAGATTGATAAGTATTGAGGTTATGATATAAGTTCTAGATGTAATTCATGAACATTAGACTTTGAGGTTTGAATGTGTTGATGTTAACCATGGTAAAGATAACTAGTTATGAACTAGTTAGTAAATATGTAAAATTATGCACACTAGGTGTTTATTAAAATGCCTAAATGAAAACTAAAGTGTTGAAATTAGAGTGAAAACGCGTATTTGAATGATATGGCGATTACGTGTAATATGAAGTGATAAGGGTTCTAAATATTGTGTTGATTTAGACTTAATGTTGTAAACCTTGTGATTTAAAGTAGTTAACCTTAATAAGCTAAGTTAACTAATCATGAAGTCAAATAGTAGTTTCGACATATGAAATAAGTGAGATGGAATAGTCGTGAATAATTATGACTAATCTAACCATCATACAATTTACAATGATAGTTTGACGATTAACAAGCTAGGTGAAAGCTTGGAAACGAAGCAGGAATGACGGAAAGGCATAATTTGGAAGTAAGGTAAGTATGGCTTATACTAGTCTTATATTTTAGAATATTCTCTTATCGTTTTATTTACGAATAAGATAAATACATAGTTGAGGTATGATGTTTCGGCGAGTAGACGTACGGAACAAGATAGTCGAGCATGACAAGAAACCATGTTGATGGTTTAAAAGGAGTTAAATCGGTAATTCGATCATTTTATGACAAATGGAAAATGAACTTTTAAATGGTTACCTTATAGGGTAAACCAAAACAAACAATAAGGGTAAAACGGTAAATTGGTCACGCATTGACCATAACTATTGGTTTTAAAGGACACTTATGAAGTAAGCCTTAATAGGCCAAAAGGTGTTAAGAAATGAATTTTAGGTAAAATGACCGCACGATTTGAACCGGAGCGAATCATATAGTCGAGATGAAAATACATGTCGTCTCGCTAATATAATCGGTCATTTAGACCAAACGGGTCAAAAGGTGAAATTATCACCCTTTGACAATATCGACTAACGGGTTGTCGAGTGGTATGATTTTAGGGAATAAATAGCACATGGATGTTTACGGTGCTATCGTTTAGCCGCCACTAAGGCAAGGTATTGAAACGGGTCAATATATTGATCCGAGCCAGGTATGTATAATAACACAACTCATCATGTAGAATTTGGTGTTCTATAAGAGTTAGACAAGGTTAAAATATAGATATTCGGTTATCTTTTAGGTAAACCGAATAAATTGAGTTAAGATTATAGTGTTTTAGAAGCACATGGGTTTACAAACAAGAATTATAGTTAAAAGGTTGGATTTTGAGTCAAACAAGTATTTAAAGGTCCTTGTAGTAAAAGAAGGGTGAAAATTGACCAAATTACCCTTGTAAGCTAATTCGAACGAACAACCTTTAAAGGTGGTTTGGAAACGAGTTTTAGGATTAAATAAATGCTTAGAATGAGTATGAGTAGTGAAAGATGTAAATTCTTGGGTCGAAAGACTTTATATGAATCTTTGCCGTAAAATGATAATCCGAGGGGTAAAACTCGGAATATATAGATATCCACATTAAACCCAACACACATATAGTTGTAGTGGAAGATTACTTGATAAGAAATGTAGGAATAAGATGCTAGAAATGAATGAAAGCGATTTCATGCTTTAAAGTGCTTAAAATACCCTTAACGGGTCAAAATAAGCATACGAGCGAAAACGGGTTTAAATTGTGTAATAAACCTATGATTAGAACCTAATATGGTAGGTACCATTAATTTGAAGAAGTGTCTGAGATATAGGAATCAAACAAATACATTTGTTTGATAAAATGCATAAACGGGTTAAAATTCGGTAAAAAGGTAACGAGTTGAAGGCTTAGAAGTCTCAAAATTTCTTATGTTGGATGTAGGATTTTTAACACCATAAGATGGAGGATTAAATTACGGACGCGTAGGAAAAACAATCGGGTAAAACGGATCAATAACGAAGAAGTTATGGCCGTTTCCGTGAAAACTGGCATAGCTGAAACTGAGCTGCAGACCTGCTGGAAAAGTGCCTCCCCCGCGCCATGCGAGGGAGCAACATGGCGCCGTCACGTGGCGCGAAAGAACCCCTTTTTGTTGAAAAATTTGTATTTCAATCAGTTCAGCTTCCTGGACTCGTTTTGACACGTTTTAAACTACGTATGACTGATTCAATTCATGTTTTATGGATTGTAGGTATATTTACAGTACCGGAGGATGATCAAGCTCAACGAAGAACCGAACACGATTAAGTTACAAGCTTCCGCACTATGTATCGTTGTTATGTTAAATGACGAAACTCACACATGTTATGTTGTATAGTTCTAATTCTGTAAAAGTTTTAATGAACCCGTATTTTTAATGTATTTGAAATCATAATTACCCGTTTATTTTCGTAAATTATACGAAAACCTTTAAATAATAATAAGGGTGTTACAAGTTGGTAATCAGAGCTCAAGGTTGTTGACAAATGTGTTCGGTTCGAGGCTTGATCGCAAATCCGGTAAGTACATGTATATCAAAGGTTTAGTATGATTAAAGTGTTGAGAACAACGCATATGGTTATCGTGTAATACACGTTACACCAATAAAAACGATATAGAATAGATATAGTCAACGAAATTACAAGCGTTGATGCGTATAGTAGAAAAGCATTGTATTATAATACGGGCATCCTTTAATGTTGAAATTACTAATTGTTGTATATGTTTTAGTTGAAGGACACTCGCATATGAGGATAGCGAGAGTTTAACAAATCGCAGATTTGACAGAGGAACGGTCCAAAGAGTATGCTCATCAAGGACCTAAATCGCGTAACGGACGCGAACAAGGCTAATGGCAAGAGAAGCCCGTTAGGGCAAGCATTACCAGGTGCACACTTTAAATTTAATTGCACAAATAGTAATATGCAACAAATAAGTAGAATTTGAAAGTTGCATATGTAGGTTAAAAACTTGGAAAAACCCGAATAGAAAATGTATTCGGGATATTGTTTCCAAAAGAAACAAATAGAAGCATTACTTACATAGGGCGTGATGTGAAAACTATAAAAAGGTCATGCGTGTCATGTGTTAATCGCTTACTCTGGCCAAGTAAGTAGTGGCATATGATACCATGAACTTCTTATAGCGGACACATTTACATCCGATGTAGTAAGGGTGGGGTGAATGAGACTAACTTAAATACTACCCAAATGAATCAAAGAAGTAAGATGTTTGATAGTAAATGTAAACGTAAGTCGGATGACGGAAACGTATTACGTGAGAATAACGAGCCCGAGAGAAGGGACAAGGATCAAGTAAAAAGAAAATACAGACCGACCAATGGGAATGCTAAGGCATAGGGATAAAAGTTGACTGTCACAAGTGATGAACTTCACACGGACAAGTCAAACAAATTAAATAAAGAATTAAAGACACGATTGAATAAAAGAGATGGGTTTCGCTAAGACGACCAAATAAGTTAAAACGAAGTCTAAAATCATATCAGAATGATTATTTTGAAAATGACTTCGATAAGGATACCCGATAGATGGGTATGATTTTAAGAATATGCGTAACCCAATAGACGGGAACGCGGATTAGAAAGTCAAAAGACTCGGATGATGGGTCATGACTAAAAGATGATAAGATTTTGCAAACAGAATTTTTTTTTGTAGTTACGTTCAACTATTTTAAGATGATTTTCGGGATTATCATAACTTATGATATTATAAATAATGCTAAGGTCTACGGGACCAAAAAGACCTTCGGGTCACCAATAGAAGGAAACGAACTGTTGGGTCTCACCTCAAAAAGGTGAAAAATATAAAGAAATAGCCTATGAAGTTAAGTGAAGGAACCTACGGGACAATAGTGTAAGGTGAGGGAACTTGTTACGATTCCCCGCGTAAAACGAGAACGGAAAACAATAAATTATGGGTTGTCAATTTTCTTGATATGAGTAATTGACATAGTTAAAGGGAAAAACGTTAGACTAAAATTCAGTTTTAGTAAGAAATAACATTTTTATAAATATAAATTCCGATAGGAAATTGAATAGTAAGCATGGAAGATTCAAGTCTTGACGCTAATAGGCGCAAGACAATATATTCGAAAAGTGATCTTTACGAAAATAAAAGGTAGATATATTGTGACAACCCTCACAAAACCAGGTATCCGTACGATTTAATTAATGACTAATTACTGCTTAATTACTGTGCTTACTTGAAATTACTGATGAACTGCTACTTGATTTCTGATACTTGTACATACCTGCATCATATTTTACATACCGTCACTACATTATTTACATACTGAACTCTAGTGACAAACATGATGCACAAAAGCACAGTAGCACTATAAACGGATAACCTATTGAACATGCTGATAAAGCCAGCATCAGGCAGATACTACCTCTAAGGCCTGTATGAGCCAGAAATATTTTACTACACCCATAGTGAGTGTAGGGATACAAGGATTGTAGAACTGCGTCTCTAGGAATAAGTTACGATGACTGGATGTGCCTAAAACATACATTGAGCACAAAACACAGCACTTTAATTTACAATTCAGCTTCTAGCTGGCTAATAAAGTGCCAAAACATGAGAAAAATATTACTAGACACTTTCCAAAGTGTCGGGAATGAGTTGTGTCACTAAAAAGGGCATTAACGACACTTAAAAGCTTTATTAAGCGCTTTAACGGATTACTATCCAACCGAACAACCGGACTTTACCCGGAACATAAAAATATTGACATGAACATTATTTATCTTTTTCTGAGCCAGTTAGGGTCCCTGAACACCCTAACACCCGCGTTAAAACACATCACATAACTAACTAAGTTAATCCCTAAACTTAACTTAGTTAACCTAACCTTAAAGTAACTAATACTTGGAAATGGACTAGCTTACCCCCCCCCCCCCATGGCCGATTTCGGTCCCCATGTAACAAGTCTTGTACCATTTTTGATTTTAATATTGCTTGTGTCCCATATCTAGACAACACTTGATCCATTGGTCCTTAATCTCACCATTTGTCTATAAGTAATAACCTAAACACACAAGATCATTCACTTAACTCATCACCACAAACTCTCTCCTCTCTTGCTCCCTATAGTCTCGGCCGAACACCCCCCTCCTCTATAACCATTTTCGAGCTCTCATCTCTTCATTCCAAGGTCATACAAACATCAAGGGTCACGTATTAGGAAGCTTGGTGCACTCGGAGCTCGAAGGACCTTTTTCCCTAGCTTTTATCCACCTCATTTGCGCGTAGATTCTTCCCTAGCCTCGAGCTAGAGGTATGATGCTTAAAACACTTACTTGAACTAATCTAAAGCGGTTAATATGTGGTGTAACGGTTAAAACTCGGAATCTTACAAAGTGATGCATTAAAGTCTACTAAAAACATGAAAAATGGTGATTAAAAGCTCACTAGTTGTGTAAATGTTGTAGTAATTGAAATTTGTGATTATTTAGACCCGATCTATGTTGTGGTAGCTCGGATCATCGTTTAACCTGGTTTGGTCATGATCACGTGTCACACCCCAACCAATGGCGGAAACATCGGGATGAGACGAAGTGTGAAGATTGCTAGAGACATCATAACGCTATTTGTGACAATATTTAGAAAATCCAAATTTCATTTCATTTCATAACTTCAAATAGTCAACATTACAAGAAATTCAAATACAACAAGTTTAACGAAACAACATGATAACATAACAAAATTTGATACAACATATTAAACCCTAACGTCTATATGTGTATCTAGGCATCAACGCTATTTCTTTTCTTAGCATCGTCCTCATCAACCTGTAACATGTTTAAAATAATTCAATGCAAAAGCAAAGGCGAGTATACAAGTTTGGTACATACATAGCATAAGATAAAAATGTGAACAATTCCTCATAGCAAGCATGCGATTCAAGATAAACATTAAATATGGCATGTGTATAACATATCAAACCAAGAAAACGCAACTTGCTCATGACATAACCAAAGTTTCAGTAGAGGCGGGTCGTTAATCCTATAGCGCTACATATGTCAAGGTTTGGCTCGTACGAAGTTAATGATAAGTTCAACACATAAGAATCACCCAAATTTAAAGTATCAAGTCATCACATATACAAGCATGTTATAGGAATGTTCATGTGTTTAGACAAAAGTTCATGTGTAAGTTTCAATAGGTAAACATGTTACGCCCCGAAAGTGGTAAAAGTAAAAAGGGGAAAAGTACGAGTATACTCACAAAGTTTGCATATGTTTTCCGATTATCCAATTGTTGACGAGTAGAGATTTAGAGTCCGAATGTATAAGGGTTAAAGTTCAAGTATGTTTAGAGTCGAGATTCGGTGTTTAAAACAACATAAAAATAAGATATGAGAATAACATGGAAAATAATCATTTAGTACATATGATGCTTGTTCTTGACACTAGGAAACTCAAAGGAGTTTAGATGTTTTCATGGAACAAGGTTCCATTAGAATCGTGACAAGTTATCATAGTCTAGGATGATGTAATCTAGTACCCCGACATATGAACACTAGTTCATCATCAAAGATTCGATTATTTGAATAATATATTTAGGTTATATAATATATGTCCAATAGTTCAAGCATGAGGTAGAAGATTAAAATCTTCATTTTGGTACCTCTAAATGTCATAGAAGTCATGTAGGAGGTAGGAAGATCAAGTCTTCCATTTAGGCACCTCTATGTGTTCACCACTACACTTGATGTAAAAAAAACAACCAAGGAGGGTCATGAACATACAATAAAGAATAAGAAATATACACACTAACTAAGAGAAATCATCAAATCATGTGAGGATTGTATGTTTGGACAACCCAAGTTGTTCCATAATCACTCATGTATCAAAGACAAAGTTTGACATGACTTGTGGGTTAAAAACCCTAAACAAAACACCAAGTTTATGAGGTTTAATCCTCTGATTTTAAATGTCTCAACCTTGTTTTTAAGCTTAACCAACCATGGGATAAGTTGTAAGCATTAGGACATAGGTATGAGATGTGTTGGACACAAGTTGCATAGGTTTAAACAAGTTTTTGATGAACATAAAAACAAACAGAAAGTTTATGGACTATTTCGGGGCATTTCCAGGTCTGATTTCTCCAAGGAGAAGTCTAGGAATCGAACCCCATGATTATACAAGCAAGTAGGAAAAAGAATCGAGTGAATCGGATAAGAATTGAGTGAGTTATGCTCATTTTCGTGAAGGGGTGTCAATCTACTCGAACCCTTGCTTTCAGCTACGGTTTGGTGGATGATTTGTGAGTTTTTAGGGTTGCAAAAGTGGTAGGGAGGCTGGTTATAAGTGGTATTTATAGGGGGAAGGATTAGGGTTTCAATGGGTTGGGCTTTGGAAGTGTTTAGAAGGGGTTACACCTTGAAACTAGCCCACAAAACCCAACTATATGGGCTGAATTGGGGCTGCCATATTTCTTTATTTTTTTTATTTTTTTAAAACATTATAATGAGTAATTTTGTTAGTTAAGTTGTGTAATAATGTGCAACAATGTTTCCCCTAACTTGTAACAAGGTGAAATATGAAATAAAACATGATTTAACTAGGTAAAAAGTGTAATGTACAAGTTTTATTTACGAAGCAAGTTCCGTATTTTACAACGATTACAATGAAAGAATGGTTATAAGAACACAAGATTTCCAAAGTTAGAATTTCACGTAAGGTTTCTAAATGTAGGAAGTTTGAAAACGCAGGGCGTTACAGTCTCCCCTCCTTTAGGAAATTTCGTCCCGAAATTTATTCAAGAGGAATGCTTGAAAGAGTTTTTGGCATAAAGGTGATCATTAAGAATTGAAACTTGGGAAGTTTGAAAGTTTTGAAAAGTACCAAATTTTGGAGAACGTCAAGGTAGATTTGCAAGGGGAAGTTTTTAAGGATAGTATAAAAAAAAATCATACTTTCGTAAAACCTGTTTATTGAGAGGAACGAAAAGGTTTGTTACTTTAAATAAAGCAATAGAGGTATACTAAGTATAGTTTCACAAGAATCAAGAATAGGGAGGCTATTTTATAGGTAACGAGGTAAGTTAGGACTCAAATGTTTAAACAAGCTGGATTGCGAACGAGTTTTGTATAAAATAATACGAGTATAGAATGAACGAATGACTCTTAAAGAGTACAAGTATGTGAATAGCATAAGTGTTGGATAGATGAACGTAGTGTGTTAAGGATGAAGTCTCGTCATGAATAATCGGATATAATGCGTTTGTGAGTTGCGTGAAGTTGTATTAGGTCCAAAAGGTCTGCAACACACTGAATTTCTCATGGCACGTTTTACGAAAGTTTGGTAACATGGTGAAAACACTTATATATAGGAAGTACCAGCGGCGTATCCACCATGTTTTAACCACATTACGTCCGTTTCGTTACTTGGGGTCATGTTACGTTCCGTGTCTTACCATACACAGTAGTACACTCTATGGTTCTCATACGCCTATCACTATAATCCCGTGTGCACCCGCGATTATACTGATTGTCGCATGATCCACATAGCTTGTACTAGTTATGTATGAATCAAGGTATACATGAATTTGAAAATAAGAATGTGTACGTAGAAGAATGTCGTATGTAAGCATCTTTATGTTTAAGCATGTATGGGACCCACGTAAGCGAATCCCTCGGATTACGCTCGCGTATAGGTACGAATGTACGAATCATGAGTAAGGATGAAAGTATGAGCATAAGTTTAAGTATGAATACGCATGTATGTATGAGCATAAACATAAAACGTGTAAGTAGTATGTGTACAAGTAGAAGCGTAAAACGTATAAGTAGTATGTGTATGAGTACAAGCATAAAACGTATGAACATAGGTGTAGGTATGAAAAATAAATATTGCGTATATGGTGTACGTTGAGACATTGCGGAGAAAAAAAAAAGTTAAGTATGTAGATACGAACGATATAAATGATGTTATCGCGAGATATCGTCTAAAATGTGTATGATGATGTGCATGTATAGTTGTTTAAACAAAACGTTGAGTTTGTCGAATCAAAATTAGATTGAGCTTGGTTTGAAAGGTAGAATATAGTTTGTATATGTAAAGGAACATAAAGTACTCATTGGTCATGCTTAACGTATTTTGTAATGATTGAAATGCTACTTTTGTTTAAAAAAAAGGAGTTCACGTATGTTGAAAATTGTCGGTCCCCATGAAGTCTTCTAGCCCACGTGTTTTGAAATTTGGATGACGAGTTAAGCGTTGTAGAGAAGGTTTTTTTTTTTTTTTTTTTTTTTTAAATAACGGGTTTGTTTAATTTGCATCAAAACATGAAAATTTTGGACTTTGAAAGTTTTTGTGAAAACGTCGACCCTTAGAAAAGAAATTTAGTAAAAGGACTTAGTGATTGTTTAAAAAAATAAATTTAACAAATGATTTATTGATGTTGAAAAGAGTATTTGGTAAAACGATCATATAACATCCATGAGATCTTATAAGTAATTGAGAAAGGTTAGGTTGATTTCGATTAAGAATGGAAGTCTCTAGTATGATGATATAATGTGAACGTGTTTCAGTTAATAAATCAGATGTGAAGTTCATGGGCAAGAGATTCATTAGACCGATTAAATTGATAGGTAGCATTTCGTAAGGTTTGGAAATTCGTGTAGTAAAACGGTAAAGACATGATTAAGAATCTCGTGTATATGATTTGAGTGAAAATGGATGGTAGAATAAGATGTACGTTTGATAAACAATGTATTTTGAAATCGGTATAAGTAGGTATTTTGAATAATGATAAATGATTTAGGTATAAAACATGATCGGGTTTGCATAACAAAATATTTTGAAAGAGAAGTTTTGGGTAACGGTCACCTAAGTAAGGGAATCACCCCTAACTCGTTGGTGAGGTCGTTTTAAGGGAAGAGAGGTGGAGTCAATCGTCAAGGTAAGGAAGTCACTCCAATCTCGATGATACCTCTCCACTAGTTGTTACAAGGAATATGAATTTAAATTATATGAAAATCATGCATATATAAATGTATCGAAAAGGTTCGATCTGTTGTGCGTGTGAAAAGAGAAATCAAAGGTAAACTCGAGGTTGAAAGATTGCATCGTATAAAATGAACAATAGAAACACATGTTTGACCAAAGTTTGGAGTGTTCCTAATGGAACTTTGACTAACCAAAGTGGTCGAAAAGTCTTTTGAATTTGAGGAGCATGCTTTGGCCTAATAGGTAAAATACTCTCGCCGACAAGTCGGTTAACGGTATTTACCCTTCCGGTTACTACATGTCCCAAATCAATCGAAATTTCGAGACTTGGCGGGATTTATGAAAAATCAAGGAGTGGAACTAGTCGACAAGGTGCGGGTTTCACCCCTATCTTGACGATTTCGTATCCTAAGTGTGGTTGGTACTCGTCGGGTCAAAATTTAAATTTCGACATGTTGACGAGGGTCCACTAGAATTTGAAATTTGAGATTTGCCATTTAGATGTGGATTTCACTCCTAGCTCAATGGCGATATCTCGTGTAAAAAGAAGAATAGATAGATTGAGAGTCGTTCACTAAATTGTGGGTTTCACGCCTATTTTGGTGAATTCGTCTCATTTGTACAATATGAGTGTTGTCGGATTTAGAATAATCGAGTAAAATGCATGAGGGAAGTGTGTGTTGAAGAAATACACAAGCAAGTATAAACACATAAGAAAGCATATCAAGAATGGTACTTAAATAATGAAATGATAAAACAAGTGTTAACACCTAATAGAACAAGCTTTAATGCGTACGAATAACATGTCAAATATTACACATGAGTAACATACATGTTTTAAAGAGCATAAATAAGTAACAAATAAGGTATCATGTAGTAGTCCAAGCAAAGCATACGAATAAGGCTCTAAAACTATAGACTAGGTGAAAGCATTCCTACTTTTCCTAATTCCCTATAGTTATGGCTCTGATACCAATCTGTCACACCCCAACCAATGGCGGAAACATCGGGATGAGACGAAGTGTGAAGATTGCTAGAGACATCATAACGCTATTTGTGACAATATTTAGAAAATCCAAATTTCATTTCATTTCATAACTTCAAATAGTCAACATTACAAGAAATTCAAATACAACAAGTTTAACGAAACAACATGATAACATAACAAAATTTGATACAACATATTAAACCCTAACGTCTATATGTGTATCTAGGCATCAACGCTATTTCTTTTCTTAGCATCGTCCTCATCAACCTGTAACATGTTTAAAATAATTCAATGCAAAAGCAAAGGCGAGTATACAAGTTTGGTACATACATAGCATAAGATAAAAATGTGAACAATTCCTCATAGCAAGCATGCGATTCAAGATAAACATTAAATATGGCATGTGTATAACATATCAAACCAAGAAAACGCAACTTGCTCATGACATAACCAAAGTTTCAGTAGAGGCGGGTCGTTAATCCTATAGCGCTACATATGTCAAGGTTTGGCTCGTACGAAGTTAATGATAAGTTCAACACATAAGAATCACCCAAATTTAAAGTATCAAGTCATCACATATACAAGCATGTTATAGGAATGTTCATGTGTTTAGACAAAAGTTCATGTGTAAGTTTCAATAGGTAAACATGTTACGCCCCGAAAGTGGTAAAAGTAAAAAGGGGAAAAGTACGAGTATACTCACAAAGTTTGCATATGTTTTCCGATTATCCAATTGTTGACGAGTAGAGATTTAGAGTCCGAATGTATAAGGGTTAAAGTTCAAGTATGTTTAGAGTCGAGATTCGGTGTTTAAAACAACATAAAAATAAGATATGAGAATAACATGGAAAATAATCATTTAGTACATATGATGCTTGTTCTTGACACTAGGAAACTCGAAGGAGTTTAGATGTTTTCATGGAACAAGGTTCCATTAAAATCGTGACAAGTTATCATAGTCTAGGATGATGTAATCTAGTACCCCGACATATGAACACTAGTTCATCATCAAAGATTCGATTATTTGAATAATATATTTAGGTTATATAATATATGTCCAATAGTTCAAGCATGAGGTAGAAGATTAAAATCTTCATTTTGGTACCTCTAAATGTCATAGAAGTCATGTAGGAGGTAGGAAGATCAAGTCTTCCATTTAGGCACCTCTATGTGTTCACCACTACACTTGATGTAAAAAAAAACAACCAAGGAGGGTCATGAACATACAATAAAGAATAAGAAATATACACACTAACTAAGAGAAATCATCAAATCATGTGAGGATTGTATGTTTGGACAACCCAAGTTGTTCCATAATCACTCATGTATCAAAGACAAAGTTTGACATGACTTGTGGGTTAAAAACCCTAAACAAAACACCAAGTTTATGAGGTTTAATCCTCTGATTTTAAATGTCTCAACCTTGTTTTTAAGCTTAACCAACCATGGGATAAGTTGTAAGCATTAGGACATAGGTATGAGATGTGTTGGACACAAGTTGCATAGGTTTAAACAAGTTTTTGATGAACATAAAAACAAACAGAAAGTTTATGGACTATTTCGGGGCATTTCCAGGTCTGATTTCTCCAAGGAGAAGTCTAGGAATCGAACCCCATGATTATACAAGCAAGTAGGAAAAAGAATCGAGTGAATCGGATAAGAATTGAGTGAGTTATGCTCATTTTCGTGAAGGGGTGTCAATCTACTCGAACCCTTGCTTTCAGCTACGGTTTGGTGGATGATTTGTGAGTTTTTAGGGTTGCAAAAGTGGTAGGGAGGCTGGTTATAAGTGGTATTTATAGGGGGAAGGATTAGGGTTTCAATGGGTTGGGCTTTGGAAGTGTTTAGAAGGGGTTACACCTTGAAACTAGCCCACAAAACCCAACTATATGGGCTGAATTGGGGCTGCCATATTTCTTTATTTTTTTTATTTTTTTAAAACATTATAATGAGTAATTTTGTTAGTTAAGTTGTGTAATAATGTGCAACAATGTTTCCCCTAACTTGTAACAAGGTGAAATATGAAATAAAACATGATTTAACTAGGTAAAAAGTGTAATGTACAAGTTTTATTTACGAAGCAAGTTCCGTATTTTACAACGATTACAATGAAAGAATGGTTATAAGAACACAAGATTTCCAAAGTTAGAATTTCACGTAAGGTTTCTAAATGTAGGAAGTTTGAAAACGCAGGGCGTTACATCACGAATCGTGACATAAGGTTGTTTTGAATAGAACAAGGGTTAAAAGGTGAAACTCTACCACACGCGAATCATGAACTTGTGTAAAAGTGTTTTAACTGTGGAATAGAGTTTAAAACTAGCAGATCTACGTATCTGCAAGTGGTATTTTAAAAAGACCGACTGTCAAAGAAATCATGTTTTCTAAAAATAGATCTTACACTAACAAGCATGATTTTTATAAACCACAGGTGTGTAAACACTTGTGAAATGAAAAGTTTCGACAAAATAACAAACTTTGTAAAAGATGACGAGAAGTTGTAAAGATGGATTTACTCTAAAAACGAGGTTTTTACGAGATCGAATTACTTTATATAAAGATCCACAAAATATAATGGGATTTACACTATAGTTTCGGAAAAACTACAAGTTCATGTGATTTATGCGATTTACATACTTGTCGACTAGTTTGATGTGTCGGAAATTGTTTGATTGAATAAAGAAGTTGTTGAAATTGATCTAGTAAAAGAAAATGATACGCTTGAAAGCGTGGCCACCTCCAGTTACAGAGGAAACTCTGGCGAAATTTTTCTAAAAACCTAACACTTAAAATTATTTACACTACAAGTGTTAGAATTATTTTTGACATATTTTCGAAATATAAATTTTGCCATGACTTTATTTACAAAATATCGGAGGTGAGATTTTCACAAAACTAAATGTGATAAATATAAGTTTAGTAAATATATTTTCACCACACCGTTTATGATTATTTTGTGAAAATACATAAATATTTTTTTGAGTAAAAATAATATTTTCGAACGTTAACAGATCCAAAATAATACGAACGCCTCTACGATAACTATATAAGTTACACTGGTAATATTTATTACCACTCGAATGATAAAACGTAACTTACGCATTATACAGAAATATTTGTGAACGCGTATTTTATCAACGTATTATTTTTGGGGAATATTATGTGAGATGAAAATATAATATTTTTGAGAAAAATATTTATATTTTGGAATTAGAAATAAATATATATTAAGTGAGACTTAATGATATAATTCGAACGCACATGTATCAAATCCCCCATCCTTGGGAAGGAGATTAACTACCAAGTATATACGAAAAGTAAACCCGAAATAGTTGTCTAACTATTTCCCAAAAACTTAAACTATAAAGCTAAGGCACGGCCGTCCGTCTAATAGAGTTAGCAAATGTAGGTCGTTGCACAGCTGCCTGATTTGGAGTACTTGGTAGAGACGCACCGACTGTGAGTTCATGTCCCCCTTTTCTCTTAACTGTTTTCAGTTTTCTAAACTGCGGGGGTGAAATACATGTTACTTTGATTATGATTACTTTATACATGGTATGGTTAGCGTAAGGAGGGTTACTACTTAGATCATGTGAATGGGTAGGCGGAAACTTGAGGTCATTAATCCTCAGGGTAGGACCGAGGGGCAGGAGCGATAGATCTATTTGGGTGTAGCGAGCCCAGTCCCATTCCCAGGCCCAGCATAACGGACCTCGGGATGACTTTGTACCCGACGCATAAATCTACTAGGTTTGAGCCTTCCTACTTGCATTTCACACATATCAATGGCCTTGCAAACCATTGGTGATCTCTTTTTCCTTATTTGCTACATACCAGGATTTTGATAAACACAAAGGTTTATTTACTCACTTACACATGAACTCGCTCAACATTATTGTTGATTTTTCAACTTACATGTATTTCAGGGAATTAAAGGATCTGGCAAGGTATGGCACGTTTTCGCGCTGCACTAGTTTCCGAGGTCATCCGGGGTTTAGGGAATGTGACTCTTTCCTGGACAAGTCACAGTCCTTATACTGTGTTTATGTTTTGTTTGTTTGTTGAACAATGTTATGGTTGTTAGGGTATTTTCCTGTTAAGACAATGGTATTGTATTTGGTTTTTAAAACTTGATGGATGATCTTGCATGTTTTTAATTCATATAGCTTTGTTATGATTAAGCTATGGTATTAAGAAGTCACACCAAATTAACCACGCTTCCGCAAAGCCAGGGTGTGACAGCTTGGTATCAGAGCTCTGATCATATCAAACTAGGATTCCTTCTCGAGTCTAGACTATGATCACTAGGGCTCTCACGAAAACATTTTTACTGCATACCACTTAAGTCCAGATCCAAAACGTTTTTACAAACCAATGTTGAGCACATTTTATTTATGATTAGGCTCAGTCTTGGAGGCTGAGGCTCGGTCTTGGAGGCCGACGCTCGATCTTAGAGATCGAGGTAGATGTTTGTTTATTATTTTTAGGCTCAGCCTTGGAGGCTGAGGCTCGGTCTTGGAGGCCGAGGCTCGATCTTAGAGATCGAGGTAGAGGGCTAGTGGGACTAGGGAGTCAGTCTGGGAGGCTGGGAGAATTGGCTAGTGGGACTAGGAAGAGCAGTCTGGGAGGCTGGGAGGCTAGTGGGACTAGGAGGATTATGTGATATCTTACTTGGTGACTTATGTGATTACCTGATTGTATGACTGATTATTTGTGCATATCTGTGTTTATGTTACAGACTCATGGACTCGCCCGGTACAGGCGATTAGGACACCACCGGACCCATACCTGTAGTATCTGATGACCTCGCATCTTCAGAGCACGAGGTGCACACTTCTGACTATACCAGCACTGACGAGGACGATTTTCAGCCCTTCGCACTACCTGATGGTGCTGATGAGCCTGCAGATGACCCTCCCGTTGAGTACCTACCGTTAGTAGAGATTCCGGCTCCTATACCCTTAGCCGTTTATCCTGCGTATGACTTACTTCTTGACGCCGAGGCTGACGGCGATATTGATCTGTATGATGAGGAGCCCATCGAGGATGAGATCCAGGGCGAGGCCCTTCTTCCTGCTGGCGATCTTCTGATGATCGCTGATGCTCCCGCCGAGGATTCGCCTGCGCATTCTCCGGTCCCAGACTCCTTTGAGTCTGTGGCATCCGAACCTTCCCACACTTTGAGCGCACAGCACTTTTCGCATGGTTCAGATCCTGACCAGGCATCCTCTGTTGCTCCTATTCCCAGTTTTGCGTTTGACCATGATGACATAGAGGATTCTGATCCTATCTTTCCCCCGGGATTCGACCCGGATCATGACATAGAGTTTATACCTATGGATCAGCCCATGGAGGATCCAGCTGACCCAGTCGATCCTATTGACCCCGAGTTTGATTTCGAGATGGCTTTTGATGACCCTGAGCCTGCCTTGGCTCCTGAGCAGGCAGCTGCTTTAGACCCTATGTTTGAGCATGACCCCGTACATGTTGGCATCCCTATTGAGCCTGTTATAGCTGACCCACCTATCGATGATCACCTTGTGGATGCTCCATTGCTGGAGGGTGGTCATGTCATTGCTGCCGATCATGTCGATCCACCTCTTATTGCTGATGCACCAGTCGATCCTTTTGTTGCTCCCCCACCTGATCCCATTCCACTAGAGCCCGAGCATGCACTGTTCGCGGCACACATGGATCCACCAGATGAGCACGCACAGCACGGGTGGATTCTTGCTAATGAGGATGTTCCACCTATTCCCCCACACCACACTGATACACGACATGTTGATTTCTCTTTTCAGGTTCCTCAATTTGTACCTCCAGCGAGACCTGGAGAGGGTTCTTCGGCCCATCCTTTTGGGCATGTGCCGATGTCTGTTCCTGTTATGCCACAGTTTCCACCTGTTGTACCCCCTGTTTCTCCTTTTCATGTGGCACCTTTTGATCCCACCAGTGCGCCATTCCTTTGGTCGTCACCACCGGTTATGCCGCCGACTGATCCTTACCATCCATTCCATGTGGGACACACTATTGAGGACGTTTTGATGTCTTTCGTTTTTCAGCACGAGTCACACACGCAGCGCATCCAGGAGCTTGAGAGAGCTCAGCTGCCACCATGCCAGTGCCATGGTCAGACACACTCTCCTTGCAGCCTTCTCGACCTGTACCCCCAGATTATGCTGCACGTCTCTTTGCTCTAGAACATCAGGTTGCTTCTTTCATCCGTACTCAGAGAGCCATGGAGGAGGACTGGCTCCAGTTACGTCGTTTGTTTTACACTCACTTTCCCCCTCCTCCACCGCCATCTGTATAGAGCTCATCAGTGCTGTTTGGGTAGACGTTGGTGAGAGGACCGCGATTGCTTTTGACTGCACAACATTTTTGGAGACTACATGATGATCCTGACTTTTGTTGACATGTATTTGATGTATTTGACACTGACTTGATATAGTTTTTGGACAGGGGTGATGTAGCCCCTAGTTGATTGATGATTGTATGACACAGTGATGTACTGATACACTTACTATGTGGTCTCGTTATATGGCAATCGCAGTATTCTCATTATATTTGATTCGCTTGATTGCTTATTTATATTTTTATGACATGGGATGTTGTGTGTATAATATTTATGGCATGGGATATTGTGTGTATAATATTTGTGACATGGGATGTTGTGTGATTGGTATTTGTGATATATTGATAACATGAGATGTTATGTGCTATTACTATTACTATATACATACGCTTTACTATGGCCTGACCGACGTAAACACATCTTTAGAAGATGCCGCCAAGACGTCAACAACAGCAAATGCCTACCACTCAGGCCGAACTACAGCAAGTCATCGCTGCTGCTATCGCACAATATGCTGCCTCTCAAGGAGGAATGAGTGGAAGCAACTCTGGCAACACTGGCAACAACAACAATCCACCTCATGGTAACCCTAAGTCATTAAGACATACCATGACCTAAATGGATTTCCTTAGCAAGAATGCTAATGCCAATCATATGTTATAATGTATGTGCATGGTGCACCTATAAGCAGTTCTTAGACTGCAAGCCCGTAAACTTTGATGGCACAGGAGGTGCTGTCGCTTTTGTCCGCTGGGCTGAGAAAACTGAATCTGTTCTTCGCATGAGCAAATGCGCACTGGATCAGCAAGTCACCTATATCTCTGGGCTATTTTTGGATGGAGCCCTATCCTGGTGGAACTTGCAAGTACAGACACTTGGCGAAGCTGCTGCCTACGCGCTGACCTGGACCGAACTGAAGGAACTCATGCGCAAAAAGTACTGTTCCCGCGCTGAAATCCAGAGATTGGAGACCGAGTTCTGGCATTTGAAAATGGAAGGTCCAAAGATAGCAGAATACGTTCAGAGGTTCCACGACTTGTCGCATGTGGTACCCTACATGGTCACTCCTGAGTTCAAGAGAATTGAACGTTTCACTTGGGGATTAGCTCCCCAAATCATAAGCATGGTGACCTCCTCCAAACCTGCGACTATCACTGAAGCCATTGATTTGAGCGTGGCTCTCACCGAGGAGGCAATTCGTTTGAACAAGTTTGATGAAGTTGAGCCTAAGAAGAAAGAGACTCATGTGGAGTCATCAGGAGGAAACAAGCGGAAGTTTTCAAACTTCAAGCAGGGCACCGGGGTGGTGGTTAAGAAAGGGGAATCAAGTATGCCAGCTCAGGTTACAACTGGTAATGGGAAGAAAGGAAAGGGATACATGGGCACCCAGCCCAAGTGTAATAACTGCCAGCGCCATCATTCTGGACGTTGTGGGTTGAAGGTTTGTGAAGCATGTGGAAAGACTGGCCACCTGAAGGAGTCTTGTTGGGCCACTGCTGGCCAGGGAGGCCAGAGAGGATTTGGAAACAGAAACACCAACCGGGGCGGAAATGGAAATCGCCCCCAAGGGAACAATGGAGGTGATGGAAACCGAGTCAACAATGCTAACCAAGCGGGCACGGTAAATCATAATAAGAGGAATAACCAAGCTGGTGGAAATGGGCAAAGGCCCGGATGTTTCAACTGTGGTGACCTTGGGCACTACAAGAGGAATTGCCCGGAATTAAACCAAGCCCGCGGAAGGGTTTTCAACATAGAAGCAAGGGAAGCGCGCCAGGATCCCAATGTTGTCACTGGTACGTTCCCTGTAAACCAACGCTATGCATCCGTTTTATTTGATGCTGGCGCCGATTATAGCTTCGTATCATTAGAGTTTAAGAATATGCTTGGTTTAGCCGCTAGTAAATTAGATATTCCGTACTCAATCGAATTGGCGAATGGGAAGTTGGTAGAAGCCGATGAAGTTATCCGAGGTTGTGTGATCGAATTGGGAGAGCGTGAGTATGCTCTGGATCTACTACCAGTCCAGTTGGGAAGCTTCGACGTGGTAGTAGGAATGGATTGGTTATCAGGCAACAAGGCAGAAATAGTTTGTCATGAAAAGGTTATTCGTATCCCAACCGATGATGGTGAGACAATTGTGGTTCACGGAGAGAAGCGTGATACACCGTTGAGGATTATCAGCTGCCTCAAAGCGCGAAAATGTTTACAGAAGGGATGTGCTGCCTTTCTGGCACACATTGTAGATAAGAAAGCTGAAGAACCGAAGATCGAAGACATCCCTGTCGTGAGGGAGTACCCAGAAGTCTTCCCAGAAGATTTGCCTGGCTTGCCGCCTCAAAGGCAAGTGGAGTTCCGCATTGACTTAGTTCCCGGCGCCGCGCCTGTGGCTAAGGCACCGTACAGACTTGCTCCGTCTGAGATGCAGGAACTGTCGACACAACTTCAAGAGTTGTTAGACAAGGGATTCATCCGACCGAGCTTCTCGCCTTGGGGAGCTCCAGTTTTGTTTGTCAAGAAGAAGGACGGTAGTTTCCGTATGTGCATTGACTACAGAGAATTGAACAAGCTGACGATCAAAAATAGATACCCTCTGCCAAGGATTGATGATCTGTTTGATCAACTACAAGGTTCAAGTTTTTATTCAAAGATCGATCTTCGATCTGGATACCATCAGTTAAGGATACAGGAGAGTATCCCAAAGACAGCCTTCAGAACCCGTTATGGGCACTACGAGTTTCTCGTTATGCCGTTTGGTTTGACAAACGCACCTGCAGTGTTCATGGATCTAATGAATAGAGTTTGCAAGCCGTATTTGGATAAGTTCGTGATAGTATTCATCGATGATATCTTGATTTATTCAAAGACGAAGGCTGAGCACGAGCAGCATTTAAGAGCCATTCTGGAGCTGCTAAAGAAGGAACAGTTGTATGCCAAGTTCTCTAAGTGCGAGTTTTGGCTACGAGAAGTCCAGTTCCTTGGGGACGTGGTAAATGGAGATGGAATCCACGTGGATCCAACCAAGATCGAAGCGATCAAGAGTTGGGAAACGCCAAAGGCGCCAACCGAGATTCGGCAATTCTTAGGTTTGGCTGGTTATTACCGAAGATTCATTGAGAATTTTTCAAAGATCGCTCAACCATTGACGCTCCTCATGCAGAAAGATAAGAAGTTTGATTGGGGAATCAAACAGGAAGAAGCATTCCAGATATTAAAGGATAAGCTCTGCAACGCGCCAATCTTAGCACTACCGGAAGGTACAGATGATTTCGTGGTATACTGTGACGCCTCACGTCAAGGATTGGGTTGCGTGTTGATGCAACGCCAAAAGGTTATTGCTTACGCGTCACGCCAGCTGAAGGTACACGAAAAGAACTATACCACTCACGATTTGGAGCTTGGCGCAGTGGTTTTTGCTTTAAAGATCTGGAGACACAACCTTTATGGTACGAAGTGCACAATCTTCACAGATCACAAGAGCCTCCAGCACATATTCAACCAGAAGGAGTTGAATATGAGACAAAGACGATGGGTAGAGTTGTTGAATGATTACGACTGCGAGATAAAGTATCATCCAGGGAAGGCGAATGTGGTCGTCGATGCCCTAAGTCGAAAAGAGAGGATCAAGCCCATAAGGGTTAGGGCTTTGGAGATGGTTATTCGAACCGATTTTCCTCTGCGCATTCGTGTCGCGCAGAGAGAAGCTCCCAAGGAGAGAAACCTTGAAGAAGAGTATCTCCGTGGGATGGAGAAGTTATTGGTACCAAACAAGGAAGGAACGTTGTGTTTTGAGAAAAGGATTTGGGTTCCTTTGTTTGGAGGTCTAAGGAAGGTTATTTTCGATGAAGCTCACAAGTCGCGGTACTCTATCCACCCTGGAGCGGATAAGATGTACCAGGATCTTAAAGATTATTATTGGTGGCCTAGGATGAAAGGCGATGTTGCTGTTTATGTGAGCAAATGTTTAACTTGCGCTAAGGTTAAAGCGGAATACCAGAAGCCTTCAGGACTTCTGCAACAACCAGAGATTCCCAAGTGGAAGTGGGAACAAATCTCCATGGATTTTTTTACGAAATTGCCAAGGACGCCAAGAGGCCATGACACCATTTGGGTGATAGTAGACCGATTCACGAAGTCAGCACACTTCTTACCTATCCGAGAAAAGGATAATACGAGCAAGTTGGCCGAAATCTACATGAGAGAAATTGTTACACGCCATGGAGTACCTCTCTCGATCATCTCTGATAGAGATGGAAGGTTCGTCTCAAGGATTTGGCAATCCTTTCAAGAAGCTTTTGGCTCGAAATTGAATATGAGCACCGCGTTTCACCCGCAGACCGACGGGCAAAGCGAGCGGACGATTCAGACTTTGGAAGACATGCTGAGAGCATGTGTCATGGATTTGGGCGGTAGCTGGGATAAGCATTTACCCTTGGTTGAATTTTCATACAACAACAGCTACCACACCAGTATTGGTGCCGCGCCATTCGAAGCTTTATATGGCCGCAAGTGCAGATCACCGCTATGTTGGTCTGACGCTGGTGATAGACAGTTGGTTGGTCCTGACGTAGTCCAGGAAACCACCGATAAGATTGCACAAATCCGAGATCGCATTAGTGCGGCTCGTGACCGTCAGAAAGCCTACGCGGATCGAAGCAGGAAACCTCTAGAGTTTGAAGTAGGTGATATGGTTTTGTTGAAGGTATCACCCTGGAAGGGTGTGGCACGCTTTGGGAAGCGTGGGAAGTTGAATCCGCGATATATTGGTCCGTTCAGGATTTTGGAAAGAATTGGGACCGTAGCATACAAGTTGGATCTACCTGCTGAACTGAATGGAGTTCACGATACATTTCATGTATCCAACCTGAAGAGAAGTCCAACACAAGATACCGTTGTCATTCCTACCGACGAAATTCATGTTGACGACACGCTCCATTTCGTTGAAGAACCTGTTGAGGTCACGGATTGGAAAGTGAACAAGACCCGCCGGAGCAGTGTCAAGCTCGTCAAGGTTCGTTGGAATGCCCGACATGGTCCTGAATTCACCTGGGAGCGTGAGGACCGAATGAAAGAGAAATACCCCCATCTATTTCCCAAGAACCCTGCTTCTACAAGCAGAACTTAAAATTTTGGGACGAAATTTTTCTAACGGGGGGAGAATGTGACAACCCTCACAAAACCAGGTATCCGTACGATTTAATTAATGACTAATTACTGCTTAATTACTGTGCTTACTTGAAATTACTGATGAACTGCTACTTGATTTCTGATACTTGTACATACCTGCATCATATTTTACATACCGTCACTACATTATTTACATACTGAACTCTAGTGACAAACATGATGCACAAAAGCACAGTAGCACTATGAACGGATAACCTATTGAACATGCTGATAAAGCCAGCATCAGGCAGATACTGCCTCTAAGGCCTGTATGAGCCAGAAATATTTTACTACACCCATAGTGAGTGTAGGGATACAAGGATTGTAGAACTGCGTCTCTAGGAATAAGTTACGATGACTGGATGTGCCTAAAACATACACTGAGCACAAAACACAGCACTTTAATTTACAATTCAGCTTCTAGCTGGCTAATAAAGTGCCAAAACATGAGAAAAATATTACTAGACACTTTCCAAAGTGTCGGGAATGAGTTGTGTCACTAAAAAGGGCATTAACGACACTTAAAAGCTTTATTAAGCGCTTTAACGGATTACTATCCAACCGAACAACCGGACTTTACCCGGAACATAAAAATATTGACATGAACATTATTTATCTTTTTCTGAGCCAGTTAGGGTCCCTGAACACCCTAACACCCGCATTAAAACACATCACATAACTAACTAAGTTAATCCCTAAACTTAACTTAGTTAACCTAACCTTAAAGTAACTAATACTTGGAAATGGACTAGCTTCCCCCCCCCCATGGCCGATTTCGGTCCCCATGTAACAAGTCTTGTACCATTTTTGATTTTAATATTGCTTGGTGTCCCATATCTTGACAACACTTGATCCATTGGTCCTTAATCTCACCATTTGTCTATAAGTAATAACCTAAACACACAAGATCATTCACTTAACTCATCACCACAAACTCTCTCCTCTCTTGCTCCCTATAGTCTCGGCCGAACACCCCCCTCCTCTACAACCATTTTCGAGCTCTCATCTCTTCATTCCAAGGTCATACAAACATCAAGGGTCACGTATTAGGAAGCTTGGTGCACTCGGAGCTCGAAGGACCTCTTTCCCTAGCTTTTATCCACCTCATTTGCGCGTAGATTCTTCCCTAGCCTCGAGCTAGAGGTATGATGCTTAAAACACTTACTTGAACTAATCTAAAGCGGTTAATATGTGGTGTAACGGTTAAAACTCGGAATCTTACAAAGTGATGCATTAAAGTCTACTAAAAACATGAAAAATGGTGGTTAAAAGCTCACTAGTTGTGTAAATGTTGTAGTAATTGAAATTTGTGATTATTTAGACCCGATCTATGTTGTGGTAGCTCGGATCATCGTTTAACCCGGTTTGGTCATGATCACGAATCGTGACATAAGGTTGTTTTGAATAGAACAAGGGTTAAAAGGTGAAACTCTACCACACGCGAATCATGAACTTGTGTAAAAGTGTTTTAACTGTGGAATAGAGTTTAAAACTAGCAGATCTACGTATCTGCAAGTGGTATTTTCAAAAGACCGACTGTCAAAGAAATCATGTTTTCTAAAAATAGATCTTACACTAACAAGCATGATTTTTATAAACCACAAGTGTGTAAACACTTGTGAAATGAAAAGTTTCGACAAAATAACAAACTTTGTAAAAGATGACGAGAAGTTGTAAAGATGGATTTACTCTAAAAACGAGGTTTTTACGAGATCGAATTACTTTATATAAAGATCCACAAAATATAATGGGATTTACACTATAGTTTCGGAAAAACTACAAGTTCATGTGATTTATGCGATTTACATACTTGTCGACTAGTTTGATGTGTCGGAAATTGTTTGATTGAATAAAGAAGTTGTTGAAATTGATCTAGTAAAAGAAAATGATACGCTTGAAAGCGTGGCCACCTCCAGTTACAGAGGAAACTCTGGCGAAATTTTTCTAAAAACCTAACACTCAAAATTATTTACACTACAAGTGTTAGAATTATTTTTGACATGTTTTCGAAATATAAATTTTGCCATGACTTTATTTACAAAATATCGGAGGTGGGATTTTCACAAAACTAAACATGATAAATATATGTTTAGTAAATATATTTTCACCACACCGTTTATGATTATTTTGTGAAAATACATAAAAAATTTTTTGAGTAAAAATAATATTTTCGAACGTTAACAGATCCAAAATAATACGAACGCCTCTACGATAACTATATAAGTTACACTGGTAATATTTATTACCACTCGAATGATAAAACGTAACTTACGCATTATACAGAAATATTTGTGAACGCATATTTTATCAACGTATTATTTTTGGGGAATATTATGTGAAATGAAAATATAATATTTTTGAGAAAAATATTTATATTTTGGAATTAGAAATAAATATATATTAAGTCAGACTTAATGATATAATTCGAACGCACATGTATCAAATCCCCCATCCCTGGGAAGGAGATTAACTACCAAGTATATACGAAAAGTAAACCCGAAATAGTTGTCTAACTATTTCCCAAAAACTTAAACTATAAAGCTAAGGCACGGCCGTCCGTCTAATAGAGTTAGCAAATGTAGGTCGTTGCACAGCTGCCTGATTTGGAGTACTTGGTAGAGACGCACCGACTGTGAGTTCATGTCCCCCTTTTCTCTTAACTGTTTTCAGTTTTCTAAACTGCGGGGGTGAAATACATGTTACTTTGATTATGATTACTTTATACATGGTATGGTTAGCGTAAGGAGGGTTACTACTTAGATCATGTGAATGGGTAGGCGGAAACTTGAGGTCATTAATCCTCAGGGTAGGACCGAGGGGCAGGAGCGATAGATCTATTTGGGTGTAGCGAGCCCATTCCCAGGCCCAGCATAACGGACCTTGGGATGACTTTGTACCCGACGCATAAATCTGCTAGGTTTGAGCCTTCCTACTTGCATTTCACACATATCAATGGCCTTGCAAACCATTGGTGATCTCTTTTTCCTTATTTGCTACATAGCAGGATTTTGATAAACACAAAGGTTTATTTACTCACTTACACATGAACTCGCTCAACATTATTGTTGATTTTTCAACTTACATGTATTTCAGGGAATTAAAGGATCTGGCACGGTATGGCACGTTTTCGCGCTGCACTAGTTTCCGAGGTCATCTGAGGTTTAGGGAATGTGACTCTTTCCTGGACAAGTCACAGTCCTTAAACTGTGTTTATGTTTTGTTTGTTTGTTGAACAATGTTATGGTTGTTAGGGTATTTTCCCGTTAAGACAATGGTATTGTATTTGGTTTTTAAAACTTGATGGATGATCTTGCATGTTTTTAATTCATATAGCTTTGTTATGATTAAGCTATGGTATTAAGAAGTCACACCAAATTAACCACGCTTCCGCAAAGCCAGGGTGTGACATATATAAATTAAACATGATGCGACACGATCACGGTTAAGAAATGTAATGTAAAGTAGAATCGCATTATAATCAAGCGAGCGGTAAAAAGTAACTGGACTAATAAGTCTAGTTAGTGAGACCGATGAAGGTCAGCAATTCAAATCGAGAAATTTGGTTTGCTCGTAAGCGGAGGATTCGGAGTAGCTGAACCGAATAAATGAATTTGAAAACAAAAGAAATAGTTGCTAAAAGTGAAAGATTTCACTAAAGACCTTTAAACGGGTCAAGGTAACGGATTCACAAAGAGTTCGATAATATATAAAAGCGATGGATATCGCTAAGTTAACTAAACTAGTAGAAATAACGGAATTACGTTATTTCAAGTTACATTATGTCGTATGAGGTACGTAGATGTTCTGTAACCAAAGAGATATAACCATAATTCTTCTGGTAATACTAACAATTGGTTAAAGTATGAGTAATGCTTAAAAGATTACTCAGGTCAAACGCATTGAGTTTAGAACTCGATGAACTATGTAAGAAAGGTTTCGAGGACGAAACCTCTTTAAGGGGGGTAGACTTGTAACACCCCGAAAACGGGTTTGGTAATCAAACTTTATTAATGCTAAAACACGGGTAAAATACCGTTAGCGGTAAAGGTAACCCGGTAAATATTAGGATTTAAAATAAATAAACCTAATATTCAATAAAACGAGAGTAAATGCTTTTAAGGAAATAAAGTTTATAAGAAGCCTGAATTAACGGGACTTAAAATAAACTGAGTCATAATTCCCCGAACCCACTAAGTTAACTAGGAACATTTAACCTAGTTAATAAGTGGGAGTAGTGTTAGAAATAGTTAGATTGTGGCCTACTTAATAACTAACCAAATATGAGGGACCAAACTGAGATATCTTGAAAATGGTTTTAATAAAAAAAATAACACAACACACACTAAAAAGTGTGTGTGTGTGCGTGCGTAGGATGGCCAGGAGAAAGCTCCCATGGAGCTCTAGCCCTAAATCCAACAAATCTCTCAAATTGAAGCTCAAATCAAACCCAAATCGTCTGCATGTTTACAAATTCGTGATCACCTAGTCATGGGGATTACAAGGTATGTTGAATTTTATGATTTTGTGATACTTTGAGATTATGATGAACAATCATAATCAAAATTCTGGAATGAATGTTGAATCTATGAGTGTTATTGTGATTATATCTTGGTTTAGAAACAAACCCTAGTAGAAAATTTGATGAATTATTGTCAAAACTAGGGATTTGGTAATTACCCTATTATGTGCTAAGTGGGTTTTATGTTAATATGATGAACACTCAGATTAGAATGTAAGATTGATAAGTATTGAGGTTATGATATAAGTTATAGATGTAATTCATGAACACTAGACTTTGAGGTTTGAATGTGTTGATGTTTACCATGGTAAAGATAACTAGTTATGAACTAGTTAGTAAATATGTAAAATTATGCACACTAGGTGTTTGTTAAAATGCCTAAATGAAAACTAAAGTGTTGAAATTAGAGCGAAAACGCGTATTTGAATGATATGGCGATTACGCGTAATATGAAGTGATAAGGGTTCTAAATATTGTGTTGATTTAGACTTAATGTTGTAAACCTTGTGATTTAAAGTAGTTAACCTTAATAAGCTAAGTTAACTAATCATGAAGTCGAATAGTAGTTTCGACATATGAAATAAGTGAGATGGAATAGTCGTGAATAATTATGACTAATCTAACCATCTTACAATTTACAATGATAGTTTGACGATTAACAAGCTAGGTGAAAGCTTGGAAACGAAGCGGGTCAAACGAAGCAGGAATGACGGAAAGGCATAATTTGTAAGTAAGGTAAGTATGGCTTACACTAGTCTTATATTTTAGAATATTCTCTTATCGTTTTAGTTACGAATAAGATAAATACATAGTTGAGGTATGATGTTCCGGCGAGTAGACGTACGGAACAAGATAGTCGAGCATGACAAGAAACCATGTTGATGGTTTAAAAGGAGTTAAATCGGTAATTCGATCATTTTATGACAAATTGAAAATGAACTTTTAAATGGTTACCTTATAGGGTAAACCAAAACAAACAATAAGGGTAAAACGGTAAATTGGTCACGCATTGACCATAACTATTGGTTTTAAAGGACACTTATGAAGTAAGCCTTAATAGGCCAAAAGGTGTTAAGAAATGAATTTTAGGTAAAATGACCGCACGATGTGAATCGGAGCGAGTCATATAGTCGAGATGAAAATACATGTCGTCTCGCTAATATAATCGGTCATTTAGACCAAACGGGTCAAAAGGTGAAATTATCACCCTTTGACAATATCGACTAACGGGTTGTCGAGTGGTATGATTTTAGGGAATAAATAGCACATGGATGTTTACGGCGCTATCTTTTAGCCGCCACTAAAGCAAGGTATTGAAACGGGTCAATATATTGATCCGAGCCAGGTATGTATAATAACACAACTCATCATATAGAATTTGGTGTTCTATAAGAGTTAGACAAGGTTAAAATATAGATATTCGGTTATCTTTTAGGTAAACCGAATAAATTGAATTAAAATTATAGTGTTTTAGAAGCACATGGGTTTACAAACAAGAATTATAGTTAAAAGGTCGGATTTTGAGTCAAACAAGTATTTAAAGGTCCTTGTAGTAAAAGAAGGGTGAAAATTGACCAAATTGCCCTTGTAAGCTAATTCGAACAAACAACCTTTAAAGGTGGTTTGGAAACGAGTTTTAGGATTAAATAAATGCTTAGAATGAGTATGAGTAGTGAAAGATGTAAATTCTTGGGTAGAAAGACTTTATATGAATCTTTGCCGTAAAATGATAATCCGAGGGGTAAAACTCGGAATATATAGATATCCACATTAAACCCAACACACATATAGTTGTAGTGGAAGATTACTTGATAAGAAATGTAGGAATAAGATGCTAGAAATGAATGAAAGCGATTTCATGCTTTAAAGTGCTTAAAATACCCTTAACGGGTCAAAATAAGCATACGAGCGAAAACGGGTTTAAATTGTGTAATAAACCTATGATTAGAACCTAATATGATAGGTAACATTAATTTGAAGAAGTGTCTGAGATATAGGAATCAAACAAATACATTTGTTTGATAAAATGCATAAACGGGTTAAAATTCGGTAAAAAGGTAACGAGTTGAAGGCTTAGAAGTCTCAAAATTTCTTATGTTGGATGTAGGATTTTAACACCATAAGATGGAGGATTAAATTACGGACGCGTAGGAAAAAGAATCGGGTAAAACGGATCAATAACGAAGAAGTTATGGCCGTTTCCGTGAAAACTGACACATGTTATGTTGTATAGTTCTAATTCTGTAAAAGTTTTAATGAACCCGTATTTTTAATGTATTTGAAATCATAATTACCCGTTTATTTTCGTAAATTATACGAAAACCTTTAAATAATAATAAGGGTGTTACAATAAAATAGTGAGAAAAGAGAATGGACTCACTTTGTAACTTTAGGGTTCAACTAGAAATCCTCCTGGTAGAAATTTGGGTATACTTCTAAGCTATATAAAAATATATAATGCACTCGTGGTAAGTATAGTACCCCTAATTCAACCTTGTCCCTATGTCATGAGACAGAACCCCAACGAACTTAGTCAGGCAGAGCCTTGACATGTGTTATGGGGCTCAGATTAATCAGAAAGGGTAGCAGTGATCGGGAGTTAAAACACTTAAAACAGGGAATTATTATTGTTATTGGTATAATATAAAAAGAAGTTTTGAATTAAAGATAGAGAAATTTTGCGAGACATAGCAGAACTACAAGTTTTTGGTGTTTCTTTTCATCCTATTTATACTACTCTCAAAGTTCTTTAAAATGGACACGTGTGAAGGAATATTAATTCATAGACAGCTTTTCAATTTCATAGTTATCATGTAGACAAAATGTTTACATTATTTGATTTTATTATTATATTTGTTTTGATTCTTTCTGTGGCCTCGACACATACACATATTTACCTACTATACAATCACAAGATTGGGGAATAGTGTCAGGCAGCTGCCTGTACTATACAATCACAAGATGAGGGAATAGTGCCAGGCAGCTGCCTGGCACTCCCCCATTGGATCAACTTTTTTTTAACTTTATTTTATTTCCAGTTTAAAATTACACTTTTGTCCTTTGTTTAAAAATACGTTTTTGCCCCCAGTTTAAAAAAAATTATAATTTCGCCCCTAGCTCAAAATTACGCTTTTGCCCTCGGTTCAAAAACTCATTTTTAATTTTGTTCTCAGTTTAAATTTACGTTTTTGCCCTTCGTTTAAATTTACGGTTTTGCCTTCAGTTCAAAATAAAAATTTGGTTTTCCCTCTAAAAATTACGACCAACTTTTTTTTAATTTTATTTTATTTCCAGTTTAAAATTACGCTTTCGTCCTTCGTTTAAAAATACGTTTTTGCCCCCAGTTTAAAGGAAAATTATAATTTGGCCCTAACTCAAAATTACGCTTTTGCCCTCGGTTCAAAAACTCATTTTTAATTTTGTTCTCAGTTTAAATTTACGGTTTTGCCCTTCGTTTAAAATTACGGTTTTGCCTCCGGTTCAAAATAAAAATTTGGTTTTCCCTCTAAAAATTACGCTTTTGCCCTCAGTTCAAAAACTCATTTTTAACTTTGTTCTCAGTTTAAATTTACGGTTTTGCCCTTCGTTTAAAATTACGGTTTTGCCCCCACTTCAAAATAAAAATTTGGTTTTCCCTCTACCTTAAAATTACGATTCTGCCCTCAGCTCAAAATTACGTTTTTGCCCACAGTTCAAAATAAAATTATGATTCCCTCCCCCCCCCCCCAAGCTCAAAATTATGATTTTGCTCTCAGTTTAAAATTATGATTTCGCCTCTAGCTCAAAATATAATTACGATTTTACCCTCTATACAGACATACATGTTATGAGAGAAATATTCGGTTTATTGCCCCGCAACGCGGGCGGGGCAAAAACTAGTTTCAAACAAAGTCTCAAATATTAAATTTAATACTATTTTATTATTTATATATATATATATTATAATTAATTTAACTGCTTTACTTATTTGGCGCTTATAACTTATAAAATATGACTTTTTAGCAAACAATAAATATGTCATTAGAACGAGAATAATCTTATCTACATTTTGAATCAAGTTTCATTAAAAACAGAGTAGGTTCAAATACAATGTATTTTTATAATTTAATTATCTACTTATCTACATTTAAGTTTTTATATACTTTTATTTTTATTAGACAGGTCACCCGTACATAGGCCAATTAATTGGTATAATATTTCAACCAACTATATAAAATAGTGTTTAAAACTATTTGAGTTGAATATTTATATTAAAAATAAACTAGTTACTAGTTACTAGTGGTTAATAAATTTAACCAAACCTATAATTCTTATCTAAAAATAGGAATGTTACAAGTACTGCAATGCTTCATTGATTCCGCTTTACATCCTTAAAATCTACTGTTGATTCCGTTGTCAATTTGTCCCCACCATTATCTGCCCTCCACGTGTTTGATGGAATGCTTGATAGTATCAATGAAGTTCATGAAACCATTGATGATGAGGTATTAGAAATCCATACTGAATCACTAGTTATTGTTATCGAGTCACTAGGAGTAAAGGATGCTCAAGTCGTTACATCAGATTATATGTTTGTTTTTCAAAGTGTGACCCTGAGTATAAATGTAGTATTGGCAGATGATTCGATACAAATTGACATGAGAAACCAACAATTGTGTAGTTGATTCATTGGTTGCTTCAGTAGTTAATACGTCATTTTCATGGAAACCGGGTTTGATTGTACATCTTGTTCAGGTACCTCCTAGGAAATCCATAATTATTGTTGTTAGTACAAACAAACTCATATTTGGTAGTTCTGCTATGGTAAGTGAATCTCCTACTGTGATCTTGTACATGCCTCTTATTGTTATACCTCAAAGAGTGCAAACTTATAAACCTTGTATTTGGGTGTTTTGGACCACACAACTGGCTATTGTTACTCAATCTAAGAAGCACACTTATGTAGCAGCAATTAGAGGGGTTCATAAGGATAGAACTGATAACTTGGTGCTTAAATTTCAAGTTGGAGATAAACGCATTCATTGGAAGGGAGGGACAGTACCTATAGTAGTTCTGGTCCTAGTTCATCGTTTGGTGTTGCAGTTATAGCAACAGAACACTGTTTGGTTAATGGTTCATTCTCTATCGAAACTCTTCAATGTCATACCTTGATTTCCAACACTGTCACTGCAGTTACAAGTCAGGTTATGCAGAATTCCGCACTTCTACCATTGCATATCTGCAAGTCCCGCACGTCACTCGCAGCTCAATACCAAGATCTGGAACCACCAGGCTTTTATACAACCCTTATATCTGAACTTATTCTCATTCTTTTGTGTCATAAATATACACGATTACCTAGCTATACTAACTATTGTCACACCCGCAAGATCAGAGTCGGGGTGATCTGACTGGTATCTTCATTGCACAACGGAAGTATATAATGCTAAGACTTCTAAAAAGTGAGCGTCTGCTAAGTACCCGAATCCCCATGGGTTCTCCTATTCCAACAGTGCCATAGTTTGACAATGCAACCTGAGAAAGAACATGCGAAAACTCAACATAAAGTTGGCGAGTTCATAGTTTGTTTGAAAAAGATTTGAAATAAATCTTTTTGATAATCGGTTTAAATAATGTCGAGGAAACGTAATAAAATCATTTTCCTCGGCATGTCATATGAAAACTTTGTATTTGTAAAACTTGTTTAACCGTCAATGTCCGCGTACGACAAAGACGACATGCCCACATGAGCCTATAAGTTGTATGTAGGACAAGTGTCTGTATGTAGGACAATCCAGTCCCTGTGTCTGTATGTAGGACAATCCAGTCCCATGTAAGTTGAAAAACATCAACAAAGTTGGTGAATTCATATAGATGTTTTGTATCAAATGAATATTTGAAATGTGAGATGTACTTGAACAAAATATACGCTCCGGAGTTCTTACGTAGACCGACAAGCCACGACATGGCACTTTTATACGAAGCTCATGAGGAAAAACATCACCTTCCAGGTATGTTCGGTAGCCTTGATTGCACCCATTTCGTTTGGCGAATGTGTCCCACAGAGTATCGAGGCCAGTATAGTATATGAGAGGAGATCACCGATACCCGACTGTTATGCTCGAAGCGGTTGCATCTCAAGATTTATGGGTTTGGCATGCTTTTTTACGGTCCATCAGGCTCACAAAACGATATCAATGTGCTACAACAATCTCCGTTATTTTTAACAGGACGAAATGGAACCGCACCTAAATGTCCATTTTATGTTAACAACCATTTATACAAATGTGGTTATTTGCTCGTGGATGGATTCTACCCTACATGGTCCGTGTTTGTGAAATCGATCCCATACCCTCACGAAGTAGACAAAAAGAAGTTCAAGAGGCAATACGAGGTGGCAAGAAAAGACGTCGAACGGGGCTTTTGGTGTTATGAAGTCGAAATGGGGTGTATTGAGTCGGCCGATGCGAGCAAGGAGCGTTAAAAAATTAGGAATGTTGTGTACACGTGTATTATTTTACACAACATGATTTTAAAAGACGGCGGAAACGCGATAGCACTGGTACACATTCGGGATCCTCCGGTCGAGCCCACTCTAGACGATAGGGTGTTAGACGAGCTTATGGATGAAGACACGCATTGGAGACTAAAACACGATCTCGTAAATCATCTCGCAAGTCAAGATTTACCCCACCTGTTGGTCGATTCCGACGAAGACTAGTTTAATTTATTTCAATTTAATGTAATTTTTTTTAATTTACTGTAATTTTAGTTGTTTTCAATTTAATGTAATGTTATTTTTAATTTATTCTACATTTATTATGTTAATACATGTTTAAATATTAAATATACCGTTTAAAAAATAAAAAATAAAAAAAAAATAGTTTACCTAATCCAAGATAGGCAAACCACCGCCAACGTTTTTGAGTAATAGGTAAACTAATTAGGTGAATTGACGTAGTACTGTTTGATTGGTTGAATGTGGACCACTCCCTTCACCCTTATGAGGCAGAGATGGCCACGATCTAGGTGTGTAATGGATGAGTATTATGTGTGAACAGGTTCTTTTTACATGTTATTTGATTTCATGTGCTTTATTATGAATATCCCTTGTTTTTTAAATATGTTTTCTTGCAGTTACAGTTTGACAAAAAAAAGGTCAACGCAACAGGCAATTTTGAAAGTTGGGAAGATGGGTCCGATGGATGTGTTTTGGGCTGAGGTTTAGCAAATCCTCTTAGATATATAACATAATAGAAAATTTAATCAAACTTGTAACATTCTTGACTTTTCAAAGTCAACTGCATTGTATTACCTTTCATTGGACATTATTGACTTTTCAAAGGCAGCATGAAAGTGCAAATAAATATGAGTTTACAATGACGTTAAATCTATCAGCTACTAGACATGTGTAACGCTTATGACACATATCCACCACATTGACGCTACAATAAATATTATACAAATACTGCAATACAAAATGTCACCCCGCTGCTGTAGTAAGAAATAAATGTAAAAGAAAATGGTGATGTGAAAAACGTAGGAAGATAAATGTATCGCTTGGGAAAAGTTCGAGGGGGTTTTTTTTTAGTTTTTACATTGTTCATGCTCTTATACATTTCGTCTTTTTTTTTTTTTTTTTTTTGAGTACACCTATGAAACTTTTGTGTTTGTTTGTTGGAATTTACTTATGGATATATTGTCTGAGATCAGCATGATAGTAGTAATATTAAACACAAGTACATTGATATTTAGTAACTTGTTCAACTTACTTTTAAAAACAATGCTTAACATCCATCACACACACATTCAGCGAAGTTTTATTATTCACATCTACAGTCTGTCTATGACATAAGGTCTCCAGAAGTCCACCTGTCATACCTTCCATACGCGTAATTTGAGGAAGGAAGCCCAGTAAGGTGAAGCGGGTCGGGTTCAATCCCGTAATCAGTAAGAGGCCTTTTTTCAAGAACTTCATCGTGTTCAACTACAAATTCCGGAATCTCAATTGATCCTTTTTTCATATCATCCCACAGATATTGCAGCCTACTTACATACTTCACTTTCCAATATAACCTGTTGAAAGAAATACCAAAACCATTTTATAACGACGACCAATTATCTGATTAGATTATTAGAGTAAACTTCTGTTTTGCTCCCTGTGGTTTGATCGTTTTAACGGTTTTGCCCCAATCATGCAATTTTCCTCCAATAGTTTACTATGTTTTTTTCCATTTTGCTCCTCGTCTCTAACTCAGTTAAAAGGAAGGGTGTTTCAGTAATTTTGAATATAAGTAAATAATTATTAAGTGTTACCAAAATACCCTTTCAGTTAACAAAAGTTTTAGATGGAGTTAGTGTCAGGGAGCTGATTGGGAAAAACATATTAAACTATTGGAGGAAAATAACAATTTTTAAATGATTGGTGCAAAACCATTAAAATGACCAAACCACAGGGAGCAAAACGAAAGTTTACTCTAGTTATTAAGTATGGTATAATATGAAAGTTACCCGCCGCTTAATAGGAACCGACCAAGAGTAGCAATAAGAAGCCTGGAACGAAGACCAGGATGAACAAAATAGAAAACCTGAAGCCTGTCTTTAAAGTCTGAAGGAAGTTGTTCATAAATCCACCTCAAAATGGTGATTCCCGGGTTGTTGTATTCGTTTTGCACGGTTGAGTGCATGTAAACGATACAAAACGGCCCTTCTGGCAACTCGGTTGATAATTTGTATATAATGTATTTCTTCAGCCATTCTCCACCGATAACTGGGGCTGTATTCATTTGTAAATTACAAACATTGATTCATTTATCGGCATTTAATCATCATCATCATCATCATCGCATAAAGATTAGTAATTCCTCTACGAAAAGACTGTTACTTTCATACATTTTTCATTTCCATGTAAACCAAAAGATGAATCTTTATTGGATTGGAACTACAAGTAAAGATAAACCATGTATGTATGTATGTATATTCCATCTGGTGCCTTCATCAAACCAACCAAAGGCTACAACATTTTATCTGTCAAATTAATAATAAAGATTTCTATAAAAATCCCCAAATTCATTCATTGATTTCAGTTAGTTGTGTGTAACAGTAATTAGGGCTGCAAACGAACCAAACGAATATGTGTTCGCGAACCGTTCACGAACACTTATCGAACGAGATTTTATGTTCGTGTTCGTTTGTTAAGGAAATGAACTTGTTCGTGTTCGTTTGTGTTTGTTTGTTAATTTTAGGCAACAGACAAAAACGAACGTTGACGAACACAAATGAGCACAAACTAATGTTCATGAACACAAATGGAAACAAATGAACACAAACAATCGTTCATGAACAGAATATATAATACACCGACACTTATTAGATATTTAATTTGTCGGAATTTTGAAGTATTTAAATAAATATAAAAACTAAAAACACTAATGAAGTATTGAACACAAACGAACACGTTACTGAACAACATTCACGAACATAAACGAATGAACGCGACCTCTATTCATGTTTGTTCATTTAACTAAACAAACGAAATTTCTTGTTCGTGTTCGTTTGTTAACTAAACAAACGAACTTCCCACTGAACGGTTCCCGAACTGTACGTTTGGTTTGTTTGCAGCCCTAACAGTAATCCCTTCAAAAATCCTTCCTTTAATGTAACATAAAGTATTTTAATCAAGTTACTTTCTTCAAACCCTAAACCACGAAAACTATTTCTTCATAAAGACAAGCAAGCAAGCAAGCAAGAAAAGGTGAAAATCTAAAAACCCTAAATCACACGAATTGCAATTCAGAGGAGCGTACCTGGGAAATATTTACCGACGATCCGAAGAATACGATTACCGGATTTATCAGAACCCGATTCGATGCGGAAGAAGTGCAAGGCATCAAGTGCCGGAAACTCTTCATCGTTGTAGGCAGGATCGTGCCAGGTGTCATCGGATGACGTAAAGGGGCTTGGGTCCACACCGTAACGGTCCGACGGTACCACCACCACGTTGAATTCTTCGCTGGTAGTGGCCGTCATCATGTTTGTGTTTTTGTTTCAATGTGTGGTGGTTTGCATCTTCTCATTAAACTGCCCTCTTCTTATTGGGGAGGAGAGGAGGATATCTTGTTGGAATTGTAAATTACAGGGGGTTATGTTGGATTGTTATAGGAATGTAGGGGGTCACTCTAATTCTATTATTACAAGGTTTCTTTTTTTTTTAACGGCAAAACTTTTATTGAAAATAATAGAAAATCGGGCCAGCAGGAAACTGGAACCCAAACTTACAATATTACATCTCGAATGTTAAACTAACACCACATATCCCAATCAAGATTAACATACTTTGATCTATTAGTAATCCAATGAAAAGTATTTTCTTTGATGAGGTCCGTCGTTCGGTTGAAGTTGATGGAGTTATCGTTGAAAGTCTTCTCGTTTCTCGCCTTCCATATCTCCCACGCCGTGACTAAGAGGATCCCGCCAATAATCTTCTTCCAATCTTTCGACCCGTTCATCCCCGTTGCCAAGCGGAGAAGCTCTTGAATAGACAAATCTCTATTTGGAAACGGTATTTTAATCCAAACAAGAATCGTCCACCAAATTGACTTCGCAACCCAACAATCCCAAACGACATGATAGTCGGTTCGATTTCTTCCCAAACGACAAGCTTTGCTTTTGGCTTTTGTAAATACTGAATGAATTAATGGTAATTTCTTTTTGAGTTAAATGTCATTTTAGTCTTTGTGGTTTGGTTAATTTTGTCAGTTTAGTCCAAAGGTTTCATTATTAATACAAAATGACTGAATCGCCCTTCTCGTTAACATAAAAAATGGATGAAGTTAATCCAGTGGATTAAAATGGCAACGGTGAAACCTTTTTGGACCCACATGCGAAAAATAAAACCTTTAGACTAAACTGACAAAATGACCCAAACCACAAGGACTAATATGGCATGTAACCCTTTCTTTCAATGCCAAAGTAAGTGTGTTTCATTGATTTCATTTCGAGAAAGCCTACAATATTATGAATTGGAATTTGTGATTAACATCATGTCGTTAGAATCCTTCGTGTTGTGTTTTATATGTGTGCAGGGCTAAAATTTAACTTATCGAGTCTTCGCATACAAGTAGATGGTTATGCGCTACACATTGGTAATCAAAATCCAACTTGTACGGTATAGTGGATCTGGCGGATGTGAAGGACAAGGCTAAGGTGGTGGGGTGCAAAGCGGAGAGTACCCCTTTCAAGTATCTTGGATTAATGGTGGGGGCTAACATGAACCGAATTAACAATTGGAAACCGGTGTACGACATTTTTGAAGCTAGGCTCTCTATGTGGAAATCTAACCTTCTCTCTATTGGTGGACGTATCATTTTAATTAAGTCCGTTCTTGAAAGTCTTCCGAATTACTATTTTTCATTATATAAGGTTCCGACAAAAGTTATAAATGTCTTGGAGTCAATTATTAGAAGGTTTTTATTGGGGGGGGGGGGGTCGGGTGAGTCAAGAAAGATGCATTGGGTGGCTTAGGAACGAGTTTCTATCCCTAAAGACGAACGGGGGCTTGGGTTAAGTAAATTGAAGCATATAAACATTGTGCTTCTTTCAAAATGGGGATGCCGGTATAATACAGAAAGGAATCATTTATGGAAGAAGGTGGTGGAAGCGCTTCACACTAGTAGAAATCAATGGGATTTTCTTCCGGTGAAAAAAAGTTTGAATGGGGTATGAAAAATATCGTGAAATCTTTTGCTAGAACCGTGATAAAGGATACCCCCTCCGAAGCTTTTTCAAGAGTGTTGTTGGAAACAGTCAAAATACATCGTTTTGGTTAGAAGCTTGGCTTCATAACGAACCGTTAAAAGATTTATATCCCAATTTATTTAAGTTAGAAGTTGAGAAAAAATGTACTGTAGCGAGCTGGTTATTTAACAATGTCGGTGGCTCGGTAGCAGTGGAGTGGACATGGAAAAATGGACAAGGTAGTTTTATGGAGATTACCGAGTTGAATTGGCTTAACAGAGATTTGGACGCTATTAACTATGAAGACCGCGATGATAAATGGACGTGGATCGGTGAGAGTACGCGTGAGTTCTCTCAGTTGGGGCGGTGAGAAGGCTTTAAACAAAGGGACTGATAATAGTCGCAGTTATGTGATGAAGTGGTGCAAATGGATTTCGATGAAATGCAAAGTATTCGCTTGGAGGGCCGAAATAGGAAAGATTCCAACCGGGGTGGCGCTTAGAGATAGGAATATCGAGATCGAAGATGCCACATGTCCTTTTTGCGGATCGAACGATGAAACAAGTAACCACATTTTCTCTTCTTGCATAGTGGCGTGTACTGTTTGGTAACATGTCTCGATATGGTGCAAGGTTGCGCCGTTTGTTTTTTTCTTTCAGGGATCTTTTGGAGCTATATAATCATGTTGGTTTAAAAAGGAAGGCTCAAGAGATTTTTCATAGGATTGTGATCATAAGTTGTTGGAGTATTTGGCGTGCTAGGAATGGAGTGAAGTTTTCAAACAAACAAGCCTGGGTGGAAGACATCATTAATGAAATTAAATCGATTAGATTCCTTTGGATTAGTAGTAGATTAAAAGCTAGGTCCGTGTCGTTGACCAAGTGGTGTAATTTTGTAATTATTTAGTTCTCTTGTATTGTTTGGTTGCCCTATTGGCGGTTTCTAAGAAAGTTCACGTTTCAAAAAAAAAAAGTAAGTGGCGTATCGTGAAATAAAATACTACCAAGAGTGGCTAGAAATCAAAAAAGAAAAGGAAAATTAAAAGATAAAGTTATTTTATTAAGTTTATACACTCAGACTTTAATCTTTTCTTGACCCGTATGAATATTAAATGTAATTATTTATTTGTTTAAATTATACAATGTTGTTAATTTCATTAACAATAACAAAATACTTTTGGCTTTAGTAAAGTTTAAAAAAAAATGAAAAAGCTTTCTTGAATCTTATTGGTTCGTAAAGATCACAAAATTCATTCAGTGGTTCATTATTGAAAGAAAATCATTGACATCAAATTAATTCATTTGAGGGTTCAGGAGTTTAATTGAGAGTAGAGTGTTATTTATGCATATTTGAGGGTTCAAGAGTTTAATTGAGAGTAGAGTGTTATTTATGCATAATTGATTGTAACTTGAGCATTGAAACTTAAACAAGCTCAATAGTAACTTTCACTCATAGAGGAAAGTTACCTACAAATATATACATAATCAGAAAAGCAGTCAATTTTGATATGTGAGTTAATGCACATGTGTATAAAGTTGATTCACTAGTGTGATTTAAAGGTCCGAGGTTTTTAGTATAAGAAGAAAAGTTGTTTTTTTTTAAATGTAAAGTTCATTAGAAAGCCATCAACCCGAAACCCGGGAGGCAAAACAAACACAACAGCTATTACATAATTACAAATTTACACCAATTATCCTAAATTAAGCTCTTACATTTCGTTCTATTTCTAACCCAAAAGAACCCAGTCGACTTCATCTCGCTAATGACCTTCTCAACTCTAAGGCTATAACTCCTGAATCTCGCTTCATTCCTCGCCTTCCAAAGACTCCAACAAGCAATTATGATCAAGCCTTGAAAGATGGATTTCTCCGGATCCTTAAGCCCACAAGACAAGTGCACCTCCATCAAATCTTGGAAAGAGAAAGCGACAATCTGCAAAACCCGACACCAATTACTGATCGAATTCCGTACCACGTTGGCCGCAAGACATCCTGTAAAGAGATGACCCACTGCATCCTCTCCCTCGTTACAAAAACCACAACTCGACTCTTGTATATTAATGTTTCTTCTACGAATGGTGTAAAAAAATGTTACAGACAGACGATCCATGGTATGACTGCAGAGGTCATTGTCGAATACCCAAATCCCTGATGACGTTCAAAGGGTCTTCGCTGACGTCGGAATATCCCAGCCTTCGTATGCTACAAGAAGGAAAACCGTTAGCCTCGTCACAGAGGACCCCGGAGGGGGGATCCGTGACCAAGCTCCGACGTGAGAATAAGTAAACTTGCCGGAGAGTAAGAGAGTGGCTTATTCTGATGAGTGTGATCACCGGAACAATCTCTATGGTGTGAATCTTGATATAAATGTGTGTGTATTTTATGTAAAGGAATTATGGTCGGAATAAATGTGAGAGTATTTAGTATCGTACCTTAGACCTGCCTCTTTTGAATCATCTCTTACCTTCCTTATATAACCATGAGACCTTATCTTGCATGTGGGATATTTCCGAGATGATCTAACGAACTCTGAGCACCCTTGGGGAACTCAGACACGTGTCTGAGCCCCAACGGGAAGATGATAACCTTCATTTAATGATACCGGCTCGGCAGTACTATGCCAGCCGAAGATGCCTTTCATATCATTCATTAAATGCATGTTGTCTTCTCTGAAGTTCCTTTTCCCGCTTATTTTCAATAGAGAAACCTTAATGGGCAAGTTTTATACCATTGGTCCTACATGATAATAGCCTAAGACGGGTAAATGGGACGATCCATTGGCCCGTTGTCAGTCATGACAGTACTTTTCTTTTGACTGTGTTTTGAGTTTTTCAAGCCATTTGTCTGGAAGTAAGCATATCTTAGAAAGCACCAAAGTTGACCACTTCTTTTATGATTTTATCTTGAGTAAATTACTTTTTGAGTCCCTGTGTTTTAGTGGTTTTAACCACTTGAGTCCAAAATCAAAAAGTTTAACGCCCTGAGTCCCTATCCATTTATTTTATAACGTTTTGAGTCCAATTTTGTTCATTTTATAACGATTTGAGTCCAAAAAATTGGACTCAAAAGGTTAAAATTTGGACTCAAAAGGACTCAAATGGTTAATGAAAATGCTTATAGGGACTCAGGTCGTTAAACTTTTTGCTTTTGGACTCAACTAGTTAAAACCACTAAAACACAGGGACTCAAAAAGTAATTTACCCTTTTATCTTTCCTCTTCAATGCTTTGTTGATTTTCATGCATTAGAAATGCTCAATAGAATGTTTATTATAAGTTCCAGTAAAACTATGAAAACTCATATTAAACCCAAACTCAGATCCCATTAAACTTGTTTCAATCAATCTAGGTTGCTTTTCATTCATATATATATATATATATATATATATATAGGGTGAGGTTCTAGAATGAACACTATTGTATTTGTGAACTAAGTGAACAAATCCTAGCCATTTAGAGATCAATGGTTTTTAAATGAATGATATTTTTGTAAATAAGTAGACTTATTTTAAGTAAAATCTAACTGTCAAGGGCAAATAAGGTATTTTCCCAATCAATTATTCCAAATCCCTGAATTTGGATTTCATGCGTTTTTTTAAGAATTAAAATAAATTATATTGCATAAACACTTTTTTTTTAACAATTAAATCGGTCAGTTTTTTTTTCTTTTCTTTTTTTTTTTACGTTTTAACATATCTTTATATACACATGTGTAATAATATTTACAAATCTGCATATATATAAACATGTGTGGTAATATTTACAAAGATATGTGTAATAATATTTACAAACATATGTGTATTCTGTGCATGTTTTCACTTTTACATATATGTATAATCACATATGTACATATATGTACCATAATATTTTCGTTGTACATCTGTATATTGTACTCATGTACACCTGTGTATATAAACAATAAAACGCTGGAAAACGAAAAATGCATATGTTGTTCGTTTTTATCAAAAAAAAAAACTATAGGAATATCATACTCAAATTAAAGAGAATAAAAAACTCGTTTTTATGGTGTATTTAGATAAAAAAAATATTAATGTATGAAAACTTTATAACTATTTAAAGATCATAAGGGATAGTTAGTTTAATGTTAACAAAAATATATAACTTCCTAATTTAAACTGATTAATTACCATCATATCATTTACATCTAAAAAATGATCAATGGCTCAGATTGGTTCACACGGTTCACAAACAAGGATGTTGTTCACTCATGATCCTCATCCTATATATATATATAAAGCCGTTTCATACAATTTCGCATCCTAACTTCACTTAAACATTTCATCATACACCTGGTGTGCATACTACTTTCTAAGCACAATGTATAACTAATTCATGCATAATCTTCTAAGCTCTTACTTAGTTCATCAAATCTTCTTAGTAATCAACAAGTATCATTCACACATAGACATCAAACATATCAAACACCAATTTCTTTCAATTCATCTAACAAGAATCCATCATACATAACATGATACATCAATATTGAACAAGAATTAGACATGGATGATATATCCATGTCACCATCTTCACCATAACAATTGGGTTTCACCTTAAAACATCAAATTAAGCAAAAACAACAACGGTATCATATAACTTTTTCTTATTGATTTCTTCAACTTTTAATGATTTCTTTTTTTTTTAGTTTCAGGGGTAGGGATGAGCTTGATGACAACCGATACCGAAAATACCAGTTAAGGTACCAGCATACGAAGGTAAAAATCGGTAGCGAACCGGTACTAGGAACGCCAAAAGTCGGTACCGAATTGGTACTTAGGATCCTTCGGTTTGAGAAATTAAAGTCATTTTTTCTCTCCCGGCTATTAGTTTGCCGGATACCAAACTTATTCGATCGTTTCAACTCAATTCACCCATACCTACTATATAACTTCATGTTTTCATTTATGTAGTGGTATGTAATATGTATTAATCCCTTCTTATAAATATAGTTCTTGAAGTAATAGATCTTGAAATTTATGGTGAACCACAATGAATGGGAAAATTTACAGAAATTTGGTATTTTCCAATTCTATAAATTTCTAACCTTTTTCACATATCCAGTTCAAAATTGTTATTTTGTATACCCCATTTTTTACATGTTAGCTTCGGTTCCTATTCGGTATCAGTACACATAAGGTAAAAACTGGCACTAACGAATTGAAATGAATAGTGATTTTAATATTATAATAATATATAGTTTTTTTTAATACTTTTATAATTTTAATATTATAATAATAGTTATTTTCTTTACTTTTTAACTTTAATCCTTTTTTTAATATCACGGGTTAGGATAAGTTTGGTGTCAACCGGTATCGAACCAGTACTGGTATCGAAAATAACGGTACGGTCCTATTCGGTATCAGTACATAAGGTAAAAACCGACACTAATACATAAAACGCCAAAAGTTGGTGCCGAATTGATATTGGAAATCTTTTGGTTCGGGAAATTCAGTGCTGCTACCCGTTACCATTTTCTCATCCCTGATCACGGTTACCGTACGAACAATGGTATCGTACAACTTTTTTTTGTTGATTTTCTTCAACTTTCAGTTTTTTATTTTTTTAGTTTCAAAGGTAGGGATGAGCTCGGTGCCAACCGATACAGAATCGGTACTGATACCGAAAATACCGGTTACGGTACCGGTATATGAAGATAAAAACACGGTAGTGAACCGGTACCAGGAACGCCAAAAATCGGTACCGAATTGGTACTTAAGATCTTTCGGTTCAACAAATTTGGTATTGGTACCCAGAACAATTTGCTCATCTCTGACCACGGGTTTCATACGAATAACATCGTTACCATACAACTTTTTTGGTTGATTATCTTTCGGTTATACTGAAAACAAGGTGCAATAGTTGATCGTTTCTTTAACGAGATCACATGTTTTGCACATTGACAATCATAAAGAGAACATGTCTAAAGTCATTTTGATACATACATACAGCATATCAAAAGCTACTACTGCAGACTGCAATAAACTCTTATTCTTTACATATAACATTTCAGATTAAATATGACTTTTAAACTACCTTAATGTTATTGGAGCAAAATTTACTTATAAATATGTTACATTACAACAAATTGACAAGTGGATCTTCCGGCTTTATGGGATTTTCAAGTGCGGTAATGTGTTGCTTAAAACGGGCTGCGGCTTCTTCTCTTTGTTCCATCTGCCCAGACTTATCAAGCACAATGGCCATCAAGTAATATGCTTCTGCTGCCATCTCATGATACTAATTCAAAACAAAACAGCATTTTTCAATAATTTGTAACTTTGAATTTGGTCTACAAGTAGCTCCTTATTAAGGGGGGCATTTTGGACATTTTATCATTAGTCAAATGTTTCTACAACAGAAATTAACTAACCTCCAAAGCTTCAAGTCCTTCACAAGCTTGCCTTAACGAATCAACAACTATATCGGGATCTTCTGAAACTGAAAAAACAAACGTGCAGATATTTATGAAAAAGAATCAAGCGCGCTTATCAAAACCAAGATAAGGATAACTCTATAGTTCTAGAAACAGTTATTTGATTGGACCACCTGAAATGCTCGAGTCTGACAAGTAACATTTAGCTTCTGCAATGTGTGCCCGAGATTGAAGCTCAAGACCACCTTGACCAAGGATTATAGGAAAAGCACTATGAATAAGGTTTAACGCTCTTTTAGCGTGTCTCGGTCCAAGCAACAGCCACAGCTCGGCTAGTGTCAGAGTGGCTGCAGCTCTCAAAAGATCCAAATTAAATGATTCGCAAAACGATAGGCTTGCTAATGCGTATGGAATTCCCAAAACACCATTTCCAGATCTCTGCAATATCATAATTAAAATGTATAATAATCTTTGCATAAATATAACTAAAAACGGCTGTATACGACGGTTGGTACCTTGTGGATTTCGGCAAGAAAAAGAAGAACAGTTGCATTCTCCACATGCATGTTAAATTTGTAACACTTGCAGAAGAGAGAATGTGCAACCGAAGCTGCCTGCACAGTTCAAACCGCTCTTTATTGTTTAACTACCACTATATCTTAGAATATTTTCTAAATTAAAAACAAAAAGTCATTTAACTTTTTGATTAATTTCAAAACAAAGTAATTAATTTTCCTTGATAGCAGGTAACCTGCGATACATCCTCTGCCACATCCATAGTTATCGATAGCGAATAGCGGTCAATAGCGACAGGCTACCTATACGCTATATAGCGAGAGCGACGAAATAGCGCCCGCTATTTCGTGTTTAGCGATAAGGTAGTAGAAAATTTTAAAAACAAAATATAGCTATTTATAATTATATGCATATATTATAATGTTAATTTTATACTTTATATGTATAGATTTGTAAGTTTAAGAACCAAATGTAAACTGGTGAAGATAGAGGGGGTTAAATGAAAAAATACACAAACTAATTTCACTCTTTTTATGTAAAAATTTACAAGTTAGAGGATAAATGTAAACTACAGAAAGACAGGGGTTAAATTGTAAAACTACACAAACTAATTTAAACCTAAAATATCTAATTTGTCACCCCATTTGTAACCTCCGCCGTCCAGATCCACCGCCGCCATGAAATTACAGAAAAGCAGTGGGAAAACCACTATGAACGCCATCAAACAAGGTACCGCTTCTTTCTTTCCATCAATTTGAGCCTCTGGTTTCCCTCTTCCTCGTTTCCGGCAGAAGTTGCAGCACCGGCGCCAGAATCTGCCGTCAAACGTCGCTATTTGGTCACATAGTACCTTGTAGCGGCATATGGCCGCATCGCTACGCTATTCGCGACAGCGTCCGCTATGGACAACTATGGCCACATCGGCATTTTCTTTAATTGAAATAGTTACAGTTACCTCTTTGTTCTTTATGCAAGTAGACTAGTAGAGTACACGGATGGTCCCTGTGGTTGACCAAAATTTTGGATTTGGTCCCTAGCTTTCCAAAAGTACACAGATGGTCCCTGTGGTTTCACTTTGTAATGCATTTAGTCCCTAACTAGAGCCTGCTGAAATCTTTAGATTTGTTAGCCGGGGACTAAATGCGTTACAAAATGCAAATCATAGGGACCATTTGTGTACTTTTGAAAAGCTAGGGACCAAATCCAAAATTTTGGTTAACCACAGGGACCATTTGTGTACTTTACTCATTAGATCACTATTATAACACTAAGTATCTATAAATTTGCATAGTGGTATGACCGATATCAGAATATATTGTGTCTGGTTGGGAAAAGTCATCGAGAAAACAATTATGATTATCAACATAAAGAAATGGAGAAATTTAATGACCTCGCTAAACTGGTTAGCGGCAAGCAAAGTGCGAGCACGGCGTAGACTAGCTTCGGTCTTGATCTCCATGTCCACACCGGTTACAGAAGAAGCCAAAACTCCGAGTTCATCACATATTTGTTGAGCTAGTTTTAAATGCCCCCTACAAGATCATTAGAATATAAGAAGTCGTATAATAAAATGAGAAAATAACAAAGTTTGATGAACGAGAAAGATTCATGGAGAGCAGAGGTGGCAATTTCGCTCAAGTTACTTCTGCTTTTCAAAACAAAGAAAACTGAAATAATAATAATATAATAATAGTTGAAGTATTGTAACTTTTGTAATAATATCTGAGTTACACACCTGTGTAAAGCGCGCTCATGGAGCAGCTGTAACTTAACTGGCAAGATTCCAGATTTTGAAACCGACAAAAACTTTGCTTCTGCTATCTTGAGGGCTGCAAAGGCTTCTGTTGACAGAATATAGAAGCATTCAAGAGAAAGGAACATGACAGCTAAATGGTGCAATAGATAATCAGGATCTTTTTGGCACTTATTTTACGTGAAATTTATGTTTTTATAACTGTATTACATGTATAGTAGTATATATGGAGTGCCCTAATAGTTTTAGACTTAATATAATAAAATACATTAGAATTTAGTCTGACCTTTGTACCCTTTATACACAGCTAAATGTTGGATGAGTTTCCCATACGCCAATGCAAGATCAGCTGAACTGTACCAATCATAGACAAATTCCGTTTCAGAATAAAACTCCATATAAGAGCATAACACTAACACAACATAATGAAAATAAAATGATGAAAACAGTTAAAAATGACATGTTTTACCTTGAAGAGTCAGCAAAACAGTTGGCAAAAAGCAGAGCATTTGACTGAGCAAGAGAAGCACTAAAGAACATAAATTTAAAACGGTTAGAAAACATCAAAACGTTACCTCACGAATAACAAAAATGAAAAATGGGAAACAGATCAAATGAGTTCAAGCCAAAACGGGTCACTTTATACCGTAGAAGATAATAATAATAAGAATACCTTCCATATAGCTCCCAAGATGTCGCACTAACTAAATAAGAAGACCCCACAAGCTGCAACACAGATCCAGGAACGGAACTTGATTGTAACCATGAATAAAACGTATCACGGTTGCTCTCGGGCCCACTTTCTGGGGGGAAAACCAGTGTAGTTGTCGGCTTCCTTTGATTCTTTAACCATGAAGTACTCAAAGCACCGTCAATTGTCACTACTGAGCTTTCATTATCAAATTGGTGTATCAACTGAGAACTTAATCTAAGTTTCTACAACATGAACAAAAGCAAGGCGTCAATGTTAGTTTATTCCAAAATTTTGCAAAGTTAGGTTCAACAATGTATGATCATAGTACCTTGCACACGTTTGTCGGACTAGTTCTGAGCTGAATTGAAGCTTTAGGACCGAAAGATAATAATGGTCGTTGAACATGCTGCATTAGCAATAAACACAATCACCAACATGCCCAAAAAATACAGAAGTCGAGTAGAGGTAGCAATTTCGACCCTTTTAACTAGGAACAGGTTATGTTTTATCTCAAACGGGTCAAATTATGAAATTTGAAAAATAGCTTAATAAATAAACATGTCGAAAGATGCCCAAAGTAAATGTTCAATACATAAGCCTCCTTTATATTATTTTGAGTAAAGTACAAGGATGGTCCCTGTGGTTTACCAGAATTTTGGATTTGGTCCCTAGCATTCCAAAAGTACACGAATGGTGAATGTGGTTTGTAAAATTGTAACACATTTAGTCCCCACTTTTTTCAAAAGTCCATGGATGGCATAGTTATCGATAGCGACAAATAGCGACGAGGTACCTATATGCTATGTAGCGATAGCGACGAAATAGCCCCGCTATTTTGTGTTTAGCGATAAGGTAGTTAAAAATTTAAGAAATAAAAAATAGCTATTTGTAATTTTATATATATATATATATATATATATAATGTTAATTTTATACTTTTTACGTATAAATTTTGAAATTCAAGGACCAAATGCAAACTAGTGAAAATAGAGGGGGTTAAATGTTAAAATACACAAACTAATTTACACTTTTATGTAATTTTTTACAAGTTTTAGAAACTATATGAAAACTAGTGAAAAGATAGAGGGGTTAAAGGTTAAAATCCAAAAAATTACTTAAACTAAAAAGCTAAAACACAGAACAAACGCAGCCGCTCTTTTCTCTTCTTCTTCTTCCTGACTTCCAGTAGGTTTCCGGCAGAAACTACAGCACCGGAGCCGGAATTCGTGGTCGGAATCCCGCAATAATCGAGTCGCTAAGTAACATATTGCGAGGTACGGTCGATTCGCTATGAAGCGCGCGATAGCGAAAGCTATGTTCGCTATCAATAACTATGATGGATGGTCGTTGTGGTTTGCACTTTGTAACACATTTAGTCCTTAACATGGACTTGCTGAAACCTTTAGATTTGTTGGCTAGGGACTAAATGTGTTACAAAGTGCAAACCACAGGGACCATTTGTGTGCTTTTAGAAAGCTAGGGACCAAATCCAAAATTTTGGTAAACCACAAGGACCATCCGTGTACTTTATTATTTTATTATATTGTTTCTAAAGAAGACAAAACTATGGTAATCATATTGACACTCTAAATAACATACTAATGAAAAAATAAAAATTATTTTACGTAAGTGTTACAGGTGAAGGTGATGGATGACCCAATCTGTTTCAACCGCACCAAAAATCTACCCATTTTGACATGAACCCATATGACTTGTTACCCAAGTAACCCAAATGTTGCACCTTTACTCGTACCTTTAAGTCAAATTTAGCCAGTGCCAGTTGATTGGAAGCCACAAGACGCTTTAACTTTAAGGAATCTGCTCTTTTTAGAGTTCTTCTAAGAAGCAAAAATAACTGTTGTTGAACAGACATTGATGTGGAAACATGTGAATCTGATGCTCCCATGATTCCAGTTATGTTTGAGATACCAACTTCGGATAACAGGTTACAAATGGCGGTTAACGTGTATGCAAGACAAGTATCATCACTATGCTACAATTTGTAGACAAAAAAAAAAAAGTAAATTAAAATACATGAAACAAATAGAATAGAACATTAGAAAAGCAATTAGTTACTAAATAAAATTATTTGAGCATACCATCTGACAGACGCGGACCGCTTCAGTCAAAACCTGAAACGAGAAGCAAAAGGACATCAGATTACGCTTAAATTTATAAGCAATCTGATTGTAATAATTATGGCAACTTTAAGTCATAAAATTGTGTTTTTTTGGGGTTCAAATGAATAGTTTCATACCTGCTGCAAAAAAACTTATTAAGATATATAAATATAAAGATTACCTATGTACCGCATTTTATTAACCAACATTTTCATCGTTAATAATACTATAAAAACATATAATTACTGGAATTACATATACTAATTTTACTAAAAAATAGCTAACAGATAATTCATGACAAATTCAGTCAAAAAAAAGTAAGTTATGTTTTAAATTTGAATGCATTAAAAGAATACCAAAATGTCTGTTTTGGTCATTATAGACAGTCAGTTAAAACCTTAAATAACCCAAATTTGTCAAGGACACAAACAACTACTAAAAATTACAGCTCCAAACAGCCAACCACAAACTCTTGCAGCACGTCTAATGACAGTTGATTATCAGACACTGATTATTAATATCACATAATCAGTTTTAAAATGTATATCCAAAGTCCAAACACCCTTTAAAAGAATGTGAAGGGAAGTCAAAGGCAGAAAGCATCATCGTCATATACCTTTAGAGCTAGTTTAGGGTGACCGAAATGAAAATGTGTCATTCCCAGCGTCAATAAAGCAATTTCGTATCTTCCGTTGTTCATGCAGCTTAACGGGGGAACAAAATCAGATCCCTCCATCCCTGCGCTGCAATATTAATAACCGTGTGTTTACTTAGTTCAAACGACACTAAAAAGAGTCCCTTTCAAGCTTATTTTCCGATTTTTATCACGAAATGTTAAAAAGTAAAAGTGATTGTTAAGGAAATGAACGTGTTCGTGTTCGTTTGTAGACTTTAGGCAACGAACACAAACGAACATTCATGAACACAAACGAATGTTCATGAACACAAATGGAAACAAATGTACACACACAAGCGTTCATGATCATAATATATATAATACACTGATACTTATTAAATATTTTATTTGTCGGAGTTTTGAAGTTTTAAATAAAATACACAAACGAACACGTTACCGAACGTTCATGAACATAAATGAACAAACGTGGCCCATGTTCGTGTTCGTTCATTTAACCAAACGAATGAAGTTTCTTGTTTTTGTTCGTTCATTTGTTAAACGAAAAAACACAAACGAACTTCTCGCCGAACGGGTCATAAACTGTTCGCTGAACGTTTGATTCGTTTGCCAGCCCTAATTATGGCCTATCCCTATCAGGTCAAATCCAAAAAGTTAGCTAAAAGGCAAATGGGAGAGATAGGTTAAAATATTCCCAAATTGTACATTCAATGTTTACAACTATAACATGTTTTTTTGTTATCTTATTAAAAATGTTGATTATTATTATTAATAATATAAAATAGACAACAAAATGTTTGAAGGCAAACCGATGCAGCCCATTTTGCCACCTTTAGTTGAAACTTGAAAGTATCACGTTGTCGGAAAACGAACATAAATGAAGATGTGAATGATAAAGAACAACACCTATAATCAAAATAACGACTAAGATTCTCCAGAGCAGCCGAATAATCATCGTGATAAAGGCTATTTAAATATCGTAAAAAGTGCACCTATAAACATTCAAATAAATAAGTGGTTAGAATTTGGAAATTGTCTTACAGAAAGCATATTTAAACTTCAATGAAAAAAAACTACGGATTACAAAGTAACATACACGATGCAACTCCGGGGCCACTTTCTGAAGAAGCTTTAAAACCGATTCAAATGCACTCATAGGAAAAGAGCTTCCAAGCCTATAAAAAATATCATATATCAAACACTATAAATTATTTGTAGTTAAATAAATAATAAACAGCAGAAACTTTAAAGTATATGAAATAGCTTACTTTTCAATCATGTCTGCTTGCTCTGACATGTAGCCTTGTATCTGCCAATTTGTACGCACGTCAGAGGATTCAACACTTGGTGGCTGTGTTTGCATTTGACTTCTATGATTGCGTTTGACCTTTTGACCAGGCGAAACCGTGATATCTGCATTTACATGGTGTTTCTTGCGTTAAGGTCATTAGTCTGTTTTAATACACATGTTAAAAAAAAACACTCACCTTCAACTAAACTAAAGAGTGCTTTTGATGAATGGTTATGAAAAGGAACCCTTTCGTTTGACCTTTTTCTTGATTCAAGTTCTTCGGTAAAATTTTGAAGTACAATATTCTCCAAATCCATGTTTTCATATTCTAACGGTGCCTCTGGATCATTACTAGCGTCATCCAAATGTGACATTTCGTAAGGAGAAAACACTTCTTTACAATACGTCTTTATATTTGTCAAAAGATGGCACGTACCCTACATGTAAACAACGACAAAATGCATGTAAGAACTAAGAAAGGTTTATTACTTTATTATATTTAATTTATAAACAAGTTAAAGAAAAATGATACCTCAAATGACAAAGTATTGAAAGCAAGCATGCAACGACGAAGATACATTCCAAGGTTACTATTTGGATCCAAGTTTATTTGATCATCATCGATAATGCTTGTTTCCAAGCCCGCAAGGATGCCTATAGATCACACCGTTATACACGCACAATTACTTCAAAATTACACAAAAGAGTTGCTCACCTCGTAACTCACTGAAAAAGGTAAAGAGGTCATCCGGTGATGATAATGAAGATAACCTTCCAGTTACATGATCAGTTAACCAGTTATATAATACACCAAATTCCTTTAAAAGCTTCAAGAATTCATCCAATGTCGGCTCCAAAATATCATCACAAGACTTCAAGACCGATAGAGAAAACACAAAGATTGAGAAGAAACAGTTTATCAGAAGATGTTAAAAGTGAAACGTGCAGAAAAAAAGGAAAGCATAACAACGATGGGTTGTCCATGAACTGAATCATAAAGCTGATAACTTGATAATTCATTAGACATGCCATAAATCGATTCGGGATATCAGAAACACTTTGAAATATGAACAAATTAAGTGATCCTAATAAATTTCCATACAATCTACCATATTTTGGCTGCAGCAGATTAAAATCTAATATGACGTAATTGGAAAAATCTATGATTAAGCACCGAGAAACAACTCCAATATAGAGAAATCAAAGCTGAGTGAAATATATTCAAATTCATATTACCAAATAGAGAAGCATATACATATATACAATATCAAAATTGTAATGTCACAAGCCCCAAACTACATTAGCGTTTTGGCTGTCGGTAGGGGTGTTCAAATTCGGATATCCGAAAATTTCGGATAGTAGATTCTAGTATCCGAAAATTTGTGGTTTGTAATTGAAGGCCTGTTGTATTGAGTATCTTGAAAATGATTGTTGCAACTTAAAGATTATTATTATTATTATTATTATACATCTATAATCAATCAACTTGTAACAGATATCCACATAGCTAATCAAAACACCAACCCGTGTGTCCCCAAACAATCAAGAGTCTCCACAAAGTTTATGTAACAAAACAGGAAAAGAAAGCAAAACCAAAAAAGGGTTTACCTTAGTAAGTGCAATCAAGAACAACCCAAGACGATTATGCTGAGAAATGGAGTCAAACGGATAGGGGACAGAGAGTTGACCAGAAGGAGCATAAACCTGAAGAAGAATGCAGATGGATACTTTATGGGGTGTCATTACAAACCCCCCACTTTGCCCCTTCACCATTCCTGCCATTTTTCCCAAGATTGTGAATTTAAGATCAAGAAAATGAACGGCAAACTCAGATAGATAAGTCATCATCATCATCATACTCAGTAAATCCCACCAATATCAAAGCTAAGGTAGGGTCGTAAGATGCAGACAGCCTTACCTCTACCCCGTAGGTATAGAGAGGCTGCTTCCAGTTAGACCCCCAGCTCGATAGTAGTTTTGCATCGAGCCTTGGACATAAGACCCATAACACTCAACACTTGGGACAAAAGCCGAATAGTTCATGTACCCCCATGTCTTTCGGCTATAGTATCAACGCCACCACATGATGCATGATTAACCGTCAACGTTATTTTCATGAAATAAGTAAAATAACGTAGAATTTAGTGCACTTTCACTTTCATCAAACGACTTGCTATAATACAAAAATGATAAAACCATGTTCTTACATAATCACTAAAATATTTACCTTCTATGTTTAACAACCACCCACATATTATTCAAACAAGATTCATACTTTCACACATATTTAAACTTAAATTCACAAATCAATAATCAAACCACAAAGGGAAACCAAAAAGATAAAAAAAAAAAAAAAAAAATAATAATAATAATAATAATAATAATAATAATAATAATCAAAACCCTAATTTCAACCTAATAATTAATTTCTTAAAACACCTAACAATGTTGGTGAAATCAGTAATCTATAAGCTGCGGAATATCATGTCCAGATCTACAAGAAACCCTAATTAAACATTTGCATGAATAAATTCGTGAAATGTGGCCTAATTTCAGAGAAATTACAGGCACCGATAGCAAATAGTGAAAGAAGAAGGTAGTTTAAGGGATTCAGAAAGGTAAAGTTATGAAATTTACTTACAGATGATGAGAAGAGAGACACTGTATGTTCAGCTGAAACGATGAGAAGAGAGACACTGTTTGTCCACTTTAACTCAGATAGATGTGCGAGGAGGGAAACCTGTGTGTGTTACTTTGGGGAGAGAAGGTGTCGTTTCGCCTTTCCGAATGATGGGGATTTCCTAGAAATTCAAAATTTTTAAAACCACCCTTCTCACATTTTTTTTTTTAACGGCAAACCCACTTTATATATACATATAAAGAGCCAGCAAGAGGCTGAGAAACAACATACAAACTAAAAGAAAAAGAGACAAAACACACACGTAAAAAGCATCAAACAATACCACCTAAGTCAAAGAACCTCCAATTGCCCCAAGTTATCGGCTTTAGATTAGAGCGATTACTAATCCAAAGGAAAGTCTCTTCTTTCACAAAATCAATCGTCTTCATTATTGGAACGAACTTGTCATCAAAAACTATTGCGTTTCTGGCACTCCATATCCCCCAAAACGTAGCCATAACTATAGTACGAATCAGTTTCTTCCAAACCTTTCCACCGGGAGTTTCATCAACGTAAGATAGAAGGTCAGCAACCGAATCGCAATGCTCCGGGAAACCAATCCGAACCCACGAGAGCACATTCCACCATATGCATCTGGCCCAAAGACAGTTAATGAAGATATGATTGGAATCTTCGTTTCCAAGGTTGCACCGAGGACATGAAACATCCGGCAAGACGATACCTCTATGCGATAATCCGACCCGACTAGCTATCTTCCCGAGAGTCGTACACCAAAGCAGGTAATTAGCTTTGAGCGGGGCCCAACTGGACCATTCGAAGCCAGCGTTACAGCCCGGGTCCGGCCCCATTAAATCTTCGAGATCTCTCCGCACCTGTTTCACCGAGAAAGGGACATCCGAACAGGATCTCCATTTCCAGGAACCATTAATGTCTATCAAATTCTGCTTCATATCGATCCCCCTTTTACACGGTTCCGTGGCCATCGAACCAACATCCTTCCACACCCCGGGAAGGGATTTAGAGACCGGGATAAGTTGATCCACGTGATTGACTTTATGAATCGACCCAACCACACTAGCCCAAAGCTGATTCGGATTCATATTGAATCTCCACCACCACTTAGTCAACATAGCTAGGTTGAAATCCCTTAACCTCCCAACCCCCAAGCCCCCAGACTTTTTCGATCGCATCATAGATTCCCATCTAACCCGTCTGAATTTTTTCTTTGAGTCAGTAATACCCCAAACGAAATCCCTTCTGATTCTATCAATCTTATTAATAATAATCTTCGGGGCAAGAAACAAGGACATATAATAAGAAGGAATACTCCCCAAAACCGACTTAGCGAGAGTGAGCCTACCCGCAAAAGACAGGTGTCTCGCTTTCCATTTTGACAGCCTCGCTCCCACCGTACTCACCACCGGCTCCCAAAATTTGGCCCGCTTCATATTTGCCCCGATTGGGACTCCCAGATACAGAAATGGAAAGGGCCCAGCTTCACAATTCAGCTTTGACGCCATAAAAGCTACCTCGTCATCGTGAACTCCAATGCCAAATAACTTACACTTTTTGTTATTGATTTTCAGACCCGTGACTAGCCCCAACCATCTAAGCAAACGGTTTAGAGTCACCACATTCTGCATCGACCATTTTCCAATAAATAGGACGTCGTCGGCGTAACATAGATTAGAGAGAACTGGCCCGTTATTTGGAAGTGGAACGGGACATCGTGTGACACACCGTCCCGGGGCGCTATACACCACAAAACTTGAAGCCTTGTGAAAATTATAACGGGTATTTTTGTTTTGGGGTTTGTGTTATTACCGTTGAACGGTCATTTTTGTTAAACAAATGAAAACCTTATAAACAATACCATTCACCTCACTTTTTAAAAATCATACTCTCTACAACTAATCTTTCACTCTGTATTTTATAAAGACCTTTATATAAAAACGCACTTTACCATGTATCCCTACAACCGTGGTTTCGTTCCTCCTCGTTCTAACCAAATGAATGCTCATAACCAACCGTTGCTCCGGTTCCCACTCGACCCACCGCCTATGGAGTTGGGTTTGTCGAGTATAATCAAAACCAAACCAGCTTCATGAACCTATTGAACCAACCCCTCTTATGGGACCCAAACCTATACGGTTGGAACCCGAACCACGACATGGGAGGTTTTGCAAATTCTTCACAAGCTTTCGGCTCGTCACAAAGCGAGCCCGACTTCGTCCCGAAGATACAAACGAAAACACAACTGGAAATAGAGCAGCCGGCGACGCAGACGAACGACACCAAACGCAACAAACGGGCCTCCCATATAAAAGAAAGAAGTAATCGAGACCCGATCGAGAAAAAACGTGCAACCATATGATGATGAAGAGGAGTACACGTTAGTTCGATCTTGGATCGACGTATCGGAGGATCCCGAAATAGGTAAGATTTTTTATAGACTTTTTTGTTTTTTTAATTTATACATCTAATTTGTTTGTAAAACATTGTATTTATTTTTTGTATTTTTTTAGCAAACAACCAAAATAAAAGTTTATTTGGAGACGAATCTGAGAAGGGTTTTTCGGTCTCATGGGTAGGGGGACCCTTACCGACAACCGGATTCAATATCGGGCAAGTGGACCGATATTAACAACAAGTGCACATTTATCAGCGTCAATGAAACAGTTGGAACAACGGCGAGAGCGACGAGGGTATATTGCGGTCGGCTTTAATAGAATATCAAGTGGCCTGAGGGAATTTCCCCTACTTGAAGGTTTGGAAAATTCTTCATCATAGCCCTAAATGAGCCAATGTCGAACCCACAGTAGGAGCTTCTTCGAGTCGGTTGGCAAATAAAAGTCCGTCAAAGAAGTCAAAAACCACCGAGTCGGTTGAACCCGGAACGCCAATGTCCAACGATCAAAATGTCGACCTAAACGATGTAAATTTGTTATTTACGGTTGAGGAATGGGTGGATGAGCAAGTACTGGAGCTAGAAAGACCGCCCGGTAGGAGAAGTGGTGCAAAATCTAGGAGACCGGAGTCATCGTCGGGGGGATCTGACTTGAGTCAAGCATTTTTCGAGATGACCAACACCTTCAAGACATACGCGACCTCGGGGCTCAACATATGCAAGAGAACCGGGAGGTGGTCGAGCTTATGAGGGATGGACAATTTGAAAGAGACTTTAACTTTTACTCGAAGTCGCATGACCACCTAACCGGAAAGGCGTTGGATATGGCTTTACAGCGAAAGGCGATCATCGAAAAAAATATATAATCTTTGAGTTTTAGAGTGTTTTTTAATGTTAATGTAATTTTTTATTAGTGTTTTTTATTTAATGAAATTGTTTTGGTCAAAAATCAAACAAAGGATAATGTAACCAAATCTAATTTTGTAAGGTAGTGTGCTTGAATGATAAACAAGTGTATGGTCAAATATGGAATGTAGAGAATGATGAACAATGAAAAATATGAATGCTTGATGAATGAAATGATGAACACAGAGATTTGTACGAGGAAAAGCCCTTGATCACTAGTAGATCACCGGCATAAAAACCTCGGATAGTGAAAACTACCACTATCAACTATATTGAACAATAAAGATTACAACTTTGGATGATATTGAGCTTGTTACAACTGAGTTCTAGTGTTATTGTTTGAGAGCAGTTTCGAGAGTAGCAAAATGTGCAAGTGTATTTTGGCTAATCAAGCTCAATATCCCTCACATACATTCTAAATTATCTAGTTAACTAACTAAGCGAAAATGAAGGAAGCTCCCACGTTCAACCTCATAACGGCTACATGCTCTTCAGCTCGTGCGAATTAGAGAGCATATTCCCCGATATTCTAGCATTGACTGAGTTCAAGTCGTTATACACCTGCGGATACAAGTTCAAAACAAGGATACAATTGTTAGTTAATATGTACAATAAATAAGGATCCGTGATCCTCAGACTTCCTGCACCATCTGTTAAGTATCAGTAATCCAAGCCAATCTAAGAATATGTGATCCACAATTATAAAAATTAGCCCCTAACAATTGCCCCCAAATATGGTTGATTATTAAGATAATTAAATCTGCCATATTTCCGTGTGTTTCGAACTAGCCATTACAGCTTAACTAGTCGTTACGATGCTTGCGTCCCTGATGGGATAACCTGCAACCATCATTACAAATAAATAGGGTGAAGAGATAGAGTCGGCAATGCCATTTAAAATCAGAGATCATCGATTTAAAACCCATATCAGAGATCCTTCAGGTATTCTCTTTTCTACTCTACTCCTTTTGTCCTGTATTCTTATCTTCTTCAACAAGACAATGACAAAAATGGTCACTCGATCATCCCCAAATAAGGATCAGGATCACGGTAGCCCACCAAAAAGCCAAGACTTGCTGAAGACTCCTTCTTCTGAACTTTGTAGGTTCACTGATCATAAAGTTGATCAATTCTATACTCGATTCCCTCCGGGAACAGTATTTTGTCCATTCGATTCTTCACTCAAAAGCGACTCAGTATCCCCTGTCTGGGTTTGCTTCCCGGCTGCACCATTCCAGATTGGCTATTCACACCCCTTCCCCGAGATTACCCAACGCTTTTTCACATTGACTAGTCTGTGTTATAATCAGGCCATGCCAATGCTGTGGAGAGTGTTGTATACTCTTAAACAAATCATCAGGGATGAAGGATTGGATTTCAATCTTTCTGAACTGTCACGCCTGTATAATCTTGTATCTCATGGATCCCAAATATTTTTATTCAAAGCCAAGCCTCAGCAACTACCCCCACTCCTCAAAACCACTAAAAATGATGTCTGCTGGAGAAACCAGTTTTTCTTTGTGAGAGAAACATTATTCCTTTAAGGAATACTTTTCTAAAACAATGGACTTTGAAGGGTAGGATATAGGATCCTTAGGTTAGAACTGTAGGAAGTTTCTTTTTTTCTCTTTTATGAGGATAACTGATCCTGTTTTGTTTACTTGTGCAGTGAGCAACTTCTCTTCCCTCGCCGATCAACCCGGAACTGAACAAAGGTTAGCTGCATTTTGGGCCTTAGACTCAACTGTCAGAACATTTAAACCAAAGGCAAAGGATCTAGCAGATACTTCGTCCACCTCCTTCACATGTGATAAAATATTTAAAATATGAAATAAAGTTAAGGATCATGAATACTTATCTTTATGTTGGCTAAATAGCTACTCCAAGGTCTGCATCCAAGTCAGCTTCAAAGTTTGACCTCGGTGACATAGACAACCTGATTTCTCCTCGTTCATTCAAGAAGAAGCTGACCAAAGGCCAAAGCCAACCAGAGCCCAAGGCTATGTCTATCCGTGCCAGAGCTGGTTCTAAGAGGAAGAAGCTGTCGGAACCCACTGAAGATACCTTCCAGCTTGAATGCCAATTCCACTATTTCATCACTGAGGTAAGGATCCTGGATCCTCATAATTATTTTCAGCCTGCTGCTAAGGATCATTGATCCTGAATTCTTGTTCTTGTAACCTGCAGGGGTTTGTCCGTATCAATGCTCTCCAAGAGAAGAATCTTACAGATGCGTAGGAGAAGCTAGCTGATCTTCGTTCCATAGCTGCTACCAAAGATAAGAAGATTGCCTAACTAGAGAAGGAGGTCAATGGCTTGGAGAAAAGGATAATGGTGGCAGAGATACAAGCCAACAAAGTTGAATTAGAGGCTGCTAAAAAAGCTAAAGTCTGTGCTGTGACACCCGACTATTTTGAGTCCATACCGTACTAGTGTGACACATGTTATGAATAAATAAAGACAATATTTTATTAAATATGGTGTAATTATGTGATATTTAATCATTCTTAACAACCACAACAACTTGAACGCCATACTCGCAATCCCAAAGGAAAGAATCGATATACTCTCTAATCATTCTTAATAGCCACAACAACTTGATGACATACTCGCAATCCCAAAGGAAAGAATCGATATACTGAAAGACCAAGTATTTGGCTTCGACAACTTTTTTATTACTAGCCAGGAAGCGTATTTCTTAAAATAGTGTATTGTAGATGGTAAGTGCTGGTGGTAAGTTGGTGATTTGTTCATGTCTCGTGTTATTAACTCCGCCGCAACGCGCGGGTTTCCCACTAGTATCTTTATAATGTCTAACATATAATTAAGGGTGAGCAAATTAACCACCATAACCGATAACCGAACCATAACCGATATAACCGAGCCACTAATAATCGATAACCAATATAACCAATGGTTATGGTTATGAAACTTTGTATAACCGCTCAATCAGTTATGGTTATGGTTATGAAGCTTTGGTTAACCGATATAACCGAAACTGAACCGAACTTGTGATGTTAACTTCACATAATGGATTTGTGTTTTACAAAACCATATAGAGGGTTTTTAGTAAGATAAAAATATGTTGGTAACAAAATGATCTTGATGTAGATGTTATTTATTTTGATAAAGAACTGAGGTGTTATGGCCATAATTGTTTTTGTTTGAGAATTACCTTATTAAAAAGAACCCTAAATTGGTAGTTTAACTAAAAAGTTTAGTCTCCGTTATCTTATAAAATAGGCTCAAGCTAAGTTCAAATCGTGCACAACCCTATTTATTTCAAACCTTGCTTGGTTACTTAACCGAAATTAACCAAAACCGAAACATAACCAATTAACCGTAGCCGAAGTTTGGTTATGGTTATGGTTACCAAAATTCCATAACCGAACTAGCGGTTATGGTTACAGTTAGTAGTAAAAACCGAACCAAACCGACTCATGCACACCCCTACATATAATAACGTCTAACATACTTTATTACATTATCCTTCGCCCCTTGTTTAAGTTTAACAGTGGACATGAGGCAATTATTTAAAAGAGTTACCGACTATCACATGCGCTTTAAAATTAAATTGTCAAATTTAGAGAGTATGAATTTTTGAATTGGAGATTATGTTTATTATCTATTATTTGATTTTTCTAAACTATCTAATTTAGTTTCCTCGTAGGATAATGATTCATGGTTATAAAATAGGGTCTAGTGTTTATAGAAGTTTTTTTAGTTTTGATTATTGTAAAGAACACATCTTAGGTTTCGTTGAACCATTCGGTTCTTTAAAGCTTTTGATTTTTAATCACCGAGTTATTGAGCCATTTGATTGATTTTGTATTCGCATCAGCGAAAATCTCTCACCGAAAAAGATCAAATGTAGAAATCAAGCGAACCATCAATGTATCCACATCAACGAAATCTCTCAATGAAACATATCTAATATAGATATCAAGCGAACCATCGACAAAACTACCACGAATCAAAGCACACAAAGGAATGCATACTACATACCAAACTAAACGTTAATCTTTAAGGATAGATATAGGAGCACTAAAATGTTTAACATGTGTACATGAAGCAACAATGTCTTTAAGGATAGATATAGATATCAAGCGTTACATTAATCCTTATAGAAAATTTACATTCTAAGACTACTTGATATGGGGCGCCACCACATGCCACCTCACCGATTTTTTAAACAATACCGCCCCCACCTCCATACCGGCGACGCCATAATGGGGGTATCATAGAAGGGTCGGGAGCAGAATAACGAAAGATAACGGGAGGGAAAAGACGGGGGTCTGCGGATTAAGATAGGTGTGTTTAGAGAGAGAGGTGTTTTAGAGAGAGAAAGACTAGGGAGTTTCGGGTTTAAACGAGGAAAAATGAGTGTGTATGAATTTTAGGGTTTGAAAATGGGCTAATAAATTAGAAGTGGGCTAATATTTATAAATTTTTAATGGGCTAATAAAGAAGTGGGTTTATAAATTAGAAATAAAGTTAAAATATTTTTACTTATGTAATTTAATTTTAAATTTTTGATGTTTCAAAAATTTATTGATCAATTTAGATTTATTTTTTTAATGAAAGAATGGATTAAATTAATATTGAAATCAAACTAAATAAATAATTAAGTAATAATTGATGGGGTTGTATTCCATATTTATGTTATTGGCATGAGGGAAGAAAGCCCCCCTTGCTCACATGACGTCCAATTAGCACTGATATGGCAGAATAATAAAGCCCCTTGGGCCTTTTTTCTGTACCAGGCAGCCTAAGGCCGCCCGGGGCGGTGCGTTATATCATCACAGGAACAAAGTATAACGCGTTAATCTTCCACGAAATCAATAACGCGTTATTTTCTTCACGGACGTGATAGTTTTTTTGTGAGGGTAATTGTTGGTTGGGGGGAAATTGTTGGGTATGGTGGTGAGTGATGACCACCCCCACTAAAAAAGGTTGTGAGTGATGGAAAAATGGTTGATGACATGGCTAAACTTGATTGGTGCTTGTGAGTGATAGAATTCTATCACTAGTGACCACCCCCCTCCCCTAACAACAATTTCTTAACACTTTATTTTCAACTAATAATTTATGGTGATCAAATTTCTTATTTGTTTTGGGTAATGATTTACCCAAACCTAATTTGTAAATCTAAACAAAAATAAAATTCACGTATAATTAAGAAACCTAGCTTTAATTAAAAAACTTACACTACTTATCTCCTACAAATCAACAAACTTATGCACTCAACTTATGAGGATATTATCAGGCTGTTGTTTATTAAATACTAGGTTACAACCCCGTGTATTACACGGGTTGTATAAATATAATTTTATATAATAAATAATAAAAAGATATATTTAAAAAAAACTCGTATATTGCACGTGTTGAATAAAATATAAAACCATTGGGTGTCAGCCCAGTGGCCACCGACCCCCACTCTAATCCGGCTCGAGGACCCTGTGAGGTCACGGGTTCGAATCCTGGGTGAAACCAGGCTCTTCAGTTCCCCTCGAGTTGGTAGGGGTTTCGTTTGGGAAGTGGGATTACTTCCGCGGTCGGGGGTACTGTGCATCTACCTTTTTTTGAATAAAATATAATGTCATATGCTAATATAAACAGTCATCAAGATTTATTTTTTAAAAATGAACATTGATGTACTATTTACTTATGTTATAGCATTTTACTTTGTTTTTTTTATTTTGCATAAATGCAATTTTATATAATAAATAATAAAAAAGATGTATCTAAAAAAAACTCGTATATTACACGTGTTTAATAAAATATAATATTATATATTAACACATACAGTCGTCAAGATTTATCTTTTAAAAATGAACTTTAATGTACTATTTACTTATTATAACATTTTACTTTGTTAAATATGTATTCTTAACTAATTTTTTGTTAAAAATTATTATTATTATTATTATTATTATTATTATTTAATATGATCATAATAAAAATAATCGTTTTTACTCTTATCTAAGTTTGTTGTTTGAAAATAAAAAATATTATTATTATTATTTAATATGATCATAATAAAAACAAATGTTTATCCTTATCTAAATATTTATTCTTATCTAATAAAATTATTATTATTATTATTATTATTTAATATAAGATATAAATAGAAAAATAAGTTGAGAAATCACCAGAAAGTGACACGTGTCCAAAAAGGATTTTTATTTATTAGTATAGAAAGATTTATTATTCTAATTCCTCATTCTATAATTATTACAATTATTGATATACTATAGGTAATTTTTCATATTATATTTGTGTATTAATTTGATTATTTGTATTTATTTAATATTCCTTGAAATAAAAAATAACAAAAGATAGATGCTTATTCTGACAATCTATAACCAAGACTTTTTTGGCAGACAGGAAAAACATACATTCCACAACCAGCACACATATTCTGTGCAGCCCTTTATAATATTATCCAATTAACCCTAAACAAATCTATTAACCATTTAACCCCAAAATTAAAAAAAAAAAAAAAAGCCTCATATTTGCGGGGCCATCATACGAGAAAAGTCCTCGAAGCACACGAACCCATCCCCATTTTTATCAACGTTACTTATCATACTCTTGCATTCTTCTAACGTGCATTTCCCGTCCCCTAACGACTTCAACGCCTCAAACAGTTCGTCCGCCGTGATCCGCCCGTCGTGATCACCGTCAAAAAAGTCAAACACGTCTCTCAGCTCCGTATCACACGCTGGCGGTCCGAACGCAGAGCTTATGGCTCCGAACTCATCCAGAGTGATGATTCCGTCACCGTTTTTATCCAATTCGTTTAGCATCAGGCTCAGTTCTTCTCGGATCAACGGTTCGGATCCCCCTATTCGGCTCAAAACCGCCTCAAGCTCCTCTAGTGTTATCTGTCCATCATTGTCGGCGTCTATAAACCTATATTAGACAGATCATAATTAGTTACGGTAAATGGTGGATTATGTAAATACCTGCTTTTGGAATACAATAAATAAATTGTAAATGGTTACATTGGAGGGTAGATCATGTAAATATGACCTATTTTGGGGTTAGGTTTTGAAGGAGATTTTTAGATTATTGAGTTTTGAAATTGTAAATAATCAGTTTTGAGTGTTTGAGAAAAAAAAATTAAAAAAATGATTATTTGCGTTTAGAAAGTTACAAAACGCAGTTTTCCAAAGGCAGCTCCCCCAACTGCAACAAAACGCAGTTTTTCAAAAATTGATTATTTGCGTTTAGAAAAGGATTTCCACTTGTTTATTTTTTTAAATATATATTTGCCAAACATTCAAATAGTTGATTATCTGATTATTGTGATATCAAGCAACATAATCAAACCCAAACACTATCTTTCAACATCACGTTTTGTTACAGTTATTTATCTGATTCTAATTATTCAAAACGCATAATCTATTTTCAAAACTCAACCCCAAACACCCTCTATGTATATAAATACTACTTATTGTAATACCTACTTTCTGGTGGGCTTACAATCTTTTATCAGTTCAATGATGACGCAATTATCATTGTTATTAAACATGAATACGACTTGTTTCACTCCTTTTATACATCGTGTATATGACATAGTTGTATTATGTAGCAAGAAGGAGAAATGATTGAACATAATTTTATTTTCAGAAAAGTATAAGATATATAGTGTAATTTTTTTACTATTATCTGGAATACATAAAATTGTAACTAGTTAGCGTAGAAGATAGATTCTTATTGTAATACCCCCTACTTTTAGAATAGCTGTATGTAATTAGTTATGGTAGTAGAGGGTAGATCATCAATACACCTCCTGTAACAGTATACGTAGTTTTGAAATAATAAATTGTAATTTAGTTAATACCTGAATTTAAAAAATACAACAAATCATTATTACTACTATACATTTCCGATGTTATAATATTACCTAAAAGCTTGAATCAACTCGACCTGCACGTCAGTAGAAACCTCCGACCACTCATCAGAACATATTTCGTGCGAAGGCAATACGCTAGTCGGAGTTGCAACACCGTTTAACGTCGACTTATCATTCCGGTGACTAGGCTCAGGCGAGCCAGACGACGTCGTTGCGTAAGAATTAAACGAAGGCGGATCAGATCTCGAAACCGAGCGGTTTTTCTTAGACCGGAAAAGGTGTTTAGGGTGTATTTTACCGGCGATTTTCATGGAGAATGAGAGAGAGAGACAGAGAGAAAGCAAGGGATGATATGAGAGGAAGCCGAGAGGAAGGAGGGGTGGTTAAATGGAGGAGTGAGAGTGGGCTTCCAGGAAGCTTCCTTGGAGACAATAACAAAGGCTATTTATTGGCTTGGTTGGTTGTTTCTTAGTTGGATACTGACTTTTGTTTCCACCAATTGGGTAGTTACACTTGTCATGTTTTCATTGTTCATCAATTATGAAAATCAAATTGTTTTAAGGCTATGAGGTGTGGATGGAGTCCCATGTGACTTTATCAAATTCACATAGGATCCACGTCAGCTATGGAGCCCCCCTTTAATTTGGAGGGTGTGGATGGAACTTCTATTAAACAAAATAAAAAAAAAACAAAAAAAAAAAACATTTGATTGGTCCAAATATAAGGTTTGGGCGCTATAGAGTGTTACCATGATGGAGCCCCCACATGGAGGGTGTGGTGATGGATGGTGACGTGGTGGGGATGGAGCCTCATAGAGCCCCCACACCTCATAGCCTAAGATTTATGGAATATATTGACTTCTTGTTTAGGTTTATCATTTTTAATATGTGTAAGGTTGATTTCCGGTGATTTGTATATTAGTGTTAATGAAAACTAGGTTTTTTTTTTTTTTTCTGTCGCGCCTTGCGGCGAAACGGATTAAATGATAATGTAAAACAAACGTTATTTGAAAATGTAGCATGTTGTTTAGAAATCAAAACCGTTAGTATCTGTTTAGTTTATCATCGTATCATTTTACGATACCAAATAAATACTTTATTTTTCAAAATAAATTCGGTTTTAATAAAACTTATAATGGTCGAGGGTAAAAATTTGGAACAAATTTTTTTTTCTGAATGGCTAATGTTACTCTCCCAAACTCCTATATTTACAAATAAATTACCCTTGCTTGGGATTGAAAGCAAGACCTCCCACTAAGAGGCACGAGCCTCTACCAAGTCAGCTAGCCCCACTTGTTAATTAAGAACAAATACATAATTAAGTTTTTAGAAAAAAAATTAATGAACATAAGTTATTAAAAAAATATCAAATTATTTGATAAAGAAAAGATGATTTAAAAAAAGGAAGAAGAATTATTAAACAAAAATAAATGATAAAGGAAATATGGTTTTAGAAAATAAAAAAAAATGAAAATATACTAAAAGTAAATTGGAAAAAATAAAAATATGAAAATATCTAAAAGTTAAAAGTAAATATAAAAAAAGATTGATATAATAAAATATTAAAAAGCTATACATTATTTTAATTTAAAATTACTATTCATGATCTTTCGAAAACTACATATATAAAATAGTGTGAAAATGATCTCGGTTTTGAAGACTATTTTTAGGATTTTAATATTAATCGGGCGGTCACCGACGTTCATTTCGTATTTTATCCGTTACGCGATAAGCGTTTATCTTAATATTACCAACATAATTTCTAGTAAACTTTAAATTTATTATCACATCAGATAACATCAAATAACATAAAATTCAATAAAATTTTGCCTTTTATTTATTCATAACATGTGTCACACTAGTACAGGCTCAAAATAACCGGGTGTCACAGTCTCTCCCTGTTTAAGGAATTTCGTCCCCGAAATTCTTACACTACAGGTTTCGTTTTCGCACTAGACAAAAAAAGATGTGGATATTTCTGTTGCATCTGATCCTGTCATTCCCATTGTGAACTCGGGTGCACGTTTGGAATTCCAGTGAACTTTGACTAACTTAATCCGACTCCTCCTAAGCTTCTGAATTTTCTCGTCCAGAACTTCAACAAGTTCTTCGATAAATCTCAGTTTATCGTCTACTTGAACCTCATCAAGGGGTATGATCACTGTCTCATCCGACAAACACTTTCTCACGTTGGAAACATGAAATACGTCATGAACTCCACTCAATTCCCGTGGCAACTTAAGCCTATACCTGACTGGTCCAACTCTGAGAGAGGACTTCGAAAGGACCTATAAAACGCAGGCTTAGCTTTCCCCCTTTCCCAAACCTAACAACACCTTTCCAAGGTGAGACCTTCAGCAGGACACGATCTCCGACTTGAAACTGCAACGATTTCCTTCGGTTGTCTGCATAACTCTTCTGTCGATCAGCGACGGCTTTCAACCTTTCCTTAATCTGGACAACCTTGGCGGTGGTTACCTGGATAAGCTCAGGTCCAGTTAGTTGCCTTTTGCCAACTTCAGCCCACCAAAGAGGTGATCGACACTTTCTTCGGTACAAAGCTTCAAACGGAGCGGCTTTGATACTCGCGTGGTAACTATTGTTGTAGGAAAACTCAGCTAATGGTAGATGAGTATCCCAACTTCCACCGAAATCAAGCACACACGCTCTCAACATATCTTCTAACGTCTGAATGGTTCTCTCACTCTGACCATCCGTTTGAGGATGATACACAGTACTCTTGTCCAAACGAGAACGCAGCGACTCTTGAAGAGATCGCCAAAATCTGGAGTCAAATCGTCAATCTCTATCGGAGATGATTGACACTGGTACTCCATGTCGGGCTACAATCTCGTTAAGGTACAACTGCGATATCTTTTCCGTCTTGTTTGTTTCTTTAATGGGTAAGAAATTAGCAAATTTCGTCAATCGATCCACAATTACCCATATGGTGTCATGTCCACGTGACATGCGAGGTAATTTGGTGATAAAGTCCATCGCAAGATGCTCCCATTTCCATTTAGGAATCTCTGGTTGCTGCAGAAGCCCAGACGGCCTCTGGTGTTCAGCCTTAACCTTTGAGCACGCCAGACATTTGCTAACATACACTGTAATATCTCTCTTCATATTCGGCCACCAATACAACTCTTTGATGTCCTGATACATTTTGGTAGAACCTGGGTGAATAGAATATCTTGACTTATGAGTTTCGTTCATAACGCGTTCACGTAGGTTACCCCTAAGCGGAACTTAAACTCGGTTCATGAAGTACATCACTTCATCCGCAAGAAAGAAAGATGATGTGAAAGGAAAAGCACCAATGTTTGTTGAGAAAAAGGATTTGAAAAATGATAACACAAAAGTCAAAATTGAACCTGTTAAGAATGAGGTAACTAAAAATGACAAATTCTACAAACGAACTGCCTCATCTCAACAAACTTGGAAGCCAAAAGGTGTTGAGTAGAAAGCAAGATCTCCAAAACCAAAGGTTTCTGAGACTGAAAAAACATCATCTTCAATCAAGAAGATGTATGTACCTTTGGATTTGTTTGAGAAACTTGAGAAACCAAAGTCAACTTCTGAAAAGAAGTATGTGGTGAAGAAAGACCAATCATCTGGTCAACCTCCGAAAAAGGATGAGTTTATATACAAAGAGGTTGAGATTGGGTCTGAGGAGAGCTTGAAGATAAATGACAAAAATTTCCCACCGCTTAACACAAAAACAACTCACATCAATGTCAAGTTACCCGAGTCAAAGGAGGCTTGGGTAGCATCAAAATCTAACTAAATGTTTTTGAAATGTGCAGGGGCTTCCAAGATCCGTTTCACGTTGGATTATGGATAGTGGAGCTTCTCGGCACATGACAGGAAAGACAGCATTGCTGTACGATGTGAAGAATATCAATGGTGGTTACGTTGGATTCGCGGGTAATCAAGGTGGTAGGATTGTTGGTGAAGGAACGTTATCAAATGGGATTGTGACGTTTGAAAGAGTTAACTACATTGCTGAACTAGAGAATAATCTGCTAAGTATCTCGCAGATTTGTGACAGGATGTATATCACTCACTTCACTGACAAAGAATGCTTGATCCTGAAGCCAGGATTTGTTGTCCCTGAAGAATGGATCATCATGAGGGCACCAAGAGTCAATGATTTGTATGTGTTGGATATGAGCGTAGCAACGACAACCATGGGTCAGGCTCATTGTTTTGTGTCAAGAGCGACTGAGAAAGAATCGAGATTGTGGCACCGCAAGATGGGGCATATACATCTGAGAAAAATGAATCACTTGGTGCACAATGATTTGGTTACAGGAGTTCACATCAAAGGCTTTCATCTGGAAGGGGAATGCATTAGCTGTGTTAAAGGCAAGCAAAAGAAAAAGTCACACCCCAAAAAGCAAGTCAATTCAGTATCAAGACCACTGGAAAGACTTCACATGGATTTGTTTGGCCATGTGAACGTCAAAAGCATTACAGGAGATTCTTACTGTTTGGTCGTTACTGATGATTATTCGAGATTTTCTTGCGTATCTTTCCTGAAGTCGAAGGATGAAACGTTTGATAGTTTAATGGCGTTGTTCAGAAAGATCGAGAATTTATACCAGAGACGTATCCGAAGAATTAGAAGTGATAATGGTACTGAATTCAAGAACAACAAGATGGAAGAATTTTGTGAAGAACGAGGTATATTGCATGAGTTTAGTGCTCCATACACTCCGCAGCAGAATGGAGTCGCAAAACGCAAAAACCGGACACTAATCGAGACGGCTAGAACAATGCTTACAGATTCAAAACTTCCGATAAATTTTTGGGCAGAAGCTGTTTCTGCTGCATGCTATACGCTCAACAGAGTTCTCACTGTCAAGAAGTTCAACAAAACATGCTTTGAGTTGATCAATAACCGCAAGCCTAATTTGAAGTATCTTGAACCGTTCGGGCCACCCTGTACGGTAATAGAACCTTTTGGAAAGTTTGGTCTGAAGTGCATTGAGGGTATATTTGTTGGTTATGCAAGTCCTGTGCGACGTGTCTTCGTTCCAAGGGAGAAGCGGATTATTGAAACTGCAAATGTTGAATGTCAAGGTCATACGATGCCGCCACAGAACCCTGGAGATTCATGGCGTTATCATTACGACACTCTGTGGGATTCGTTTGATGTGATGGAAGAACCTGAAGAGGAAGAAGATTTCTTTGACGAATTGGATATTCTTAGAGATTATGATTCATCAGAAGAAAGATTTCCAGCTAAGTATTCTAGGCAATCACAGCAAACTTCAAATGACGATGAAGCAGGGCCTAGTAATGCTGGAGAAAATGATGATATTCCACAAACTTCTTCAGAACAAACTCCCGATAATCAGACGGCAACAAATGAAGATTTAACACCTGATATCGGTCCAACATTTGATCATAGTGATTCAGAGTCTGAGGGAGAGCAGATCCAGATTTTAGATCAAGCAAATCTTATCAGTGAACAAGGTGCAAATCAAAATGTTACTAATCTGGAAGGCGATGTAGATGTTCCGAGTGAAGTAATGCCAAGAACTCTTTCATACCATCCAGAGGAGCTGATCATTGGAGAGCTACAATCAGGCGTTCGCACCAGACATCAAATTGACCAAGGGCTTACAAGTTTTTATTCTACAGTAGCACCTTTACAAACTGAATTTTCATTGAGTTGTTTTATTTCGCAGATCAAACCACGAACTTACAAAGAGACGCTTACTGAAGATTCTTGGGTCAATGCGATGCAAGAAGAGTTGAACCAGTTTGAAAAATTGGGTGTCTGGAAACTGGTGGATCTGCCTGATAGTCACAGGAAAATCAACACCAAATGGGTGTTCAAGTGTAAGAGAGACGACAGAGGAGTTGTTGTGCGAAACAAAGCTCGACTCGTTGTTCAGGGCTTTAGTCAACAGGAGGGAATCGACTTTACTGAAGTGTACGCTCCTGTGGCACGACTAGAAGCAATCAGAATTTTCCTGGCATTTGCATCTTGGAAAAACTTCAAAGTATATCAACTAGATGTAAAATCGGCGTTTCTTTATGGGAAGGTTAGAGAGGAGGTATATGTCGGACAGCCACCGGGCTTTACCGACCCAATCCACAAGAACAAGGTTTATTTGTTGGACAAAGCACTGTATGGCTTACACCAGGCCCTGAGAGCTTGGTACGAGACATTGTCTCAACATCTATTAGCCAACAGGTTCATTCGTGGAACAGTGGATGCCACTCTCTTCACCAAAGAGGTCGACGGACATCTTTTGATAGTTCAAATATATGTGGATGACATAATCTTTAAGTCAACAAATGAGAACTTGTGCAAAGACTTTGAACAAGTTATGAAGCAAAATTTCGAAATGTCATCGATGGGGGAAATGAAGTTCTTCTTGGGACTCCAAGTTGATCAACTACCTGAGGGAATTTTCATTCACCAGACAAAGTACGTTCATGATATTCTAGAGAAATTTGGAATGTCAAGTTCTACTCCTGCTGTAACCCCATTAGCAACGAATCATGGGATTCACCCAGATCTCACCGGAGATAGGGCAGATGAAACTCTTTATCGTTCCATGATCGGCTCATCGATGTACTTAACTGCTTCAAGACCCAACATTATGTATCCAACGTGCCTCGCAGCAAGATTTCAATCTAACCTGAGAGCTTCGCACATGATTATTATGAAAAGGATATTACGCTACCTGAAGGGAACTCCATCGTTGGGGTTGTGGTATCCTAGAAAAGGCGACTTTACGCTCGAAAGGTATTCTGACTCGGATTTCGGATGCTGCAAAGTCAATTCAAAATCAATAACTGCAGGATGCCAGTTCTTTGGACCTCGCTTGGTTACCTGGCAGTGTAAGAAACAAACGTCTGTGGCGCTATCCACATGTGAAGCAGTGTACGTGTCCGCTAGCAGTTGCTGCTATCAGATCCTGTGGATACAACAACAGATGCGCGACTACGGTTTCCAGTTTCTTAACACACCTCTTTTTGTTGATAATGAGGCCGCAATTAATATAACAAAGAATCCTATCCATCACGCTAAAACTAAACATATAGAAATTCGTTATCACTTTATTCGCGATTGTTTCGAGAAAAAGTTGATACGAATTGAGAAAATCCACACTGACGAGCAAAAGGCTGATTTACATACCAAAGCATTTGATAAAACTCGTTTTAAATACCTTTTAAAACTGAATGGTATGATGCTTTTATCAGTGTCGGATGGAATCATTGGCGTTGATGAGGATACCACTGTAGATGATGTTGAAAAACAATCTGCAATGGTTTGTTGATTTTTTACTTGTTTTGGTCTTTAGGGGGAGATAGGTATATGTGTATATACTTTTCAGAAAATCCAAAAACAATAAAAAATTGAAAAACCCAAAAACATGAGAAAATATCAAAATCCAAAAACAATAGAAAACCGAAAAAGAGCTTGTGTAAAAAGGGAAAATGATAGTACATCAGTTAGACAGTTACAGTACGCTAAAGATTTGTAAAGAACTAAAAAGCGTTAAACAGTTTCACTGATGATGTGTCGATAGGTTTTTACACATTTAGTAGATTTGTTCGGGATATAAACATAAAATTCAAAACTTACTTAATTCGTGGGGAACACTACTTGAATATATAGGTAACCCCTGAAATCTCGTTTGAAAGATCTCTTTTTCTGAGATACTAGGTTTTTATACTCAGTGATATCTGGGGTATTATTTCGGGACTTCTGCTGAATGGAAGTTCTGACCTAGTCCCCGAATAATACTTTCTGCAATTGCTTGAAACATAGCACAGCCCTCAGCAAATTGATGAAACAATAAAATTGATAGTCATTGCTGTTGTAACAAAAGATCCTCTAAAGGGGACACACCGAAAAGTCAAAGCCGTCATCTCTTTGCGTATACGGAAGTATCGACCTGAGCTCTCACGGCCCTCGCATTTAACCCCTTACAGATATCATCTGTGGTATACTCACCTGTAAGACTGAATATTGGGATCTGGATACGGGAGTATATTCAAAAGGTGGGACACATGAATAGGTTTAAGTTCCTAAAACACTTAATTAATATCCTGAATAGATTGAAAATTGTGTGAGAATTTAAGTGGATCAGTATATCGACAATCTAGGTGAATTGTTTAATTCTGAGTATGAAATTGAGCTTAACGGTACTAGTGACTTGTCTGATAACTGATATGATTCCCTAACACGCTCACCCAAAATATGTTTGTATATAGTTTACTTTCATTACATTCTGTATTTTTAGTTTCTGATCATTCATTTCTAGTTTAGATTGTTCATTTGAAAAACCAAAAAGATTTTCTTTTTCTGCTTTATTTTTGACAAACCAAAGCAGAGAGTTGATCTTCAGATTCACAGTCTGATGCAGATGCAGGAAGTTGTTCTGAACTGGAAAATGAGTTGGGAGCTAATCTTGATAAACACAGAGAAAATGAAAAATTCATGCAAGTTCATTAATTTGAAACTTGTATATTTTCAGAAAAAGTTTTGTTCAGAATATCAGTATACTTTGTCTCGGGTCAACCAAGGTCATTAAGTTGAACTTGGTAGGCAAATTAAGTACCTAGGGTCATTAATTTGGACCTAGATGCTTAAGTGGATTTCTCAAACACTGATAAAGTTAAAAAGTCAAAAAGTCAAAGTTGAAAGTCAAAGGATCACTTGGATCGGACAAGCTGTCCGATCGGCCAGCATTGCTAGCCGATCGGCTGGTGTAGCCGATCGACTGGTGTAGCCGATCGGCTGGTCTAGCCGAGTCAAGGGAGCCTATAAATAGCCGGTTAGAGTTCAGTCAAACGGTTAACCTGTTCGATCGGATAACTTATTCTCTCTCAAAACTTTCACTGATTTCTTGATTCTCTGATTCTCTTTGCAATTATTTCATTGGATTGTTGGTTTGCTCATCATTCTCAATGGCAAAGGTATGTTTTTCTCATCCAAATCTGATCAAAGTCAACATGTTCTTCGTGTTCTTCTCTATCGGTACAATAATCTTAGATTTAGGAAGTTTGAACAAGTTCTGATGAGTTTTAATCATAGGGTTTTGTTCGGAATGATAAGATCTACAAGTTTACCGGTTCAATTTGTGTTAAATCTTGCTTAATCTTGATAGATCTAGGATTTTAGTGTTCGGCAGTCGGTATGTTCTTTGTCAAATTAAACACTGTTTAGGATGAATTAGACAAAGATGAACATAGGGTTTTGATCGCGACAACATTAGGAATATGGATCTGTGCTCAATTTGTAATAATTAGCATAAAATTTTTGAATCATTTGTTTGTGTTCTTAACTGTTCTTCATTGAAGATGCCAGCCGATCGGCTAGCCCAGCCGATCGGACAGCAATCATAGGATGATTACTTGTGTTGTTATATAGAGTAGTTCATGCCTTGAAAAATGTGCCTTGATGTGTTAAGTATTTGGAAAATGTTTTTGTAGTATGCTAGCCGATCGGACAGGATTGCTAGCCGATCGAACAGCGTTGCTAGCCGATCGGTCAGCATTGCAAGCCGATCGGACAACATCCTCATCACTACATTGATATTTGTGCAAATTGTTAACCGATCGGACAGCATCTGCCAACCGATCGGACACCATTTGTAATTTTCATTGCTAACCGATCGGTCAGCATTGCAAGCCGATCGGACAACATCATCATTCATTACATTGATTTCTATGCACATTGTCAACCGATCGGACAACATCTACCAACCGATCGGACATCATTTGTGATTTTCATTGCTAACCGATCGGTCAGCATAGCAAGCCGATCGGACAGCTTTCTTATTACTTGTTTGCTGAAATACCAGCCGATCGAACAGTATTTGCCAACCGATCGAATAGCATTGCAAACCGATCGGACAACAATGCTAACCGATCGGACAAGCCGTTCGATTCTCTAGTACTATCACATAGGATTCTCCAGTGTTAGTAAAATTTTCAAGTGTTAGAAAAATTCTCAAAAACTCTCAAGACTTGTACACCTTATTGATGTTATATATATTTACAGGGAAGAGGAAAGGACACTGATAAAGGCCACAATGTTTATTGTGCAATTGATTCTGAAACCACGAATGGTACGGTGGTTGAAAAGATGGCCAAGTTTTTGAGAGAAAGCAGAGTAGCCAAGGCTCTATATGATAAAACAGTTATTTATGAATCACACGTTAGAGCTTTCTGGAACACAGCTAGATATGAAGAATCAGACAAGATGATACATGCAGTCTTAAGATAGAAGGACCAAGCTGGAAAAGACATAGATGTGGAGTTTGAGTTTGGTGTTGGAGATGTTAGGAGAGTTCTAGACCTACAAGATTCTGACAATGATCCAACCATCATGTCTGAACGTCTTGCTAAAGGCTTGTGGTGTAGAATGGGATTTACTAGTCATATAAATGGAAAGATGACTAAGACAAGTTTTTCAAAGGCTTACAGATACTTGCTACACTGCATGGTACATTCATTGTCACACAGGAAAGGAGCCTATGATGAAGTATCTGATTATATTATGAACATAGTCACAAGCATAGTATTGAATGGAAAGTATAACATTTCTCAAGTGATATTTGAGTATATGAAAGAGAATTGCCAGGCAAAAGGAGATAAGTATATCATGTATCCTAGATTTATCATGATGTTGATAAATGATAAGATCAAGGATCTTCCAAAGATCAGAAGTGACGTTATGGATGTGAGAAACATTACACATGAAACAATTTTGAGAGTTACTAAAGAAGGTGATGCAAAAACAAAGCAAATGATATGCAGAATCAAGGATCCAGAATATGTTGCTCCTGAGAATGAGAAATGGAGGCATGATAACAGTGATTCGGACAATGAAGATGCAAAGATGAATGTAATGACTGAGAAGAAGACCAGATGGTGGTGTGTGAGAGATGGAAAACGAAAGAGAACACCGAAGTCATCCCCTGCAGTTACCATTCTGAAGGATGGAGATAAGGGTATAGTGAAAGGGGGAGCCTTAAGACAGTTAGAATTTATGTTTATTAAATGTTTCTAATGTCTCTGTTAATGTTTGTGTTTGTAGGGTCTTCTGGAGAACCACAGCAGAGATTGATTGATGAAACTGTCTTGGAGCCATCTGTGGTCATTGAACAAGGAGTTGATATTCTAAAGCAAACGTTTGAAAGTTATCTAAAAAGGAATGCGGAAGCAGCAGCACAACAAGCTCAAGGATCGAGTGCTCATGTTGAGAATGTTACAAGAGTTGAACCAGAGATTGAAGCTCAGGGTAGTTCAAGTGAAGATGATTCAGAAGAAACTCAATCTGAATCTGAATTAGATCCAACGACTCTTGGAAGAGGGAAAGCTCAGCTGAAGAAAAAGCCTTTAAAGAAAAAGAAAGGATCAGAAGAAGATTCACCTTATGATCCTGAAAAGTCAAAGAAACAAAGAAAGAAGCGTAAAGTAGTTCAGGCTGGAATCATTCCAAGAAATGTTAGAGCTAAGAAAGCTGGTGCTGAATCATCAAAAGAAAAGGGAGGGAAGACAGAAAAGCATGTTCAGAAATCAAAGGAACAAAGTGTTGAGGTGCCAAAAGAACCTGAAGCGCAATCAATAAAAGAACCAGTAGCTGAAAAAGAAACAGGTGATGATGATTATGTAGAAGTCACTGGGTTCAAAGCTGCTAGTCCACGTCCTCCTCCACAAGATAAACCAGAATCTTCTCAACAGAAAGAAACAGCTTTTGATTACATGTTTGAAGGGCTTAACACTGCATCAGGGATATTCACTGATGATATTCCTGAAGATGACTACGACATGTTCAACAATGAAGCAGTAAAAGAGTTGTTACAAAAGGTCAACAAGCTGGAGAAAGAAAAAGCTAAAACATAATTGGAGCGTGATATTCTGAAGAAACAAGTTGATCGATTGATGAAAGCTCATGATCAAATCAGAGCAGTGCTGATAGAATAAGAAGAAACGATGAACAAAATGAGAAATGAAGCTCATGATAATTCAAAGTTGTTTGAATTGTTGACAGCAGAGATTGCTTCGTTGAATGTGAAGATTAAGAATTTGGAAGATGTCAATCAAACACTCAATCAGCTTCTTAGTGAAATGAGTGAAGCTTTTTCAAATGAAATGAAGACAATGAAGCTGGAGATGGAAGCCATGAAGGCAGATAAGGTGGTGAAAGATGAACAACTTCATATGCTATACTCTGTCATGGAAAGTCATTTGAAGATGGATGTTCATGTTGCATTTAACGAGATAGAAGTGAAAAGAGCTGAAGAGAGAAGGTTAGAACGTGAAAGACGTTTAGCTGAAGAAGCCATACATAAGAACAAAGGTGTTATTGATGATACTCAAGAGGCTGGTGGATCGTCAAGTCAACCTGATATTGGTGGTTCATCATCGCAACAAGATACTGAAATGGTTGAAGTTGTGAAAGTTCAGGAACAAGAAATAGTTGAAGATGAACAAGAAATGGTTGAAGCTGAAGAAGTTCAGGAACCAGACTTCATGATTGTTGGTGAGTCTTCTGAGCCTGTTGATATTGATAATATTCTTAGAAGGGTTGATGTTATTCAAAGAAAGAGAAAGGCAAGAGAAGTGTTGCTACTAGAATGGAAGACACAACAATTTGTTCTTGTTGGTAATGCCCACCCAGTGCCATACAATGCAAAAGAAGTTGCTCGACTACTAAAGTTTTATGATCTGAAAAGAAAGGGAAAGATAGCTCGTGGAGAAATAGTTGATGAAGATCCTGATGTAGAGATGTTTGGAGATGAAGAAGAGGAAGATGAAGATAATGTTGATGATCAAATGGATGATAAGCATGATGATAGCAATGATAAACATGATAAAGGTGATGATGACAATGATCAAGGTGCTTCTGGGCTGTTAATCAAAGATCCAATTGTTCAAGAAAGAATTGAAGAACTACTGAATGATGAGATCAATGAGCAAGAGGATGATGTACAAAATGAAGCATCATCATCTGGGAAACAACATGTTGACCAGGTACTTCTCTCAAACCCAACTGTTATTTACTTGAATGTTCAACAAGAAGGTGAGGTTGAGGTTAGAAGAACTAGAGCTGAAATGTTAGAAGAATTAGGGTTGGAAGAAGGAAAGTTTAAATTTGATATTGAGGATGAGATTCCTCAGTCACCAGCAAAAGATTTCGAGCCTAGATATGCATTTGAAGCAAATCATTATGATGATGTGATTGTTGAAGACGCTTCAGATTCATCTGAAGATGAAATTGATTTTCATTATGCTGGGGTTGATGAGACATTTCCTTCATTTGCTGAGTTGTTCAAAGACAGAAATGAAGATGAAATTAGAAGAAAGATTGTTGAAAAGATCTCCACTGAAGGTGTTCCTGAAACTGTTCCGAGAGAAATTTCTGCAGAAGAAAGAAAGAAATGGTTCAAGAATATGCCCAAGGAAAGAAAGACTCTCAGAGCTCTTCAGTACTTCACTCACAGCAAAAATCTGTCATGGGGAGATATTTTATCATGGGGATATCTAGAAGATCTGAAAGTGTATGCCATCAGGAGAGAAGAAGGAGTTCAATACTTTGAGTTCTTATCTGATATTGCTTCTCTACCATGGTGGGATGCGGATGAATTGGTAAAGACAAAGAACATTAAACAGTTCTACTTTGGTCCTGAAGTTCGTCTACATGATCAAGATTTGTGGAACTATATCAAGTTGCAAGCAAAGAATGGTTATCCTAATTGGAAGCCACGGTATCCGAAGCAGATTGTCAGAATTTTGGAAAATGGAGAAAAAGATATAACTCTGGATGTAAAGCTGCCAAAGTGTCTGAAGAACATGCCTCTTAGAGCCATCGAGCAAGATTTTCATGATCTATTTCAAGGATGGTTTTACAATGAAACAACAGCTGAAGCAGTGATCTCTCTTTATGCCAAGTCTACTGGGGAATCTAGAAGAATCAGCATACTGGATCCAATGTGGCTTATAAACTGCTCAAAGAAAGACATAGATTGCTTGTTCCTAAACAAGATCGTTTATGAGAAGAAAGACAAAGCTCAAGCAATGCAATATCAAGGGATTGTGGATGTATGCTTTGCTCAAGACATCAATTCTGGTAGATATTGGAAGTCTAAATGGAGAAACATTGAAATTGATGAGTTCTTGAAGAGATACAAGCGAAGTCAAAGATCAAAGGAAATAGCAAAGAAAGCTGCTGAGTTGGGTAGACGAAGAATGGGAATGGTGCCACCAACAGATCAGACGCCAATCGAATCTGAAGAAAACAAAATTCCAAAATGGGATCGAAAGCGTGATGGTAACCCAGAATACAGGAAATGGTGGTTGACTGAAGGTAGACATAAAAGACGAAAGATGTTAGAGGAAAGAGAAGAAAAGAGGAGGCAAAAGGCCAAAGAGCGAAGAAGGAATAGGAAGAATTAAAGACTATGCTGGAAGGATCTACAGCTACATCCGAGGGGGAGTCTGTTAGGGTCTGTTTGGTATGAGGTAATGGAATGGACGAAGGAATGAAATGGACCAGGTAATGGAATGGACGAGAGAATGCAATGGATCATTATCATTCCATGTCTTGTTTGGTTACCATGTGTGAATGGAATAAATTATTATTGTGTATTGTTCGGTAGGCAAGAAGAAAAACGGAGTAATAAAATAAGCAGTGAGTTGTTGTGGTGGTCGGTGGTAGTAATTGTGGGTGGTTATAGGGGGATGTGGTGGGTGTCGGCGGCGATGGGTGGTGGTGGTGGCGGCGAGTGGCGGTGCGGCACTGACGACGAGTGGTGGTCACGGCTGTGGGTGATAACGGTGGTGAGTCGGTGGCGGCGGCGGCTGTCGGGGTGAGGTGGTGGCGGGTGGCGGCGATGGCGTCGGTAGTGGGTGGTGGTGGTGGGTTGTGGTGTTGTTGATGAATGGTGCAAGAGATGATGGAATGGAAAAAAAACATGGGGGGTGGAAGGAATGATTTTGAGGGAATGGAATGACTTTCGGAATGGGTGATTCCATTCTATTGACCAACCAAACACCTTTCTCTTCATTCCCTCGTAATCATCCATTCCATTCCACATCTCATTCATGCATACCAAACACTACCTTAGTACAATAACGTCTGTAGCTTCCGTCAGCACGTAGTCATGTTTTTGTATATCTGTGAATAGTTTACGTTTCTATGTATGTTTGTAAAGCAAGTCAGGATATGGCGCGTCTTTTTGTTAAGTGTTGACCTGTGTTGACTATGCCAGCCGATCGGCTAGCCCAGCCGTTCGGACAGCCCAACCGATCGGACAGGCTGTTCGATCGGTCAGCGATGTCAGCCGATCGGCTAGCCCAGCCGATCGGCCAGCACTCACTCTATCCTGACTGTGCCTATAAATAGCTGTTCGATCAACTCATTTGTAACTTTTGATACTTTCACTCTCTGGCAAACTCATGTCCGTCTGACCTTTCCAAGGAGCTTGTACACTTTCATATTCAATCAATAGAAGATCAGACAGTAATTCAGAGTTGAATTTGTTCTCGTATATCTGTTGTGTGATTCAATGAATTCCGCGCATTAATCATATCCTATTCAACTTAGTTTCCGAAGTAGTAGATCTTATCCGAGGGACCAACAGGAATGGAGCCTTCAATGCATGATGATAAAAAGGGATATCCTCAACAACCCAAATCCTATCACTCTGTCCGATTTAATCAACACTCTGAAAGCTTTTGAAATGGACGTCAACAAACGCGAAATGAATACAACAAGTTACTCTCCAAAGGCAGCTCAGACTTCTACTGGACTGAAGAATGTGGCATTTCTAGCCTCAGGAGGCACCAGTAAACAAGCCTCTGAGATGTCCTACTTTAACGTTTCCGCAAGTGCGTCAAAGGCTCCACAATCTAGTGGTAAGGCTGCTGTAGTTGGTGATACTCAAGCTGTGAAAGTGTCAACTGAACATGTAGCACTTTTTAACATGTTCTTGAGTAGCTATGAAGCTCTAATGTCAGGAGAACTCAAGAAGGAAATGCTCACTGCTGAAGACATGTATCAGGTTAATCCAGATGATATGGAGGAGATGGATTTAAAGTGGCAGATGGCTATGATCACTTTGAGGATGAAGAAGTTTCAGGATAAGACTGGAAAGCGTCTAAGTCTTGGAAAAGCTGGTTTTGACAAATCCAAGCTGAGATGCTATAACTGCAAAAATCTAGGTCACTTCAAGCGAGAGTGTCCTTTGTTGAAGGAGGGAAACACTGAAGTTGCTCCTGTCACAAAACAAATTGCTATCGAAGAAAACAAGAACAATGCCACTCCCAGCACACCAAAAGCACTAGTTGTTGAAGATTATGATTGGGGTGAAGAAATTGCAGAAGCCAAAGAACAAGTCAACAAAGCTCTCATGGCAAAGATCTCAAGCGGGTCCTCATCAAAATAGTTTGAGAAACAGACTGCTGGAATCCCAAAGGGTGACAACATTGCTGACAAGGGTCTGAAAAGCATTCTCATCTCCCCGGAGTCTGAGAAAGAAAAGAATTATGAAGAAGCTGAAAACCAAAGGAGCATGTTCCTAAGGAGTCATCTGATGAAAAGAAAGAAAAGGGAAAAGTCTCAGCAGCAGCCATGAAAACTGAATCTTCCAAAGAGAAAGCTGACAAAGACTTGAATAAACTCCAGAAATGGCTTCGTATGCTCATGGAATATATCTGGCATGTCGACAACGGATGTTCAAGACACATGACAGGCTTAAAGGAACTTCTAAAAAATTTTCGTTTTATGGACGGTGATTTCGTGTCATTCGCTGGAGACGAGAAGGGAGGGAAGATCGTTGGAATAGAAGATGTTGTATCTGAAGCACTCACTTTGGAAAATGTCAACTATGTTCCAGAATTGTGTTACAATCTCATGAGTGTGTCGCAAGTCTGTGATAAAGGAATATCGGTGCTTTTCAACGACATGGAATGCTTGTTTCTCAAACCTGAATATGTCGTTCCTGCAGAGATGATCATGCTCACTGCTCCAAGACAAAACAACACATACGTGCTCAACATGAAAAACACCAAGACAAATGATAACTTAACCTGTTTAATCTCAAAGGCTTCAGAATCAGAGTCACTGCTTTGGCACAGACGATTGGGGCATGTAAATTTCAAGAATATGAAAAAACTCTCTAAGTTAAACTTAGTAAGAGGACTTCCGATAAAAGAATTTCCTTTTTCTGAAAAATGTATAGCATGCGCCCAAGGAAAGCAACACAAGAAATCGCACAAGTCCAAAGCAGTGAACACGATTACTGCGCCTCTTCAGTTGATGCATATGGATCTTTTTGGTCCAATAAGTGTTAAAAGTCTTGCTAAAAGTTCTTACTATTTGGTAATTACAGATGATTTCTCTCGTTTTTCATGGGTGTATTTTCTTGAAGCCAAGAGTGAGACAACTGATATCCTTAAGTCATTCATTCCCTTGATTGAAAACGTGACCAGATTAAAAGTGAAGTCGATCAGAAGTGATAATGGTTCCGAATTCAAAAATCAAACCTTCATATCCTTCTGTGCTGAAAAGGGAATTCATCTTCAATACAGTGCTGCCAAAACTCCTCAACAAAATGGAGTTGCTGAACGTAAGAACAGAACGTTGATCGAAGACGCGAGAACCATGCTGGTGGATTCAAAGCTTCCAATCATCTTTTGGGCAGAAGCAGTAAATACAACATGCTACGTTCTGAACAGGGTTCTCATCGTAAAACCTCACGGAAAAACGGCATATGAACTTCTCTTCAAAAGAAAGTCGTTTATTGACTTCTTCAGACCATTTGGATGTTAGTGCACTCTTCTAAACACTCAAGAAAATCTCATCAAGTTCGAAGCAGTGGGTGATATCTGCTATTTCATGGGATATTCATCCACGCAGAAAGCCTACAGAGTCTACAATAAAAGAACAAAGATGGTGATTGAATCATATTATGTTGACTTTCAAGAAGGAAACTACACTAACACTGGAAGTACTCTCGATTGGTTTTATGATGTGGGCGTGATTTTCAACACCTTCGAAATTCCAGAAGATATTCGAGTAGCAGAACCTGTTGAAGCTACTCAAGTTGAGCCTCTGTTTGATTCTTCAGATATTGGTATAACTCCGTTCACTACCCGTTTCTCTCCATTCTCTGCTGATCCACTTCTCTCTGTGGATGAAGTAAATGGTGACACTTCGCCTGAGAACACCCCTGAAAACGGTGCTTCTTCCTCACAGGCAAATGTGGATGAACCAACTCAAGAAGATGATCCTCCAGTAATCTACGTTGACGAACACTTCACCAACCTTCCGCAACAGATTGAGTCTCACGCAAATGCAGGATACAAAACAAATTGCAATCATCCTCTTGAAAATGTCATAGGTGCCGTAGAAGAAGGAGTACGCACTCGTGGTCAATCATCAAGCATCAACAAAGGTCTCTATGCAGCTTTTCTCTCACAATCCGTGCCACGTGACATCGAAGAAGCCATTCAAGACTCTAGTTGGGATCAGGCCATGCAGGAAGAACTGTCTCAATTTCGCAAACTCAAAGTTTGGGAGTTAGTAGATCTACCTGAAGGAAAGTTTCCGATTGGTACTAAATAGGTCTTTCGTAACAAGATGGATGATCGTGGATTAGTAATCAAGAACAAGGCTAGATTGGTGGTGCAAGGTTTCCGTCAGGAGGAAGGAATTGATTACGAAGAAGTTTTTGCTCCAGTTGTAAGATTGGAGGCAATTAGAATATTCCTGGCATACGCATCATACAGAAATTTCAAAGTCTTTCAAATGGATGTGAAGAGTATTTTTCTCTACGGGAAGGTAAAGGAAGAAGTCTACGTGTGTCAGCCTCCGGGTTTCGAAGATCATCATTTTCCAGGTCGTTACTACAAGTTGGACAAAGCCCTCTATGGCCTTCACCAAGCTCCACGTGCTTGGTATGAGACTTTGTCAACTTATCTGTTGAAGTGTGGATACACCAGAGGGATGATTGACATGACCCTCTTCACCAAACGAATCGGAGAAGATGTAATGCTGGTTTAAATATACGTAGACGATATCATTTTCGGGTCAACTAACGAGGAGCTGTGTAGAGAATTCGAGACCGTCATGAAGGAAAAGTTCGAAATGAGCATGATGGGAGAACTCATGTTCTTCTTAGGTCTAGAAGTGAAGCAAAAGGAGGACGGCATTCTCATTCATCAGGCTAAGTACATTCGGGATATTCTCACAAAGTACAACATGAACGACTGTAAAGTCGCTAGCACCCCGTTCGCCTCTCAAACGGAGCTTACTCTAGATCCTCAAGGAAAACCAGTGAACAAGTCTTTTTACTGCTCAATGATAGGCTCTCTAATGTACTTAACCGTGAGCAGACCTGACATTATGTGGGCAGTCTGTCTCTGTGCTCGCTTTCAGACAAATCCCAAAGAATCACATGAAACTGCTGTGAAGCGCATCTTCCGCTATCTTAAAGGAACTCCGAAACTAGGTCTTTGGTATCCTAAAGATAGTAATTTTGATCTTATTGCTTATTCTGACAGTGATCATGCAGGTTGTAAAGTAGATCGCAGGTCTGTATCAGGAGGATGTCAATTCTTGGGAAATCGTCTGATCTCCTGGCAAAGCAAGAAACAGACAACTGTGTCCACCTCCACTGCTCAAGCAGAGTACACCGCGGCCTACAGTTGCTGTTCACACGTTCTCTGGATACAAAATCAGTTGTTGGATTATGGAATCAACATCATGAAGACTCCTATATTCATCGACAATGAGGCATGTCTAGGAATTGTGAAGAATCCCATCAATCACTCCAGAACAAAGCACATCGAAATTCGAATTCACGCAATTCGAGATGCCTACGAGAAAGGATACATTCAAGTGGTGCCAGTGGATACAACACAGCAACGGGCCGACATTTTCACGAAAGCCTTTGATAAAACCCGATTCAACCAGCTGGTAACCTGGTTGGAAATGGTTAATTTTCTTGAATGGAAATTAATCTTGTTGTCCAAATTCGTTCGTAAATACTCTATCCTTTGTCAATATAAAAAAAATGTTTGTTAAAAGTAAAGCAAGTATCGTAAAACGTTGCCCACCAAAAAGATTTTCTAAATTTTAAAATTTCATTTTCGGGCAAATGGACTTTCGAAAATAAAGATTTTAGGGGGGATATTCCATAAAATAAAAAAAAAATCAAAAATTAGATGCTTGTGTCTGACTCCTGTTAGAGGAAATGATATAAAATTGCTAACACTTTGTCATTTCTTGGAAAAAAAACAGAAAACAAAAGAAATTGGGGTACCAAGCAACGACGTGTCGGTAGATTCAGCAACAGCGACGAGTAAACTGCTGTTAGGGAGCAAAACATAACATCTACACAAGGATTCTGGCTTTTCTCAGGCATTACGCATCTTATGGGTAACACGTTGCGGCATATGGCTTAATGGTCTTAAATATTGCGTTGATAGATTGCCAAAGTCTGAGATTTCGGGTCTTTATATTGGAATTTCATTCGGGGATATCGTAGTTGTTCTTCTGCTGCATCCAGATACATGCTGACCTAGACGCTATGATATCTTTTCAAGAAAAGAGCCCAAAGATGGCCAAATCCCAAAATTGAAGAAGCTTTCATAGAAAGTTATTCAAATGTGCAAAAATGCACAAATCGTACCAAATATAGTATCTGTCTCCATCCTCGGTAGTTTTCGGGATCTCTGCTATACGAAAGTACTGACCTGATCCCCACTCTATTGTTGTAAAGCAAAACGAATGAATCCAATATACTCACGCATTATGATGAACCTTTGTGCATACCTTGATCGCGGGGGTATGTCCTGATGTGGGACTCACGGGCGTAATGATTCTATTCTCAATAGCCTGTGTGGGGGCCATAGAAGTCTGGTTAATATTACCGAAAACATGATAAAAGCGCTCTCCGAAGGCATGTTGAAAGAACGATGCATGGATTTAAGCGGACAAACATATTGGCAGTTTTTCTTGTGCCTTGATTCGCTAATAATAATAATAAATAAATAAGAAATTGATAAGTGTTGACAATATGATCTTCTGCAGGTAAGTCGACGAGCGTCAAAAGAATCAAGAATATCAGCAAAAATGAAACCTCCCAGAGTTGAAAATTCGAAGTTCGGAGTCATTTTCTCAAGTTTGTGAATATTTCATAATTTATAGTGTCTTAAACAAAATTAGGCATGTTTTTCGAGAAAGTTTGAAATTCACGAGCAAAATTAAATTTGTTTTTGAAATTGGCTTGTAAGTCATCAATGGCGGCGAAATTAACTATTTCGCTAGACATCCTAAACCGCCTATAAATCATGCTTAACCGACCCCATTTTCAAAAAAATTTCAAAAACAACTCTCTTCATCTTCTCCCTTTTTATCGATCAATTTCATCAAGACTGTTCAAGTCTCTCACTGATCTTACAATACATTGTGTCTTTCTGTGTTCGGTCAAGACTTTAGGTAATGTTCATCACTTACAGATCATCTTGATTGTTCGCACAGTTTGTTCATTCTAAAGTTAATTTAGTATTCAAGAATTGGACATTGTAAATAAGAAGATATAGGATGTTTTGAGAAAGTTAGACAAGGCATCATCGATATTTCGAAGTTGTTGAAACCTGTTAAGTTTGTCGGTAATCAGAGATAATCATAGGGTGATAACAGTTAGGGTATAAGAAGGGTTTTTCAAGAAAAACATGGTGCCAGTGAAATAGTGATGAACATGGCGAAGACCATGGCGAAATTACTGTGAATCAGGAATCTCAAAAGTCTCGAACGCGAGTTCGAGTAGCCGGCGAAATAATTTATTTCGCCGGTAAGACGGCCTAGACAAACGTCTTCGCTGATGAACCTGTTTTTTGACCAAACCCTGTCTTCGCCGGAAATCATTGGCGAAATTAATATTGAACTCACATGTTTATTGCCGGCGAAATCATCTGATGCCCACCTTTGTGACCGGCGAAGATATCTTATCCGTGTCATAAGCCATCAGCGAAAACATGGCTCGAGTTCTCAGTTTCTGTCGGTGAAATCACACGTGATCAGATATAATTGCCGGCGAAATTACCGGATCTCGATCACAAACGTCAGCGAAGATAACCGATTGGGTCATCAGCGAATTTAACTTATAATCAAAATCTTTTGTAAATATTTTTTTTATTATTCCAAAATCACATTATCTCTTATTTAAACTAAAGTGTTTGTAAATATTTCCTATATTTACTATTATTATATAATATGTAAATATTTTTTATATACTTCTCGTTATAGATATTATACCCTTATGTCATAAAATTCCTAACTTAGCTCGTTTGTTGGTTCAGAAACAGGATGGTGAAAATTATCGAATGGGATAAGACATTGAAGCACAATCAGAGCATCAATCTTGAGAAAGTACCACAGGATTTCCAAGACGCAACAAGATGGATACAGTCAAGCAGGATTGGCTGCGCAGTTGAAGCAGAAGTTCCCATTTATCGAATCCATATTCAAGAGTTCTGGCAAACCGCAAAACCCGAAACTATCAACAATGCCAGAAGGATATCTGCAACCATCCGCAATAAACAAGTAGTCGTAACTGAAGAAAGGATTCGCAAGGTTTTGAAGCTGAAAGATAACGCACAAGATCCGATCAGCTTGAAGAAGGACGATGTTTTGGATGGTTTTCGTGGCATGGGATACACAGGAGACTTCAGTCAAAAGAAAGAGATAAAAAGAAATGGGCTCACAAGAGATTGGAGATTCATAGTTCATGTAATTGCTATGAGCTTAGCTCATCGTAAAAGTGGATATGACGGCCTGAATCTGGAGTGGTCGGCAGCAATGTTGAACCTGTGTTTGAATCAAAAGTTCAACCTCTCTGGTCTTATCTTCAATTATTTGCTCGAGAACGTAAGAGGGCCGACTTGGGCAATGTATCCCAGATTCATCCAGATGATGATCAACGATCAATATGAAAATCCGTCGCATGATGGAAATCTCTACACCTTTCATGTTCCACAAGTCGACAATTCACAGAGATCAAAACGAATGAATGGGTGATGTTACATGACTGGATGTATACTGCCGAGAGACTGCCATTGGTCAGAGAAGCATACAGAAAGTACAGAGAAACAGTTCAAGCAAAACAGCAGAGAATCGCGCAAGCTGAAGCAGAGGCTGCAGAAAAGGAAGAACATTTGAAAAGAAAAAGGAAGGGAAAGCAAGCAGCTGATGATGAACCTCCAAAGAAGAAGAAACCCTCTGAAAACCAAGAAAGACTTATGGGTACAAGCTTCAGAGTAGCTGAATCAGAGGAACATCGTCGACATATCCAAGATATGCAAGAAATTCACGCAATGCAAGAAAGAGAAAAAAGAGAAAAGAGCCTTAAAAGACAAGAAATGTCAGAATCCGAAAGGCCAGTTGTAGTAACGGAAGAAGAACAGACTCTGGATGATTTGGTGGATTCACTGTTAACAGATCCAGAAGAAATCTCAGCAAGCAAGAAAACTCCCCCAAAGAAGAAGTCAACAGATGAGGGGCCTTCCAGAGTTCCTCTAGTAAAACCAACAAGGATCTCAAAGTCGCCTGTTCCCCCACAAAGGGTTCGTCCGTTTCAAGAACTATATGATAAACTTGTTAAAGAGACCGGTCCATCTTCAGCCAAAGAAATTTGCCTCCTCAAGAACCAAGTGAATAATACAAACATCTTGAGAGAAAAGTTAAAGGATCAACGGAAGAAGAACAAAGAAATGAACGCTTATGTGGCCAAACAGTCAAAGTTCATAAGATTCCAACAGCATGGGATTGAAAAATTGTACAGAATGATAAAAAGTATATGTGCCAAGATAGAGATAGAGCCTATGTTCTCCTTCGAGGAAGTTTTCGACTTTGATGCTTTCATAGAAGAAGAGACAAATAGAAAAGCCAAAGAAGTCGAAGCTAAGAAAAAGCGTCTAGAGTCAACGGAAAAAGTAACTAAAGGAGATGAGAGCGATGAAGAAGAGATTGATAGGGATGAAATGCCTGCCAAATTTATCGAGTGGGGATTAGAAGAGGAAGTTGTGTATGAGCAGGAAGATGGAAAGACTTTCTCCCCACAGCATCCCGAATGGTTCAAAAAGGGAAGAGAAAACCTTCCTGATTTCTATCAGGTAGTAACTGTTGAAAAGACCGAAGCCACTGATAAAATTATCAGTTGGATGTATAGCAATCTCAGGGGAATGTTTGTGGTCAAAAGAAGAGGTGGTGTAATTCAGTACTTCCGAACAGGGTTTGATCTCTTTTCACTTCCAAGGTGGGATCTACGTGATCTCGGCCGACTGGATATGCTAAATCCAGAAGATAGAAGCGTTGGTGGGGATTTTGAGCGATTAATTGCCAAAGAATGCAACAAAGGTTTCCCAAATCACAAGCCGCAGCGTCCAAGACGGAGAGTGTCCAAAACAACTAAAGATCCTATCACTGGAAAAGGCAAGGTGACATGGGTTATTAACCCTGCTAAAGTTATCACAAGAATTAAGCTTCCAGAAGAAGTTCCAGTATGTTTAAACAAGTTTAAAAAGTGGTTCTATGATAGCCACACTGGTGAAGCGGTGATTCGATCAACCGAAAATGAAGATATCCGAATCTTGGATCCAATGGATGTGTTTATGTTTGGACTCTCTGATCTAACAGTGATGAATGTAAGTCGTATAAATGTTGGAGCTGGAAACGCTAATCTTGAAGAGGCCATGCTATTTCAAAGGGCAGTAGATAGAGCTTGGAGGTTAAAAAGAGAGATGCTCGACATCGTTGATAGAATCGAGAAAAGGAAGGAAGCTGATGAAAAGAAGAAGGAAGCAAGAAAGAAGAAAAAGCATGAAAAGAAGAAAGAGAAGACTTACGCGTCAACAACAGAGCCCACCACAACTTCTCAAACAACATCATCACCTCCGGCCTCATCCACATATGAGGCCATTATAGAGGATCCACCAACAAGTGAAGCTGTTATAATTCAAGAAACTCCTGTCACAATAATCGAAATTCAAGCATCACCAGAAGTAGCAGGGCATGAAGAAGTCCCTCCAGAGCCTGAGAAGAAAGCTGCAGACAATCTAGTGGAAACTAAAGAAGAATGAAAAACAAGTATGCAACGATCTAGGGGGGATATTGTTGGAACTTTTGAGATCGTTCATACTTGTACTGGATTAGTTTTATTATGGTTTGTAGCTTATTTTAAAGTCTAGGGGCATATTTTGTAATTAGATGAAAGTAGCAAACCTGACTTGGTGTAGTTAAGATTCCAGCATAATTATAATTATGTTGGCAAGTCAGGATCTATATAAACTCAAGCATTGTTGCCCTAGCCAAGCTTTTGGCTCTTTTGGTGAATGAAAGTGTTGTTTACATTCTATCTTTGATCTTGTGCTATAATCAGATTTCCAAGGTGCTTTATTGATTTACATTCTTGTTTGGATTCAATACAACACTTGTTGTATTGATCATTCCATTAGCTTCATCTTCATTCTTGATTCTTCTTAACTTTTTCATAGTACAAACACTTAATCAGTAGGTGTTTTGGACTAAAACAACCAACCACTGTGATCCGGATTGATATTGGGATCTACATACATGAAATAACTTATCAATTTAACCTATTTATTATTTTCATGCTCGACAACAAGTTACACACTTAACGCAATATTTACTGATTTAACCGCACAAGTGTACATGCATAGTATAAATTCCTACTATCATGTTATCACTTAGCATATCACATAACGTATTCTCATGATCACATATCACATTATATTACACACAATTCACTCTTGAACAATCCATTTTCGTGTACATTGAAATATGCATAGTTTACGTTTTCGGTATCTTTTCAGGCGTCGGAAGTCACGTATGACTAACCAAACACCAAGGATACTTAATATAAGTTAAAACACTTATATTTATCACAAAAATATCAGTTTACTTACTTATCTAAAATAGTTTTGTAAAAATCCCTTAAAAAGCCGATTTTTACCGTTTTAACGCATAGTTTTGTACCGAACTTTACTATACGCATCCCAAATCGTAATGATTTGATATTTTAACATAATCCATGTTATTTGCCGAATAAAATGGTGGTCATACTCATGATAGTGCAGGTCTCACATAAGACACACAAATCACATCATTTCACCCATTTTACAACTTTCTATCCCCATGTACAACATGTAAAGCGATCAAACCTATGACAAAGTTTCATGCCATTATAACACATCAAATAACACACATTATGATGCTTATAATATGATTTAAATCACTTTTGTCATACCATATCATTTTCACATCTTATGCTAATTTTATCAACATGCATGCTTATGTACAAGCATCTAATGCACCCATATCATATCATATCATATCATATCATATCATATCATATCATATCATATCATATCATACCATACCATACCATACCATACCATACCATACCATACCATACCATACCATACCATACCATACCATACCATACCATACCATACCATACCATACCATACCATACCATACCATACCATACCATACCATACCATACCATACCATACCATACCATACCATACCATACCATACCATACCATACCATACCATACCATACCATACCATACCATACCATACCATACCATACCATACCATACCATACCATACCATACCATACCATACCATACCATACCATACCATACCATACCATATCATATCATATCATATCATCTCACATGAACTTAATGCATATGACATGTATTTATTTCATACAATCCAAGACATGTTCATCATCTAATCATTTTGGCTTAAATGCTTGCCACATTCTTTTATTTATAAACTAACTAACAAAAACTCTCATGTATGCATACATATACATACATGACACACACACATGTGCACATATACATCCAAAAACTCACTTTATCATGTTCATCTTTTAATCATATGAACTTTTATAAAATCATCTTTTGGTCATGCATGCATCAAACTTTCATGAATCACATCAATCAAGAATCATACAAAAAAAACTCATCTCTATCATATATACACACATACATACGGCTATATACACACACACACAAACACCTCCGTTTTTGTTTTGATTAAAATCTCATTTTTTTTAGTTTCAAGTAAGTGAATCATCCAAGAACCTTGAGAAACTTCCATCATCTTCATCAATATCATCAAAGATCAAGAACAAGGTTTTTAAAGTAAATTTTATACCTTCAAGATTTTGATGGGTTTTTAACAAAGTGTGATGATATGGGGCTTGGTTCTTGTAACAACCGTCTAATTTCTATTCCATTTTAATGGAAATTGGGAATTTATAAAAGAAAAGTATTTTCTTTAACATAAGTACAAAATCAAAGTTTTAAGGTTATGACATACTAGTCAACTACTAGCTAGTTTTAATATTTAAAACATGATTAGCTAATTGTTTGAAACAAAAACATTGTTTAGACAAGATTAAAACCACTTAAAAAGTTAGTCTTTGACATTGATATAGTGCGTGAAAACAAGTTCTAGCATCAAATCATTAAAAATAAAATTTCAGAAATTGCCCTGTCGCGTGTCGCGCCAGGTATCGTTCATTCTGTCGCGTGTCGCGACGTCTCTCGCGTGTCGTGCCAGATCTATGTGATCCTGTCGCGTTGCACGGGGGATACCATTTTCCAGCAGGTGCAGGTTTTTGACCTGCATTGTGACAACCCTCACCAAACCAGGTATCCGTACGAATTAATTAATATTTAATTACTGCTTAATTACTGTGATTGCTTACAACTGTCATTAAACTGCTTACTGATTTCTGATACATACATACTCTTGCATCACATCTTATACTGTCACTCTATTATTTATACACAACCGTCAGTGACAACTTTGATGCACAAAAGCACAGTGAGCACACTATACGGGATACCCAGTAAACATGCTGACATAACCAGCATCAGACAGACACTGTCTCTAAGGCCAGTATGAGCCGGGAATAGTTTACTACACTAGTAGGGGGTGTAGGGAGGTGATGATTATAGAACTGCGTCACTAGGTGATAATTATAGTGACCGGATGTGCCTAAAACGTACTTTGAGTACAAAAATTCTGCACTTTAAATAAAATTCAGCATTAAGCTAAACTAGTAAAGTGCCAAAACATGAGAAAAATATTACTAGACACTTTCCAAAGTGTCCGGAATAAATTGTGTCACTAAAAATAATATTAACGACACTTTAATTATTTATTTAGCACTTTAACGGATTAATATCCAACCGAACAACCGGACTTTACCCGGAACACAAAAATATTGACATTGACACTATTCTTCCTTTTCTGAGCCAGTTAGGGTCCCCGAGTACCCTAACACCCGTTATAAATTACAACACACCAATAATTTATTTATTTTCCTAACTAAGCTTATCTAGCACTTAATCTTTTGGTTGAAAGTCAACTAATTACCCCACTCCCATGAACCAATCGGTTCCCTCATGGGTGACATACACCCTCATTTGTTGAATATTATATTGACCTTGCTAAAAATCTAGAAGACATTTTAACTAGTGGTTAATGGAGATTAGAAGTTATAAGATAACACAAGGGACAAGGGCATTCATTCACAAACCTCAACTCAAAATTTCATCCTCTTTTCCCCTTTGCTTACTTATGGCCGAAACCCAACACCCACATCCACCCACCACTCAATTTTTATCTTGCAATTCTACATACATACAAGAGTGAAGGATCATATACGAGGAGACCCGGTGCTTGCGGATCGTCAAGGACCTCACCTCAACGCTATTAACCACCCGTTTTTCGACTAGTTTCTTCCCTAGCCTTGAGCTAGCAGTAAGTGACTCTAAACACCTTCTTGATCTATTCTAAAGTGGTTAATAAGAATTTTGTCGGTTGAAATCCATGAACATACAAGATCAAAAATTTAAAGTCTACTAAAGGTGATAAACTTGGTGGTTAATAAGTAAATAATAGTGTAAAACTTGTGAAACTAGTTTTATTATGATTATTTATTGTTGTTGATTTCTAGTATGGGAATGGATCGTCATCAAACCCCGCTAGATCATATTCACAAAACATGAACTAGCCTTATGTCTAGTCGTAAAGTTTCTAGATGACGAACCTTTTCCAACATAAACATGAACTTGTGTAAAAACAATTTTTCTTATGAAATAGAGTTCTAAACTAGTGGATCTAAAGATCTACAAGTGGTATTTTCGAAGAACCAAGTGTCAAATGAAATCATATTTTGAAAGCCGGATCTTTCCCGAAACAAAAGTGATTTTTTTGAACACACAAGTGTGTGGACACTTGTGTAACCAAAAGTTTTAAACAAGAATTATTTTTATAATTTTTGGACAAGAAGTTGTAAAGACGTATCTTCTTTAAAAACAAGATCCGCAAGAAACCGATTTTTATTTATAGAAAGATCTACTAAAAATATGGGGAAGTTACTACATATCTTACACAAACCACAAGTTCCTGTGTTTTGCGATTTATATTTATTTTGACTATTTTGATGATGAAACTTTGTTGACTAATGTTGGGAACATTGTTGATTTGAACTGTAAAAGAAAATGATACACTTGAAAGCGTGGCCACCTCCAGTTAGAGAGGAAACTCTGGTGAAATTTTTCCAGAAATATAACACTTGGAAAATATTTTTACGACAAGTGTTATGAATATATTTTTGACCTGTTTTTCCAAACAAACTTCGCCATGAATTTTTATTACAAAATAAGCAAGTGTCGGAGGTGGGATTTTCGTAAAATAAAACTTGCTAAAATATATATTTAGAATATGTATTTTCATAACAACGCTTGTGTAAATTTTTATGATTATTTTGTGAACTACGTAAATATTATTTTTTAGGGTAAAAATAATATTACTAAATATTAACGGCTCCAAAATAACGCGAACGCCTTCACAATAAATATTTAAGTTACACCGGTATTATTTATACCTCCCGAACCTTACAACGTAACTTACGTATTTTCATAAAATACTCATAAGGGTGTATTTTGACAAGGATATTACTTTGGAAAATTATATGTAATAAAATATAATATTTTTGGGAAAAATATTTATATTTTGGGAGTAAAGTATTTTGGACAAATGAAATAAAATATATTTTATTAAGTGAGACTTAATAATATATTTCGAAGTTATACGAACGCACATGTATTAAAACCCCCATCCTTGGGAAGGAATATATTTACAAAATAATTACGAAGTGTAATTACGAAATAGTTGCCTCACTATTTCCCAAAGACATTAAACCTTAAGCTAAGGCACGACCGTCCGTCTAATAGAAGTTAGTACGTGTAGGTCGTCGCACAGCAGGTTGACCAGGAGATTTCTTGTTAGAGACGCACTTCGGTGAGTTCATGTCCCCCTTTTCTCTTAACTGTTTTTAGTTTTATAAACTGCGGGGGTGAAATACATGTTACTTTGATTACAAGTACTTTATACATGGTATGGTTAGCGTAAGGAGGTTTACTACATAGATCATGTGAGTGGGTAGGAGTAACATGAGGTCATTAATCCTCATGGTAGGACCGAGGGACAGTAGCGGTAGATCTATCTGGGTGTAGCGAGCCCAACCCCTGAGCCCACCTAATGGACCAGGTGGTGACTGTGTACCCAACGCATAAATCTGCTAGGTTTGAGTCTCCCTACTTGCACTTCACACATATCAATGGCCTTGCAAACCATTGGTGATCTCTTTTTCCTTATTTGCTACATACCAGGATTTTTATACATACAAAGGTTTATTTACCCACTTACACATGAACTCGCTCAACATTATTGTTGATTTTTCAACTTACATGTATTTCAGGGAACTAAAGGATCTGGCACGGTATGGCACGTTTTCCCGCTGCACTAGTTACGAGATCATCCAAGTTTAAGGGATGTGACTTTTTCCTGGACGAGTCACAGTTCTTAAACTGTGTTTATGTCGTGATGATGTTTGTGTCTGTTGAACACTGTTTATGTTGTTAGGATGTGTTTCCGCTGAGACAATGTTATGGTATTTTACTTTTCGAACCTAAATTAATGGATGATCTTGCATGGTTTTAATTTCATATAGCTTGTTATGGTTAAGCTATGGTATTAAGAAGTCACACCAAATTAACCACGCTCCCGCAAAGCCAGGGTGTGACAGCTTGGTATCAGAGCTCAGATCATAGCGAACTAGGATTCCTTCTCGAGTCTAGACTATGATCACTAGGGCTCTCACGAAAACATTTTTACTGCATACCACCTAAGTCCAGATCCAAAACGTTTTTACAAACAAATGTTGAGCACATTTTATTTATTATTTTTTTAGGCTCGGTCTTGGAGGCCGAGGCTCAATCTAAGAGATCGAGGTAGATGATAGAGCAGTCTTAGAGGCTGGGAGAATTTGGCTAGTGAGACTAGGAAGAGCAGGCTCAGTCTTGGAGGCTGAGGCTCGGTCTTGGAGGCCGAGGCTCGATCTAAGAGATCGAGGTAGATGGCTAGTGAGACTAGGAAGAGCAGTCTGAGAGGCTGGGAGAATTTGGCTAGTGGGACTAGGAATGTCAGTCTAGGAGACTGGGAGGCTAGTGGGACTAGGAGAATTATTGGATTGTTTATTGTTGACTAACATGTTTATATGATTATATGACTGACTATTATACGTATATGTGTTTGTGTTACAAACGTCATGCTTTCATCATGTACAAGAAAGATGGACACTACGAATCCCATGGCCATAGTATCAGACGACATAGTTTCATCGAAGCACGAGGTGTACATTTCCGATACTACCGGCACAGACAATGACGACTTTCAGCCCTTTTGCGCTGCCTGAAGTCGTAGCAGAGCCTACTGATGGCCATCTTGTTGGGAATTTGCCACTCGCGGTGATCCCTGCTCCTGTACCCCTTGCCTCTTATCCTGTTGTTGATATGCCCCCCCTGACGTGGCCTCTGACGACGATAGTGATCTACTAGAGGAGGACCCATTCGAGGGCGAGGCCCTATTGCTGCTGGTATTAGCCTACTGCTTGCGGACGCTCCTGCGGGGGAAACTCATGCCCATTCCCCTGTCCCAGACTCATTTGAGTTTCTGACATCTGCATTTTCGCATATACAGGGAGTGCAACACCATTCACACAACGCCGACCCTGATACGGCATCATCAGCTACACCGGTTCCCGCACACAGCTTTGAGTTTGATCACAGTATTGAGGGTGATCCTGTTCTTCCACCTGGTTTTGATCCAGACCATGACCTTGAGTTCATACACTTAGACCAGCCCTTGGAGGATCCGGTAACCCCCTGTGATGGTTGATCCAGCAGATTTTGAGATGGAGTTTGTTGATCCGGAGCCAGCCGTGGCCCCTGAGCCAGGCGTTGCTCCTAACACCGCATTGGAGCATGACCCTGTTCATGCTGATGCAACTGCTGTTGCTCCTTGATTGATCATCTGCTTGGACGAGAGAAAATTTGGGGTAACTGTGCAAGACAATTTATTATTACGGGGGCCCACGTAATAACGACTTGTAGTGCACAGAAATCCTGGTGGACTCTGCGGGTCAAGCTAATGAAAACCAATGTAGCAGGAAATAACTCGAACACGAATGACCACGGCGATGAAGCCTCGAGTTCATTCTATTTCAAGCAACAAGCCATGGGCAAGCGTATGTGAAGGCTCAGAAATTTATTTCCCCACCCATACATTGAGTATATTTACGTGTAAAATTGGGTGATTACATGATGGCTTATGGTGCTATGTATCTCATAGACAATTGGAATGTTGTCTAACCCGCTTCATGCCATTTCGGCAGAAGAGAATGCCACCCAGGCGTGACACAAACACCGGTACGTTGCCAAGAATAGAAGCCGAGCTGCAAAAACGCATCCCACAGGCAATTGCACGACATAAAGCCATCCGCTCTAAGCACAGCGATGGCACTACTGGAAATAACCCCCCCCCCCCAACTGACCGCACCTATAAGCAGTTCCTGAACTGCAAGCCTTTGAACTTCGACGAAACAGGAAGCGCCATTGCATTTGTTCGTTGGTCCGAAAAGATTGACTCCATTCTAAGAATGACTAACTGTTCGCCCCAACAGAGTGTTACCTTTACCTCGGGGTCATTTCTAGATGGCACACTCTCATAGTAGGACCATCAGGTTCAGACCCTTGGCACAGACGCTGCTTATGCACTGAGCTGGGACGAGCTCAAGGAAATGATTGAGAAGAAATGTGGTTCTAGGACTGGAATTCTGAAGCTTGATATGGAGTCCTGAAATTTGAAAATAGACGAATCAGAGAATCCTGAACATGTCCAGTGATCGCACGACTTGTCTAGGGTCGTCCCCTACTAAGTCATTGATGTTGTATGATACAGTTGGGTACCTGTAAGCCTTACATTTTGGTCTCGATTTGGGGCAATGAAATCGCAGTGATCTATTGTTTATGTTCTATGACATGGGATGTTATGTGGCTGATTTATTTATAGCATGAGATGTTATGTGCAGATATTGTTGAATACATACGTACGTTTTACCTGCTATGACCTAACCTACGTGAACACATCTTTAGAAGATGCTGAGACGTCAAATGCCAATGCCTACTAATGAGGCCGAGCTTCAGCAAATCATCGCTGCTGCCCTCGCACAATACGCCGCCTCTCAAAGAGGGACTAGTGGAAGTAACTCTGGCAACACTGGCAACAACTATCCACCTCATGGGTGCACCTACAAGCAGTTTCTAGACTGCAAGCCAGTCAACTTTGATGGCACTAGAGGTGCTGTCACCTTTGTTCGTTGGGCTGAGAAAACTGAATCTGTTCTTCGCATGAGCAAATGCGCACCAGACCAGAAAGTCACCTACATTTCCGGGTTATTCTTGGATGGAGCCCTATCTTGGTGGAATTTGCAAGTGCAGACTCTTGGAGAAGCTGCTGCCTACGCACTAACCTGGACCGAACTGAAATAACTTATGCGCAAAAAGTACTGCTCTCGCGCGGAAATCCAAAGAATGGAAACCAAGTTCTGGCATTTGAAAATGGAAGGTCCAAAGATCGCGGAATATGTTCAGAGGTTTCATGACTTATCGCATGTGGTACCTTATATGGTCACTCCAGAATTCAAGCGGATTGAACGCTTCATTTGGGGTTTAGCTCCCCAAATCATAAGCATGGTGACCTCCTCCAAGCCCGCAACAATTACTGAGGCAATTGATTTGAGCGTGGCTCTCGCAGAGGAGGCTATCCGCCTGAACAAGTTCGATGAGATCGAGTCAAAGAAGAAAGAAACTCACGTCGAGTCATCCGGAGGTAACAAGCGGAAGTTCTCAAACTTCAAGCAAGGCACTAGCAGTGTGGTTAAGAAAGGAGAATCAAGCACGCCAGCTCAGGTTACAGCTGGTAGTGGAAAGAAAGGAAAAGGATATATGGGCACCCAGCCCAAGTGTAATACCTGCCAGCACCACCATTCTGGCCGTTGTGGTTTGAAAGTTTGTGAAGCTTGTGGAAAGACTGGCCACTTGAAGGAATCTTGTTGGGCCATTGTTGGCCAGGGAGGCCAAGGAGGACTTGGAAACAGAAACAATAATAGGGGTGGAAATGGAAATCGCCCGCAAGGAAACAATGGAGGTAATGGGAACCGAGGCAATGCGAATCAAGCGGGCGCTGTGAATCGTAACCAAAGGAATAACCAAGCTGGAAATGGTGGTGGAAACGGGCAAAGACCCGGATGCTTTAACTGCGGTGATGCTGGGCACTATAAGAGGAACTGCCCAGAGTTGAACCAAGCTCGTGGAAGAGTTTTCAATATCGAAGCGAGGGAAGCGCGCCAGGACCCCAATGTTGTTACTGGTACGTTCCCTGTAAACCAACGCTATGCATCCGTTTTGTTTGATACTGGTGCCGATTATAGCTTCGTATCGTTAGAATTTAAGAATATGCTTGGGTTAGCCGCTAGTAAGTTAGATATCCTGTACTCAATCGAATTGGCCAATGAAAGCTAGTAGAAGCCAATGAAGTTGTCAGAGGCTGTGTGATCGAATTGGGAGAGCGTGAGTTTGCTCTGGATCTACTACCAGTCCAGCTGGGGAGCTTCGACGTGGTGGTAGGAATGGATTGGTTATCAAGCAACAAGGCCGAAATTGTTTGTCACGAAAAGGTCGTTCGTATCCCAACTGAGGATGGTGAGACCATTGTGGTTCACGGAGAGAAGCGTGATACACCGTTAAGAATTATCAGTTGCTTGAAAGCGCGAAAATGTTTACAGAAGGGGATGTGCTGCCTTCCTGGCACACATCGTGGATAAGAAAGCTGCTGAGCCGAAAATCGAAGACATCCCTGTCGTAAGGGAGTATCCTGAAGTCTTCCCTGAGGACTTGCCAGGATTGCCACCCCAGAGGCAAGTGGGGTTCCGTATAGACTTAGTTCCAGGCACCGCGCCTGTAGTTAGGGCACCTTATAGACTTGCACTTGCACCGTCAGAGATGCAGGAATTATCGACACAACTTCAAGAGTTGCTAGACAAAGGATTCATCAGACCAAGCTTCTCACCTTGGGGAGCTCCGGTCCTGTTTGTTAAGAAGAAGGACGGTAGTTTCCGTATGTGCATTGACTATCGGGAGCTGAACAAGTTGACTACCAAGAATAGGTATCCCCTGCCAAGGATCGATGACTTATTCGATCAGCTCCAAGGTTCAAGCTTTTACTCTAAGATCGATCTCCGATCTGGATACCATCAGCTAAGGATACAAGAGGAGAGTATCCCGAAGACAACCTTCAGAACTCGTTATGGACACTACGAGTTCCTAGTTATGCCGTTTGGGTTGACAAACGCGTGATGTGCGTGAAGTGTGTTATATTTTTGATGAGTATTTAAGCCCTTTTTACACTTTTAGCCAAGTTTTAAATTTATAAAACACGATATTCACTAACACTAAACACACATATGGGCAAGTGCACCCATCGTGGACGTAGTATAGTGTTGGTAAGATACCGAGGTCGTCCAAGGACACAAGAGCTTTTAATACCGGTTTATCCTCAACGTCTAATCAAATCAAAAAGTTAGAAAAATGTTTTAAACTAAGAAAAATAAAAACTAACTAAATGCTGAAAATAAAAATAAAATAAAAACAGATAGACAAGATGAATCACTTGGATCCGACACGTGTATTAGTATAACCTTTGATTATTTTCGCACTTTTGCACTTGTTTAAGAGATTATCTTAGTTATTGTAGTAGGCCCCTCTTTTGAAGGCGACGTTACCCTCAACCCAGTAGTTTGAGTCAGCAAGGATACAATCCTAAAGGGTCGGATTATTGAAAGATAATGAATTAAGTTATTAATGCAAATTGTGGTAGGCCCCGCTTTTGGCGGTGACGTTACCCTCGGCTAAGTAGTCTGAGTCAGCAGGGATACAGTCCTAAATAGCCGGGTTATAGTATTAATAGTAGTTAACTTATGAGGGGGTCAAAGAGTTTGGATCCCCGCCATCCAATACCTATGGGCATTGAAGGGGATCCTACTAAATTTGACCCAGGTCCCAAGCAGGACCTCTAAACGCTGAACAAGGGCAAGACCCTTACCAAACCGTTCCCTTAACCCCCGACCAGGTAGCCAACATACCTCCATATAGACCGTGGAGATATGAATGGTGAAAATCTTTTATTTTATATAGACAGTAAAATAATGCCAAGACACCACGGACAAACGATAAGGAAAGATCACCTTCAACATAAGTAACTAGTTATTAAAGTCATTAATACAAAACCAAATAAAAAGTGCAAAAGATTAAAAATAAAAAGTATTATACTAAACACTTGTCTTCACCAAGTGATGTAAGAGACTTAGGCAAACATGGCCTTGATTGTCAAGAACTCTTACGATCAATCTTGGATCCCGAGACGACTCACACACTCTACGATGGACAATGGATGATGGTGGTGGATGATGGTGTTATGGTGGTGGTGGGTGGTGGATGAGGTGTGAGAGAGGTGGTGTGCCAAGGGATGAGTTGAAATGAAGCCAAGCACTCCTATTTATAGGCTGAACAGAAGCCTGGGCACGGCCCCGTGTCTGCTGGACACGGCCCCGTGCCCGCTGGACACGGCCCCGTGCCCGTCTGACACTCTCTCTCTTCATTAATTGTAATTCGCAATTACAATAAATGCACTTGCAGCACTCTGACCACGCCCCCGTGTCCGCTGGGCACGGCCCCGTGGTGGGCAATAGAAGCTTCTACCACTTTGTCTTTTGTGCCAGGGCTGACCATCCTGGACACTGCCCCGTGCTCGCTGAACACGGCCCCGTGTTGAGCTGGACACGCCCCGTGTCCGCTGGACACAGCCCCGTGTTCAGCTGGGCACAGCCCCATGCTCAGCTGGGCACAGCCCCATGCTCAGCTTTCTTCTTGTTTTTACTTTGGGAGATGTTGTCGAGGAGTCGGGCATGCCACGTTTCTTCCTTTTCTTTGTATTTATGTTGGATTTGGCTGCATTTTTGCTTCTTTTGTTCATTTAAGCTCTTTTAACCCTGAAAATACAAAAGGAAGACAAAAGCACACTTTTTCCAACATTAGTACTTAAAAAGGGTTAGTTTTATGCCTCATTTGATGTAATTTATATGTTGCATTTTACTCACATCAAATACCCCCACACTTGAATCTTTGCTTGTCCTCAAGCAAAACTCTTTAATATGTGGCTTACACTCCCAAATGTAATGGGTAGAAGAGAAGGTTTTGGGCTTGTCTTGAGTGTCGGGAATCCAAGATCTTTATTGGGTTTTATTTTTATATTATTTACAATCCTATTCGTTATGATTTATTTAGAACGTTTCATAAGAGAAACTACTTATTTGGGCATAACATGCCTTTTTAAAATTTCATTTATATACAAGTTCACATACCTCACGGGGGATCACTCAACACTCGGCCGAAGGTGTATTTTTAGTGAATCACTCAAGAGCGGCATGGAACTTATTCCTACCATAAGCTTGTCAAGCAATCAATCATCCTCCTTTTTAACTTTATACCTTTGTAAATATCAAGAGGACTTTTTGGGTGAAGGGTTAGGCTTGGGCTAAAGGTGGGTGGTTGGGTTAGTGGTTAGTAAAAGGGCGAAAAGCGTAAAAAGCATCGGTTTTCGTAAAACACTTTGTTTTTTTTTTCTCTCTTTTTTTTTTCATTTTTTTAATGAAGCATTTTTTAAACAAGGTTTCTTTTGATGAGCTTGTTTGTTTATTGCTAACTTCATCTCTATTTTTTTTTTGTTGTGTCACAAGAAAACCGAGCTTCGTTACTAAAATAAAGGGTTAAAAATAAAAAAGGTTTTGGTGGGTAAAGGGTGTTTGTTTTGGGGAAAGAAACGAAAAGGTTTAGGCTCAAAGGGGTTAACTAGGGGGGTTTTTTGGGTAGGTGGTAAAAAAAAAAAGAAAATTAATGGTGTAGAAATAAAAAGGGGTTAGTCCTAATGCCTCCATCATTTACTTACTCGGGTTTAAGTTGGTAAGGACCGGGAATGTATCGTCGTGGCAAGTTCTAGAGTCGTAAGAACCAAGCGGCTATTCACACAAGAAACGAAAAATGAGCATTTAGTTTAAAGATGTATATTTGTATGCTCAATAAAGGCTCAAAACTCACTTTTGTGGGAATGGGTTTTTATGTGATCAAGTATATATAATCAAATTTTAACTAAGATTGTCATGCCGTTTCATAATCTTCTTATTTGGTTCTTTTTATCACGACGCTATCGGTTGTAAAATTATAAAAATATAACCTTTTTAGAACTTATTATTCCCAAATTAAACCAAGACAAGTAAAAAAAATGAAAAGTTTTTGAAAAAATTTGGGGTGATTAGCGGTTCCAATAGAGTTTTGTGTAAGGCTTGTTATTAGGACTTGCAAAATTCAAGGTTTTAGCATCCCCCCACACTTAAATTACACATTGTCCTCAATGTGTCCCAAAAATAAGTTTTTCGGTTGATTAAAATGTGTAAAAGTGGGTTAAAAACAAGATTTTATGGTACTGGGTAGCTGAACACGGGGTGGTGTTGGCTGAACACGGCCCCATGTCCAGACTGCCAGTACCAAAAGTAAACAGAAGGCTGGGCACGGGGGCGTGTTCAGTGAGCACGGCCCCGTGTCCAGGTACCTGAACTGGGCATTTCTGCAGATTTTTGGGCACGGGGGCGTGTTGGGTGAGCACGGCCCCGTGCTGAACTTGCAGTAATGAAGAAAAATTGTCGAGAGGCTCTGTTTTTGCGCATGGGGTGTTGGTTCAAGCTTCCCTTAGTATCCTTCACCATCCCGAGTGTGTTTTATTCCTGCAAATTAAAACTAAACTAGAAAGCATAAAAGTTAAACTAATCTAAAACTAAGGATAGTTCCGCGGAATGCCTCCGTGGTGCGCCACGTTTATAAGGGTCCTTGGCTAGACCCTCCTTATCGGGTGGTTCAGGCTCATCTTCAATTAGGGGGTCATTATTGCCAAAAGGATATTTCATTGAGCGCTCAAGATCTATGCTCCTTTTGAATGCCCCTAATTGAAGAGGTAGATTATTAAACTTCCGGTTTTTCAAAGCATCATGAGTTTTTACAAAAGGTTTTCCCAAGACTAGAGGAGCGTCATCGAGGATGACAAAGTCGGTTGTGTCACACCCCCAAAATCCACCTGCGGAGTATCACCGCTTGGGAGCGTGACTGACCAGGATCAAGCCACCAATCATATTGAACATGCATTTAATATTAAGTAAAATAACTAAAAACCATCCATTCAATACAAAAGGTGATCAAACAAATCATCGTTTCAAAATGTAGCGGAAGCATAGTAAATAAACCAGTAGTAGTTAACAGTTTTAAGTATCATAATAGTTCAAGAGAAAAGCCACGATCCTTGTCCACAACGACCCGCTTCTCCAGTGCAAGCTCCAAGTACCTAACGATCTGCAAGGCATGTAACAGAATGATCAACAAACTAGTTGAGCGAGTTCACAGTTAATAGTTTAGTTTGGGTAATAATGCGTTCGTTCAGTTAAGTCTCATATCTTATCAGTTCCATCGCGGCCTCCCAGGCATATGTGCGAAGATTAGGTTCATTAGTTCGCGACCGTAGTCTTTACCGACCAGGGTGTGTGCGAAGGCAATTTATCAGTTCGTTCGCGACCATAGTCTTTACCGACCAGGGTGTGTGCGAAGGCAGTTGAGTAGTTCGTTCGCGACCATAGTCTTTACCAACCAGGGTGTGTGCGAAGGCAGTTCGACAAGTATCATTTAAGCATGCACAACAATCATCCAACCCATTCCCACCCTGGGAACCCATGCCTTGGCTGTGTGAACTCACCTTGATTTGCTCGGTATGCTAGGTTATGCACTCACAAGTAATTAATCACGTCCTATTGTATGCACGTATAACAAATCAGTTCATGTTCGCAATGATACGCGTGCAATTTAATGTTCACATAACAGTCAGTTTGCATATCAGCACAACACGTATTGTTTCACATCAAACCATCAGCTAGTGTACACGAATACCAATGTTAACATTCATCACTAATCATGGCATGCCAAATAAATCAAACATACATTCCAACATTAAAATATGTTCATAATTATATATCTTTCGATCCACCCTTATCTTTCGGTACATTAGTGATCTTTCGATACACAGTTATCACAGTTATCCTTCGGACCGAAAGTTATGTTTCGAACCAATGCCATCTTTCGACCAACTGTCATCTTTCGGTCAACTTAATTATGTTTCGGTCAATGCTATCCTTCGGTCAATGCTCCTATGGTTCGGTCAAAGCTATCCTTCGGTCAACACTACTATGGTTCGACTAACAAGCATCTTTCGACCACAACTATGTTTCGAGTAGCAATATCTTTCGACAATTAACAGTTACGTTTGATCACAATCAGTTACGGATATCATGCAGTCAATTACAGAAACAGAAACCCTAATCATCTACAGCCGTCATCATCATTAACAAGCACATTTCATATATTCAATCTCAAGAACCCTAACCGAAATCATGAACAATAACCATATTCATTCGGATTACTATCAAGACATAACAACCTCATGTAAACTGATTTCATAATAACCCGATTTCACTAATATATCAACAAGTTATCAATCCGGAGCATACATCGTCACAGTAACATAACAAGCACCATTGAATCGATTTAAACTTATTATCATGCCATACAACTACAAGATCATCTTTATACGATTCCTATCATTCAACATACAATCAATTCGAGTCGTTCTTAATCAAAGCATGTAATAATAATAACATCATGTCATCAACGATGATAGTGAAACACTAACCGGATTAGGGGATTGAAACTAGTGGGGTTTCGGGTGCACAAGAACTTTCAGCCGACTCCAAGACTTCGAGAGAGAGGGAAAGGTATTAGGGTTTTTAGAAACTAACTGCCGGTTACATGCAGCACGTATTTAAACGTATTACAGAAATGGGCCAAGCCCATTAGAAAGGCTGGGCCGAAAGATGTCGAAGGATGGAGTCTTTGGTCGAAGGATATGTTTCGAGATCCTTCGAACCGGAAGCTGATCCTTCGAGTCGAAGGATATGTTTCGAGATCCTTCGAACTGTGTGCCATGCTTCGTGATCTAGACTAAGTGTTTTTAATAATAAATCTAATATTATATTCTACCACAGCAAGTAATCACATATGACAAAACGACAATACGTTTCATTAAAATACATCGCGTACAATTTCAAGTCCACAATCCAAACAACTAAACAGTCAAAGTCAACGCGCATTTAATGCGAAAGTGAAAGTCAGAAACTCGAGTTGTCACATTATCCCCAACTTAAAAGAAATTTCGTCCCGAAATTTGGTACGCACTCACTGAGGAAGCTAGGCAAGTTACATCGTTCACTGGTTTTCCTGGGGTGTCACATCATCCCCCCGTTGATTTGGAATTTCGTCCCGAAATTCAGTAGTAGTAGCTTCAGCCTCAGCAGTGGATGCATTGGTTTCGAATAACTGGGGATACTTTTCTTTCATCTGATCTTCGCGTTCCCAGGTATACTCTGGACCACGCTGGGAGTTCCAACGAACTCGAACAAGAGGGATTCTCTTGTGTTTGAGGACCTTAACATCCCGGTCCGTGATTTCAACTGGTTCCTCGACGAACTGCAACCGCTCATCGATAGTGAGTTCCTTAAAAGGAACTATAAGGGTCTCATCTGATAGGCATTTCTTCAGATTCGACACGTGAAATACATTGTGAACTGCACCGAGTTCAGCTGGTAGTTTTAATCTGTAGGCTACTTTGCCAATCTTTTCTAAGATTTCGAATGGTCCGACGTACCGCGGATTCAGTTTGCCTCTTTTACCAAATCGAACCACACCCTTCCAGGGTGAAACTTTCAATAAAACCCGGTCCCCGACCTCAAATTCCAATGGTTTCCTACGCTTGTCCGCGTAGGCTTTCTGACGGTCGCGTGCTGCCGCCATGCGTTGTCGTATCTGTGCTATCTTTTCTGTGGCGTCCACAACAATATCTGGACCCGTAATCTGACTATCCCCCACCTCTGCCCAACAGAGAGGTGACCGGCATTTACGTCCGTACAATGCCTCGAATGGAGCGGCTTGAATGCTGGTATGGTAACTGTTATTATACGAGAACTCCACCAAAGGGAGGTGCTTTTCCCAGCCGTTGCCGAAATCGATGACACACGCTCGAAGCATGTCTTCTAGAGTTTGAATAGTTCGCTCAGACTGCCCATCCGTCTGAGGATGATATGCTGTGCTCATGTCTAATCGTGAGCCGAAAGATTTGTGCATCGCTTGCCAAAGTTCTGACGTGAATCGTGCATCGCGATCCGAAATAATAGAGATGGGCACTCCGTGCCTCGAAACAACTTCTTTAAGGTAAACGTCTGCTAGGGTAGAAAACTTATCCGTTTCTTTGGTAGCCAAGAAGTGAGCAGACTTTGTGAGCCGATCAACGATCACCCAAATAGTGTCATTCCCACACTGGGATCTAGGTAGGCCAGTAACAAAATCCATGGAAATTTGCTCCCATTTCCATTGTGGTATTTCTGGTTGCTGAAGTAGGCCTGATGGTTTCTGGTACTCGATTTTAACCCTTGCACAAGTTAAACACTTGCCGACGTAAGTTGCGATAAGAGCTTTCATGTTTGGCCACCAGTAAGTTGTTCTGATATCGTGGTACATCTTACCCGACCCTGGATGTACCGAGTAGCGAGACTTGTGCGCTTCATCCATCACAAGTTCGCGTAAGCCGCCATAAAGTGGGACCCAAATACGCCCCGTTACATAGTAGGCGCCGTCTTCCTTTTGTTCCATTTGTTGCCTTGAACCGCGCAAGGCTTCAGCCTTAACGTTTTCGGGTTTCAGAGCTTCCATCTGAGCAGCTCGTATCTGTGCAGGAAGACTGGACTGAATAGTAAGCTGTAGCGCTCGCACGCGTTTAGGTAGAGTGTCTTTCCGACTAAGGGCATCAGCCACAACATTGGCCTTGCCTGGATGATACTTGATAGCGCATTCATAGTCATTCAGTAATTCAACCCATCTTCGTTGACGCATGTTCAAATCCTTCTGCTTAAGAATATGCTCGAGACTCCTGTGATCGGTGTAAATCGTGCACCTGGTACCGTACAGGTAGTGTCGCCATATCTTAAGCGCGAAAACAACAGCTCCCAGCTCTAAATCGTGCGTCGTGTAGTTGCGTTCATGAACCTTTAGTTGACGAGAGGCGTAAGCAATAACCTTGTCGCGTTGCATTAACACGCATCCCAGTCCCCGAATGGATGCATCACAATAAACCACGAAGTCATCTGTGCCCTCGGGCAGTGAGAGAATAGGCGCGCTGCAAAGCCTATCCTTTAAGTACTGAAAAGCGGTCTCCTGTGTAATACCCCATCTGTAAACGACACCTTTCTGTGTAAGCATAGTGAGTGGTTGCGCGATCTTGGAGAAGTCTTTAATAAATCGCCTGTAGTAACCTGCCAAACCCAAGAATTGGCGTATTTCTGTCGGTGTACGCGGTGCTGGCCAGTTTCTGATCGAATCAACCTTGGATGGATCGACATGAATCCCATCCTTGTTTACCACATGGCCTAAGAAGTGGACTTCACGAAGCCAGAAGTCGCATTTTGAAAACTTTGCGTACAGTTGCTCTTTTCGAAGAAGTTCCAAAATAATACGTAGATGCTGTTCGTGCTCCTCCTGACTCTTGGAGTAAATCAGGATGTCGTCGATGAAAACAATGACGAACTTGTCGAGATAGGGTTTGCACACCCTGTTCATAAGATCCATAAATACTGCAGGTGCGTTCGTAAGCCCGAACGGCATAACCAAGAACTCGTAGGGACCATAGCGAGTTCTGAATGCTGTCTTAGAGACGTCCTCATCCCGGACTCTCAGCTGATGAAATCCTGACCGTAGGTCGATCTTGGAATAGTAACACGACCCTTGCAATTGGTCAAATAAGTCGTCTATGCGCGGAAGAGGATAACGGTTCTTCACCGTCACCTTGTTGTGTTCACGGTAGTCGATGCACATTCTAACTTACCGTCTTTCTTCTTCACTAACAACACTGGAGCTCCCCAAGGCGAAGAGCTAGGTCGGATAAATCCCTTATCCAAGATTCCTGGTAGCTGCGTCGATAGTTCTTCCAATTCTGGTGGAGTTAAGCGATACGGTGCTCGAGCTATGGGTGCTGCTCCTGGAGCGAGCTCGATTTGAAATTCGTCCTGATGATGCGGCGGTAGACCAGGTAAATCCTTGCGAGACACCTGAGGAAAGTCGTGTACAACTGAATGGTCTTCCAACTTCTTTTCTTTCGCTGATGAGTCAGTAACGAGAGCCAAAGTTGCGGTGTGGCCCTTCCGCAAACATTTCTGAGCCTTCAAGAAAGAGGTGATGCCAACCACGGCACCACTCTTGTCGCCTTGAGCTTCGAGAGGTTCTTGACCAGAACGAGGAATGCGAACAATCTTTTCTTTGTATAGGATTCCTGCTTGCTGTTGCTGCTGGCGATTCCGGTGTGCAAGCCGTGGGCTCCTGAATTCCTTAGCTTCTGCTGTGCTCAGGCGATCACTATTCTTGTGCTGCTGTTGTGCTTGAGACCGAGCGGTAGCTGAACCCTTGCTGGAATACCCATCCCATTTCCGCTTGTTGTCACTAGGAGTAGCGGGAGTAGCAGAAGTGGTAGCGGTAGTAATAGCGCTGATACAACTAGGTAGCCTGTTCTGTTCCACTGCCTGATCCGTGAGGCGATGAGCAAGACACTGAATGTCTTGGATTTTGTCGAGGTTAGCCGATGTAGCTTGGCTCTGAATCTCTGAGGCTAGACCCTTGAGGTACAATTCGATACGCTTGTTTGGAGGGTCCACCATGGTTGGACACAAGATGGCCAGTCCGTTCTATCGTTTCGTATGAGCTTCAATTTCTGACCCCATCATTTTCAAATGGTAAGGCTCCACTTCCAACTTGTGGATGTCATCACGCGTGTAGTATTCCCTTTTAATGTGTTCTTTGAATTCGTTCCAGGGGGTGGCGTTAGCAGCTGCCAACCCTAGTATCTGTACTTGCGCGTTCCACCTGGTTAGCGCGATTCCTACCAAAGTACCAGTGGCGTACTTGACCCCTGCGAGCCTCAGGGCGTTCACACATGAAGTTCTTGAATGTGCCACTGAATGTGCTTGGGCGACAGTCCATGATGTTCTGGAATGTGTGCGTTCTGACCCGTTGCGCGAGAAAGATAGATCAAGGTTAAGCGCGAAAGTTGGGTCACGAGAGTAGGATCTAACATCCTAGAATAGGTCTGGGATAGCAGGTTATACCTCCTGCTTGTGCGGCTGCAAGTGCCGCAGCAACTTGTTCGTTAATGAGAGCCGTCAACTGGGCTTGAGTCATGTCAACACGTCCAGACATGATCGAACAGTAAAGGTAGCATAAGTAAGAATGGTTCACGAATAGTGCGATGACAGAAGAGTGTAAGCACGTATGTGTTCTCAAGCAATAACAAGTTGTGAGCAAAGTAATGTAAGCATACTACGAGCAAAGTTCTATGCAGTTCTAGCAAGCAGGTAATAAACATAAACCTTATTACCTAGGATGTCGAGTCTTGCACGTGGAGCGAAGCGTCGTTGTGGATCGTTGAGAGCACTGTTCTGGTTATAGTCTGGTTTTAATAAAAACGTTTTCCCATATTAAAACCAAGTTCTCTATAACCAATGGCTCTGATACCAATCTGTCACACCCCCAAAATCCACCTGCGGAGTATCACCGCTTGGGAGCGTGACTGACCAGGATCAAGCCACCAATCATATTGAACATGCATTTAATATTAAGTAAAATAACTAAAAACCATCCATTCAATACAAAAGGTGATCAAACAAATCATCGTTTCAAAATGTAGCGGAAGCATAGTAAATAAACCAGTAGTAGTTAACAGTTTTAAGTATCATAATAGTTCAAGAGAAAAGCCACGATCCTTGTCCACAACGACCCGCTTCTCCAGTGCAAGCTCCAAGTACCTAACGATCTGCAAGGCATGTAACAGAATGATCAACAAACTAGTTGAGCGAGTTCACAGTTAATAGTTTAGTTTGGGTAATAATGCGTTCGTTCAGTTAAGTCTCATATCTTATCAGTTCCATCGCGGCCTCCCAGGCATATGTGCGAAGATTAGGTTCATTAGTTCGCGACCGTAGTCTTTACCGACCAGGGTGTGTGCGAAGGCAATTTATCAGTTCGTTCGCGACCATAGTCTTTACCGACCAGGGTGTGTGCGAAGGCAGTTGAGTAGTTCGTTCGCGACCATAGTCTTTACCAACCAGGGTGTGCGAAGGCAGTTCGACAAGTATCATTTAAGCATGCACAACAATCATCCAACCCATTCCCACCCTGGGAACCCATGCCTTGGCTGTGTGAACTCACCTTGATTTGCTCGGTATGCTAGGTTATGCACTCACAAGTAATTAATCACGTCCTATTGTATGCACGTATAACAAATCAGTTCATGTTCGCAATGATACGCGTGCAATTTAATGTTCACATAACAGTCAGTTTGCATATCGGCACAACACGTATTGTTTCACATCAAACCATCAGCTAGTGTACACGAATACCAATGTTAACATTCATCACTAATCATGGCATGCCAAATAAATCAAACATACATTCCAACATTAAAATATGTTCATAATTATATATCTTTCGATCCACCCTTATCTTTCGGTACATTAGTGATCTTTCGATACACAGTTATCACAGTTATCCTTCGGACCGAAAGTTATGTTTCGAACCAATGCCATCTTTCGACCAACTGTCATCTTTCGGTCAACTTAATTATGTTTCGGTCAATGCTATCCTTCGGTCAATGCTCCTATGGTTCGGTCAAAGCTATCCTTCGGTCAACACTACTATGGTTCGACTAACAAGCATCTTTCGACCACAACTATGTTTCGAGTAGCAATATCTTTCGACAATTAACAGTTACGTTTGATCACAATCAGTTACGGATATCATGCAGTCAATTACAGAAACAGAAACCCTAATCATCTACAGCCGTCATCATCATTAACAAGCACATTTCATATATTCAATCTCAAGAACCCTAACCGAAATCATGAACAATAACCATATTCATTCGGATTACTATCAAGACATAACAACCTCATGTAAACTGATTTCATAATAACCCGATTTCACTAATATATCAACAAGTTATCAATCCGGAGCATACATCGTCACAGTAACATAACAAGCACCATTGAATCGATTTAAACTTATTATCATGCCATACAACTACAAGATCATCTTTATACGATTCCTATCATTCAACATACAATCAATTCGAGTCGTTCTTAATCAAAGCATGTAATAATAATAACATCATGTCATCAACGATGATAGTGAAACACTAACCGGATTAGGGGATTGAAACTAGTGGGGTTTCGGGTGCACAAGAACTTTCAGCCGACTCCAAGACTTCGAGAGAGAGGGAAAGGTATTAGGGTTTTTAGAAACTAACTGCCGGTTACATGCATCACGTATTTAAACGTATTACAGAAATGGGCCAAGCCCATTAGAAAGGCTGGGCCGAAAGATGTCGAAGGATGGAGTCTTTGGTCGAAGGATATGTTTCGAGATCCTTCGAACCGGAAGCTGATCCTTCGAGTCGAAGGATATGTTTCGAGATCCTTCGAACTGTGTGCCATGCTTCGTGATCTAGACTAAGTGTTTTTAATAATAAATCTAATATTATATTCTACCACAGCAAGTAATCACATATGACAAAACGACAATACGTTTCATTAAAATACATCGCGTACAATTTCAAGTCCACAATCCAAACAACTAAACAGTCAAAGTCAACGCGCATTTAATGCGAAAGTGAAAGTCAGAAACTCGAGTTGTCACATTATTGTGACATCCCACATCGGTTGTGAAGGGGAACAAAGGCTTCCTTATAAGGGGTTGGATACCTTCACCATCATGACGCGTTTTGAAAACCGTGAGGGGCGGATGCCGGGGGCGTGCTGGCCGCCAAAGCGGACAATATCATGGTGCGGTTACGCTGGGCTGTTAAAGATGGTATCAGAACCAGGGCCGGACCGGTGGTGCCAGGTCTTGCGAGGACGCTGGACCCCTTAAGGGGGGTGGATTGTGACATCCCACATCGGTTGTGAAGGGGAACAAAGGCTTCCTTATAAGGGGTTGGATACCTTCACCATCATGACGCGTTTTGAAAACCGTGAGGGGCGGATGCCGGGGGCGTGCTGGCCGCCAAAGCGGACAATATCATGGTGCGGTTACGCTGGGCTGTTAAAGGTTGGAATAACCATTTGATTTGTTTGAACCAAGAAATCCTCAACTACACCGATTGATTTTATTACTTTCCGATCGGATAGAAAAATGGGTATTTGAAGTGGAGAAAAATCACTAATACTTAATTTTTCGAAAATGTAGTTAGGCATTATGTTAACACAAAGATCTTTATCAATGGTGATATTACTAATAAAGGAATTTTGAAAGAAACATGGAACCGGTGTGATGTTAATTTCAAAAGGATCTTCTTTTATTAGCGAGGTTTGATCATTAGTTAACTTAACACTTACCATTTCTTTGATTTTAGCACTAGTGTTTAGCTCTTTTAAAAACTTAGCATGAGGGGTTACTAAACAATGATTTTTGAAAGAAGGTGACAAGAGATTAATTTCTTCTAAATTAGACTCTTCTTGAATTTTAACATTATCGGACTCACCTTTTTCGTTGTTTAACTCATGTGTCGGTTTTTCACTTTCTTGTTCTTCCATTTTTACACTTTCAACTATCTCTACGTTATTATTACAATTTAATTCTTCTCTTGCGCGGGACTCCTCTTCCCTTGCGCGAGATTCTTTCATGTAACGTTCGATAGTTTTAATGTGTTCTAATATCCTATTGGTCACTTCGGTGAGAGAAAAAGAATTTGGATCCTCAAAGCTTGAATCCGGTTGTTCGATCCTTGGCTCCTCATAATACTCATATGAAGTAGATGGTTCACACCATTGTTCTTCATTGTAAGTATATGATGGATAAGGGTCGAAACTTTGTTCTTCATAGTACTCATATGAGGTGGGTTGTTCACGCCATGGTTCCTCATAATAAGAGTATGAAGGTGGTGGCTCATATCTTGAATCTTCAAAGTATGAGTATGAAGGTTCATACCTTGGTTCATCAAAATATGAGTATGAGGGAGTAGGTTCATACCTTTGGTCTTCATAGGATGTGTATGAAGTTGATGGCTCATACCTGGGCTCCTCATAATGGTTGTATGAATTGGATGGTTGATATGAGTTATTATATTGAACCGAGCGTGCGTTACGACAATTAGTGCAATAATTACCTCTATAATCATCCTCATCATAGGTGTAGTTGTAACCTCTTGAGTATTGATCCATAAGAATCACTCAACAGACCACAACTGAGTCTCGGGACCAGAAAGCAAAAATAAGACGGAAACAGAAGCTGGACACGGCCCCGTGTTGAATGAACACGGCCCCGTGTTCAGGGTCTGTATCTGGGCGTTTTAATTAAATTTACTGGTCACGTTGAGCACGGGGGCGTGTTCAGTGAGCACGGCCCCGTGTTCAGACTCTGTCTCTGGGTATCTACTCTAAAAATATGCAGCACGGGGGCGTGTTCAGCGAGCACGGCCCCGTGTTCAGGCTACTGTAAATGCAAAACTAAACTAAAATGCAGAAAAAATGCGCGCGTTTTGAAAAGGTTTTTGAAAAACTGATTAGGCCGTCGATTTTAAGCTTTCTTAAAATCCTTGTGTCCCCGGCAGCGGCGCCAAAAACTTGATGTGCGTGAAGTGTGTTATATTTTTGATGAGTATTTAAGCCCTTTTTACACTTTTAGCCAAGTTTTAAATTTATAAAACACGATATTCACTAACACTAAACACACATATGGGCAAGTGCACCCATCGTGGACGTAGTATAGTGTTGGTAAGATACCGAGGTCGTCCAAGGACACAAGAGCTTTTAATACCGGTTTATCCTCAACGTCTAATCAAATCAAAAAGTTAGAAAAATGTTTTAAACTAAGAAAAATAAAAACTAACTAAATGCTGAAAATAAAAATAAAATAAAAACAGATAGACAAGATGAATCACTTGGATCCGACACGTGTATTAGTATAACCTTTGATTATTTTCGCACTTTTGCACTTGTTTAAGAGATTATCTTAGTTATTGTAGTAGGCCCCTCTTTTGAAGGCGACGTTACCCTCAACCCAGTAGTTTGAGTCAGCAAGGATACAATCCTAAAGGGTCGGATTATTGAAAGATAATGAATTAAGTTATTAATGCAAATTGTGGTAGGCCCCGCTTTTGGCGGTGACGTTACCCTCGGCTAAGTAGTCTGAGTCAGCAGGGATACAGTCCTAAATAGCCGGGTTATAGTATTAATAGTAGTTAACTTATGAGGGGGTCAAAGAGTTTGGATCCCCGCCATCCAATACCTATGGGCATTGAAGGGGATCCTACTAAATTTGACCCAGGTCCCAAGTAGGACCTCTAAACGCTGAACAAGGGCAAGACCCTTACCAAACCGTTCCCTTAACCCCCGACCAGGTAGCCAACATACCTCCATATAGACCGTGGAGATATGAATGGTGAAAATCTTTTATTTTATATAGACAGTAAAATAATGCCAAGACACCACGGACAAACGATAAGGAAAGATCACCTTCAACATAAGTAACTAGTTATTAAAGTCATTAATACAAAACCAAATAAAAAGTGCAAAAGATTAAAAATAAAAAGTATTATACTAAACACTTGTCTTCACCAAGTGATGTAAGAGACTTAGGCAAACATGGCCTTGATTGTCAAGAACTCTTACGATCAATCTTGGATCCCGAGACGACTCACACACTCTACGATGGACAATGGATGATGGTGGTGGATGATGGTGTTATGGTGGTGGTGGGTGGTGGATGAGGTGTGAGAGAGGTAGTGTGCCAAGGGAGGAGTTGAAATGAAGCCAAGCACTCATATTTATAGGCTGAACAGAAGCCTGGGCACGGCCCCGTGCCCGCTGGACACGGCCCCGTGCCCGTCTGACACACTCTCTCTTCATTAATTGTAATTCGCAATTACAATAAATGCACCTGCAGCACTCTGACCACGCCCCCGTGTCCGCTGGGCACGGCCCCGTGGTGGGCAATAGAAGCTTCTACCACTTTGTCTTTTGTGCCAGGGCTGACCATCCTGGACACTGCCCCGTGCTCGCTGAGCACGGCCCCGTGTTGAGCTGGACACGCCCCGTGTCCGCTGGACACAGCCCCGTGTTCAGCTGGGCACAACCCCATGCTCAGCTGGGCACAGCCCCATGCTCAGCTTTCTTCTTGTTTTTACTTTGGGAGATGTTGTCGAGGAGTCGGGCATGCCACGTTTCTTCCTTTTCTTTGTATTTATGTTGGATTTGGCTGCATTTTTGCTTCTTTTGTTCATTTAAGCTCTTTTAACCCTGAAAATACAAAAGGAAGACAAAAGCACACTTTTTCCAACATTAGTACTTAAAAAGGGTTAGTTTTATGCCTCATTTGATGTAATTTATATGTTGCATTTTACTCACATCAACGCGCCTGCTGTTTTCATGGACCTAATGAACAGAGTTTGCAAGCCATACTTGGATAAGTTCGTGATTGTGTTTATCGACGACATTTTGATTTATTCAAAGACGAAGGCTGAACACGAACAACACTTAAGGGCTATTTTGGAATTGCTGAAAAAGGAACAGTTGTATGCCAAATTCTCTAAGTGCGAGTTTTGGCTACGTGAAGTCCAATTCCTTGGACATGTAGTAAATGGGGATGGGATTCATGTGGACCCCACCAAGATTGAAGCGATCAAAAATTGGGAAACCCCAAAGACGCCAACCGAGATTCGACAATTCTTAGGTTTAGCTGGCTACTATCGAAGATTCATTGAGGATTTTTCAAAAATCGCTCAACCACTGACCGAGCTCACACAGAAGGATAAGAAGTTTGATTGGGGAATCAAACAGAAGGAAGCGTTTCAAATTGTTAAAGGATAAGCTCTGCAATGCGCCAATCTTAGCACTACCGGAAGGTACTGATGATTTCGTGGTATACTGTGACGCCTCACGACAAGGATTGGGTTGCGTGCTGATGCAACGCCAGAAAGTTATAGCTTACGCGTCACGTCAGTTGAAAGTTCATGAAAAGAATTATACCACGCACGATTTGGAACTAGGCGCAGTGGTATTTGCGTTGAAGATCTGGAGACACTACCTATATGGTATGAAATGTACAATCTTCACAGATCATAAGAGCCTACAACACATAATCGACCAGAAAGAGCTGAATATGACACAAAGACGTTGGGTCGAATTGTTGAACGATTACGACTGCGAGACAAAGTACCATCCAGGGAAGGCGAATGTGGTCGCCAATGCTCTAAGTCATAAAGAAAGGATCAAGCCCATAAGGGTTAGGGCTTTGGAGATGATTGTCCAGACAGATCTCTCTCTACGCATTCGTGCTGCACAGAGAGAAACTTTGAAAGAAAAGAAACCTTGAAGAAGAATATCTTCGTGGGATGGAGAAGCAATTAGTACCAAACGAGGAAGGAACGTTATGTTTTATGAAAAGGATTTGGGTCCCTCTGTTTGGTGGTTTGAGAAAAGTTATTTTTGATGAGGCACACAAATCACGGTACTCTATCCATCCAGGAGCGGATAAGATGTACCAGGACCTTAAAGATTACTATTGGTGGCCTAGAATGAAAGGCGACGTTGCTGTTTACGTGAGCAAGTGTTTAACGTGCGCCAAGGTTAAAGCCGAATATCGGAAGCCTTCAGGACTTCTGCAGCAACCTGAAATTCCCAAGTGGAAATGGGAACAGATTTCAATGGACTTCATAACGAAACTGCCCAAGACGCCCAGAGGTCATGACACTATTTGGGTAATAGTTGACCGTCTAACAAAGTCCGCGCACTTCCCGCCAATCAAAGAGAAGGACAATACGAGTAAACTTGCGGAAATATACATGCGAGAAATCGTTGCACGTCATGGAGTGCCTCTCTCGATCATCTCTGATAAGGATGGGAGATTTGTATCAAGGATTTGGCAATTCTTCCAAGAAGCTTTAGGCTCACAATTGAATCTGATCACTGCGTTTCATCCGCAAACTGATGGGCAAAGTGAAAGAACTATACAGACTTTGGAGGATATGCTGAGAGCATGTGTAATGGATCTTGGTGGTAGCTGGGGTAAGCATTTACCATTGGCCGAATTCTCATACAACAACAGCTACCACACCAGTATTGGAGCCGCGCCATTTGAAGCTCTTTACGGACGCAAGTGTCGATCACCCCTATGCTAGGCTGACGCAGGTGATAGGCAGCTTGTTGGTCCCGAAATCGTCCAAGAGACGACAGACAAGATTGCGCAGATTCGAAAACGCATCGAAGCGGCTCGCGAAAGACAGAAAGCCTATGCAGATCCAAACCGGAAACATTTGGAATTCCAAGTTGGAGATATGGTTTTATTGAAAGTTTCACCCCGGAAGGGTGTGGCACGCTTCGGAAAGCGTGGGAAGTTGAATCCGCGTTACATTGGCCCTTTTAGAATTCTGCAAAGGATTGGGCTTGTAGCCTACAAGTTGGACCTACCTGCTGAACTCCATGGTGTTCACGATACATTCCATGTATCCAATTTGAGAAAGAGTCCAGCACAAGATACAGTGATCATTCCTGCCGACGAAGTACATATCGACGACACGCTCCACTTCACCGAAGAGCCCGTTGAGGTTACGGATTGGAAAGTTAACAAAACTCGCAGGAGCAGTGTCAAACTCGTCAAAGTTCGTTGGAATGCAAGACATGGACCTGAATTCACGTGGGAACGTGAGGATCGAATGAAGGAGAAGTACCCCCCATTTATTTCCAAAGCCCCCTGCAATTAGAAGCAGAGCTTAAATTTCGGGACGAAATTTATTTAACGGGGGGAGAATGTGACAACCCTCACCAAACCAGGTATCCGTACGAATTAATTAATATTTAATTACTGCTTAATTACTGTGATTGCTTACAACTGTGATTAAACTGCTTACTGATTTCTGATACATACATACTCTTGCATCACATCTTATACTGTCACTCTATTATTTATACACAACCGTCAGTGACAACTTTGATGCACAAAAGCACAGTGAGCACACTATACGGGATACCCAGTAAACATGCTGACATAACCAGCATCAGACAGACACTGTCTCTAAGGCCAGTATGAGCCGGGAATAGTTTACTACACTAGTAGGGGGTGTAGGGAGGTGATGATTATAGAACTGCATCACTAGGTGATAATTATAGTGACCGGATGTGCCTAAAACGTACTTTGAGTACAAAAATTCTGCACTTTAAATAAAATTCAGCATTAAGCTAAACTAGTAAAGTGCCAAAACATGAGAAAAATATTACTAGACACTTTCCAAAGTGTCCGGAATAAATTGTGTCACTAAAAATAATATTAACGACACTTTAATTATTTATTTAGCACTTTAATGGATTAATATCCAACCGAACAACCGGACATTACCCGGAACACAAAAATATTGACATTGACACTATTCTTCCTTTTCTGAGCCAGTTAGGGTCCCCGAGTACCCTAACACCCGTTATAAATTACAACACACCAATAATTTATTTATTTTCCTAACTAAGCTTATCTAGCACTTAATCTTTTGGTTGAAAATCAACTAATTACCCCACTCCCATGAACCAATCGGTTCCCTCATGGGTGACATACACCCTCATTTGTTGAATATTATATTGACCTTGCTAAAAATCTAGAAGACATTTTAACTAGTGGTTAATGGAGATTAGAAGTTATAAGATAACACAAGGGACAAGGGCATTCATTCACAAACCTCAACTCAAAATTTCATCCTCTTTTCCCCTTTGCTTACTTATGGCCGAAACCCAACACCCACATCCACCCACCACTCAATTTTTATCTTGCAATTCTACATACATACAAGAGTGAAGGATCACATACGAGGAGACCCGGTGCTTGCGGATCGTCAAGGACCTCACCTCAACGCTATTAACCACCCGTTTTTCGACTAGTTTCTTCCCTAGCCTTGAGCTAGCAGTAAGTGACTCTAAACACCTTCTTGATCTATTCTAAAGTGGTTAATAAGAATTCTGTCGGTTGAAATCCATGAACATACAAGATCAAAAATTTAAAGTCTACTAAAGGTGATAAACTTGGTGGTTAATAAGTAAATAATAGTGTAAAACTAGTTTTATTATGATTATTTATTGTTGTTGATTTCTAGTATGGGAATGGATCGTCATCAAACCCCGCTAGATCATGTTCACAAAACATGAACTAGCCTTATGTCTAGTCGTAAAGTTTCTAGATGACGAACCTTTTCCAACATAAACATGAACTTGTGTAAAAACAAATTTTCTTATGAAATAGAGTTCTAAACTAGTGGATCTAAAGATCTACAAGTGGTATTTTCGAAGAACCAAGTGTCAAATGAAATCATATTTTGAAAGCCAGATCTTTCCCTAAACAAAAGTGATTTTTTTGAACACACAAGTGTGTGGACACTTGTGTAACCAAAAGTTTTAAACAAGAATTATTTTTATAATTTTTGGACAAGAAGTTGTAAAGACGTATCTTCTTTAAAAACAAGATCCGCAAGAAACCGATTTTTATTTATAGAAAGATCTACTAAAAATATGGGGAAGTTACTACATATCTTACACAAACCACAAGTTCCTGTGTTTTGCGATTTATATTTATTTTGACTATTTTGATGATGAAACTTTGTTGACTAATGTTGGGAACATTGTTGATTTGAACTTTAAAAGAAAATGATACGCTTGAAAGCGTGGCCACCTCCAGTTAGAGAGGAAACTCTGGTGAAATTTTTCCAGAAATATAACACTTGGAAAATATTTTTACGACAAGTGTTATGAATATATTTTCGACCTGTTTTTCCAAACAAACATCGCCATGAATTTTTATTACAAAATAAGCAAGTGTCGGAGGTGGGATTTTCGTAAAATAAAACTTGCTAAAATATATATTTAGAATATATATTTTCATAACAACGCTTGTGTAAATTTTTATGATTATTTTGTGAACTACGTAAAAATTATTTTTTAGGGTAAAGATAATATTACTAAATATTAACGGCTCCAAAATAACGCGAACGCCTTCACAATAAATATTTAAGTTACACCGGTATTATTTATACCTCCCGAACCTTACAACATAACTTACGTATTTTCAGAAAATACTCATAAGAGTGTATTTTGACAAGGATATTACTTTGGAAAATTATATAGAATAAAATATAATATTTTTGGGAAAAATATTTATATTTTGGGAGTAAAGTATTTTGGACAAATGAAATAAAATATATTTTATTAAGTGAGACTTAATAATATATTTCAAAGTTATACGAACGCACATGTATTAAAACCCCTATCCTTGGGAAGGAATATATTTACAAAATAATTACGAAGTGTAATTACGAAATAGTTGCCTAACTATTTCCCAAAGACATTAAACCTTAAGCTAAGGCACGGCCGTCCGTCTAATAGAAGTTAGTACGTGTAGGTCGTCGCACAGCAGGTTGACCAGGAGATTTCTTGTTAGAGACGCACTTCGGTGAGTTCATGTCCCCCTTTTCTCTTAACTGTTTTCAGTTTTATAAACTGCGGGGGTGAAATACATGTTACTTTGATTACAAGTACTTTATACATGGTATGGTTAGCGTAAGGAGGTTTACTACTTAGATCATGTGAGTGGGTAGGAGTAACATGAGGTCATTAATCCTCATGGTAGGACCGAGGGACAGTAGCGGTAGATCTATCTGGGTGTAGCGAGCCCAACCCCTGAGCCCGCCTAATGGACCAGGTGGTGACTGTGTACCCAACGCATAAATCTGCTAGGTTTGAGTCTCCCTACTTGCACTTCACACATATCAATGGCCTTGCAAACCATTGGTGATCTCTTTTTCCTTATTTGCTACATACCAGGATTTTTATACATACAAAGGTTTATTTACCCACTTACACATGAACTCGCTCAACATTATTGTTGATTTTTCAACTTACATGTATTTCAGGGAACTAAAGGATCTGGCACGGTATGGCACGTTTTCCCGCTGCACTAGTTACGAGATCATCCAAGTTTAAGGGATGTGACTTTTTCCTGGACGAGTCACAGTTCTTAAACTGTGTTTATGTCGTGATGATGTTTGTGTCTGTTGAACACTGTTTATGTTGTTAGGATGTGTTTCCGCTGAGACAATGTTATGGTATTTTACTTTTCAAACCTAAATTAATGGATGATCTTGCATGGTTTTAATTTCATATAGCTTGTTATGGTTAAGCTATGGTATTAAGAAGTCACACCAAATTAACCACGCTCCCGCAAAGCCAGGGTGTGACAGCTTGGTATCAGAGCTCAGATCATAGCGAACTAGGATTCCTTCTCGAGTCTAGACTATGATCACTAGGGCTCTCACGAAAACATTTTTACTGCATACCACCTAAGTCCAGATCCAAAACGTTTTTACAAACAAATGTTGAGCACATTTTATTTATTATTTTTTTTAGGCTCAGTCTTGGAGGCTGAGGCTCGGTCTTGGAGGCCGAGGCTCGATCTAAGAGATCGAGGTAGATGATAGAGCAGTCTTAGAGGCTGGGAGAATTTGGCTAGTGAGACTAGGAAGAGCAGGCTCAGTCTTGGAGGCTGAGGCTCGGTCTTGGAGGCCGAGGCTCGATCTAAGAGATCGAGGTAGATGGCTAGTGAGACTAGGAAGAGCAGTCTGAGAGGCTGGGAGAATTTGGCTAGTGGGACTAGGAATGTCAGTCTAGGAGACTGGGAGGCTAGTGGGACTAGGAGAATTATTGGATTGTTTATTGTTGACTAACATGTTTATATGATTATATGACTGACTATTATACGTATATGTGTTTGTGTTACAAACGTCATGCTTTCATCATGTACTAGAAAGATGGACACTACGAATCCCATGGCCATAGTATCAGACGACATAGTTTCATCGAAGCACGAGGTGTACATTTCTGATACTACCGGCACAGACAATGACGACTTTCAGCCCTTTTGCGCTGCCTGAAGTCGTAGCAGAGCCTACTGATGGCCATCTTGTTGGGAATTTGCCACTCGCGGTGATCCCTGCTCCTGTGCCCCTTGCCGCTTATCCTATTGTTGATAAGCCCCCCCCCTGACGTGGCCTCTGACGACGATAGTGATCTACTAGAGGAGGACTCATTCGAGGGCGACGCCTACTGCTTGCGGACGCTCCTGCGGGGGAAACTCATGCCCATTCCCCTGTCCCAGACTCATTTGAGTTTCTGACATCCGCATTTTCGCATATACAGGGAGTGCAGCACCATTCACACAACGCCGACCCTGATACGGCATCATCAGCTGCACCGGTTCTCGCACACGGCTTTGAGTTTGATCACAATATTGAGGGTGATCCTGTTCTTCCACCTGGTTTTGATCCAGACCATGACCTTGAGTTCATACACTTAGACCAGCCCTTGGAGGATCCGGTAACCCCTGTGATGGTTGATCCAGCTGATTTGAGATGGAGTTTGTTGATCCGGAGCCAGCCATGGCCCCTAAGCCAGGCATTGCTCCTAACACCGCATTGGAGCATGACCCTGTTCATGCCGATTTTATCCCAACATCCGAGATTAATATCACCGACGCTTCATTACCAAAACTATGGCTTTGTGCTCTTGTGATCCACCTTCGCAGATTTCAATTCAAATCAACATTTTACTACTACCAACAATTGTTTGACCCGTTTGGCTCATTTACGGAATCCTCCTTTTCCAATGACTACCAAACAATTCCTAATCTATTTTCAACTCATCAAATCAATTGTGAACAACGACTTTTCAACTAATGCTCATCTTTATACTAAAACCCGACTATGACAATTGAAATATCCAAATTGCATATTGTAACGAACAAGTTACATACCTTCAAAGCACGCCCTTCAAACGCAAGTCGCCACCGGCTTGTCCGCTTGACGCTTTAGTATCCTTTCCTGTAGAGTTCAACCATGGCATGTTTAGAACTCTTTTCAAATCATATATCGCATAGTTTGCCGAAACATCACAATTATGCGGTTTAACTTTAAATTTTAGTTTTAAGCCTTCTTTGAGTCATTTATACAAACACTTTAAGGGCAGAATTTTATATGATTTATTAACAAGTTCATAACTTGTCATATAGCCCAAGTTTTCATCAATCAAACTATCTTACATAAATATTAGCCTCTATAATTGTGAAATCACTTCACACATGTCAAATTACACTAGAACGACCCCCAAATTTCCTAGTGTTTATCAAGTTCTACATAACCCACTATTCACCTACAATGGTGTTCATGGATTTTACTAGAATTAAGTATGATTTCAACATGTACTTGTCTAGGGTTTACTCCTAGACACTTTAATGTTCCTATTTCATCTACATAATACACATGCATCATCAGATTTCGAATTCCCTAAGTTGATGAGAATTTCAAGTAGAGTATTTTTATCAAATTTCACATACTTATGACCTCCTTACAATGAGGATCACTAATCCAGGCTCGAGTTTCGTTTTGGGACTGATCTTGACCTTCAATTTATGAGATTAGTGTGATTTTAAGGTTTGAAGGGGAGCTCTATGTCGCCCCCTATGTTTCAGTCGACCAAACACACACTTTTGTGTGTGTTTGGTGTGTTTTGTTTAATTAATTGAATCAAGTTTCAATTCTAACACCTTTAGTCCCTCAAATTTCGTTTTTATCTTACTTTAAGTGTTTAACCCACTCATAAATCACTACCTAACTAGGTTAGTGTCTTTCCTAGTTGGTTTATTTTACTTATTTATCTACAACATATTTGTAATATTAGAATTTGTATTTTCGGGGTGTTACAGTTCTTGCTTGAAACACCTTGTAATCGCCTTTGGATCTTCAAAAGTGCTTGAAACCAACTTGGAATGACCTTGAATCCTCAAAAACAAGCTTGAAATTTCAAAAATGGTGGTGTGGGGGTGGTTCTCGGCCGAGAGCATGTAGAAGGAGAGAGAGTGATTTTTGTGTTGTTGGAAATATGAAAATGTTGAGTATGGAAGGGTTTTAATGATGAGAATGTCTTTGGAGGCTACACTTGGCAACATAACCTCAATTAAGAAAAGGTGCGCATCCCCCTAGCCGCCACCTCTTTGTTCCCTCACATACACACATATGCATATATGTCATATATAGGCTAAAAACTGGTATTTAACTGGATACCAGGTATTTTATCTAGCATTTTAATCCAGTTTTGAGGTGTTTTAAATTATTTTTATCACTCTATAAAAATAAACTCACCAAAATATTGCTGAACAATATTTTATTTGCCTAGACTGGCTGCGTTGTCTGTAATTGACAGTATGAGCGCTGTGTTACGCAGTACACGCTTAAATTCGGAAAAATAGAGATTTTAAGCGTTTTAATTTATTTTTTCTCCCGAACATGATTAAAAATATTATTTTCATAATGGACTATTTTTAGGATTTTAACATTAATCGGGCGGTCACCGACGCTTGTTTCGCATTTTATCCGTTACGCGATAAGCGTTTATCTTAATTTTGCCAACATAATTTCTAGTAAACTTTAAATTTATTATCACATCAGATAACATCAAATAACATAAAATTCAATAAAATTTTGCCTTTTATTTATTCGTAACACGTGTCACACTAGTACAGGCTTAATATAACCGGGTGTCATAATGGTTTCACGGGGGAACGCCGAAGCCAAACTCTAAAGCCAACATGGGCCCGGTTAAGACATCATAGTCTGGATGGAGTGGGACAACAGGGCTCTCCAATTTGGGAAGTGTGATAGCCTAATACAAAAACGTAGATGTTCTAAAAAAATACATATATAATGTATAGGGTAGGGTTCCTCTACAAAGTGTGTTTTTCTAAAAAGCGTAAGAAGCGGTCATGACCATTAAATTAAGGTAATTAACGGATGAGATTAAATGAGTGGTAAGATTGTAATATTTGTTTTAATTAAATTGACTGATTTCTTAGATTAATGGAAAAAAAGTAAATTTAGTGTGCCTTAAATTTCGGAACCCACATGCAAGTCACATGTAACTTCCCCCGTGTTTGTAAAACGCCAATAACTTGTTTTACGTAATTTATTTTAAAAAAAATCTACCATAATAAAAGCGTTTTTTTAATTTTAATAAGAGTACTACATTGCTACATATATTAAAAATTTGTGTTTCAACTAGTTGATTTGTTTTACCAGTTATGGTGTGTTTTATATAAATATGACAACGTGATGTGTTTTATATGGCGGTGTGTTTTTATAGTATAAATGACCAGTTATTATGTGTTTTATGTATGGTGTGTTATACAATATAACACAACGTGAAGAACCTCAAAAATTATAAAACACAACGTCAAGAAAATACAAAGACATATTATTAGTGAATCATAACTGGTATAACACATCGTGATGAAACCAATACCTAATAAAACATAACGTCAATAATTACACAAATACTTGTCCTTCTTAAAACACAAATTGCTATAACATATTGTGAATGAACTTGTAACTGATAAAACATATTGTCAAGAAATTGTTCATGAAGGATTGTAACTGATAAAACACATCGCTAAGGAATTGTTCATGCATGATTTGTTTACATACAAAAATGAAAGCTTTAATATATTGTGAATGAACCTATAACGAGTAAAACACAATGTCAAGAATTCGTGAAGAATTAGATATCCACATTTTTTTATCAATCTCGGGAATTCAATTGAAACAAACAAAAAAATCGTAAAGAATGAGGATCGAAGGATGCATAATTCATAACTATGTAATTTATACTTTTGTATTTTTAAAAGATAAAGCATTTCCTTATAAATCTTCTTTTTATCATTTTAGATAAATATCTTCAAAAAATAACTTAATTATTAAATTATTTTTATGCCCTTTTGTTAAAATTCATTATAGAGTAAACTGCAATTTTACCCCTGGGGTTTAGGGCAATTGGCATGTCTACCCCTCCTAAGGAAAGAAATGCAATTTTACCCCCCACTGTTTGGGGCTATGTCGCAACTTTACCCCCCCCCCCCAACCATCTTTCCGTCACATATCACCGTTTTCTTTTAATGGTCAAAGGGAAAATATGTAAAATCACCATTGTCTTCAGCTATTACCCTTCGCTTCAGCTGCAACCATGGTTGTAAAACAAGGTTTCCAAGGCCGAGTACTCCCCGAGTAGTCGCTACAAGGTAGGTTGCCGAGGCGACTTTCTTCGACTCCGCCTAATTACTCGGAGTCGGTCAAACGCGGTCAACCTCGGTCAGAATTGGATCTAGTAGGTCAACTCGGGCCTAGTTTGACTTAAGTAATAATAAAGAGTTAACTGCCATTTTCGTCCCTGTGGTTTGGTCACTTTGGCCATTTCAGTCCATTTTTCAAAAATGTGCCATTTTCCTCCCCGACGTTCTGGAAAGGTGCCATTTCAGTCCAAAAATCATAACCCAGTTAAGTCAGTTAGTAAATAAGGACTGATTGTGTAAATTTGTAACATAAAGGACTGATTGTGTAAATTTGTAACACCACCACCACTAGCCCTGCCACCACCACCACTCCGCTGCCACCACCACCACCACCGCCACCACAGCCACCACCGCCACCACAGCCACCGCCACCACCGCCGCCACCACAGCCACACCGCCACCACAGCCACACTGCCACCACAGCCACTGCCACCACCGCAACTACAGCCACTGTTATCATCATCATCGATCATCATCGACCTTCATCATCATCATCGCGATCTTCATCATCATCAGACCTTTATCACCAATTCTCCTCTTAATCGTTTTATACATTTTCTGAAACGTTTACGTGCAAAACGAAATGGGAATTTGGATTAGTTTTAGTGATGCAGTGGGTGTTGAATACGTTTTGTTGATGCTAATGTATTGAATATTGATAACAGCAATATTATGCCGTCGGTTCGGCGTTTTTCCAGAGTCGATACTTTCGAGCTGAAGGTTCAGATCGAAAAGAGGCTCGGTTCACAAAAGGCTGAGAAGTACTTCAATCTAGTCATCAGGTATTTAAATCTTAAGCTCGGGAAATCAGAGTTTGATAAGCTTTGTTTTGGTTTAATAGGTCGGGAAAATGTTCATCTTCACAATGAACTGATCATAGCTATTGTGAAAAATGCTGCTCTTTCGAAAATACCTCCTCAGAAACGTGCGAAGAGTGATGGTCCTTTGCCTTTAAAGGTCCCTAACGGGACCCATCCGGTGACTGATCTACAGTCTCTATGTGCGTTTCCTCGGTCCCCTAGAAAAGTACGAACACCAAATCTTCGGGAAAGCAAGTTTAAAGACCGAACGGTTCCTTTTCCCCAACATTTGGTAACGACAAAAGTTCAACAACAACAACAAAGTGCTACTGAGTTGTTTTCTTTAGGTAGCAAACCGCCACTTGAAGTTAATTCAGTTGAAGACGGGGAAGAAGTTGAGCAGGATGCAATAAGTCCCGGTGTTTATAGTAGAAACCCTATTAGTGCGCCATTTGGCTTCACCATCCACTCACAAGAAAAACGAAAATTATGCATTAATGGTCTAGATTCTGCATACTGTACTGAGACTTGCCATTACAGTGGTCATTTGCCTGCTGCAAATTCTTTAAAGAACAGGTTGAACCACAATTTGCGAGTTGAAGGTTTAGATGTCTCTAGGGATTGTGTTAACTTATTGAATAACGGGTTGGACTGTTTTTTAAAAAGTGTTCTAAAACCGAGTCTGGAGTTAGCCCGCTCAAGATCTTCACAAAGGTGGTGGCAGTGGTGGCAGTGGCTGTGGTGGCAGTGTAGCTGTGGTGGCGGTGTGGCTGTGGTGGCGGTGGTGGTGGTGGTGGCAGTGGCTGTGGTGGCGGTGGTGGTGGTGGTGGTGGCAGCGGAGTGGTGGTGGTGGCAGGGCTAGTAGTGGTGGTGTTACAAATTTACACAATCAGTCCTTTATGTTACAAATTTACACAATCAGTCCTTATTTACTAACTGACTTAACTGGGTTATGATTTTTGGACTGAAATGGCACCTTTCCAGAACGTCGGGGAGGAAAATGGCGCATTTTTGAAAAATGGACTGAAATGGCCAAAGTGACCAAACCACAGGGACGAAAATGGCAGTTAACTCGATAATAAAATATAATTTCTATGCCTATCATATTAAAGAATTAATATCATTTTCACATATTTTGTTATAAATATTAGTAAATTTATGCTATTTGACATATATTTAATCTCCAAAAAGTAATTTCTTTACAATTTAGCATGTCCGAGTACTCCCCGAGTACTCTCCGCCTAGACCGACTACTCTCAACTCCCCGGTCGACCGACTAGGGAGCGCCTAACGACTTTTGCAACCATGGCTGCAACCTCAGAAAATTCCCATTCCATCACTTTGAAACCCTCAACCTAACCTACCTCTAAATTCAAGAGCTGCTCATTGGCGATCTTCAAGAATTACAGTGGATTAGAACTCTGTTACGAGCATGGATCTTCGATTGTGGAAGCTACGAGCTGAAGACCAGTATTTTGAACCGGATGAAACGTACCTTAAGTGACATGCAAGCTCACAGGGTCTGAATTAGGTAAAATTTGAACCTTTTTCTGTGTTAATTTGTTATTGTTGTTTGTTTACAGGTCAAACCCAATCTCAATTTACCATAAAATTTCACCATGGAGGTAATTTTGTAGAAAACCCAAATAGGAATTACTTTGGTGGGAAGATGAACTACATTGATCATGTAGATTTTCGAGTATTGAATACTGATGTTTTAGAGGAGATGGTTAAGAAATTAGGATACAATGATGGTATGTTTTTCTGCATTCATTATAAGGAACCGTACTGTTCGTTGGATTTTGGTCTTAGGACATTAAAATGTGATGTTGATTTAGAGCCTATCTTTGATCATGTGCGTCAAGGAGTCCAGATTATAGACATGTATGTTGAACATCGGAGGTCAACAATCTTGATTGGGTCAAGTGAAGTTCCTTTTGATAGAACATGTAAAGCAATTGTTCCAGCATCATTTACAATAAATAATCAGAATCATAGTATGAATGAAGAGGAGGAAGAAATTGAAGATCATGATGAAGAGAGTGAAGGAAGTGATCAAGGAAGTGATCCTGATTATGAGTATATTGAGGAAGATAATTTGGTTTATGAAATAGAGGTGGATATGCAGAGGTTCAGGGATAATGTTGAATTTACTAGGGAAGAACTGGATGGTTCAACTGATGGGGATCATGATGATGAGAGAAGCGAAGAAGGTCATCTGCCTGTAGACCTGGAGGACTTTGAAAGTGGGTCTGATGACAATTCAAGCCTTAGAGATAAGGTTGCCAAGAAGATAAGGAGGAGAAACAAGGGTGCTTTAAAAGGTCCAAATGATCTGCCATTCTTTGTTGGTCAGCTTATTGATGACAAGAAAAAGATGAATCAGATGGTGAAAGATTATACTCTTAAGGCAAGGAGGGATGTGTTTATTCTAAAAAACGAATTGTTAAGGTATAGGGTAGTATGTTTTGGAAGTAATCCACCACTACTTGGTCCTGTAAAAAAGAAGGGGGATGAAGGGCAAAATAGTAAATGCACCAAAGTAGGGCAAAAATACAAACACCTTAAGAGGCATACCAAGCCCACCTGTCCTTGGGCAGTTCACATCTCAAGAAATACAGACAAGGATAAGTGGTGTGTGAAGACCATTCATAATCAACATAATTGTTTGACAACAAGGGCCGTTTCTTTGTACACAATGAGTTTGATTGCCAGAGAGATCCAACCTATGATTGAAAGCAATCCAGACATGCCAATTCATGCAATCCAAAGTCAACTGCTTCGAAAGCATCAACTAGAAATATTACTACATAAGGTCTTTAGAGCCAATAGGATAGCAACTACGAGGATCTATGGTGATTACCAAGAACAGTATGGTCTGCTAAGGTCATACTGTGATGAACTTCTAAAAGCCAACCCAGGTAGTACAATTAAAATTGATGTGGAGCCATGTGGGAACTCAGGTAGTCCTACAAGGCAGTTTCGAAGGGTTTATGTTTCTTTTGCATCTATGATGAGAGGTTTTAAAATGATTGGAAGACCATTGTTGGGTGTGGATGGTTGTTTCATGAAAGGTGCATTTCCTGGAAAGATCTTGAGTGCTGTTGGTATAGATGGGAACAACAACATATATCCAGTTTGTTATGCCCTTGTTGAGGCAGAAACAACCCAAAGCTAGAAATGGTTTTTGCAACTGTTGAGAGATGACCTAGGGTGTACGGCTGAGTCTTGTTTCACCTTCATCAGTGACAGACAAAAGGTAATGACTTCTTAAGTGTTAATTAATAACTTGCAAATAACTTTGGTTGCAAAATATTACGATTAATTGCATTTTGTATCACAGGGTCTGATTCCAGCTATGCTAGCTATTTTTCCTAATGGTGAGCACAGATTTTGTTTGAGGCACATCCATGAGAACATGAAATCCAAGTGGCGTGGAGATCTTTACAAGAATTTGCTTTGGTCAGCCGGAAGGAAGACATCTAGAAACAGGCTGCTGAAATGTCCAAGAGGATAGTGAATGTCAAGAAATTGCAAGCAAAGTGTATGGGGCCACTGACACCTCATGCCACTGAGGTCTTCGATGAGATTAAGAAACAGGCTGCTGAAATGTCTGTTTTAATGGTTGATTCAGACAAGTATCAAGTAACAGGTCCAAGATCACAGTGTGTTGTGAATGTTAAACATAAAGCTTGTGCATGCAGGAAGTGGGATTTGACAGGGATGCCTTGCAAACATGCAGTTGCAGCCATATGGGATATGTCAAGGAATAGCATTGATGTTGGCATACCAGAAGAGTGGGTTTCTGATGTGTATTGGCTGTCAACATGGAAGAAAGTTTATGACAATGTGATAGAGCCAATCAACGGGCTGGACATGTGGACTCCTTCATAGTGTCCAAAAACACTCATCCCACCAAAGCATCATACACAAGTTGGAAGGCCAAAGAAGAAATGAAGGAAGGCATTTGGTGAAAAAGAGCTTGAGCAGGAGTTCGACAAAGGAGGTAAAATGACAAGAAAAGGAACCAGCATCAAGTGTGGTAAATGTGGGATCATGGGTCACAATGTCAGGGGCTGCAAAGGACAAGGGGGTGAACAATCCACTGCTTCACAGGAATCACACACTGCCACTCAAGGTGCACCAGTTTACAATCTTTAGACTATGTTTGTTTGTTTGTTAAGTTTGTTCAAGACAATGTTAGGTTTGTAACTTTAGAGTATGTTTGTTTGTTTGTTTGTTCAAGACAATGTTTGGTTTGTCAAGTTTGTTCAAGACAATGTTTGGTTTGGAATCTTTATGAGTGACGGATGGTTATGTTGTCATGGCTGCTTTATGTTTGATTTGTATATGGCTTGTATTTTGGTTTACAATGTTTGGTTTACAACTGTTTGGTTTACATATGGCTGCTTTATTTTGGTTTACAATGTTTGGTTTACAATCTTTATGTTTGGTTTGTATATGGCTGCTTTAGTACAAATAATGTGTTCAAACAGAATTTTGGCGGAAAGTGATTCGATTACATTGCAACATTTAGTACAAATAAGAGGTCCAAAATACAAACATACAACCAAACAGATCTAGCCTATTTCCAGTGACAATCATCCAAACAAGACCAATCCAAATCAGAACCATGCTCCCCTTCATATGGGTCAAAGTACCAATCATCTTCTTCATCCCAATATGTGTAATCCCATGTATGTTCCAGCACTTCAGGGTCATAATCCTTTGTCGGATCTCTGAATATCTTTTTATAATCAGTTTCTTGCTCCATGTAAGGTCTGAGTATCTCAGAGTCTTGATCCTCAAAGTATACATAACTGTCTGGTTCTTCGGCTGCAACGATGTCTTCATCCTTAGCAATATCTTTCTCATTCTCAACTATATCATTCTCTTTGTCAGCAATACCTACAGAATTATAAGCAGGCTACCAAAACAAACATATAAGAACTTGAAAAGGACCATTGCATAAACTTGAAAACTCATAACTCAAATACAGTTAGAGTCAAAATACACAAACTAATCTAATTTCTCCACATTTAACTACTTAAGCAAAAAAAGTAGAACAATCAAGACCCAAGTAATCCCTAAGTACATCTTCAGTTCGAACACATCGCCATTCTTGTACCGAGCCAACTGGTCTTTGCACTTAGCCAACTCATCCTTATCTTTAATGCTTTGAATTAAAGCAGGCATTAACTCTTGACAAATCGGACATCCCTGTTCTTCACCAACATCAGCCCATCTGAAGAATCCACATCCTCCAACCTATTATCGGACATCATAAGCAAGAGTTTCAAACAAACTTGAGTTTCAATAAGCATAAAACAGGATAGTGTTACACATCGAAGATACCATCGACCAGGATTAGCTTTGGATTCTGATTGTTTCACCACTGTTTTCCCACCACAAGGACAGATGATGTCTGAATCTTGAGTTTTGCCCTTGAATCGAAGCACAGAGGAAGAAGATGAAGACATGTTCAGGACCAAGTAGTTTGAGGGCAGTGAATTGAGGGTAGTGAATTGAGGGCAGTGAATTGAGGGATTCAAGCTTGAATTGGGGGTTGATTGAAGAAGAACAACGTTTAGGGCAGTCAATTGAGGGTTCAAGCTTTTAATGGGGAAGATGAAGGGTACTTTGGACATTTCCATACAGACTAACGGTAATAATAACGTTGAAATGGTTCGGCGGGTAAAGTTGCGACATAACCCCAAACAGTGGGGGGGGGTAAAATTGCATTTATTTCCTTGGGGGGGGGGGGGGGTAGACATGCCAATTGCCCTAAACCCCAGGGGTAAATTTGCAGCTTACTCTTCATTATATCACACTTTGTAGAAAAAATGGACTTTGTAGACAACTCCTACCTATAATGTATATATGTTTTTCATATAGTTTAAAAATTAATTTATTTAATAAAACTTTTATAGAAGATCAGTTTTACAAAAAAATCGCAGTTCAAAAAGAAAAGTTTAAAAAAAATAATTGAGTGTTCAAATAAAGTAGTAGTTTGATTTAAAAAAAAAAAGAAACTATCTTTATTGTTATAACTCGTTTTCTATAAACTATTTTTTTAGCGACAAGTCTTATATTTATATCTTAATGGATTTGAACAATTTTTCTATTTAAAATAGACGATATACATTATCATCATCATATCTATCATATCTCTTAGGGACCTCTTTTTAGTAAACTATCAAGGGAAAAGATCAAACAGGAAGTTTATTTTGGCTAGGAAATGTAGGAAGCAATAGGATTAGGACATATGGCAACATTTAAAATAAAGAAAAAGGGTATTTTAGTCAATCCAACCCTTTCTTCTTCCTTTTCAAAACCCACCATTTTCAAAACCCACCACCTTCAACCATTTCTTCACTTTCTATCTCAATAATCACTACATTATAGTGCGATTTTCATCACAAATCAATGATTAAAACACCCGATCAACGTGTTCTTCAGCTTTTTTTTGAAGAAAACCCAGTTTAATTTCATAAAAAATCTCGTTTTTTCCGGTGATTTTGAAGATAATCACTCGATTCATTCGATTCGAGCGCTGATAAGTGTTTCTATCATTGAAACTTCATAAATTGTTGAAGAAATCACTTCGATCCATGTAAGAAATTCTTTAATTTCATTTTTACGATTTGGGTCCGGGGGCAGCGCCCCTGGTAGCGGGGTCCAAGGGGCAGAGCCCCTGGCTAGGAAATTTTTTTTCCGATTAAATTGCTGTAATAAAAATGCATCAGAAAAATTAGTTTTCTGTAAATTGCCTCTGGAAAACTGCATTCGTAGACAGTGTTTCTGGTTCTGTAAACAACAGGTTCTGGTCAATGCGTTTTAGTTAGATTTTGGTTCTGTGAACAACAGTTTCTAGTTCTGTGAACAACAGTTTCTGGTCATTGCGTTTTAGACAGTTTCTGGTTCTGTTAACAACAGTTTTTGGTCATTGTATTTTAGATAGTTTCTGGTTCTGTGAACAACAGTTTCTGGTCATTGCGTTTTAGAAATAAAACATTGTTTAAGTGTTTTTACTCATTGCGTTTTATGTAAACACATTTTTATGTGTATTCAGTTCATTGCGTTTTAGAGAGAACAATTTCTTTTGTATTTTTAGGCCATTGCGTTTTAGAAATAAGACATATTTATGTGTTTTCTAGGCATTGCGTTTTAGAAATAAGACATTTTTAAGTGTTTTCTGGCCATTGCGTTTTAGAAATAAGACATTTTTAAGTGTTTTCTGGCCATTGCGTTTTAGAAATAAGACATTTTTAAGTGTTTTGGGTGCATTGCGTTTTAGGTAAAAGACATTTCTTTGTGTTTTTTGTGCATTGCGTTTTAGAAAAATGTCATTTTTTAGGTTTTTTTTATTGCGTTTTACGTAACTGGGGGTTTTTCTATTGCGTTTTACACAACTGGGTTTTTAAATTTTTTTTAAATATAACAATAGTATACTCGTTTTAAAGATAAAAAACGCTCGTTTTTTTGGTGCAATTTTTATAAAAAAAAATAATGTCGTATGAAAAAAGTTATTAACGTTTAAAAAATGGGGAGGAATTGGAGGAGAGAGAAACTATTGTGCTGGATTGACTAGAATGCCCCTAACAAACCCACGCGCCTTTTTTTTTTTTGCTTCAATTTCATTCATTTAATGTTAACCATTGATTAACTAAATGGATGGTCAAGATCACTTCCTAGCCTTCCTAGCCAAATAAACTTCCTATTGTATCTCCACCTAAACTATCAATTCTTATTTTTTCCCTCAAAATTAGTTGCCAAAAATATTGAAACCATAAGCTAAACACAGAAAGAGCATGTCTACCAATATGAAGAACAAGTTACACACGGAAACAAACACCAAACTACACACCACCACCACTACCACTAGGAGCACGTCTAAACTAAATCGTATCTAGACAATGTTTAAACCTAAATACAAAGTCCAAAACATAGTTAAACCGAAATCAAACCTAGAACCAAACTATTAATCTTATATTTAAATGAAAAAAATAACTTGAATATGGATTGGAAAAAAAATGGTTAAATGGGTGTTGAAAATAGAGATAAGATTGGTACTCTACTAGTACAAAAAATAACGGTACCGAGATTCTGTAAAAGTATGTTTCAAATAGCGTATTGGATCCACCGGTATGATACCATACGGCACTCGTTACAAAATGTTCATCTTTATATGGTATCGATCTCGTACCTATAAGTCTATAACGATACCGAGTTGCTAGAAAAATATAGTATCAAATACCGTACAGAATCTATTGGTAAGGCATCGATACCAATACCCAACACCAAATAGGAAAATACTCATCCCTAGTAAAACTCAGGGGCTGTTTGGCAACTTCTGAATGGTTAAGTGCTGAACCAGTAAGATGAGTAAGATGTCTGAACCATTAAATGCTGAACCAGTAAGAGGCCTAAACCATTAAGAGGCAGTATAATGCTTAACCGTTCATACAAATGTCTAATCAATTCAGATTAAATATCTTAACCATTCAAACTCAGTATAATGCTTAACCATTCAGAGACAAGTGTCTTAATAATTCAGACATCTGCTCGAGAAACAGACAGTCTAAACCATTAAGTACTGAACCAATAAGAGTGATGAACCATTGAAAACCTCACTAAAAGCTAAACAAACAGCCTCTCGGTCTTGAGGCTTCATAGGTAGAACAAAACTCATTTTTTTAAAAGAGATTATTTTTCTTTCTTTCTTTATACTCTCTTTAGTCCTTTTACAAATCAAAATACAATACAAATAACTGCATATGTGATCTATGATGAAATACACTGTATCAGAACGATCAAAGGGTGACGTCTAATGATACATTTATGATGAAATTAACTATATCAACAAGGACCTTAGCTATAATTATTGAAGTTGATGGATCAAATTAGTAAGTTTTTACAAGCATACTGACAAAATATGTAATTCACATAAACAATAATGTTTGTATAGAGGACCCTGTACATTAATCCAGAAGTGTGAGAAGTGTATTATAATATATAACACCATATAAATACCGTATAACAATATGTAACACCATATAATACCAACACTATATAACAAATATAACACTATAGTTTGTCCGATAGCATGTCTATGATAGATGTATAGTGTTATATATTGTTAAATAGTGTCATATAGTGTTATATGGTGTTACAAAGTGTTATACGGTGTTTATATGGTGTTATATAGTGTTATCGTGACAACTCGTATTTCAAACCTTTCGTTGTACATTGATGTAACTTGTTTGAACAATATGTGATTACGTGATACGTGGTTTCTAATGGAATGTTTATTATGTTATGTGATTATGTGTAATGTATGTATACCATCTATGTCCATTCGCACAAGCCATTCGGGGCCACACTCTTTATATACGAACCAAGGGCAGCCCATGATGGGTTCGGCCCACTCCCTTTATACACATAACCCATGAAGAGGGTGTATACTCCTCATTATTTTCAAATCACACAACACACAAACCCTACTCTCTCTTTCTCTCCTCTCGAAGCCGACGACCACATCTCTATTCCTCTCGAAGCTTTCTTGTTTGGATCGATCTTGTTCTTCTCTCAAACCGGTTAGTGTTTTAACTATCGATTGTATGGTAGATGATATTGTGGTTTATATGTTTCTACATAATGACTTAGAGATATTTTGTGACTGATTATGATGTAAGTTATTGAGGTTTGGTGTTCATGTAATCGACTCATATGTGTAATATGATTGAATCATTGTAGGGTTGATAATTGTATGATGTTAAAGATGATTTAGAATCGGATGTGATATGTTCATAGTTGGATGATCGGTTGTGTTGAACTTGTTAGGATTAATACTAGAAATCAATAACATGAGCCGTGTTAATGTGTTTAATGTTGTGGTTGTTGTTTAGGTTTTGAATATGATGAGGGTTCATAAGGATTGGATCTTAAAACCCTAGTTTGATCGAATATTGTATGGTTGGAAACTGTTAGTTGAATCTTGCAAATTGATTGGAATTAGTAAATTGATTGCATGAATTTAGGAAAGATATAACCGGTCGCACAAGGCTAGTCGCACAAGCCGGTCGCACAAGCTAAGTATATTAGGGTACAACAGTTAAAGCACCATGTATAACCTCCTAAAGCACAGTCGCACACATCTTGTGGATCGCACAAGGTTGTGCCGATGGCACAAGATGTTGGGCTGCCCAACATAATAGGTTATGTTATGCTGTTGGGCCAAACAGCCCAAAAATTCAATCGCACAAGCTGATCCGGATCGCACAAGTGTAGTTGGACCGCACAAGTGATTATCTCTTTAATTGTTTGGGGCCGTATAAGTGTTGGACTTCTTTTGCTGTTGGGCCAAGGATGTTATGGGCTGGGATTGTTGATCGCACAACCCATTGTGGATCGCACAAGTTGTGCTGATCGCACAATAGGTTGGGCTGAATGTTTATTGGGCTCCAATAATTGAATCGCACAAGATGATTGGGCTTGCACAAGCTCAACGGCCTAATCATCTGTGTCGCACAAGTTGGACATTTTGTGTGTACTTGACTGTTAATGTGTTCTACATGTTTGCCATGATCATTACGTGTTCGGAATCTGTTAGCTTATGTGTAAACTTATGTGCACTACTTGAACCTAGACCTGACTTGTATGGTAACCATGTTAGGACGTGGTTAACCTCAACCAGCTCGATTGACCTTTCGCTTATTTGCCAAGCTAATCTAAGGTGAGTTCACACTTTCTACAAGGCATGAGATTCCCGGTGGTTTGGGAATGGGTTAAGGAACTAAAATGAAACCTGCATATTCTCCTTGGGGTAGGATATATACCTCCATCCTCCATGGGAAGGATGACAACATTAAACCTGCATATTCTCCTTGGGTAGAATACGTACCTCCATCCTCCGTAGGAAGGATGACAACATATAACATACTAGACAAAACTCTATCATGAAGTCCCTCATTTTTATATCGACTTAATCGCCGGACCAATGGCGAGCGGGTCATTAGTTAAATAGCGCTATTAGGTTTGACAAGCCTCACATCGTGCCGCAGAGGACGGGAGTGGACTAATGGATCTGGGCACTTAGTCAATGATGATAGACATTGATGCAGGGCACATAAACATGACTCCAGTCAGTTGTCGATATGGTAACGGGTCTAGTGGTTAACATGGGGTAGCCCCCACTGGTATGGTTTGGGAAACAAAGAACGGATTAACTTATGGTTTTCGAAACAACTATGGTTTTTGATACAACGTTGAAACTAGTAACCAACTGCGAACTCGCTCATCTTTGTTGTTGATTCGTTGCTACATGCCTTGTAGGTCGTTAGGTGCTTAGATGGAGCTTGCACGAGAAGGAGAGGTCGTTGTGGGACATGGACTATTGTGTTCCATGTTAAACATTTGAACTATTAAACTTATGTTTGGGTTTTTAAACTTTATGCTTTCGCTGATAACTTGAACTTGGTTAATTTGTTTTGGACACCAATTATATTGTTGGTTGGTTTTATTTACTTTAATACATTGTTTAATATGATTGGTGGCTTGATCCTGGTCATGTCACGCTCCCTGCGGTGATATCCCGCTTGTGGAATTTGGGGGTGTGACAGTTATATATAGTGTTATAATACACTTCTCACACTACTGGATTAATGTACAGAATTCCTACCCTGTTTTTACATATGTTATTATTTACACCCAAATGTACAATAATATATGTGATTATACGACATCAAAGACAACTAATATGAGAAGAGAACTATGTTACTTGATACCTTATTAATATTAAAAAAAAAAGATTAAGTTGGTGATCCATATTTGTTTTCATCTTTTTTTTTTGTGTAATTGTTTACTCACATAACAACAATGTTGTAAAATGACGACTAGTCGGCGACTAATCGCTAGTCGGTCAGTAACTGAGTATTTTTTGAGTGTTCATCGCTCCAGCCTTAAGCCACTGATCGCCAGCCCGAGCTCCTCTAAACGTTTGTGGAATGTAAACGCTCTGTTTTTTACTTTGATTTTCATAGGTGTTGGGGCTTTTACGTTCAAATGACATGGATAACGAACAAAAAATGAAGATCAAGATTAGAGATTGAAGACATTTTCTTTATATACATGTAGTGTAATTTTTATCATATAAAAAAAAATCATGTGTTATAATTAATTCCTTTTTTTAAATAGATAAACGTAATTAATGTTGACATAAAGAATGATGTAGTTTATAATGTTTGATTGTTAGTTTGACAATTTGACATGAATAGTACAAGTTAACTTTTCCAAAGTACTCTTATTTTACTATTTATTATTTTTTAATCAATAAAATTACTACAAGACAAATCAAATTTAAACAATTAAATCTCAAACACTCATACATGAAAGATTCAAGGTGAATAATACTTTCTACGGTTCTCGCATCTAAAGGTGGTTCTTATTTACCCCATCCCTATATATATATATATTCTTAATTGCATTGCTAAGCTCCCATTAATCCAAGTATCATGATATTATTGGTACAATTTAAATTGTTGTTAAATTAAAAATGGGTAAAGCAAAGTAGTTTCTGAATTCTGATCTTGGAGACCTCTATGCAGACATGCAGTGCACTCTCTTTATTTCTTCTCCATTTTCTCACCGTCCCAATAGATCCTAACATTCTCATTTCTTTATTTTTTTATCAAGTAAACTATTAATTGTATTGTATTGTATACTATTAATAAGCAAAGGCAATGAACGGTAACTAGATATTTGATTTAAAGGTTTTTTATACGTGTTATTTAGCGTTTTTTTGTATGTGTTATGTGGTTTTTTTTATAATTCTTATGTAATTTGCGTTTGTTTTTCATCGATGTAATTCACGTGCCAGTATTTTTTGATCATATCAAGATTTTTTCCTCTATGAGTTGCTGTAACGAGTGTAGGTGGCGTAACAAAACAAATCGATACCGATTAAATTCCCGCCGTGTTGGTATGTTTTTGGTCATATCATGAATTTTTTTCTCTATTGGTTGCTAGAACAAGTGTCAGTACCGTAGTTAAACGAACTAATACCCACCCACCGCGCAACACGCGGATTTAGTAACACTCTATGGGTTGCTGTAACGAGTGTAAGTGGCGTAACAAAACAAATCGATACTGATTAAATTCCCGCCCTGTTGGTATGTTTTTGGTCATTTCATGAATTTTTTTTCTCTATTGGTTGCTATAACAAGTGTCAGTACCGTAGTTAAACGAACTGATAACCACCCACCGCGCAACGCGCGTATTTAGTAACACTAGTTAAATGAAGTTGCATACTTTTTGTTATTGGATGTTAAATAAAAAATTATAAATTAGGGTACCATTAATAAGTTTAGCAAAGTTAAACAAAAACAAAACAACTAAAATATATATGTTTTTAGTTGTTTTATGTCACACCCCGACCGCGAATAACATGCAACCGCGGCGGAAAACGTTGGGGAGTGTTGTGGACAGAATTAATTGTTATACAACCATGGAAATTAAAGTTACATTTTATTTATTAAACAAGGGTAGTACATTGTCTTAAACAGGAAAACAAAGAGTTTATAACATAGTTAACTAAGTGTATTTTCAGTTTTAGTCTCTAAGGCACAGGTCCGCCCTAGTATCGTGATCAACATCCTATGGAACAGCTCCTGAAAACACATGTGAAAGTAGGTACGTCAGCATAAAAATGCCTGTGAGATACATAGGTTTTGTGAAAATGGGATTCATGACTTGAGTTTAAAGAATGTTTAATAACAGTCAGTCATGAACCTTGTAATTTGTCTTGCTTTGTAAACCATTTGAAAAACGATAACATCAAATGATATGTATAGATAAGTGCAAGGTTAAACGAGTAACCAATTAAAATGAGTTGAATATAATAAGTTGTTTTGTAAGACAATGTTTTATGAAAAGTGTGTTATTCGTATAAAATGTTATATGTCTAAACTGAAATGATTTAGATAACGCTAAGATATGTAATATTATACAAACATTTATATATAGGAAGTACCAGCGGCGTATCCACCATGTTTGTATCATATTACATACGGCACGTTACTCCAACCATTTACCCAAACCAATCCACCATGTAAATTGTTCATGTATAAACCAAATGTCAAGTGTTATTGTGTAAACCATGTCAAATGTTTATGTTCAAATGTAAACCACCAATGTGTATGTCAATGTCAACGTGTTTATGTTCAATGTAAATCATGTAATGTGTATCCCAAAATGTATCATGTATGGTAAGCGAAATGTATCAACTTAAACCATATGTAAACTGCACAAAACAAGTCGTTGAAGTAACACGTGGTTTAAATCAACATTATGTTCTGTGGAAAAATGCATGCTCTATTGATATTAACATTTATGCGGTATTGTAAACTATGCATACATCCAAGCCTTGAGACTGCGGCGATAAACCCTTAAACAAATTAAAGGTTTATCTAAGTTATGTATATCGAATTCGGTCATTCCTTCCAATCCTATCAAACCCAGGATTTCAGAAACGGGAGTTGTCAATTCCTATGGTACCACTACCTACTAACGAACGGCGTAGCTAATGTTAATGAATGTATTGTCCCATGTTAAACAAACCAAATGTCATAACAAAATGAAGGCATGTGATGTAAACAATTGTACTAAGTATGCTAAGTAAACATACGAAGTAGAAATGTTCATGTAAATCAATGTGCCCATATGCTAAGTAAACATATGCAGCAGAAATGTTCATGTAAATCAATGTGCCCATATGCTGAGTAAACATATGCAGCAGAAATGTTCATGTAAATCAATGTGCCCATATGCTGAGTGAACATATGCAGCAGAAATGTTCATGTAAATCAATGTGTCCATATGCTGAGTAAACATATGCAACAGAAATGTAATGTAAATCAATGTACTAAGTACGCACACAATGGGCATACATAGCATAAAATGTAATGAAATCATGTACTATAATGTACTAATGAGCATAGCAGATATACAATGTGAAAACATGGAAAACATGAAAGTAACAGATAGGCACATGTGTTTCACCCCAAAACAGTTTGGAAAACAGTAAAAGAGGGGTTCAATGTACTCACCTGAGATTGCTTTGGAGTTCTTGTATAATAACCAGATAATGCTAAAGATCACGGGATATCAAACGGCACCTAATAGGTAGCTATGTTAATATACCGGACCAAATCGGAAGGATCGGATAGTACGCGGGTTCGTAAACCAAACGAGTATGGAGACTCGTGTAATATGGTTTAAAAAAGCCTACATACTAAAATGAAACTTAACCTAAGTGCTTACGGTCCATCACGACCTGTTTAGGTAGCTTATGCTACCCTAACGCGTCGTTCGCATAGAACGCGTCTGGAACGCCTAACATCGTGGCTACAAGGTATAACCTCAGAATGTTATAGCTATGGTCACCTAATGTGTTTGGTCGGATCATAATGATCGACCAAATGGGTCGGGTTCGAAAGTATAAGCGATGGTTTAGATCGCTTACCTTACGACCCTATATAAGCACTATACTAAAAGTGACGAGCTAAGCATGTTAGAACATGCTTAACTAAGTTTAGAAAACAGCTTTGGCATCAAAACAAACGGCTTTGATGCTCACGAGTAGTTTGGTTACAAAATACGCGAGAATGCGCATTTTGGCCGAAACTACGACTCGTCACTGAGCCTAGATAACGTGGTGATCAGTAGGTATAGTCACTACGGACTATAACCATCGTGATCACGCTCACGTTATGAAGTTCCATGAACTTCGCATCGACCATAAGCTGGTCAATGCAGAAAGTCAACAAAACGTTGACTTTCGAACTCGAAAAGCGAATAAAAGAACGAAAGAAGACTTACGGAGGGTCCTCGAATGCTAATCTAGACCAAAATGGCTCAGGTATGAAACAATGGTTCCAACTTAGAGCCTTTAGATCAGATTGTGTGGGTTTTGGAACAAAGGGGGGGGTATTTATAGGAAAAGTGGAACCGTTAGGATCGTTTATCGAATATCATGCCACGATCGGGTGCGTACACTTGTCAAAAATGTGGTGGTTACTGAAAATGGCCTTTGGCCTTTGATTGGGTGAAAGGGCATTGCCCCTTGATCGAACGAAAGGCCAACTGCATTGATTAGAAACATTGAATCTGGTCTGACAGTATCACGCGGCCCGCCTCAACATTTAGGCAAAACTCACGCGGGCCGCCTGAAGCTTCTGATCTGCACATACTTTCAAAAATGGCAGTTTTGGTCCCTGTTGCGTATTTAAGCCATTTCCGACACTTCTAAGGCCCGTAAAGCCAACTTTAAGGCCCTAAAATGATGCCTAAACATTGTGGACATGAAACATGCTCAAAAATGTTCCGGATGTTGGTTCGTTTGGCCGTACGATCGCGATGTTCGGTTAATTACGACGGAATGCGCATAAGCGCGAAAGATGATCCAAATGACGCGACGAATGGATTTTTCTTATGCCAAACACTAAGGCATAATATTAGGATGCTTACATAAATTTTTGAATGTCCGGATGTATTCAGAACGTAAGTTATGCGCGGAAGTGCAAACTTGTGCACTTTTTGACACTTTTAGCCCCTGAATGATCCAAAAGTTTGTTTTAGCATACCAAACCCCTCAAAGCCTATTTCTAAGCTATGTAAAGGATATTTATGGTATGTTTAACTTATGGACATGTTCCGGAATGTTCGTTACAGTTCAAATTGGCATACTTTCGCAGTTTGTCAAGTTTAGTCCCTGTAAGCGAATTAACTTGTTTTTGCTATACCAAAGCCTTCAAAACTTATTTCTAAGTTATGTAAAGGTTATTTAAGGTATGTTGAGTATATGTTGATGTTCTGGAGTATTTGTCGCATTAAACTGAGTACGTTTACGCACCAGTTTGCGTATAATGCTCTAGAAAGCGATGTAGAGTTTGAGATTGAACAAAAGTCAAAACATGAAAAATGTAAAACACAACGAAACAAACATTGGGATCAAATAACATTGTTTTATTAATAATTGAACTGTTCATAACGATTACAAGCACAAATGTTACATTTTATGTTTTGACGTAAATTTTATTTGAAAATAAGTTGGGTCAAATATAAAACGTTTTCATTTGACGATATAAATTCGAGTTAATGTATGTTTCAATACCACCGTAACGCACGACAGATAAAATACTAGGTGTTAATAAATCATAGGTTAGTTGACTAGACACAAATTTTATCATAACTTCTAAATAATACTTGTAAGATGTTGTAGATTGGTAGCATTATTATTATTATTATCATCCAAAACTTTATTACTCCCTCTAATTTTTTTCTTAAGTTTAACCTTTTCAAGGATGCTCATAATGAGGTCTAGTTTTAATAAAACTTTTAGATGAAACTACAAACTATGTTGATGGGTTTATAGGTTTGACAACTAAATTGGTCGGTTTTTTACTGACTTGGCAGCTTAATGGTTCAAATATTGACTGTTTGAACCATTTTTTTTATTAATTTACTTTTAGATACATTACTTTGTATTAAAAAATGTATATATTTACATGATTATAATACAAATACACAACTATAAGTTCCACAATAAAAAAAACTTACACCCAATAAAAGGGTAGTGGACTGATTGGTACACGATATGTTTCAGGTTTCAAATTGAACCATATCGTAAAACCTTTCAACCGTCAAAACTGAGTTGTAAACCAAACCATTTGGAGCTTGAACCAACTGATTTACTTTGATTTGAAAGATTCAATCGGTATCTAACACTTTATTAACACCCAAAATCATATTAAGAGAAAAATGCCCGGATAGTCCCTGTGGTTTCGTCTTTTTTTACCTATAGTCCCCAACTTTCTAAAATTACCTGAATAGTCCCCAACTTTTTATTTTTTGTTCTCGGATAGTCACTGGGTCTAACTTCAGTTTGTTTTCTCTGTTAAGATGGTGTGAAATGACAAAAATACCCTTTTCTTAAAAGGCCAAACCATAGGGACTATCCCGGCATCTTCTTCATTTTTATTTATAAAACCCCACCACCACACTTCATCTTCAACCTCCACCCACCATCACCCTCCTCCACCTTCCACCATCACCGCCGCGCAGAACCACCGTCGTTATGAATCTGAGACCAAGTTAAATATAGTTAAGGGTTTCTCACCTTCTGAAAATGTACAAGTAGACCAAAAGGCAATTTAGAGAAAACCGGATCTTCAAATCGAAAACCATAATTTACAGGAAAAGGAGATAGATGACAAGGGAAAAATAAACAATCTAGTTGTCGAGGTGCCACTGAATAACGCAAAGAAAGAAATTTCATGCTCGAAAAGCAGGAATTCTTCTTCGCCTGCGTCATCCAAGAAGAAAAACCGAAAAGGAGGGCTTTCTATGTTTTTAAGTGGGGCTCTTGATGACACCCCTAAAATTGTGGTGTTCTATAATGTGCTTTCTATGTCATCCAAGAAGGTTGATTTAGAATAATAGAGTATATCTTGGCCAATTAGATTTTTGTTTTGGAGTATTAGTATTTTCTTGTCTTTGATGATATTCAATATTTTTCTTCACCTGGTGTTCTATAATGTGCATTATTCTTGCAAGTGAATATGAAAACATTTTGTTTGTATTGTATGATGAACACAACCAGTGATATTCTGTCACTCTTGACATGTGTTTTGATTTATGTGATAACCGGTTGCCTCTGCTTGTCAACTGGATTGGCCCAAAGTCAAAGTCAATTTTTATGCTAAAAGTTTTGTAGGACCGGTTTTGCGACCGTTCGATTGCGTAACGAACGTTTCACGTGCGGAATCCGTGAACGAACGTGACCGAACACACGATAACGTACTACTAATGTGATTCCATTGCTAAACTTGACGTGTACGGTACAAGAATCACAAATACAATACTTTCTCTCTCTACTTTCTCTCTCTAGAAAGTCTTCTCTCCAAGTCTTCTCCTAAACTTCTATCAAAATCTCTAACTAAAATCATGACATAATTCCCTATTTATATGGTCAAGGCTTTTTAGTGAAAGTTCACATTAATTACAAGTTTGCCACCTTGCCATTTCTAACTAAATATGACATTATGCGCTTGATTCCATCGTTATCTCGCTACGGCTCGAATTGACGAAGGCGATAGACATTAAATGCATCAACAATCTCCCCCTTGGATATTGCCGTAGTCAATCTCGTAGCGACTTGTAGCGGCTTGTCTTTCTCTCTCTCTAAGACTCGAACAAAGATGTAATCGACGGACAACTGCACTAACAAACTCCCCCTTGAATGTTGACGGAATCTTTAGTGAGAGTCTTTAACTCATCTAGCTCGAACAGAATCCCGGTGGATCTGTCTTCAGCTTCCGTTGCTCTTTTTCTTCAGAATCTTCAGGCTCCCCCTTTCGTCAAGCTTCCGTGCTTTTGGGATCGACGCCTGACTTTGCGTATCAACAGATTGAATGTTGACGGAATCTTCAGTGAGAGTCTTCAACATGACATTCTCGGATATAGCTTGGTCTTCTTCAGAAATTCTGCCTGGATCTTTCTTTCTTTGGCTATAACTTTCATCAGACTTCCCCTATCACCCTGCTAGGATAGACATCTGGGATTTGTTACCACCATAGAAATTTTCTCCTGACTTCTCTCTGTTCAGCTCATCACCTGCATCATCTGCATATATCTCAAACACTCTATCACAAACAAATAAAGTTGTGATTCAACTTAATGAATCAACAAATCATTTGAGAATTTTTACAAATTAAACACTAATCACAAATTTGAAACATTTCAATTTCTAATTCAAATTAAAAAAAATTAACGAATCATTTTAAACATTTCAAATGTCTTAACCAACCTGTATGTTAATCAAGTTTAGCCTTTGAGATTTTGAAAATCAGCTCTTCACCATCAGTTGTCGAAAATCTTTTTGGATTTTTGAAAATATGAAACATAAATGCAAAGACAGAAATTTAAATGCAAAACAAACATATTTTTGTGAGTTTGTGCAAGAGGATCATATCAGTTTTTGAGACATAACACAAGCACCGTTAAGCTTTTAATCGTTTTAAGTTCTAAACGATTCACGTAGATTGACGATATAATTGTCCTCTTAAATTTTCATACAATTTTCAATCTATTCAGGATACTATTTAGGTATTTTATGAACTTAGTTCAATTCATGTGTCCCACCTCTTGAATATACTCCCGTATCCAGAATCCCAATATTCAGTCTTACAGGTATGAACACTACAATGATGTCTGTACATAAATTAGGGGAAAGATGCGAGAACTGAGGGATCTCAGGTCAGAACTTCCGTTCAGCAGAGAGATATCAGCTTCGACTTAGCAGTGTGTCCCCTTTAGAGGATCTTTTCAGCTATAACAGATGATTATCAATTTTATTGTCTAATCAACTGAGGGCTTTATGCTATATTTCAAGCATTTTGTGGAAAGTATTAGCCAAGGACCAGGTCAGAACTACCGTTCAGCCGAAGTCCCGGAATAATACCCCAGACATCATAGAGTATAAACACCTAGTATATCAGAATACGAGACCTTTCAAACGAGATTTCAGGGGTTACCTATATATCCAAGTAGTGTTCCCCACGAATTTCACAAGTTTGAAATTTTAGGTTTATATCCCGAACAAATCTACTAAATGTATAAAAACCTATCGTCACATCATCAGTGAGACCGTTTATCACATTTTACATTACATTTCTTTAGCATGCTGTGATAGTCCACTGATTTACAATCATTTCCTCTTTTTCACAACAAAACTCATTTTTAAATTTTTAATGTTTTTGACGTTTTCAAATTTTCTAATTTTTTTTAAAATTTTACTCCCCCTAAAATCAAAATATGTTTCAATTTTGATTTTCTGGGAAAATTTGAAACAAACTGTACAAACTTGACAACATGATGAGAATCACTTCAATTCTCCATCCATATGGCGTAAACAATCAGAACTCCCCCTCACAACAAACTATTTTCCCATTGTGATTTCAAAACACTTAAGTTTGTTTTAATCAAAATGGTTTTTCCGGAAAATATAAGTTTGTTTACCAAACAATTTAGGTACGGGGTTACTTCATCATCTTGTTTTTCGATCAGATGTAGGAAAATCCAAGTACAAGTTAATGTCCTTGATTTACCATTTGCAGTTCAGAATCCTCTGTACCACTTGCAAAAATATAAACTCGTCTAATACCACTTGAAAGAAAAACACAAACAAACCTTTTTACCGTTTGTTTGATTGACGTTACCAATTAGAATTTTAGACAGATGTCGATTCATGATCCACGATACCATTTTGGGATCTCCGGCAATTCCTGCAAAATCTCCAAACACAGATTTAAAAAGATGCCGATTCATGTTCCACGCTTACCAACCTGGGAGCTCCGGCAAGTCAGGTTTTTTCTATTTGAATAGTTTCACCCAAGCCTGACCAGCCTTGGGTGATTTTGAATTCTTGTTCAACAATGATGGAAAGTTTTTCTCATCTATTGTTAAACTAGAATTCTCGACCTTTACCTCAACACATGGCTCCTCTGGCTTTACCATTCTAGAATCATTGCCTGAATGTGGCTTGTCTAACTTTAATGAGTCAGATTCATCGCCGACATGTGGCTCCTTTGTTTCCGAAGAAACAGATTCATTGCCAGAAGGTGGCTTATCTGACTTCAGCACGTCAGATTCATCGCCGGGAAGTGAAAACCTCACTTTCTTCTTCTTCTTATCCTCTTTAGTCCTCAGATTTGTATCTGATGAATTCGGTTTACTTGACTTTATTGTCGAGTGAATCGATTTATCAGCACTCTTATACGATCTGTCGGGTGAACCCGAGGACAAAATCTTTTCGAGATATTCTCTCGCTTTCTTTCTCTTTTTCCTCAGTCGATCTTTCTGCCCCTGAGAAAGCTTCACTTTTGTTTCTTGATCTTTAGGTTCTTTGACCTTCTGTTCTCTGACGTTTCGACCCGAAGCTTTCAATTCTTTGGGCTTGACAACGACTGGTATCTTCTTTGCCATTTTCTGAGAATTGGCCCTCAATCTTTCATGCGATCTCCTTGGGCAATCTCGGGCAATGTGACCTTTGATGTTGCAGTTAAAGCACCTCCTGGTCTCATAACTCCAATATTGGCAGTTAACAGCAATATGCCCCTGATATCCGCAGCTGTAGCACACCCTGTTATCATACCAGTTACCACCGTTGTACCAAATATTCAAATCGTAACATTTTTTGGCCTGGTGGTACTCATTCCTCAAATTTGCTGGTTTTGACGCTTTAGCACTGTGGTTCGTCCTGCACACAACCATTTTTGAATTTTCATTTTCTACTTTTTGTAATTTTTTCTTTTGATTCGATGATCGTACTGATGAGTTTTTTCCTTCATTTTTAAATTTTTGTTTCTGTTCTACAATCTTCTTCACAGGTTTTTGCTTAGAGCATTCTCCCTTTTCAGTCGATTGCAAAACAGTTTTCTGAAATTTTTCTCTTAATTTTGAAATTGTTTTCTTTTTCTTAATTTCAGCATCAGACTCTGTCTCAGACTCATCTGCTGAATAAAATTTCTCATTTTCCTCATCAGTTTTCTCATCACAATCTTCGACTTTGACTTTGTCAAAGTTTGTAACATTTTCACTTATCGGAACTGAATTGATTGGTTTTGGACAGGGAAAATTCAAACTGTCAGATTTAGTCACAAAACCTATCAATTTCTTTTCAAGTTCTTCAATTTTGTTCCTTGAATTCTCAGCTTCACTTTCAAGTTGAGATATTCTCCCAAAATGAGACTTGATAGTTTTTTCATTATCATTCTTCAAATTTTCAAGAACAGATTTTTTATTCATCAAAACTTTTATCTGTTCCTGAAATTTTGATTCATTCGCTTTCAGATTCTTGTTTTCAAGTATCCAGAAATCTAAGTCTTCTAAAGATTTCTGTTTGCTTTCAAGCTCTTTTACCAACTCTTTGATTTTCTTTTGAGCGCGTTCACCTTCTTTTTCAAGTTCGATAATTTTCTGAAGATGGGAATTTATCATCTTCTGTTTTTCAATGTTGTTTTTACTGAACACATTTCTCCCATCTTCAAGAATTTTCACTTGCCCCTCAAATTCTTGATTTTTCAAAGTCAAACTGTTAAAACCAACCAACAGTTTGTCATTTTCAGCTTTCAACTTCTCACAATTTTCTTTCAGAATAAGAATCTGATTTTCAGCAACGTGCTTCTCGTCTTTCAACTTTTTGACTTCAGATGCCAAACTTGCCATGTCTTTCATGAGTTTGTCATTGTCAGTCTTAAAGTTGTCACACTTAGAGCACACTGTTTCATTCTTCACCGATTCTTCAGCTTTTGGACTTTCTTCTTCCTTTGCTGTGAATGTACCTGCACAGAACATTTTAACGAAATCAAGAGGATTTCGATTATTATCAATATAACAACCTCGTTTGAAATCGTATTTCAGCACTTGTTTTGCCCTGATACATTTACCAATCCTTTTGATCATCTAAACTCAAATCTACCACATTACTCTCCAAAACCTTGATTATATCTTTCTTTCTCTTTCTGATTTCAAGTTCATGAGCTTTAAGTTTGCTGATGAATTGATTTAAAGGTAGTTTTGAAAAATTTGAGTCCTCGCTTAAATTTTTCAAACATTCACCCCATTCAATTGGTAATGCATCTGCAAATTTCTCCAATTTCTCAACATTTGACGGATATATCTCATGATCTTTCAGATAATTCAGTAAAACACTATATCGGTCTTTAAGATCATCCAACGTTTCGTCTTTCAGACACACGAAATATTTAAACCTTTTTGCCCATCCATCTTTGCTCACTTTTCTATAACCCTCATCTAGAAATCCGTGATGCCAATCATTAAATCTCTCAAAATAATAATTTTCTTCTTCATCAAACATTTTGATCTCACTTTCTTCGCTAAGTGACTTGATTCAAAAATTTGTTTTTCGTTCAAAATTCACACAATTTCAACTTCTTGGAATTTGCCCCTTGTAAAGACACTTCGAATCTCCTTATAAGCGAACCACGCTTGACATAAAAGCGGTTCAAGAGTTGACTTATGAGCGATTCACATGTGTCACTATGAGCGATTCATAATATTTTCTTTCAAGCGAGCCAAGAAGTTCACAAAAGCGATCCAACTCAAAACCAAATGAGCGATCCTCAGTTAAGACCAAATAAGCGATCCTGAATAATACCTTTCGAGCGGTCCTACCTGTTTGACGAAAATCGGACCGAAAGATCGCGATATCTCCAAAACGGCTTGGAGTTTCGAGCTGAAACTTGGTAGGGTTGTAGATCGAGTCTAAACGCACATCATATCCAAAAATCAGACGAAACGGACCGTATTTACCTGTTCAATTTGATGAAAACGATGAAAAACGTGAAAAGTAGGTAGAAGATGAAGATATAAGTGAAATCGGATCAAATTCTGCTGAAATCTTGTACGAAAACGATGTGTTTGATCAAGCAATCGAGCTCCTAGCTCTGATACCAATTGTAGGACCGGTTTTGCGACCGTTCGATTGCGTAACGAACGTTTCACATGCGGAATCCGTGAACGAACGTGACCGAACACACGATAACGTACTACTAATGTGATTCCATTGCTAAACTTGACGTGTACGGTACAAGAATCACAAATACAATACTTTCTCTCTCTACTTTCTCTCTCTAGAAAGTCTTCTCTCCAAGTCTTCTCCTAAACTTCTATCAAAATCTCTAACTAAAATCATGACATAATTCCCTATTTATATGGTCAAGGCTTTTTAGTGAAAGTTCACATTAATTACAAGTTTGTCACCTTGCCATTTCTAACTAAATATGACATTATGCGCTTGATTCCATCGTTATCTCGCTACGGCTCGAATTGACGAAGGCGATAGACATTAAATGCATCAACAAGTTTTGTGGGTTTTGTGTACTGAAGGTTTATGAACAACGACGGTGGTTCTGCGCGGCGGTGATGGTGGAGGGTGGAGGAGGGTGATGGTGGGTGGAGGTTGAAGATGAAGTGTGGTGGTGGGGTTTTATAAATAAAAATGAAGAAGATGTCGGGATAGTCCCTATGGTTTGGCCTTTTAAGGAAAGGGTATTTTTGTCATTTCACACCATCTTAACAGAGAAAACAAACTGAAGTTAGACCCAGGGACTATCCGGGAACAAAAAATGAAAAGTTGGGGACTATTCAGGTAATTTTAGAAAGTTGGGGACTATAGGTGAAAAAAGGCGAAACCACAAGGACTATCCAGGCATTTTTCTCTCATATTAATAATTACATTACTCTCTCTAAAAAAATCAAAATTCATCAATAAAACATCAAGCCTCACGACTTCGGTTGAATCGTTAAATAATCTGTTGGCATAACCAATCTAGTATATGCGCTCCACTACACATACTTAGAGGCGAGTAAGGAAATGCCTTGGTTTTTGTTTAGGTTAGGTCATAGTTGTAAAAATTCTGTTTGGGATTCGATTAGTTGCCGATTAGTCACTAATCGTAAGTTCATCAAGTAATGGTCGATTAATCGCTAGACGGTCAACAATGGTCCTATTTCTGCCAAATTCTATCTAGATTTTGACAAGTCCTTATAAATTCCCTCAAATTACTTAAAGAAATGGCCAACCAGGGCTTAAAATATATGTCCACTTAAAAAATTACATATAAAAATGCACATGTATATAAAAACTAAAATTTACATATAAAATCGCAATCTGATTAATCCCGATTAATCGCTAATCGGTACCTCACCGACCGCCTAGCGCCTACCGATTCTTACAACACTGAGTTAGTGTTAATCCATTCCAACGTAATTTTTAAAATAAATTAAGTAATATAAATAATATTAAATTCAATAAAGTATCATCTTAATAAATTAATATTTTTAATAATCTTGTTATTATTATATAATATAAACCAATTATTTTGTAAAGTATTTAACAAAAAGATTACTTGTTACGCTAGTGTATTTAATCTGATTTTGATACCAAAGAGTTAATTAGTTTGAATTTTTTTTTTAACAGTAAACTTCATTAAAAGAGGACAGGTTCTCAAAACAAGGACCCTCAAAAGAACAAGCCAGTTACATCATGTACAGAGCGTATTTGATCCAATCATTCCACCTAATCGACTTAAACTTTGATCTATGTTTCAACCACAAAAACGAAAGAGATTTAATAGTTGCCACAATATTACCGATATTAGGAGTAACCCCTTCAAAGATCTTCGCATTCCTAGCCTTCCAAACTGCCCAACACGTCACCATACTTATACCCCGAACTATCTTTTTTGCCCACATCGAACCTGTGATTTGCTCGTGAATCAACAGAATGTTTTTGAATTCTGAAATGAGACTTGGCTGGAGCTTGCACCAGCCTGCAATATGCGACCACACTCCACAGCTAACAAAGCAAAGCGAAAATAAATGATTAGCGTCTTCCCCATCGACTCCACAAAGAACGCAGCTGGTGTCTTGTATGTCAATCCTTCTTCGCATAAGGGCACTTCTGGTTGGTATCCTCTCCATTTCGACTCTCCAAATAAGTAAGTTAACCTTGAGTGGAATCCAGGATTCCCACCGCATGTCGTGAGAAGGGGGAACGTCTCGGATCCTTCTAATTGTTTCCATAGTGTGAGCAACATATTAACTTATATTGATGATTGGTTTTTGTAACTTTATTAAGAATAATAACACACAATGTTAAACATGTATAAATCGTTTCCATAGTGTGAGCAACATATTAACTTATATGGAACTAATATATTAGACAATTTGTAGTGAAATACAAACTAAATGAATAAATGTAATGAACATACATACAAATAGTTGACAAGTATACAATCAATTGTTCAATTAAATGATATTGGAATGCCACAAACATGGAAAAAAGTCGTCTTTATTCGAAAGTGGACAGAGTATATATTTTTTTATTTAATATCTTTTTCTTGTTTTTTTTTTAATCAGTTATTGGGTGGGCGCATTTGACCGTTTCGAATAAAATCTATGGACCTTGCTAAAAGAAATAGAAAATTCTATGGACGAGTTCCCCATTATCATTTTGTTTAACAGGATGTTCACGCATAGCCCCACACTTTTTATAGTTTGTCTTACACACCTTAAGCATTTATTTAGAAGGTTCTACACTAATATTAATTTAGTTATTTTTTAGCAGCTAAATTTACACACTTCTTGTCCACCCCTCCTCTATGCTAACTGCCAGGTTCGAGCCCTGGTTTTTACCCCCAATGCCCCAACCACCAAAGGTGTAACCATTGCCCATTGGGCTATAGCCAAAGTGGCAAAAATATATTAAAAACCAACTGGTCTAGGGTTTGAACCTACGTGTGTCGGGTTGTAACACAACACTCTTTAAGTTTGAATATGGTATAGCGTATATGTCTTAAATAGTTTAATAACAAACTCAATGGCGACACAAAGCATATGAGATATGACTTTGTGCATTAAATTTAAAGGACATTTGGTTTACATAATGTATGTATAAGGCTGGAACGTTTCAAACGGATAAAATTTGAATAAATTGAAATTAATTGTAACAAAATATGTATGATGTTTGGTTGGTAAATGTCAGAAGTAATTGAAATGTAAAAGTGATTTTGCTCTTTGAATGCGTTATGAGATAACACAATTTTACCCTTTTTCTCTTTTTCACTTTTCTATCATCCCACATCATCGGTGCCTAAGTTGTGAAAACCATTTATCAACCTCATGTCTAACTACATGCTGATTGTCTAATCGGTAAGGATGTATAATCAGAAGCAACCCTTCAGAAAAAGGTTATCCATAAGAACATCCATTGCAAAGGTGAACTCACTCTCACGTTCACGTTTGCAATGGCTATATGTTGTATCATCTCATGAAAAGAATGAAGTCCATGTTACTTAAATTGTGGTCTAATGCATAGCACGTCTTCTATCAAATATAAAACGTGTTATTCAATATGGTATGTTTCTCATCAATTGTTTATAAACTCCCAACTATTCCAAACTAGCAATCCTGCGTCATCATTCATCAACCACTTGATATTAGAACTCTTCAAAATAGGTCAAGAAGGTCTAAAAGAAAACGTGGTGAAGGTTCTTCTTCTCAACCTCATAAAGACACATGCTAGGATGACATTGTTGAACGTTAAACATTGACTCACCGGATGTCCCCACCTGCTCCTCTTCATGACACTACCAATGAACAACCAACAAACATTTATGGTTTAATTAAGAAGTATGGAAGTGAGGTTCAAGCCTTAAAAAGGAGTTACGAGGATCACACCAGGATGTGTTCACCATGTTTTTGTTCCATCAAATGAAAGCTTAAGAGAAACATTAAGAACTTGGTATGCTCAACTTATGAGGAAACAAAACCATAAAGCTTTGGAAGTTTATGGCTTACCTTTGACCAAGTGTTAAACCACTATACTTATTTTGTTTGCTACATTGTATGGCGTGTGTTACTTTACTATGCTTCCTAGACCATGATGCCTAATATGCTTGCAATATCGAAATAAGAACAATATTGCAGTTGGTACACAGTTGACAGTGGATTGATCATTAACTTTCTAAAAAATGCAAACGTTATTAAAGTCTATAGCAGATACACGAGGTTAAGCCATGCATCAATTGTGAAACATTTGGGCCAAATTCACAAATAAATGACGAGGTCAAATGATGACGAACACTCCTCGGTGAGAAGTGTATATGATACTATCTCAAGTGTTTAACTATTTAAACAAAGTCTATTTACATACATACATAACGATTTATATAAATTGTAATGATTTTTATAAAGAAGTTTTATCAAACATTATATGAGTCAAAGCAAGATAAATGGAATCTTCCCTAAAGAGAGTGTTTTTAAATTCACACAACCTATTGCCTATTTGCACACCCATATCTACACATCGTATAGGTTTGTACGATGCGTATTAGGGTTTATGTTTCCGACAAAGTGGTCACACCATGTAAAGTGTCAAACCAGTCACATATTCGATGCGTGTATTGCATGTACGAGGGGCTTATACGAGGCTTATATACGCCACACATAGCCCTCTATGTGGTGTATATCTGCCTGATTTAACTTTGATACAATGTTGTCTGGACATGTGATTAAAGGTATATGCCTCTTATAGGTCTATACGAGGCATATACTTTTAAAATTCAACTTTACAAATACGATCATGCAAGCGGTTGTTCTTCAAGACCTTCATTCCTTCTTCAAACGAAAATTCTTCAGCTCTTCAAACCTACGGCTTCACTATTTGATTCAACATGGTTCAAACCTCCGGTAACATTTATTAACTTAACTTCCTTGTTGTTTTGATTATTAAATATTTATCATACCATTGTTTTAGGAGGAGTCTGGCGTTCTTGATTCTAATGAGGAGGAAGAGGTTTTGTCTAGCATTCACACCGATCAAAATAGACTGTTGTTAGATTTGAACGAGCCTCCATCTTCCCCGTCGATGAACGATATTATCTTGCACAACAAGGGTATCCAGATTATGGATACGAGTGTGAATCTTTTTATGTGCAACAAGACTATCCGAATGGAAACAGAGGATACGGTGGTCAGCCTCCATTAACACCACCATATTATAATGAGCAACCCCCTAACCCGAGCAATCTTTATGAAAGTAACACTGCATTATATTCTTTGTACGTACAACAACACTATCAGGACGGCGGAAGATACGATCATAAACATACATACATGGTGCTTCAAGAAAGGGTAAACATAAAAAAATGTTTATTTAACCTGTGTTCCCACTATTTCTTTGATTACCTCATTTTATTCTTATTTTTTAATATAAGAATGTATACATGTGTATCTGTATGTAGGGATGACGATAAAATCTGAACCCAATGAGAATACCTAAAACCTGAAATATTCAGGACGGGTATGAGATTGACTAAATGGGCACAGGACCGGGTATGAGATTTTTTCTATTATTTTTTTTGTGGATATTGAAAACGTATGGGATTTGATGGTATATACATGTTTACTCGATAGCATATAATCATTTACCCAAAATAATTTATTATTTTTATTTATTTTAGTTATATGGTATATATACTTAAGAGTAAACTGCAATTTTACCCTTTGAGGTTAGGGGTCATTGGCATATCTACCCCCCTAAGGAAATAATTGCAATTTTACCCCCCACTGTTCACTGTTATGTCGCAACCTTACCCCCCCCGGCCTCAAATTTGTTGACTAATCTGTTGACTATAACTTGAAATGACTATAATGCCCTTTCATATTACCCCCTGTGTTTTGTGCACTCTGTGATATTACCCCCTGCCACCACTGCCACCGCCATTCACCACCACAACCACCACTGCCACCTCCAGCCACCACCCTCAACCACCTCCAGCCACCCATAAAATAATTTGCCATTCAATGATCTCCCTAATTTCACAACAACCTCGGATTCCTCGCCAAACAATCAAACAGTTGCAGACCAAGTACAAAGAATTGATGGTTCATACACCACAAGATTTCATCAACAACGACCTAATCAAACAGTTGCAGACCAAGTACAAAGAATTTGAGAATGGGTTCAAGGGTTGGCTCGCCAAACAATCTTTACCCGTTGAAGCCGCTATCGTCACCATCACCAGCGCCGCCCAGGGTGCTGCCATCGGTGGTATCATGGGTACTCTCACCACCGACGTCGCCGCCTCTGCTCCGCCTCCCGCCGCCTCCCTTAATCCACATGCTATTGCCTCTTTCCAGCAAGCCCAGGTTACATGTTAGCTATGAATAATTGAATTGAATTGAATTGTGTACGTGTGTGTATATTTATTTGTGGATTGATAGACAAATTTGGGATGAGGAGATTAGAGAGAACATGAGATAATTAGAAGTTTAATTAATGAATTCATGCCCCTAGACTAGTGCATCAATGCCATTTTGTAGGCTTACATTAACAAGGGAATAAACTGCCACTGCTCATGATCCACCAATTAACAGTAACAATTGAAAGACAATACTACCCTTGTTGCCCATCCACCGCTCAGTTACCAGAACTATGAGGGCTCTCATCAAAACAAGTGAAATGCTTGCTCTCGTTGCCGTTTTCAGATTCTTGTAAATCATGCATATCATCATTTTCACTGGTAGTAACTTCTCTTCCGTCTTGATTTTCAGAGGAGCTTTGTTTCAGAAGGGCTTTTCGTTTAAAATGAGCTTCAAAATATGCCTTTTTCTCGGTAACTGAACTTGGTTTTGAGTATTTCTCAACCTCTTCAAGATACCGGTTATGTGAAAACGATGATCTTCTTTCCCATGATAATGATTCGGATTCAAATCGTCCAATCGAGATTGATCCAGAGTGCAAGAGGTCTGCCTGTCCAATTGAAGTGGTTGAGGGTGGTGGCTGGAGGTGGCAGTGGTGGTTGTGGTGGTGAATGGCGGTGGCAGTGGTGGCAGGGGGTAATATCACAGAATGCACAAAACATAGGGGGGTAATATGAGAGGGCATTATAGTCATTTCAAGTTATACATGGTGCTTCAAGAAAGGGTAAACATAAAAAAAATGTTTACTTAACCTGTGTTCCCACTATTTCTTTGATTACCTCCATTTTATTCTTATTTTTTAATATAAGAATGTATACATGTGTATCTGTATGTAGGGATGACGATAAAATCTGAACCCAATGAGAATACCTAAAACCTGAAATATTCAGGACGGGTATGAGATTGACTAAATGGGCACAGGACCGGGTATGAGATTTTTTTCTATTTTTTTTTTGTGGATATTGAAAACGTATGGGATTTGATGGTATATACATGTTTACTCGATAGCATATAATCATTTACCCAAAATAATTTATTATTTTTATTTATTTTAGTTATATGGTATATATCCTTAAGAGTAAACTGTAATTTTACCCCTTGAGGTTAGGGGTCATTGGCATGTCTACCCCCCTAAGAAAATAATTGCAATTTTACCCCCCACTGTTCACTGTTATGTCGCAACCTTACCCCCCGGCCTCAAATTTGTTGACTAATCTGTTGACTATAACTTGAAATGACTATAATGCCCTTTCATATTACCCCCTTGTGTTTTGTGCACTCTATGATATTACCCCCTGCCACCACTGCCACCGCCATTCACCACCACAACCACCACTGCACCTCCAGCCACCACCCTCAACCACCTCCAGCCACCCATAAAATAATTTGCCATTCAATGATCTCCCTAATTTCACAACAACCTCGGATTCCTCGCCAAACAATCAAACAGTTGCAAACCAAGTACAAAGAATTGATGGTTCATACACCACAAGATTTCATCAACAACGACCCAATCAAACAGTTGCAGACCAAGTACAAAGAATTTGAGAATGGGTCGTTGTTGATGAAATCTTGTGTACTTGGTCTGCAACTGTTTGATTGGGTCCTTGTTGATGAAATCTTGTGGTGTATGAACCATCAATTCTTTGTACTTGGTCTGCAACTGTTTGATTGTTTGGCGAGGAATCCGAGGTTGTTATGAAATTAGGGAGATCACTGAATGGCAAATTATTTTATGGGTGGCTGGAGGTGGTTGAGGGTGGTGGCTGGAGGTGGCAGTGGTGGTTGTGGTGGTGAATGGCGGTGGCAGTGGTGGCAGGGGGTAATATCACAGAGTACACAAAACACAGGGAGGTAATATGAAAGGGCATTATAGTCATTTCAAGTTATACATGGTGCTTCAAGAAAGGGTAAACATAAAAAAAAATGTTTACTTAACCTGTGTTCCCACTATTTCTTTGATTACCTCCATTTTATTCTTATTTTTTAATATAATAATGTATACATGTGTATCTGTATGTAGGGATGACGATAAAATCTGAACCCAATGAGAATACCTAAAACCTGAAATATTCAGGACGGGTATGAGATTGACTAAATGGGCACAAGACCGGGTATGAGATTTTTTTCTATTATTTTTTTTGTGGATATTGAAAATGTATGGAATTTGATGGTATATACATGTTTACTCGATAGCATATAATCACTTACCCAAAATAATTTATTATTTTTATTTATTTTAGTTATATGGTATATATCCTTAAGAGTAAACTGTAATTTTACCCCTTGAGGTTAGGGGTCATTGGCATGTCTACCCCCCTAAGAAAATAATTGCAATTTTACCCCCCACTGTTCACTGTTATGTCGCAACCTTACCCCCCGGCCTCAAATTTGTTGACTAATCTGTTGACTATAACTTGAAATGACTATAATGCCCTTTCATATTACCCCCTTGTGTTTTGTGCACTCTATGATATTACCCCCTGCCACCACTGCCACCGCCATTCACCACCACAACCACCACTGCACCTCCAGCCACCACCCTCAACCACCTCCAGCCACCCATAAAATAATTTGCCATTCAATGATCTCCCTAATTTCACAACAACCTCGGATTCCTCGTCAAACAATCAAACAGTTGCAGACCAAGTACAAAGAATTGATGGTTCATACACCACAAGATTTCATCAACAACGACCCAATCAAACAGTTGCAGACCAAGTACAAAGAATTTGAGAATGGGTCGTTGTTGATGAAATCTTGTGTACTTGGTCTGCAACTGTTTGATTGGGTCGTTGTTGATGAAATCTTGTGGTGTATGAACCATCAATTCTTTGTACTTGGTCTGCAACTGTTTGATTGTTTGGCGAGGAATCCGAGGTTGTTATGAAATTAGGGAGATCATTGAATGGCAAATTATTTTATGGGTGGCTGGAGGTGGTTGAGGGTGGTGGCTGGAGGTGGCAGTGGTGGTTGTGGTGGTGAATGGCGGTGGCAGTGGTGGCAGGGGGTAATATCACAGAGTACACAAAACACAGGGGGGTAATATGAAAGGGCATTATAGTCATTTCAAGTTATAGTCAACAGATTAGTCAACAAATTTGAGGCCGGGGGGTAAGGTTGCGACATAACAGTGAACAGTGAGGGGTAAAATTACAATTATTTCCTTAGGGGGTAGACATACCAATGACCCCTAACCTCAAGGGGTAAAATTACAGTTTACTCTATCCTTAATTTACATTTTTTAAGTCACACCGAATTGTCCATTTTCTATTATGGCTTTCACTCAATAATACCTTTCAAAATTCTTCCAATCTTTCTGTCTTCATCATTCTTTCCAATCGTATTTCTTTATGATTTATTTGATGGTGTATTTTTTTTTAAATATGCGAAAAACGTTTGAAGAAATGAGGGCAAGCATGATGCGATACTAACTTGTGATATGCCAAAACTGCATATTGTTCTTCACGATTGGATTCAAAAATCAAATCAGTCAAAAAGTCAAATTTTAATTAACTTAAAATGCCATATGATTGTGGTCTTTGGATGGGTAAGAGGAAAACACGCATGTGTGGATCTAACAGGGGTTTCTCCGCTTGTGGGCTTAGGGAGTAGTGCTTTCACAGTGGGTCAGGCTGCTTTAAAGGCTGCTTCGGGTAAGGTGATCAAGCATGAGAAAGCATGCCTTGACAACCAGCACGTGTTTATCCCATTTGCTTTTGATACTTTTGGTTTTCTGGCGCCAGAGGCTGTGGACCTACTTAGTCGAGTTCAAAGGGTCATGCATAGTAATGTTATGACCCCGAGATCTATGAACGTAGTTTTTAAAAGGCTTGGTTTTGCTATTAAAAAGGGATAGCGACGCAGCTTGTAGCCCGTTTACCAACTATCTCGATGTAAATTATTATTCTTTAAAAGAAAAAAAAAGTATGAATTACGATATGATTGTTTGCTAGCTATTTCTGGTTTCATAGAATTTTTGAATAGTTTTGTACACCTATTTTAACTCTATGACTTGTTATGATTTATGAGTTAAGGGTTTAGAACGATCTCTCTATTTATTAGGATAAAGGTAAGTTTTATGTATACCTCACCCTCTTTAAACCCTATTAATAGCTTTGTTATAGATAGGATTCTACCGTGTATATTCTAATTTTAATGCCTAGGTTAATCAATCTGTTAATTAATAACGTTACTTATTAACTCCCTGTGGATTAGACACCCTACTTCCTACTAGTTAAGGTAATTAGCCTAGTTGCATCTTGGGGGGTGGGTTAAGAATTTGGGACTAATAGGTCCTGGATTCGATTCCCACAAGGGGGTTTTTCCCATATTTATTGGGTTTTCTCCTGAATTGGTGTATAGGCATTATGCCTAGTGGAGATGGATATGATCTGGTGGTTCCGTTGGTGGATCGGTGGTTCCGCTGGTGGCACGATGATACTCCAGTGGTCTATCAGTTATCCAAATTTGTCGTTCAAAAAAAAGTTAAGGTAATTAGAAAACATATTCTAAATCTATATTTATTGGCACTTAGACGCTGACCAGTAGCAGTGACAAATAGTAGCACTGAAAAGCTTTTATGGGAACAAGTACTAATCAATAGCAATGCTCTAATGGGGTTCCTTATGATGTTTCTACAATTGTAAATTGTAACTACTGTGGTTTCACTATACTGGTTCAACCCCTATACAAGGGATTCATCTGGTATGTTTGTTAATATGATTGATCATTTAATTTTCACAAGGAAGACATCTTGTTCTTGTAGAAACGCTTTATGTCTTATCCGATTATTGATTTTGTGAAGATGCAAAAAACACGTACTTTAATGTGTGTATGAATTCCATAGGCTATTCAAGTCATGCCAAATCAAAAACTTACAAAACAAGCAAGAGTTCGTGCCTTAGAACAAGAAAATAACACGATTAAAAAGTTCAACACAAATGAACAAGTGCCTACATATTGGGACAAAAATGGTGCGTGCACATTAACTTATTCTAACTTGTCATGGTAAAAAAGATACAGGTCTAAGAAGCTTTTGTATGGGATAAAATCACAACAATGCAAGAACTTTTTGCAAGGGATAAAAAATCAACTCATCCAACTTTTTCTATGGAATAAAAACAGGCCGAGTTAGAACGATTTGGGTCGGGTGCCTTGCATCCCTCTCTATTCTCTGTCTTTGGTTTGCCGGAATATAATGGAATTCGAGTCTGAATTTCAACTCATAAAATGTTTGTTTCACATAATTATTTGGAAATGGAGTCTTAATTCAAATCTTTATGTGTTTGATTGACAAAGGAGTTAAAATTGGAATTGGGTATCAATTCCTTTATATTCTTTTAACTAAAGAAATTCAAAATCCTTCTACAGTTCTACATGTGAAGGAATATAGGTAAATTCATCTTGACCAGACTCGGCCCGCCGATGACCCGCACCATTTCAACCCGAACCATTTCGACTTATAGCATTTCGACAAGCGCCAAGTCGACCCGCACCTTTTCAACCCATATCGTTTCGATTCGAATCATACTATTTGAACGCAAACCGTTTCGACCCTCTCCATTTCGTCTCAAACAGTTTCGACCCGTACCGTTTTGACCCAAACCGTTTTGACCCGAACCTTTTCGACCCGTACTGTATCGAGCCATACCATTTTGAGCCGCACCTTTTTGAGCCGTACCATCTCAAACCCGTACCGTGTCGACCTGTACTATTTCGACCCGCACCATTGCATCCTGAACTATTGCGACCCTAATTGTTTCGACACGTAGCGTTTCGACTCGAACTGCTTTGACCAGAGTCGGGGGTGGTGCGGTCGGGATGATAGATTTCAATTCATTTGATAACCAAACACATCAAAATTGAAATTGAGATTCCAATTTCAACAATTTTCAATTCCTGACTTGTAAATTCAAAATCGAATTTTTTCAAAACTTTCCGCGAAACAAAACACCCTAAGGTTGCATCCGTCCAATAAGGTAAAAAAAGCTTACGAATAAATTGACAATTTGCATGAATTCTCACATGTCATGGTAAAAAGCTATGATTAGTTCCAGTTCACTTGTTTTTATTTTTGAACTAGTGGACTCCCCCCCCTCCCTACGCATTGCAGTGGGAAGTCCGTTAGTATCATCGGTTCGATTAGATAAAGCATTTATACCGTTATCAGCTCTTAGCGACTGAAAGATAAACCCTAACAAATAAAGTCATGATATGCCAATTAGAAAATTGACACATGTTTTACATCGATAAAAACTAAAAGAATGAATATCGATAAAGGTTTCAAAAGTACAAATACCGGTACCGATATTCGGTTAAAATTGACATGGTATCAATGTTGATCGGATGATATCAATTTTGTTCATCAGCGACACTCGCTTATAGCTTATGATATAAAAGATACTCTACACCGCTACCGAGGTGTGTTGGTGCATTTCATCTGTTGACTTCGTTTTGGATCGAGTCATAGTATTAGAATGTTAGATCAGGGCACGTAGTACGAGAAAATAGAAGATTGTATAGGTTTTTAGTACTAGGTTCGCTCATTTGGACTTGAGAGGTTCGCTTATTTGACCAAGGACGGTCCGCTTATTCGGACATGGTACCTTGGAGCGGACCAGCTTGCCTATAAATAGCCATATGAGCGGTTCATTTGTAACGATTTGTCAAAACTCGTACCGAGGTGCTGCCGGATCGAGATTGTACCAGAATCTGTTATATATCAATAGAAAAAGTGTTTAAAGTGATATTAAAGTTGTTCCTGCATCAAATACTTGTTTTCCGCACCTGTATTTGATAGAATTACCTCTGAACGACTCGCTCGGGTCGCAGAACGATCCTACAATTGGTATCAGAGCTTCAGGAGGAGGACTTCTACAAAGAATAGCTGAGATTTTTCGAAATTTCTATCTTCTACACCATCTTTTCTGATTCAGACACTTTCAACGGTCGAAATCGACTCAAAATCTCAGGGATTGTGCGCAACTACACAGAGACAAACCCTTGAAAGTTTGGTGTCAAAATTCGAAGGAAAAGTGGGTCAAAATGATGTCCGAAGTAGGTCCGCTTTTCTGAACAGGTAATAGGTTCGCTCCTGTGAACCCCACTGGTCCGCTCAAAGTTACAGTTTCAATCAGGTTCGCTCGAAAAATTGTGTCTGGTTCGCTCTTAGGTACAAAATTCAGGAGGTCCGCTCGAAATTTCTTGTCAGGTTCGCTCGAAGTGACACTGGGATACAGATCCGCTCAAAAGGTTTAGTTTGGTTCGCTTTTGTGACCATTTGAAAGTCTGGTTCGCTTATTTGAACGTTACTGATCCGCTTCAACAGACAACAAATAGTCTGGATCGCTTTTGTGTACTGTTCAAGATACTCGGTTCGCTTTTAAGGCTGTGGTAAAGTTTCGTAAAATTTTTGAAAATGGACGAGGAATTCTTCAACGCGTTTGCTACTCCGGTAACTCCAATCACTTTGGCGCAAAATACGATGCTCGAGAACGAAACGGGCACGATGCAAAAACCACCAAGACTCATGAACATTGAAGAGTATAAGGGTTGGGAAGGTCGGTTTGAGAATTGGGTGCAAGCGAATTATCTTGACGCTTGGGAATGCGTAGAAACAAAGTATGTTAGACCATTGAACGATGACGAAGAACCTGTTCCGATAAAAGAACTTACTGCTGATGCTAGGAAGAAGTACAAAGATGAGAAAATGATGCTTAGTCTTCTTCAACAGGCAGTGAAGGAAGATATCATGGTTCTTCTACAACATAATGGAACTTCTTATTCAATCTGGAAAGCGTTGCGATCGAAGTTTAGGGGAAGTGAGGAGATGGTAAAGAGCAAGAAATCACTTTTGAAGAAAGAATTCGATTTGTTCCGAGGGCTAAAGAATGAGAGTACGAGAGAGATTATTGAACGTTATTGTAATTTGCTTGCAAATATGAAAAGGTTAAGTATATAGAAGAGTACTGATGAGCTGATTGAAAAGCTTGCTGATGCATTGCCTTATGAGACGTGGGGTACATATTTGATGATGCTCGGAAACAAGAAAGGTTTCAGTAATCTGACGCTTAGTAAGTTCATTGAGAAAATAGAGGCTCAGGAAATGGAACAGAGAAAAGTGATTAGAATGAAAGATTTCGATGGTGAACAGGATATCGGGCTGTATTATAAGGCTGGGGTTAATGAGAAAAAATCTTCAAATCTATCTCCTAAGGTTGAGACTGCCTACAGCGCCAAAAACTCATCTGGAAGTCCATCATCGGGATCCAACAGCAAAACCAGCTTTACTTCGTTTTCATCATATGATCCAAACATTTCTGCAACTAAAAACGGGAGAAAATTACAGTGCAACATTGTATTAAATCTTGAAAATGATCAAGATTATTCTGAGGAAGTTGCCAAAAACCAAATGTCTTTATTAGGAATGGTTTTGGAATCTTACACTTGTTTTGTTGCAGGTCGTATCGGGAATCCAATGTTAACCAAAGAAGATTACGACCAGATAGATGCTGAAGAAATGGAGCTGATGGACATAAAGTGGTGTCTGGCTAGTGTTTTACGGAGAGCTGAGAAGTTCAAACAAATCACGGGGAGAGATGATCTTCGTGATGCGAATGTCTCTACTTTAGGTTTTGACAAATCTAAAGTTACTTGTTTTCGGTGCAGGGAAAAAGGACACTTCAAGAGAGAGTACACTAACCGAGAAGCAAGTGGAGCTCAAAATCCGTTCAACAATAACAATGATTATTATCGGAAGGCCATCTATCACCAAGTTGGTCAATCATCTCAACAATCTAAACATCAAGCTCAAACTGCACATGGAAGAGATGTGATTGAAGATTCAGGAAAGAGAGCTTGTGTGGTTAATCAAGATAGAAAACAGTCGTTTAACTGGGATAAATATATTCCAGATAATGGAAAAGCTTGTTTGATTGATCAAGAAGATGAAAAGCTAGCAGAGGGTTTTAGCTGGGCAAATTTCACTTGGGATGATTACATTCCTGATCAAACTACAGCCTACACTGCGTTTACGGCAAAGATTGTAGATGATAGTGATGATGATACAGAGTATTGGGCGAGAAAATACAGAGAAGATATGAAGTTGGTTGCTGAAAGTGATAGTGAAGATGAAAAAGTCAAGAAGAAGAAAAAGAAGATCAAGACGCCGGTGAGTAGTGATGATGAAGAAGTGCCGGTGGTGAGAAGGCAAAAGGTGATAGAAGTGCCTAAGTTTAAAGTTGAAGAACAGGTTGATGCAAAAGAAGTTCCTGTAAAGTGTGAAAATTGTGAAGCTGTGAAGAAGCAGAATAGCACTTTGATTTACAACTTGAACAGTCTGAAGGAGTCGTATGATGTGCTGAACAAGACAATGAATCAGTACAATCAAACTAGTGAAGAGCAAGCTGTTGCTATGAAGACACTTCAGGGAGCGTTTATGACAAAACAAAAAGTTGTAAACAATTACATTGAAAAGTGTGCTGCTTTAGAACAGAAGCTTGAGCTGCAACGAATTGAAACGGAAAGAGTTAATCGTTTATTAAAAAGTTACTCATGTACTTCCTATGTGATTGACAGAATTTATCCTACGGTTGAGAGCATGAAGGTATGGGAAGAAGATGAGATAACTGAAGAAAAAGCAGCTGGAGTTATTGCTGGTGAAAAGATTGCTGACAAGAAGAAGGGTGATCAGAAAAAAGACACTGAAAAGGCTTCATCTGGTAAGAAGAAAGGTGTCAGTTACAATAAGTGTCCACCCCCGCTGGAAAATGGATATTTGCCCAGATATCCAAACGATGAAAGAGTCAAAAAGGCCACAAATTTACAGTGGGAGTCAGAGTCGTCGGCCAATCTTCCAGAAAGTATTGATGTTGTGTTTACATCATCTGACACTGATCAACAGTCTCAATTAATGAAGAAAGTCGTGGATCATGTGTTAGAGAGTGATGATGTGGAAGAGTCAAAGTCTGGGTCATGCACACAGAATCAAACAGAAAAACAGGGCAAATTGATTTATAATAGAAAGTTTTTATTGTCAAAATCTAATTTGGATGATGGATTGTTTAAAGTGGCGTACACTTTGAATGATTCTGACAAATTATATTCTGACGAAGAGTTTCCAATAAGAGGTGTTAAAACTGAATTGATAAACAAGGTTTTCTTACTTACAGAAATTAATATTTCTGGAATAAAAGGCTTGTGTCTTAATGAAAAACTTAAAACTTACACCTCAAGAGTTCAACAAAGATTAAACAAGAAAAAGAGTTACGGTTCTGGTTCTGGTTTTCAAAAGAAATCAAACCATAACGGTAATTTCAAAAAGAAAGGTCTTGGTTTTACTCCTACAGAAAAACAGAAAAATGAAAAATATGTTCGTGATTTTAAATCCAAAATGTCATTTGTTTCAGGTACATCAACAGATGAAGAAGAAAAGACAAGTTTCTGGAGAGAATCAAATAAAGAGTTCCTTGCGAAGAAGCAAGACGAATAGAAGCGAGATGCAAGAACCTGTTACCGATGCAACACTGTTGGACACATTGCAAAAGATTGTTCGAATGCGATACAATCAAAACAGGGAGTATTTCGTAAAATCAAAGAGAAAGTGTTTGCATTCGAATCACCACTTGATAGAACAAAACTGTTTAAAGATTCTATTTTTGAAATTGGTGAGAGTTCTAACAAGTTTTACAAGAAAAGAGCAAAATTTGACAACCAGAAATGAATTGTTAAGAAGGTTGGTGAAAGCTCTAGCGATGATTCTGATGGTTCAAAATCAGAGGAGCTATCTTCAGGCGATGAAACTGATTCCACAAAGTCAGTTGAGCCACAAGTTGTTTCAAAATGTGAAGCTGATGTAAAAGTTGAAAAATCAGTTCCGATTGTTAATGATGAGGAGTTTCCATTACTTCGGGCTGAGAATTATAAAAAGAAAATTGGTAAAGTTGAAATGTCTAACCAATTTTATCATGATGAACAGGAATTTGATGCTGAGAAGGTCTTTAACCCCAAGGTAAAACATATCTTTGACAAGATGATTGATCGAAAAGTCAAAGGGGTTAAGGAATTTTATGAGAAGAAAACAACGAAAGAAAAGGTTGAACCATCCCTGGTTTGTGACTGGGATGGTACAGTTTATGAACAATAAGTCTCAGGACTTGCCGGAGCTCTCAGGTTGGTAAGCGTGGAGCATGAATCGGCATCTTTCTCAAAATTTTATTCGGTAACGTCAATCATACAAACGGTAAAGAGGTTTGTTTATGTTTGTTGATTATAATTACACGTGGTTAGATGATGTTTTACAATTGGTACAGAGGTTTCTGAACTGCACATGGTAAATCAAGGACATTAATTTGTACTTGTATTTTCCTACTTCTGGTTGAAAGACAAGATGATGAACCACAACCCCGAACATTTGTTTGATAAACTTACAAGTGATAAAATCAATCAAACTTATTTTCCAGAAAAACCATTTTGATTAAAACAAACTTAAGTGTTTTGAAATCTAAATGGGAAAATAGTTTGTTGATAGGGGGAGTTCTGATTGTTTATGCCTAGTGAATGGCGATTTAAGGTGATTTGATATCCGTTGTCATGTTTCTGTATAGTTTGTTTTCATATTTTCGTTAATGTGTTTGCATTTTAGGGGGAGTAGAAAATTTCAGAAAATCCAAAAACATTAGAAAATTTGAAAAAGTCAAAAACATGATAAAATCAAAAATGAGTTTTGTTGCGAAAAAGAGGAAATGATAGTACATCAGTGGACTATCACAACATGCTAAAGAATTGGAAAGTCAAAATGTGATAAACGATCTTACTGTGGATGTGTCAGTAGATTTTCGCACATTTAGTAAATTGAAACGAGATATAAACCTAAATCAAACTTGCTTGATTCGTGGGTAACTATTCTTGAATATATGGGTAACCCACGAAATCTTGTTTGAAAGGTCCCGTATTCTGAGATACTAGGTCTTTATACTCAGTGATATCTGGGGTATTATTCCGGGACTTCTGCTGTATGGAAGTACTGACCTAGTCCCCGGATAATACTTTCTGCAAATGCTTGAAAAAGCGCCGCCCTCAGCAAATTGATGAAACAATAAAATTGATAGTCGTTGCTGTTGTAAAAAAAAGATCCTCTAAAGGGGACCCACCAAAAGTCGAGCCGTCATCTCTCTGCTGAACGGAAGTTCTGACCTGAGCTCTCACGGTTTCGCATTTACCCCTTTACAGATATCATCTGTGGTATACTCACCTGTAAGACTGAATATTTGGGATCTGGATACAGGAGTATATTCAAGTGGAGTGATACACAATTAAGTTTAAGTTTCTAAAACATTAATATCGTATCTCGAATCAATTGAAATCTGTGTGAAAATTTAAGTGGACAAACGTACTGACAATCTAGGTAAATTGTTTAGAACTGAGAATGTTTAAAGCTTAACGGTGTTGGTGATATGTCTCAAAACTGATATGATCCTCTTGCACGAGCTCACAAAAATATTGTTTGTAAATAGTTTATTTTTGCATTTCTATTTTCTCTCAGAAAATCCAAAAAGATTTTAGTGTGTTTTAGCATAAATTCTTGATAAGTCAAAAAGATTTTCGACAACTGGTATTGAAAAACCGATTTTCAAAATTCAATGCGCTAAACATGATGAGAAATATTTGAGGAGGAGTGTGTGTGTGAAATTAAAACTGTTTTCATAATCTAACCTTTTCAAGTGGTTCATCATACAGATAGAAAATTGAGAGGGAGTTAAATGTTGATGCACATGAGAGAGTCTGAGTTGGTGCATGTTTATATGTTTAAATGTTGTCATAAATCTTATGTTTGTGGTAGAGTGTATGCAGGAAATGTCAACATCTGAGAGAGAATATGTAACATTTGAAGGGGAGTCTGTTGATGAAAAGAGAAAGAGATGAAGATAGAGAGAAAAGCCCAGTGGCTGATCAAGACAGAAGATTGAAGACAGTGTGATATGACTCGATGACACTCCGTTCGATGGCACTTCGTCAACATCTGAGGGGGAGTCTGTTGGTGCATTTCATCTGTTGACTTCGTTTTGGATCGAGTCATAGTATTAGAATGTTAGATCAGGGCACGTAGTACGAGAAAATAGAAGATTGTATAGGTTTTTAGTAGTAGGTTCGCTCATTTGGACTTGAGAGGTTCGCTTATTTGACCAAGGACGGTCCGCTTATTCGGACATGGTACCTTGGAGCGGACCAGCTTGCCTATAAATAGCCATATGAGCGTTTCATTTGTAACGATTTGTCAAAACTCGTACCGAGGTGCTGCCGGATCGAGATTGTACCAGAATCTGTTATATATCAATAGAAAAAGTGTTTAAAGTGATATTAAAGCTGTTCCTGCATCAAATACTTGTTTTCCGCACCTGTATTTGATAGAATTACCTCTGAACGACTCGTTCGGGTCGCAGAACGATCCTACAAGGTGTTCGTACAATATCGATTTGGTTTTTCATGGTAAAGAACAAAAAAAACTATAATTGACTCGTTCAGTTTTGAACAAAGCTTTTATTGAAGGAATATTGGATTTTAATAATCTCAACTATTCGCCATTGGCCGCCAACAGTCTCAACTTCAAAAATAACCACTAGCAGTCCCAACTATTAACATATTGGCCACCAATGGACCCTGACTAACAGAACCCTAACGCCGTTAGTCTCCGGTCGCCGGAAAACCGTTTTTGTCCAGAAAAAGGTTTCTAAAGGTCCTATCTAAGGTTACAAAGAGGTTTGGGATGAAAATGTTGAGTTTTCCGGCGAAAAAGGAGTTTTCCGACGACTTTAATAATTGAGACTTTTACTAGAAAAAGGTCCCCAAAGGTCCTTAATAAGGTTACAAAGAGGTTCGGGACAAAAATATTGGGTTTTCCAGCCAAAAATGAGTTTTCCGGCCATAAAACGTTTTTTCGGCGACCGGAGACTAACGACGTTAGGGTTTTATTAGTTAGGGTCAATTGGAGGCCAATATGTTAAAAGTTAGGACTGCCAGTGGTTATTTTTAAAGTTGGGACTGTTGGCGGCCAACGACGAATAGTTGGGATTATTAAAATCCAATATTCCTTTATTGAAATACAGATAATAAGCATGTCACAACGTATATTTAAAGTTTTATAAGGCATAATATGAAATAACGAAAAGAGGGTAAACAATGTAATTTATAAAACATCGTATCTTATCTTAAAAGTTATTAAAAAATCAAAATATATTTAAAATTAATCATAGTAATAATAATAATAATAATATAATTATAACTAATAAAAATAAAATAATAATATAATTATAATTAATAAAAATATTAATTACCTAATTAAGTAATGAGAATGTATATAATCTTTTTGATAGTTCTTTAGGAATGGAAACCAAAATCATATTATCGAATATGTATCCGTCACCCATTTCCTATTGCTTTCTTTAGTCACCCATTTCCTATTGCTTTCTTTAGTGATGGTAATAAAAAAAATCAAAACTTTTGTCACTGTTCATGAAGAGATTGAATTCATATGTATAATAATTCATATGTATAATAATGGCATCAATTTTATACGTTTTATACATATGAATTAAGAGTTGTGATGAATAGTACATAATAAAGTTTAAGTATTTATTTATTTTTTATTTCTAATAGTTTTTTATTTATTATTTAATTTGATTTATTATTAATAAATTACTTTCGTTAACTTAAAAAAAATTCTAAATCCGCATGTATTCCAAGTCATTTGTCTACACGTTGTGACGGTGCTTTACTATGGGTATTGGATCGGTATCGGTCCAGTTCATTACATTACAGGTCCAGTACTTGCATTCGGTGTAGAAGTCAACACATGTATTACATGGATAAAAAACGATAAAAACAAACACTGGTATCCGCACCAATGTTATTCGAACGTTATCGATCGGTTTAGATTGTCACGATATTGGTATCGATATTAATTTATCGTCGCAGACAATGTTGTATAAAGTAAAAATTTTCTAAACCGACAATCATAAAAATGAATACACGTACCGGTACTTGTGTTGTTTGGTACGGTACCGGTACAATGTCAGTTTACCGAAAGAAAAGACAATAAAAATAAATACCGGTACTATAAACAATGTTGTTCTTTCTGTTTTAGTTCGGTTCACTACGGTAGCACCACAATATTCGTTATCAAACAAGAAACCATAAAATGAATACCTACCAACACTAATGTTGTTCAGTTCAGTACGGTATGATAGTGATACAGTGTCGATTTAACAAAAGCAAAAACAATAAAAATAAACATTGGTACCGATACAGATGTTGTTAAGTTGGTTTCGGTTTGGTTTGGTACGACGACATAGTATTTGTTTTCAATAAAATTTGTATCTCAATGTTGAGTAAAAGTAAACATGGAATGCAAACCAACCAAACTGATATCAACTGAACAACATCGGTATAAATATTTGTTGTTAGTGTTTTTGATTGATGTAAAGTTTTCTCTTTCGATTACTATAGCAAGTGTTGATATCGTAAAATTTTTTGATTTTGACCAAATTCCTGCCGCGAAGCGCGGGATAATTTCACTAGTTATACATATGAATTAAGAGTGGCGATGAATAGTACACATTAAATTTGAAGTATTTATTTTTTATTGTTTTTTTATTTATTATTCAAATTGATTTGATTTATTATTAATAAATTGTGTTTGTTACTTTAAAAATCAAAATTTGCATATATTCCAAGTTATTAGTCTACATGTTGTGACGGTACGTTACCATTGACATTGGATCGGTAACGATTCATTATAAAACAGGTCTGATATATGCACCGTTAAATTTTAAGTATTTATTTATGTTTATTTATTATTCAATTTGATTTATTATTTATAAATTGTGTTCGTTACTTAAAAAAAAAGTCTAAATCCGCATATATTCCAAGTTATTTGCCCACACGTTGTGACGGTACGTTACCATGGACATTGGAGCGGCGTCGATTAATTATAAAACAAGTCCAATACATGCACTCGGTATAGAAATAAACATATGTCTTACATCTACCAACCGAAAACGATAAAAACAAACACTGGGCACGAAACCAATGTTGTTCGAACAGTATCGATCGATTCAAATTGTCACGGTATTGGTACCGATATTCATTTATTGTCGCATAAAAAGTTGAATAAATTATAATTTTTCTAAACCGGAAATCATAAAAATGAGTACAGGTACCATTACTGGTGTTGTTCGATACCGTACAGTAGCAGTACAGTGTCAATTTATCGAACGAAAAAGAATATAAAAATAAATACTGGTACTCAAACCAATGTTGTTTGTTTTGTTTCGGTTTGGTTCACTACGGTAGCGGTACTGTATCAGATCTGATATCAAACAATAAACCATAAAATGAAGACATACCAATACTAATGTTGTTTGGTTCAGTACGGTATGATAGTGATACGGTGTAAGTTAACAAAAGAAAAATAAAATATACATTGTACCGATACAGATGTTCAATTGGTTGCGGTTCGATTTGGTACGATAGCGACATAGTATTTGTTTTCAAACCAACCGAACCGATATCAACTGAACATCGGTACCAGTGTCAATACTTGTTTTTAGGTTTTTGAATGATGTAAAGTTTTCTTTTTCGATTACTATAGCGAGTGTCGATACCGTAACAAAAAAATAGACCGAATCCCCGCCGCGAAGCACGGGATAATTTCACTAGTTCATTTGTTAAGAAATAAATTTCAGACTTAAATGAATAATTAATGAACGTATATATCTAATATATACTACTTCATTTGTTAAGAAATAAATTTCAGACTTAAATGAATAATTAATGAACGTATTACGTATATATCTTTTTTTTGAATGACAAAGGTTACATTACTTCTACTTCTAAACTACACCAATAAATACTAAACTACACCCCATGTCAGGATTTGAACCCTGGTCTTTTCTCCAAGAGGCAAGAGCCTTTACCACCCAGCTATAGCTGGAATGACATTACGTATATATCTAACTAGGTTATCACCCGCGAACTTCGCGGGTAGAAAAATTTACTTTATATTAATCTAACTATGTCAGAAACTTGTTTTATAATTGTTTTGAATTGAAAGTTGTAGTGATTAGGGTTGCGAGGAAACCTGTTTTATAATTGTTTTAAATCGAAAGTTGTAGCATTAATTGAAAGTTGTACACTAACGAACTGAAATAATACTAAAGGAATTCTCGTTAGGGAATCTCTTAATTATATACAATGAATGTGCTCTTTGACCAGAATTTTCATGAGCTTCTTGTCTTTTGACCTTTTCGCCATATATTGTTCTTCCGGCTTCCATCGATTTGTTTTCTCTACCAAATATCTCATATTGTTAACCATCTTAAGAATAAGAAATTTCAAGATCATCAAGCATTTGGCGTGTTTCCTTTTTAGTCAAGTTTTTTTATTTAACCAGTTACATTGTAAGAGATAAAACATTACTTAAATTGACCATTTCCGAAGTAAATTAGTCGAAACTGAGACCAATATCATGGTCATCAATACGTCCATAAAAAACCTATCTATAACATAGTGTAAACATGAGTGCCAAGAGTGTACATCCCATTTTGAATCCCTGGTTAATGCAATTACTTGTACTTAGATTGACAACAAAAAAAAAAAAAAACAAAAAAAAAGACGAAATAAAAATGAAGCATAAAGGGATAAAAAGACCAGTGAAAAAAAAGCTTGAATAAATAAAAGAATGACATGTATACCCTCCCTGAAATTACTCGACAATAAAGTCCTCACACTTTGTTACTAATATAAAGTTCTATTTGGGAGACAAAGTCCCTGTACATATCAAAATATAAATGAAAAAGTATTTTTTCATGAATAAGTCCCTAAACTTGAATAAAAAAGACTTCTTCACTAAGTTTTAGAAGTCTACGGTTCTCACAAAAATAAAATACATGAAGTTATATGCAGATTCAATATGATTTCTCACAACAACCAACCCCAATAATCTTTTCAGGATTGTAAAAAGATCCGTTTCCTATCATCAATTGCACCCGATTGTACCCGACCCACCTTACCACCGAGCCACGCTACCCGGGGGGTCTGGAAGACACCATGGGGCCGGCTCACGGCAGAGATCCGATAACCGGAAAGAGGAATCCGAGCCTCAAATCTCTCTCTGGAGCTGAATATGCAATTGAAAATGAGAGTGCGCCGGTTTGTCAAAACCTATAATCAAACATGGGATCAGACGATCAGTGACACGTATAGAGGTGAAGCGTTAAATAGGCAATTATATATATTGAAGTATAATGTACGAAGAAACCATACAACTTTTTTTGAAGCCTCGGTAAGATCAGTTACTCCTTGTCTGTTGAATTCAGCACATTCAATATAATTTCGTAGAATGGTTTTATATATTCTAGTAGTTGCGGCATCGCACTAATGTCCCACCTAAAAAGATCGAAACTACAATTAATAACATACTAACCAAATATTTGATCAGCACTTAACATGTTGAAATGAAAGGATAGACCAACATATATGTGGTTCAGCACAACTGGTTTTGACCCGCATTGACCATACCCGGACCCGTTTTGTGTACCTCTAACCAGAAGATGTACCTTGAAAACCGCTGGGAGGATTAACTGCTGCATAATCTTCCTTTATCAATCCCCAAAACATTGCTACAAACGTGAATTCTGATCGTTAGATCATCAAAAACCCAAAACCATAAATAAAATAAAAACAAAAAAGGTAAAAAAAAAATTATACATTTGTCATCTGCTTCATAATACGTGTGATGCCCCTCATACACTCCATAAACAACGAATTCACGTGTGATGCCCATCATACACTCTATAAAAATTATACATTTGTCATCTAAACCCATCCTGACCCATGTTAAAATTTAGATGGGTATTTTAAAACCCATCCTAACCGATCTTGACTAAATAAAGAAAAAAATTAAAAAAATCAACAAAACTAAAAAATTAAAAAATGGCACAACAGGATAGTCTTTTGTTATTTGACATAAACTGAAACCAAACTGATCCCGGTTACAATTGTGTACAACCGAATCGGTTCAGTTATCTAAATAAGCAAGATTTGTGGAACCGAAAACCAAACCAATCCAAATTCATAGTTCGGTTCGTATTTTTTCTGGTTACAGATACAGTTCGGTTTTCGGTTTTTTTCAAAACTACAACCCGAACCAGTTAAAAAACCCAGAGCCGAACCGATCACGTCCCTCTCCAAAACCTGCTTACGTACCCAACCCGGTTCACCACAACTGGTTTTGACCCGCGTTGACCATACCCAGACCCGTTTTGTGCACCTCTAACCAGAAGATGTACCTTGAAAACCACTAGAGGATTAATTGCTGCATAATCTTACTTTATCGATCCCCAAAACGTTGCTGCAAACGTGAATTCTGATCGTTAGATCAAAAACCCAAAACCATAAATGAAATAAAAAAAACAAAAAAGGTAAAAAAAGTTATACATTTGTCATCTGCTTCATAATACGTGTGATGCCCATCACACACTCCATAAATGAATTCACGTGTGATGCCCATCATAGACTCCATAAAAATTATACATTTGTCATCTAAACCCATCCTCAGTCATGTTAAAATTTAGATGGGTATTTTAAAACCCATCTTGACTTAATAAAAAAAATCAAAAAAATTAAAAGAAATTAAAAAAATGGCACAACAGGATAGTCTTTTGTTATTTGACATAAACTGAAACCAATCCGATCCCGATTACAATTGTGTCTAACCGAATCGGTTCAGTTATCTGAATAAGCAAATTTGTGGAACCGAAAACCAAACCAATCAAAATTTATAGTTCGGTTCGTATGTTTTTTGGTTACAGATACGGTCCGGTGTCAGGTTTTTTCAAACCTACAACCCAAACCAGTTATATTGTTTTCTTTTGCATGGTCTGGCTAAAAAAAATTCCCAAGTATGTTCGTAGGCCCATAAGCTCTTCCATTTCTTTCATTTCAATATCCTTCTCCCATGATGGGCACTTATTTTTAAAGCATAAAAATAAGTAATTTATTCATTTTACTACTGACAAAACGAAGTAATAAATATAAGTGTCTCTAATGAACATATTCTTGATGATCTAGCTTCACTCGACGAAAATGAAGACGTGAATTATGTTCATCATTCCAAAATTATAAAACATTAAAAGTAGGGTATAAGTTTGTTATTTTTTAAATAATTATATAACAAAATGAGGGTACACAATATACGTCTTACTTTAAGTTCGGAAGATGTGTGGAGGTTCTCATTTTCTTAGAAACTACGTCTTTAGGTAATTCTTCCTCTTATGACTGTTCTTCGTAAAACTCCAGGTTCCAACTCATCTTCAGCTTCATCAATCAAATTTTAATCCTTAAGCCACATTCCTAACAAACGATAGCCGTAGGGATGCTACCGCTCGAGACACGCCAAGCGAAGCAATTCACTTTCGGATCAGCAATCCTACTCCATTTATAAACATTAGCAGTCCCACCTGGATCCCAACTTTGCTTCCAAGACGCCTCTGACCCGTTTAACCAATTATAAAACATTAAAAGATAGGGTATAAGTTTGTTATTTATTAAATAATCTTATAACAAAATGAGGGTACACAATATACGTCTTACTTTAAGTTCGGAAGATGTGTGGAGGCTTTCCTTTTCTTAGAAACTACGTCTTTAGTTAATTCTTCATCTTGTGACTGTTCTTCGTCAAACTCCAGGTTCCAACTCATCTTCAGCTTCATCAATCAAATTACCTGCATCAGGCGACAATCCTTAAACCCTTAGTCTCTAAAGTTGCTCGTAAATAATAAAATAATCACAGCTAATAAAATAATAAATAAGAACATGTTAGTGGCTTTTGACACGCAGAAAAATACATTTTGTCACTCGTTTGGCTACTGTATTGATCACCTATGTGAACACGTAATTTTAGCATCAGACTGCAGAAATAAGAAAAACCTTATGCGTTACACCAGATATTACAAAAAGATGATTTTTTTCGAGTACCATGAGCCAGATGAAGTAGAAGGCAAATAGAAAACAATGAAGCCAAGAATCCATCTATTGTTTTGGCAATGATCATTAACAATTTAACATTCACAATGGAGTTATAAGTTTAGTATGACCAGATTCTGAGAATAATTGGTATACGGCATAATCAGTTTGGTTCTAACCTTGAGGTGTTGTCATGGAGCCCGAATTACTTGCAGCTAATGATCCTCTCGACCATAATCATAAACTATCTCGATCTCTGACAATCAAAAAACAAAGAGCTTAAGCACAAAGGCGCATAAATATGGAGCAGATTATGGGCCTGATTTATACAGCATGTGCATGGTTAAAAGAGTAGTATGCCAATTTTCATGTTGCATCTATTTTTGCTAAAATGTTTTTTTTCTTATCAATGGTGTAATGATATATGATAACAACCTAGCAACGACTGTGAATGTAGGAACGTTAATCGCAAAATACAAACAAATAGCTGTGTTTTTCTCATTTTAATTAGATTAAAAGAATATTGATAAATTTATAATCTGCTTACAAATGCACTAATGAGATGAGAAGAAGATTACCCCAGGAGGTGGCGTAGGGTTGCGAGTAAACTTGCTGCCACCGGGAGCCCATGGAACTGTTCATTAACGACACAAAAGAAAACAATTCATATAACTTTTAATTTTTAATAAGATTTATTTATAACTGAATACTAAAGCAATAAAAATGGGTAATGGAATCAAGAATGATCTATGAGATTTTTATTTTCCATTATTTAACGATTCCATCATAACAAACGCTACCTTAAATTCTTCTAGCACTTACCGATGTAGGGATCATGGTGGCGCCACTTATCATACTGTGACTCACCATCAGCAATCATTCTATCAATAGTATCTATATCTTCCTTGACACCCACAACCAGAAAACAACGCACATCTGATGCTCAACATAATGCATAAGATGCACAACAGTTCAATCAGCCACCTCAACGTTAAAACATAAATACTCACCTACCCATAAAGAGTTGAACCCCTATCCCACACCATGCTGGTGAGCAACACCATAAATATCTCACATCAAAAGAGAGTTTTCTTGAAGACAGAGAAGGAAGATGAAGCAACGAACTTAACCAAATAGAGAATATGCAATAGAAAAAAAAGCTTACCAGAAATGTGTCGGAAGTAGATCGGAACCATAGCCGCTTGACCACCGTCTCGCCACCGGCATCTACCATAACAACCACCATCATCACAACCACCATCATCAACGATTAACAAAGCCACATCAGTTGTGACCTCGAATCTACGGGATCAGTGGTGAAAAGGCACATGCAAAACTCCCACAAATGAATAGATTTAACAAATATCGCCAAACCTGTTGATAATAATCAAGAATTTGATGAGGAAACAGACCTTGATTGCGTCAATAAGGAGTCAGAATCAAAAAACTTAACTGGTTAACAAAAGAAAGATAAACATGAATATTGCGAACTCTATACATGAAAAGTTATTTCACATCTGAATGTATAAACAATGTCTTCCTTCTTCACATCTGGTAGAACAGTCTTCTTCTCCCACGCGCCATTTAATTTTTTTATGGTCTGCGCCTATAACAGAGTCTTCAGCCTCTGTAAAATGAAGAGGAATGAAAATAAGAAAACTACCAGAATAATATATCCCTCCCTTGTGGTATTTGCCACAAAACCATCTGGTGCAAGATTTTAAGATAACATCTAAATATGAATTGCTTGATAAATGCTTCAAGAAGAAGTGAGAATCTTACAATTAACAAATGTCAAGATAAGATAATGGAAACATCAATTAAAAAAGGTTATATCCCCTTTCTTATTGCTGCATTTCTGAATACATTTCCTATGAGCAATTTGCAACCCACAAATTCAAAATTACAATCAAATGTGACAGTCCAATTCAATTAGAAAAAACAATACTAATTTTGACTAAATTATCATCTGTATTTAATAAATAAACCCGAATCTTACATTGAACTAACCGATTTCAACAATAATACTAAATTAATCGAGGAAAAAATCGATTATGTATGAAGGCGATGGAGTAATATTCAAGGAGTTGAGAAACATACCAATGGATCGATGAAAAACAATTGGGAATCCAGCGCAGAGATGAAATGGCGTCTTTTGAGGTTGATTAAGAACCGAATGATTGTGGTGGCGGTGTCGCTTGATTTAGGGTTTCTGATTAAGGGAAAGAGAAGAAGCCACCAGTTTTAGAAAACCCTCATTACTCTCAAATCGGGATTAGAATACCTGCTAGGTTTACATACCAGATGGATTGTATTGTCTGGATCGTAGATGCTTCAATCAGAAGGAAACGTCGTTATCTTGTGATCTTGTAGAACTGATGGAGGATCTTGGCGGTGGCGGTAAGAGGGAGAGAGAGAGTTGCAGCTTTGTTTTTCTAGGGTTTGTGGATGAGTAAAAAGCAAGCGTGTGAAAGAAGAATGAGAAAAATGAAATATAAAGGATCCATTAACTCTGACCCGATTATAATCTGGATCCTGCGTATCTTTGGGTTTTTGTTTTGTGTTTTGTGGAAGTTCTTTTGTTTATAGAGAAATTCCATTATTTCCCTCCCAAAATCAAAGTCCACTAAACAAAGCCACATCATCAAAATGGCTTCACCATTCAAGGACACATAGCCCACATCATCTCATTTATTAATATATATAGAATATATAGATATCTAATATATTATATATAGGGTGGAGATACAATAGGAAGTTTATTTGGCTAGGAAGGCTAGGAAGTAATCTTGACCATCCATTTAGTTAATCAAGAGCTAAGATTAAATCAGGGAAATTGAAGGGAAGAAAAGAGGCGCGTGAGTTTGTTTAGGGGCATTCTAGTCATTCCAAGCCAATAGTTTCTCTCTCCTCCAATTCCCCCCCCCCATTTTTTAAACGTTAATAACTCTTTCATACGACATTATTTTTTATAAAAATTGCACCAAAAAAATGAGCGTTTTTTAATCTTTAAAACGAGTATACTATTCCTATATTTAAAAAAAAAAACTTAAAACCCAGTTGCGTAAAACGCAATAGAAAAACCCCAGTTACGTAAAACGCAATGAGAAAAAAAAACCTAAAAAATGACATTTTTCTAAAATGCAATGCACCAAAAACACAAAAAAAATGACTTATTTGTAAAACGGAATGGCCAGAAAATACAAAGAAATGTCTTATTTGTAAAACGCAATAGCTTAAAAACACAAAAGAAAGTGTGCTTTCTAAAACGCAATGGACTGAAAACACATAAAAATGTGTTTACCTAAAACGCAATGCACCAAAAACACAAAGAAATGTCTTATTTCTAAAACGCAATGGCCAGAAAACACTTAAAATGACTGTTTTCTAAAACGCAATAGACTGAAGAAGCATAAAAATGTGTTTTACCTAAAACGCAATAACTAAAAACACTTCAAAAATGTGTTTTACCTAAAACGCAATAACTAAAAACACTTCAAAAATGTGTTTATCTAAAACGCAATAGCCAAAAAACACATAAAAATGTCTTATTTCTAAATCGCAATGGCCTAAAAACACAAAAGAAAGTGTATTTTCTAAAATGCAATGGACTGAAAACAAATAAAAATGTGTTTACCTAAAACACAATGAACTAAAAACATTTCAAAAATGTGTTTTTTCTAAAACGCAATGGCCAGAAAACACATAAAACTCTCTTATTTCTAAAACGCAATGGACACAAGCTGACCTGTCTGTGAATCTGTCTGAACCAGAGAGTAGCAAATCAAAAAACTGTCTACGAATTACTGTCTTCGAAATGAGGCAATTTCTGGAAAATTAAATTTTCTGATGCATTTTTAGTACAACAATTTAATTAAAAAAAGCTGAAGAACACGTTGATCGGGTGTTTGTTGGTGACGAAAATCGCAGCCAGGGGCTCTGCCCCTTGGACCCCGCCAGGGGCTACCGCCCCTGGGACCCTGCTACCAGGGGCCGCCGCCCCCGGACCCCCGCCAAGATCGTAAAACGCAATGACTAAATCAAAAACCCAGATAATAAAAATGAAATTAAAGAATTTCTTACATGGATCGAAGTCGGTTTCTTCAACGATTGACGAAATTTGAATGATTGAAACACTTATCAGAGATCGAATCGAACAAATCGAGTGATTATCTTCAAAATCACCAGAAAAACGAGATTTTGTATGAAATTAAACTGGGTTTTCTTCACAAAAGCTGAAGAACACGTTGATCAGGTGTTTGAATCATTGATTGGTGACGAAAATCGCACTATTATTGAGATAGAAAGTGAAGAAATGGTTGAAGATGGTGGGTTTTGAAAATGGTGGGTTTTGATGTTACTGGGTTTTGAAAAGAAAGAAGAAAGGGTTGGATTGACTAAAATACCCTTTTTCTTTATTTTAAATGTTGCCACATGTCCTAATCCTATTGCTTCCTACACTTCCTAGCCAAAATAAACTTCCTATTTGATCTTTTCCCATTATATATATATATATATATATATATATATATATATATATATATATATATATATATATATATATAGGGAAAGGTTCATTTGAGAAGAAAAAGAACAAAGGGTATAATTGTAAAACATTAAATAGTTTTTCATTTATCTCATTTATTATCATCTTTGACTAATTAATTAGTCATAAAAACTATCATCCTTCACACTAATGTTTTTTTAACTACACACATCAAAAGTTACCCTACACCTTTCGAAATTTACCCTACACATGTTGAAATTTATCCTACACAACCCGTAATTTGTCATATTACACATTGTAATTTACCCTACACTCTAAATTATTTTATTTTATTTTTTAAAAAAAATATATATTTTGAAGATAAGTTACAACTTTTAATGTAGTTAGCTATTAAAGAGGAATACTACTAATTAATGATCTTTGTAGGTTTACCATATTACCCTTATAGTAACATTAAATACTTATATTAAATGAAGTAAAATGAAGCATTTTTATTGGTTGAAATTTCTTCTTTTTACTTCTTACATAAAGTTTCTTCTCATTTGAACTCTCCACTATATATATATATATATATATATATATATATATATATATATATATATATATATATATATATATATATATATATATATATTAAAGAGCATGGTCGGTGATCATGACTTTTATTTGTCAAAAAAAAACCCACTTCTTTTCTAAGTTGATAAAAGTCAATTAACAATTGACAAAAATAACCCTCTACTTTCTCACTTCACAATAAAGCCTCCACACTTTCTAACTTCTCTTTAACACTCATACTTTTGGGATTAGGTTCAAGAATGAACACTAGTGTAGTTTGCGAACTGAGCGAACTAATCCTGACCGTACATGTGTGTAGATCAATGGCCAGAATTTGATGATGAAATACACTAGTGTATTTTACGATTTGATGATGAAATCCTTGCCATCCACGTGTGTAAATCAATGGCCAAGATTTGTTCACTCAGTTCGCAAATACATTAGTGTTCACTCTAGAACCCCACCCCATACTTTTGTCGTGTAAACCATTCTACCCTCAAACTTTGCTATTCTCTAACTTTGTAAATGTCACTTTCTCACCCCCTCACGTTTCTGAAGTTTTTAGATTACCCTAAAACTCATTTTTTACGTTTTTTATGGATGTGTCGGTGTAAATTCGAGTTCGTATACACTTTAACATAGTTTTTGTTTGAAGATGAGTCGGGGCAATTATAAAAGGTTTTCTTTTACGTACATTTTGAGTGGACTATGTTTTCATGTAAATTTTATATGTTTTGATTTGACGGTATAAATTTGAGTTGTCATACATTTCTACGTAAATTAAGTTCAAACGAGTCCGGTCGATTGTAGTCTATACGTTATCATTTTGCATACAGCATCGCCGCAACACGCAACGGGTAAAAAAACTAGTATAGCCTATAATCTATCTATACTTTCTATAAAAGGAGAAATCTCAATGACATAAGAAAAGCTGATGTGTCAGCAGGAGAGCATGTCCAACAAGGCTTTTCTTATCTCATTATTACATCATAAAGCCTAATATTAAAAGACTTTAAAATTCATAGTTGGCCCACATTTAGATTCCAAAGGTCTGTCCATTCAAAATCTCATACGAACCACTGTCCATTTAAGCCATTGTAATCAAAACCATTGCCCATTCAAAGGTCTGCCCATTCAAACGAATGTACTGAAACCACTATAACCAAACTACCGATGATTAAAAATTCAAACTTCTAAACTTTTGACGATTCAATATTATGGCTCCAAATTCAAAATTCAAAATTCAAAATTCAAAATTACGGTGGCTCCAGATATATAACATATCATCTTCTTCAATTAATTACTCTCTCTAATCAACATCTTCTCCAATTCAAATTCTGGCTCCACATTCAAAATTCAAACCATTCTATAAATAAGACATAATTATCTGGCTGCACATTCAAATCTCTCTCGCTGATATCTGCAAGCGTGTCTCTCTCTCAAATGCATCTTTCTCGACTCTCGTGATTTAGCAGCTATTCTCCGATTACACAATTTTGTTCGAATGTTTGATGATTCTGTTTACATGTTATCGTTCCGGTATCATTGTTCCAACATCGTCGTATCAATGATGTTGGCCATCACACATCAACCTTTCAATGTTGATGTTGCAATATAATCGTTGCCACATCATGAAAAGTTGCATGTGTTACATTCTTTAATGGGACAGTTGCAACTTCAACCGCCGATATGTATCTTCTATCGTGAAAAAGTGAGTTGTGCTACACCAGTTGAGAAGAGACCTTTGCATTTTAGGTTTGTTTCTTATTTTTTATTAACTGTTAAGATGCATGTTTATATTATTAAAATGAACTACTATAGAGAAAAATATTGAATTTAATGAAATATTTATAAAGTATTACACGCTAGGGTTAACACTTGCTAAGATTTCGTAGACTCTAGCCTTTCTCCATGTGATTTCATGCTCTCTTTTTAATTTCAGGCCTGTTAGCATGTTGCAGATTTTCTGATCCTGTTCTAGAAGTTGTGTAAGAAACTCTTCTGCATTCTTCTGGAAGTCTGATGGAGGAGAGTGGAGGATTTCATCGAGTAATGCTATGCTGTTCCAGTTTTTGTTGTTATTAGTGTTGTTGATTATGTCGACTTTCCTGTTTACTTCTTGGTTTGTTCTTTGTTCTTTGAGTGACCACATCGAGAATTGTGTTTTAAGATCGCTGGTGTCTGACCAGTGGTAGAAACTGAACTTTGCCATGTAGATTTTTTGTAGGTTTTCTAATTTAGAACTATTTTTGACAGAAAGTGATTTGTAGGACGAGTTGTTGATGTTTTGAATCAAAACTAATCATTGGTTTTTTATAGAGTTTAAAAAACGCGTTTACATGGAAAATGAATCGTTTAATTGTAATTTTCATAAGCTGCTTTTGTTCTTTGAGTTTCGATATTTTATCCCTTGGGTTTCTTGGTATTTAATTTTACGGTTTTCCCATAAAAGTTGGGGTTTTGAAAAGGTTTTTGCATTAAAAGACTGTTGTTTTGAATTTTACATTAATATGTTTATTTATATTAAATCTACACGTTTTCATAATTATAAAGTTCAGTATATAAACTCATAGTCACTTCACCTGTTTTTTTATCACGTTTTCCTAAGAAGATATCATACTTTCAGGAAAGTCGAGTTATATAGTTTATTCAAATGGCCTCATTCACAGATGCAAAATCGGATGATTTCAAGCAGCGTTTTGTCAGGCAAATTGAGGAACATGTGTATGAAGACAGGGCTACTCTTCAAGAGTTGAAGAGATGTTTTGATGGATTGCAGGTTGGCCTGTTCACTAGAGAGCAGGTTTCCAGAGATTTTATGCGCATGCCTTCAACTTCCGTTCGTGAGCTTTGTGTTGTTAGTAATATAGAGTGCGGTGATAGAGACGTGGAGTTCATGGCGATGCTGAAGGACATACATCGAGAGGTTCAGCAATTGATGGAGTTGAAGCTAAAGTTTCTTCATTCTTGCTGTTATTCTTAGATTTGAACTTTAATGTTGTTCAGTATGTGATGTAATTATTGGAGTTTTAACGTCATGAATAAATGAATAAATTTTAAACTTATGAATCTATGTTGCCTTTTAGTTTTTCTTATTTAGTTTTTTAGTTTGATTTAGTTTAATTATTGGTAAGTCAACCGAAGTTTAATAATATGAATTGTTGGTTTGATGGCGAAGAAATAGTGTTGATGTTGTATTGTGTCTGAACATCTGTTTGGTAAGTCAATAGAGGTTTAATAGTATCAACGGTTGGTTTGATGGTTAACAGATTATGTTGATGTTGAATTCTGTCTGAACATCTGCTTGGTAAGTCAACAGAGGTTTAATAGCATCAGGGGTTGGTTTGATGGTGAACAGATGAGTGCAAAGATAAAACAAATGTTCAGAATTTGATCATTGATAGTAGTTTTTTGAAGAATCTGCTGATGATAAAACAACTGTGTATGCTAACGACTGTTTGATTTACCACTGTTGACTAAATGACATAAATTTAAATTGATTAATCTTTGTTGTCGCATCTTCATTTTAATTATTTCAGTCATTCCTAACAGTGGTTGTGCTAATAGCAGATGTTAGACTTACCACTGTTGAGTTACACTGATTTAAAACAACTGTTTTTGAAACTTATGCTTGCCTAAAAACACATCCACTGCTAAATGATACCGTCTGTTATCATAATTTCTGTTTTTCCTAATGACTGTTCATTTACTATAGTGTTGACTGCTGACTGACTGTCATGCATTATGATAATAGAGGTTCTGACGTGGACAGATGTTAGCTAAAAATAAAACAACTGCTGAAAGTTATCATCTGTTGTCATAACTTCTGTTTATCTAACAACTGTTTGACTTACACTGTTTCTAACGACCAACAGAGGTTTCCAAACACATTTTGTTAGACATCTTTTATTAAGTTTGTAAATGTAAATAACAAATTCAATAAGGGGTCTATGTGTAAATATTTTTCATTTCTTGAAAATATGGGAAAACGAAAACACAACTGTCATTATTTCTTTAGCATTATTACACATCAAACATCTATCATCTGACTTCTTTCAAAAATCTCTTCTTCCCAGTCATTTTCTAGGGTTTCAACTTTCTTATTCTCCGTCTTCTACACTTGAATCACTGGAGGTTTTGTTGTTTTTTCTTCAACAACTGGTATGTAAATTCATATTGTAATACTTTATATTGTTTAACCGATTTTAATTAAAAAAAATTCAAATCCTATCTTGCTACAAATACGACTTTAAGTTTATTGTTATACATTTAAGAAGGGTTTAGTTAGGTGTTTGAATCATTTGTTTATAACATATTAAAATAGTTATTACTTGCAGAAATTTTTTAACTCATACTCTGTTTCTATGATTAATTTCAGTAGATACTCTGTTAATACAAAAAGTTAATGTTCATCTTCGAAGCCAACTTTTTAATTTCAATGTTTTAACATCTTTACTGATTCAGGTTTTGTCATGTATACTACATTTGTTAAGTTTCTTCATAACCCAGAATCTTTGAAACTGGTATGACATGTTTTTATATACATAATTTATTTTTATTGAGATATATATTTAACAGTTGTTATGGTTTATATTTTCTTACACTACTTAAAAATTATATACAAGATGTACCTATAGCTTTTGCTAATCAAAAGTGGGGAGATTGTTGGCAAAAAAATAAGTTGCGAATCTATCATGAGTCTGGTAAAAAATGGGTTATGAGGGTCAGAACAGAAAATTCAACACCAATAATAACTGACGGTTGGGACAATGTTGTTAAAGATCTCAATCTGCCGAGGGATACTTTGTTGGTTTTAAAAGCGTTAGGTGATTTTGGGTTTGAACTTTCATGTTTTGTTGATGGGATGTGTGGTGAATCTTATTTCACATTTAATCGTTATGCAAGATTTGGTTTTATGGTATGACTATTGATCTTAACTTCAATCCTTTTGCATCTTAAACGTGTCAACACTTATTCTCATAAGTTACATACTTCACATATAGTATTCATTATTTTTAGTTTTATGCAGGTAATCGAAGACTGCATCATTAAACAATTTTATGTAAACAGCCCACCAAGTGGCAAATTTCAAATCCGTTATAAGGGTTCCTATTGGAATGTTGAGGTGTCTAAGGTTGATACAAACTATGTATTTGCTAGAGGATGGCCTGAAATGTGCAAGGATGTTGGGATACTTGAGGATGATTTGCTTGTGTTTAGCAGAATTGATGATGTTGTTTTTGAGGTAGTAGTTTATAGAGATGAGATGTCACACCCCTATTTTCCACGTGTCACCGGTGGGCCCGGTGGGGTTTCGTGACGTAGTTGATATCGTCATAGTCAAACAATACAAAATATAAATGCACAACAGAAGCAAAAGATAGATTTATTTCAACCAAATAAAATTGTAACATCAAGTATCACAAACAGTTGAAATAGATCCACAGGCGGATCAAAAACAAAGAGGAAAATTTTATTCAACAGACTTCATGCATCCTAAGCTTGCGAGACTTTTATTGATGCTAAGGAGTGGCCAGCCTATTACGCGTAGTACCTGCACTTAGCCTTTTTGGAAAATACGTCAGTTTACACTGGTAAATACAATTTAACCGACTCATTTTGAAAAGGTTTAAAAAATTTGATTTGAATGCCCGCGGCACAAAACTTTTTATAACTTGGGATAATTATTTGCCTATAATCTTGTAAAAGAATTACATGTTTGTTATGCGTTCAGTTGTCCCGGTCGTACCGGGTTAAAGATTAACAGACACACCACTTAGTATAGTTCTGCCGTGAGACTTCTCTCGTACCGACGATTATACTTTATTGATTTGAATGCACTACGGGTGTACGCCTACACCCGTGTGCTAAGGTCGTGGCCATTCTTTGAATGATGCCAAGGATATCCGGTACATGGTCATTAAACCCCCAAAGGCGTTAAACAAACAAAACAACATTTTCAAACGGGTCATATCGAACACACTTAACCACCGACCGGTTAAGGTCAATTACCCGACCAAGCGGTATTTTATATACCATACCCCAAGCCCGTATAGGAAAAATAAGTTAAAAGTATTTACCTAAGGTAAATATAAATTTAATCCCAGCCGTATCAAATCAGCAAGTACAGATAGCTTTTACTGGGCTCCTATATCTGGAATGAAGGTTTTTAATATCCTATTAGAATCCTAACGGGTCTTTTAATTCAGCCTAAGCTTAGACCGATTAGTTTTAAATGAAGATTACGGTTTAAACGCACGATAAGGCGAAGACCGTTTTAGAATGTGGTTTTGACCCAACAAGCTTGCGTACTTGTTTAATATGGGTAACTTCATCACATTCTGGATTTTGAGACAGATATGATATGGTTTGACCCGTTTCGGCTAGAATGGGTAAACTAGTTACATAAGCCGATCCGAACGCGTAAAGTGTGTAACGAGTAACCATAAGAGTCATATACAAGTTTCCTAAGTTAACATGCCTTAAAAATGTTGTGATATCAGTAATATACCTTCCATTATGCCCCGAATGGTTTTAAACCCAAACTATGCCTCATAAGGGCATTTTGGTCATTTTAAAGGGTGTAAAAGAGTTTAAATAATAACCTGGGTTACAGGTCTGATTAAATCAGTAAATATACTTAATTTAATAAGTTATAACAGTAGGGTATCATATATATATATATATATATATATATATATATATATATATATATATATATATATATATATATATATATATATATATATACTAGTCACTTACCCGCGCGATGCGGCGGGAGTGGTATCACTTAGGTTGGTGAGTTTAGGGCTATCTACGGGGATGTAGTTTCCAATGTGGCTTGTGACGACGATGGTGGTAGTGTAGCAGAATGTGATGGTCGGTTGAGGCCTTCTTCAGCGGCGAGAATCAGCGATTTGCGGCGATTGGTGGTTTCGTGATGGCGTTTGGTGGTTATTGTGCGACTCAGGAGAAAACAAAGAAAATTGTTTGATTCTAGTTATGTTACCTGAAATAGACGGACTACCTAGGCTTTTGTTGGTTCAAATTGTGATACAAATTCACAAATAACTAACATTAACTACTATATTGTAAGATGTACAAAACATAGTCAAAAATTTCCCAAAAAGTCTTAGGTTTGTAAGAGTCCTTAATCTTGAATTCCTAAGGTTTGGAACTGAAATTTGTCACAAAATAAAGGATTTCCTTCAATTAGTTTCTTAAGTTCAACCAGCATCATACCTCGAGCAGATTTAGTATCTCCATATTTGGATAATTGTTCATTCTCCCTAAAGTAGTGATCTATAAAAGTCAGTCAGCAAAGGCGCGATAGATGATGCTTAATACAAAAATTAAAGTAAGATAAATAAGTTCGTTTCCAGACAAATGGTTACAAACAAATCAATCGAGTCGTTAATCAAACGATTAAACGCATAAACAAAACAATAAATATGAATTTGTACGTTCTGATACATATCTACTTAGAGGTGGCAGTTTTTTTATTTTTTTATTAACCATGCCGCTGCGCTCGTTGCGGCTGCCCTCACCACGCCGCTGCGGCTGCACTTGTTGCGCTCGCATGCTCACTGCACCGATCAAATTTTAGTAAAGTACACGGATGGTAAGCCAGAGACAACTGAGGTGATGGCACCAAGCAAGAATGACACAGTGCTGAACACTGCTGTTCCCTTTTACCCTGCATATACCAAACAAACTTGCGATTAGTTTATGCACAGCTATTCATAATCATTTTATCATGAAATAAGGATACCTGAACAAATGTCTCGCTCGACCAATAGTTTCCCTTGACGCATTATGCAAGGTTCGCTCGGTCCAACAACTCAAGCAAATGTTTTCTATGTTTTTTAGGGGGAAGATGGGTGCATCTCTCCACAGGGCATACAAGACACAGGTCATTGGCGGAAGCCCGCCAAATTTAACATATAAAGTTTTTTTATATGTTAAATATGGCGAGCTGCCGCCAATAACCCGTGTCTTGTATGCCCTGTGGAGAGATGCACCCATGTTCCCCCTAAAATGCAAAGAAAACATTTGCTTGAGTTGTTGGATAGATTACACAGGCTCAGTTTTTGCATCACAGCCTCAAAACACTTTCAGTTCAGATAGATTACACAGGCTCAGTTTTTGCATCACAGCCTCAAAACACTTTTAGTTCAGACAGATTAAGAACACAAGGTCAGCTTATGCATCATAGACTCAACACTTTTAGTTCAGACAGATTAAGAACACAAGCTCAGCTTTCGCATCACAGCCTCAAACACTTTCAGTTCAGACAGATTAAGAACATTTGGACGGAAGATGTATAACCTTGTAAAGGGTAAAAGGGTTTGTGTTTTCTTGTTCCTTAAGAGTTGTACATTGTGCATTAAGTGTTTTTTCAACACCTTGTTCAATTACCATCTTGTCCTTCACATATGTTTATTAAGGATATCATTTGGCAAATCAGGCATTAACTCTTTTTATAAGTGAGCCGTTTGCCTCGAATCGGTGGATCTCTCCACAGGGCATACAAGACACAGGTCATTGGCGGCAGTCCGCCAAATTTAACATATAAAGTTTTTTTATATGTTAAATATGGCGAGCTGCCGCCAATAACCTATGTTTTGTATGCCCTGGGAGAGAAGCACCCATGTTCCCCCTAAAATGCAAAGAAAACATTTGCTTGAGTTGTTGGATAGATTACACAGGCTCAGTTTTTGCATCACAGCCTCAAAACACTTTCAGTTCAGATAGATTACACAGGCTCAGTTTTTGCATCACAGCCTCAAAACACTTTTAGTTCAGACAGATTAAGAACACAAGGTCAGCCTCAAACACTTTCAGTTCAGCTTTCTCTCAATGCTCACACATCTCACAAAACAACATCACATCTCACAAAAAGGGATGCCAAAAGCAGGGAAGTACAATCTACAGGAAAAAGCAACACTTCACTTTTGTGTGAAAGACAGCTTGCTTGCTGCAGTCTCTATAATATATCAACACTCTTCCATACACTGTTTGAAAGACAGCATGCTTGAAAGACAGCATGCTTGCTTCAGTCTCTATAAATAATTCAGGGATATCTACACTCTACTCACACTTTACAAACTCTCAACTACACTCAACTGGAAGACTCAGACATGTAATTGAGAGATGAACACAACTACGGGTAAAGCCATGGCTGCAACACACGGTTGCAAAGTGAGAACTATGCAACCTGGATATTGCCCCGCCAAGATGCTACTCGGATCTTCTATGTACCCTCAAAATACAATCATCATCACAGTCTATTGTGTTATGTAACCTCGCTTTAAAGCATGATGTACAAGAGTATTTTTCCACTAAACTTAAACAACCTTTAAAGCATGACCTAAATATCATAATTATCACACAACCATGACACTTATCAGTCCCAAAAATGAAGGAAAAGATCAAAATATAACAGAACAAAGTAAAATCAAAACTACAAAAACAATTTATCCTTTCACTATGTCATATCTGAAATTAAGCTAACTATCATCACCAAAAATACAAATTCAAATATCACAAAACTTTCAACCTAATTTGAAATAACCGCATCTACTAACAAATCTACATCAAGATTAAAGATAAATCAACATTTAGAACCTAACCTGAGTCGATTCATCACAAAACACATGAGAAAATCCTTCGTAAACCTCAGATTTCGTCCTTCGAACATCCGTCAACCGCTTCACCTGAAAAGTAAGAATCACAAAAGAACATGGTAAGATATCTACTAACAAATCTACATCAAGATTAAAGATAAAGCAACTTATCAGAACATCAAACGGATCCCTTGTTCAAATCTGTGGATCCCTTGCCAGATAAAACGGATCCCTTGCCAGAGAGAGAGAGAAGATCTGATGTTGTTTTGTGAGATGTGTGAGCATTGAGAGAGAAAGCATATGGTGATCCGTGTGAAGTCAAATGGACGGTCCCGATCTTGATCCGTGTGAGAAAGTTTAACAATTGGACGACAGATGTATACCCTTGTAAAGGGTAAAAGGGTTTGTGTTTTCTTGTGCCTTAACAGTTGTACATTGTGCATTAAGTGTTTTTTCAACACCTTGTTCAATTACCATTTTTTTAACTTTATCACACGGATAAGACATGTACTTTTAGATCTGTGAATCTGTGATAATACTTTTACAACTGGAAGACTCAGACATGTAATTGAGAGATGAACACAACTACGGGTAAAGCCATGGCTGCAACACACGGTTGCAAAGTGAGAACTATGCAACCTGGATATTGCCCCGCCAAGATGCTACTCGGATCTTCTATGTACCCTCAAAATACAATCATCATCACAGTCTATTGTGTTATGTAACCCCGCTTTAAAGCATGATGTACAAGAGTATTTTTCCACTAAACTTAAACAACCTTTAAAGCATGATGTACAGCTGTTTTAAGCACAAGAAACACATATGTAACCTCACAGGCTCAGCTTATGCATCATAGCCTTAACAGTTTCAGTTCAGACATATTAAGAACACAAGCTCAGCTTATGCATCATAGAGACGACAGGCTCAGCTTATGCATCATAGCCTCACAGGCTCAGCTTATGCATCATACCCTCACAGGCTCAGCTTATGCATCATACCCTCCGAATGCAAAGAGTTGATATATTCTGAAATCGAAGTAAATAGAAGTTGTTAAGTTGATGTTTTGAAAGTAGGATTATTCAACTGAGATAAACTTACAATTTCAGTTGAGTGTAGTTGAGAGTTTGTAAAGTGTGAGTAGAGTGTAGATATCTCTGGATTATTTATAGAGACTGAAGCTAGCAGTGCTGTCTTTCAAACAGTGTATGGAAGAGTGTTGATATATTATAGAGACTGCAGCAAGCAAGCTGTCTTTCACACAAAAGTAAAGTGTTGCTTTTTCCTGTAGATTGTACTTCCCTGCTTTTGGCATCCCTTTTTGTGAGATGTGTGAGCATTGAGAGAGAAAGCATATGGTGATCCGTGTGAAGTCAAATGGACGGTCCCGATCTTGATCCCTTTTTGTCTGTAGCATAAGTCAAATGGGTTAAGATCAGTTAAAAAACAAAAAGCATAAAAATAACAAAACACATCATAAAACACAAAATATAGTCAAGTTTATATTATCTCAGTAGCATAGCATGTTAAAAATTAATATTCAAGGCTTAGAAATTACCAAAAAAGAGCGAAAAACCGACTGAATTCGAATCTCAGCCCATTCTTGACACTAATGCTCCGTTAGTTCTCGCAAAGTCAACCATCATAAAAAGAAATCAAGTATTAGTAAAGATTTGATATTAGTTATAACCAGTACACTATTAACTTAAAATAAATTTAATATAAATCACATTTTGTCAAGTTGCAAATATAAAAACCTTTATTTGGCAAGGGATCCACAGATTTGAACAAGGGATCCGTTTGATGTTCTGATAAGTTGCAATGAGTGTTATATATCTTACCATGTTCTTTTGTGATTCTTATCTTTAATCTTGATGTAGATTTGTTAGTAGATGCGCTTATTTCAAATTAGGTTGAAAGTTTTGTGATATTTGAATTTGTATTTTTGGTGATGATAGTTAGCTTATAAAAAAAAAGAAAAGAAAATTGATGAATGATGATAAACTTTACTTTACCTCTGCTTGAGTGAGCATGAGACCACTAAGTGAGGGAACATTCTGCATATGAAGCCCCCATCGATTCGAATGAAGCAGCGTTCAGCGTCGCCAAAGCCAATTCCGAGACTCTCCAAGCAGATACACTTTCTCCGGCAGCCAGAAGATCGGAGTGAGCTTGTTCTGTAATAATAGTGATCGTGACAGTCGTTAACCAAAGGTATAACTAATTAAATTCAGATCCTAAAATAAGGTTTCCTTGCGAGTTGCGAGTGACATACCTGAGTCGATTCATCACAAAACACATGCGAAAATCCTTCGTAAACCTCTGATTTCGTCCTTCGAACATCCGTCAACCGCTTCACCTGAAAAGTAAGAATCACAAAAGAACATGGTAAGATATATAACACTCATTGCAACTTATCAGAACATCAAACGGATCCCTTGTTCAAATCTGTGGATCCCTTGCCAGATAAAGCTTGTGATACATCTCATGAAACCCTAGATCTGCTCATCGAGCATCCCACAGAACAAACTAAAATCAAAAATACATTACAATCTATCTTTTCACTATTCCATATCTAAATGACCTAAATATCATAATTATCACAAAACCATGATACTTATCAGTCCCAAAAATGAAGGAAAAGATCAAAATATAACAGAACAAAGTAAAATCAAAACTACAAAAACAATTTATCCTTTCACTATGTCATATCTGAAATTAAGCTAACTATCATCACCAAAAATACAAATTCAAATATCACAAAACTTTCAACCTAATTTGAAATAAGCGCATCTACTAACAAATCTACATCAAGATTAAAGATAAGAATCACAAAAGAACATGGTAAGATATATAACACTCATTGCAACTTATCAGAACATCAAACGGATCCCTTGTTCAAATCTGTGGATCCCTTGCCAGATAAAGCTTGTGATACATCTCATGAAACCCTAGATCTGCTCATCGAGCATCCCACAGAACAAACTAAAATCAAAAATACATTACAATCTATCTTTTCACTATTCCATATCTAAATGACCTAAATATCATAATTATCACACAACCATGACACTTATCAGTCCCAAAAATGAAGGAAAAGATCAAAATATAACAGAACAAAGTAAAATCAAAACTACAAAAACAATTTATCCTTTCACTATGTCATATCTGAAATTAAGCTAACTATCATCACCAAAAATACAAATTCAAATATCACAAAACTTTCAACCTAATTTGAAATAACCGCATCTACTAACAAATCTACATCAAGATTAAAGATAAATCAACATTTAGAACCTAACCTGAGTCGATTCATCACAAAACACATGAGAAAATCCTTCGTAAACCTCAGATTTCGTCCTTCGAACATCCGTCAACCGCTTCACCTGAAAAGTAAGAATCACAAAAGAACATGGTAAGATATCACATATGTCCTTCACATATGTTTATTAAAAGCATTAAGTTGCTTTTACCGTTTGATGTTCTGATAAGTTGCTTTATCTTTAACCATGATACTTATCAGTCCCAAAAATGAAGGAAAAGATCAAAATATAACAGAACAAAGTAAAATCAAAACTACAAAAACAATTTATCCTTTCACTATGTCATATCTGAAATTAAGCTAACTATCATCACCAAAAATACAAATTCAAATATCACAAAACTTTCAACCTAATTTGAAATAAGCGCATCTACTAACAAATCTACATCAAGATTAAAGATAAGAATCACAAAAGAACATGGTAAGATATATAACACTCATTGCAACTTATCAGAACATCAAACGGATCCCTTGTTCAAATCTGTGGATCCCTTGCCAGATAAAGCTCGTGATACATCTCATGAAACCCTAGATCTGCTCATCGAGCATCCCACAGAACAAACTAAAATAAAAAATACATAACAATCTATCTTTTCACTATTCCATATCTAAATGACCTAAATATCATAATTATCACACAACCATGACACTTATCAGTCCCAAAAATGAAGGAAAAGATCAAAATATAACTGAATAAAGTAAAATCAAAACTACAAAAACAATTTATCCTTTCACTATGTCATATCTGAAATTAACCTAACTATCATCACCAAAAATACAAATTCAAATATCACAAAACTTTCAACATAATTTGAAATAACCGCATCTATCTACTAACAAATCCACATCAAGATTAAAGATAAATCAACATTTAGAACCTAACCTGAGTCGATTCATCACAAAACACATGCGAAAATCCTTTGTAAACCTCAGATTTTCACAAAACCATGACACATATCAGTCCCAAAAATGAAGGAAAAGATCAAAATATAACAGAACAAAGTAAAATCAAAACTACAAAAACAATTTATCCTTTCACTATGTCATATCTGAAATTAACCTAACTATCATCACCAAAAATACAAATTCAAATATCACAAAACTTTCAACCTAATTTGAAATAACCGCATCTATCTACTAACAAATCCACATCAAGATTAAAGATAAACCTAACCTGAGTCGATTCATCACAAAACACATGCGAAAATCCTTCGTAAACCTCAGATTTCGTCGTTCGAACATCCGTCAACCGCTTCACCAGAAAAGTAAGAATCACAAAAGAACATGGTAAGATATATAACACTCATTGCAACAACATCAGAACATCAAACGGATCCCTTGCCAGATAAAGCTTGTGATAGATCTCATGAAACCCAAGATCTGCTCATGAAACGGATCTGGTGATAGATTCAAACGGATCTGGTGATAGATCTCATGAAACCCTAGATCGCCGAGAAGAGAGAGAGAAGAGAGAGAGAAGAAGATCTGATGTTGTTTTGTGAGATGTGTGAGCATTGAGAGAGAAAGCATATGGTGATCCGTGTGAAGTCAAATGGACGGTCCCAATGTTGATCCGTGTGAGAAAGTAAAACATTTGGACGGCAGATGTATACCCTTGTAAAGGGTAAAAGGGTTTGTGTTTTCTTGTGCCTTAACAGTTGTACATTGTGCATTAAGTGTTTTTTCAACACCTTGTTCAATTACCATCTTGTCCTTCACATATCCTTATTAAAGTAGTATAGATATATGTGAAATTTATTACTTATAACCATACTATGCTCCGTAGCGGCATTTTGGTAATTTCACATAGGCCTAATAGGTCAAAACTGAAATTCTGAGTTTATAATATTCACCTACTGTTAAAATATAAAATTTTACTGAATATATCAGTAGGTATCAACCCCATATGTTTAAAAAGGTTTTATTACATACTATGCGTTAAAAAACGCTTAAAAAGGCGATTTGGAGCCATTTCCGGGTTTTATATAAAAAGCTGATATTTTTAATATTCCAGAAGGCTCAAAATAATTTATTAAACATATTGAATCAGTAAAAGAAGGTTTGGGGTCAAAAGGATTTGTAAAACTCATTTTATAGCCCAAAAGGGCAAAACCGGCATTAACCAAATTAAGCTTAGAACACTAAGTTATGCTCAGCCTAAAATTTAATAAAAATCTTTAAAAATCCCAAAATATTATTTTATATCAGTAGGTACAAAGTTTTGTATAAAAATTTGGGTTTAGATAGGCTATATGCAATTTACGCCATTTAGTTACTAAAAAAGCTTCTAATTACGATAATGAGCATAACTCTTAATCTATGCCTCAAACTAATCTCAAATTTTAGGTGCAAGCTTATAAATCAGTAGCTAAGGTGTCTACCCTTTTACATTTTCAAAAATCATATTTTAAGGTCATTTGGGCATAATGGTCAACATATAAGCATTTAACGGAAACATGCATGTGAATAGGATTTCTAATGAACCAAGTTGTATAATCTCAGAGAGTTATACTAACATGTAAATAGGTCCAAAAGAAGCTCTAAGGCAATCCTAAACTTGGCTTAAACGGGTCAGAACTGAAAGTCAAAGCAGAAGTCAAACTATGCGACTTTCGGTTCCAAACCGAGCCTATACTGAAAATTGTCGAGTTGAACATGTTGGGACATGTTCTTACATTCATTACCAAGTTATATTAATGATCAAACAGGTTGCATGTATCCTACATTGCTAATTATGCATTAATTTGCAAATAAACATTCTGTTGACTTTTTAAGATAAGCTTTGACTCGACAATTAACATAGTTAGAGTGGGAATCTGGAAATACCCTTTTAAGGGTTTATTACCCACATAATTACCTACTCAAAGGTACTTTTAATTCGAGATTTGACTGGGTAATTATTGACTAATCTCGAAGTCAAACCTTAATTACGACGGTTTGACTTCTAGCTAATTAACTAAGCTAAAACGAATTAAGAAGGGTTATGAATGCTTACAAGAGTCCTAATTATGATTAGGGAGCCTAATGAATCCTTGTTGCTGACCAGAGAGCTCTAGAGGTGAGTCTTGTGAACTTTGCAAATGAATGAGCAAAGTTGTTACAACTTGAAGCTCCTTATATATGCATTTTGATTGCATAAGATGGTGCCAAACAACTCTATGCATGGAGTAAGATCATCACAACTGTCCCTAGTGCATGAAAACCTATTTGCACAGCCCCTGGTATCATTTTACAGGCCCATAAGTCGGTTACACAGGTCTACTGGCACCTGCAAGTCATTTCTGTCGCTGTGTCTCTCACACGGGCCGCGTAAGTCCATAAGGGACTCTTACGCGGGCCGCTTGGCCTGTCAGAACCAACCAAACAAGTTTAACAAATTGCATTTCAGCCCCTGGTCCTTTGTAACGTGGTTTTAAGTCCCATTTTTGCTATTTCAACCCTCTAACCTTATTTTTAAGGGCTTAAGGACCTTTACCAACTTAGTTAAGTCCCTTGTTAACTTTGTGAACACCCGAAAGACCTTGAAATTCATCGTTGACGCTTTTAACTCCTCGTACACAAATTTGATCATAACTTTCTCATACGATAACGAAACTTTATGAAATTTTTACCACATATTCTAGTGAGTATAATTTACCGTTACAAAGCTTCGGGTCTGCTAAAAGGTCACTCAGAGGTATAATTTGCACATGTTGACACTTTTAGCCCCTGTAGTTTGTAATTTCTCACTTTCTTTCATATTTAGCTTCGTATGATCCATGATTTATTCGTTTGAAGGTATAAACATCTTGTAGGGCTATTTTTAAATATAATTATCCATCGTTGACACTTTGGACCCTTATATTCACATAGTTTCCCCTATTTGTCAATATTAACCCCTCAAAAGTATTATTTCACACGTTCAGAGCTTATGACACGTGTTCATACATTATTGGACGTAAATTTTCGAGGTGTTACATCCTCACCCCCTTAAAAGAAATCTCGTCCTCGAGATTTATGAAAACAATTGAGGGTATTTCTCTTTCATTGCGGACTCTAACTCCCACGTATATTCAGGACCTCTACGGGCATCCCATTTCACCTTGACAATAGGCACAAGCTTCCTTCGAAGCTTCTTTATCTGTCGATCCTCAATCGACACAGGTTTTTCCACAAACTTCAAGCTCTCGTCTATGTGCACATCTGTATGTGGCATGACTAGTGATTCATCAGCTAGACATTTCTTCAGATTGCAGACGTGGAATACATTATGAATACCACTGAGCTCTTCTGGTAAGTTTAACTTATAAGCCACTGATCCTACACATTCAATGATCTCGAATGGTCCTATATACCTTGGGCTTAACTTACCTTTCTAACTAAATCGCATCACCCCTTTCTAGGGCGATACCTTGAGCAAAACTTTATCGCCAACCTCAAACTTGAGAGGTTTTCGCCTCTTATTAGCATAGCTCTTCTGCCTATCTCGGGCAGCTTTTAGGCGGTCGTGAATCTGGACAATCTTGTCCGTTGTCTCAAAGACTATATCAGGACCTGATAATTGAGTGTCTCCTACTTCTGCCCAGCAGATGGGCATTCTGCACTTCCTACCATATAGTACCTCAAAAGGTGCAGCCTGGATGCTGGTATGGTAGCTGTTGTTGTAGGAGAACTCGACCAAAGGTAGGTGCTTATCCCAACTACCACCTAAATCAATCACACATGCACGAAGCATGTCTTCCAGGGTTTGAATGGTACGCTCGCTCTGCCCATCCGTCTGAGGATGGTAAGCCGTACTGAAGTTTAAATGTGTGCCCAACGACTGTTGGAAACTTTTCCAAAAGTGTGACGTGTATCTGGTATCTCTATCTGAGATAATAGCCACTGGTACTCCATGCAGAGATACAATTTTATCAACATACAATTGGGCTAACATGTCGGAGCTATAAGTCTCTTTAATGGGTAGGAAATGTGCTGAGTTAGTCAGTCTATCAACTATGACCCATATAGTATCATTTCCTTTCTTCGTCTTTGGCAATTTGGTGATGAAATCCATCGTCACCATTTCCCATTCCCAAGTGGGAATTTCAGGCTGTTGTAGCAAACCTGACGGCTTCTGATGTTCAGCCTTGACTTGAGCACACGTCAAGCATTTAGTTACATAAGCAGCTATAGACTTCTTCAAGCCTATCCACCAGTAATTTGCCTTTACATCTTGGTACATCTTGTCGGCTCCAGGATGAACGGAATATTTGGAACTGTGGGCTTCCTTGAGGATAACATCCCGAAGTCCTCCGTAAACAGGAACCCATATTCGTCCATTTAACCTTAAAATTCCGTCTTTACCATAGGATAACTGTTCTTCAGTTACTCCTAACTTTTCCTCAGGATAATTAGCTTCTAGCACAGCTTCCTTCTGTGCAGCTAACAACCTTTCATTCAAGCTATTCTTGATTTCAATGCTTTTGGCATTGATTCTCATTGGCTTTTCTGTCTCTTTTCTGCTCAAGGCATCTGCTACTACATTAGCCTTTCCTGGATGGTATCTTATTTCACAGTCATAATCGTTCAGAGTTTCCATCCAGCGTCGCTGCCTCATATTCAAATCCTTCTAATTGAACAAATGTTGAAGGCTTTTGTGATCAGAATATATCACACATTTAGTCCCATACAGATAGTGCCTCCAAAGCTTTAGTGCAAATACCACGGGACCCAACTCCAAATCATGGGTGGTGTAATTCTTCTCGTGCACTTTTAGTTGACGTGAAGCATAGGCAATGACCTTGCCCTTTTGCATTAACACGCAACCCATCCCGGTGTGTGATGCATCACAATACACCACAAACTCATCGATACCTTCAGGTAATGTCAGCACTGGAGCATTGCTCAGTTTCTGCTTCAAAGTATCAAAAAATTCTTGCTGCTTAGGCCCCCAATCAAACTTGCTATTCTTGCGAGTGAGTAATGTCAGGGGTGCTGCAATTCTTGAGAAATTTTCAATAAAGCGTCTGTAGTATCCTGCCAATCCTAAGAAACTGTGAATCTCCGTAGGCGTCTTTGGCTCTTGCCAGTTCATGACAGCTTCAACCTTAGCGGGATCTACTTGGATACCTCGCTCACTAACCACATGTCCAAGAAATTGGACTTCACGAAGCCAAAATTCACACTTAGAAAATTTGGCATAGAGCTTTTCTTGATGTAGCAACTTCAGAATACATCGAAGATGCTTCTCGTGGTCAGCTTGGTTCTTTGAATAAATGAGAATGTCATCGATGAAGACGATGACGAATTTGTCCAGATAAGGCTTGCAGACGCGATTCATGAGATCCATGAATGTGGCAGGTGCGTTAGTGAGCCCAAAAGGCATCACTAAGAACTCATAATGACCATAACGAGTCCTAAACGTGGTCTTGTGTACATCTTCATCCTTAACTTTCAACTGATGATAGCCTGACCTGAGATCTATCTTGGAAAAGTAGCTTGCTCCTTGTAGCTGATCGAACAGATCGTCGATCCTTGGCAAAGGATACCTGTTCTTGATAGTAGCCTTATTAAGCTCGCGATAATCAATGCATAAACGCATGGATCCATCCTTTTTCTTGACAAACAAGATTGGTGCTCCCCATGGAGACGAACTAGGTCTAATGAAACCTTTAGCTAACAAATCATCTAGCTGCGTCCTTAATTCATTCATCTCTGTTGGTGCCAATCTATAAGGTGCTCTTGCCACAGGTGCTGCTCCTGGAATGATGTCGATTCTGAATTCCACTTGCCTATCTCGTGGCAAACCAGGTAGTTCTTCCGGGAAAACTTCAGGGTATTTAGAAATGACGGGAATTTCTTCGATCCTGGGCTTCTTCTCGTCAATGGTTACCTGTGCCATATAAATGACACAACCCTTTTTCAGACATCTGGATGCCTTGAGCATAGGCACTTGCTCAGGCAATCCATGTTGAGTATCTCCCTGAATGGTGAGTGGCTCACCAGATGGAGTCTTGATCACCACTTGTTTCTTGTTGCACACAATCTGGGCTTGGTTATGCGATAACCAATCCATACCTATCACTATATCAAAGCCTGATAGCTTGAATGGTAACAAGGACAAAGGAAAAGAGTGGTTCCTAATGGATATGACGCATCCATCTAATACAGTCGAAGCGGTTTCTATGGTTCCGTCAGCTAATTCCACTTCATATTTCACACTTAAGGCTTTAACAGGTAATTTCAATAACTCACAGAACTTATTATCTACAAAGGATTTATCTGCTCTAGAATCAAAAAGTACCCTTGCATAGATATCATTTACGAGGAAGGTACCTGTTATCACATTGTCGTCCTGAACAGCTTCCTTTGCATCTATGCGGAAGACCCTAGCATTGGTCTTCTTTCCCTCCTCAGCCTTCTTTGCAAGCTTTGGGCAGTTGGTCCTCAGATGCCCCTTTTCATTACAGTTATAGCACGTGGCATCCTTGATTTTCTTACAATCTAATGCCTTGTGGTCCAATGACTTGCAAATCCCGCATGCTTTCGGTTGGGATTGAGACTTCGACTCATACCTGCACCTCCAAAAATGGTGCTTCTTACAAACTTTGCACCTAGGTTTATCACCCGTCTGTTGATCACCCTTCTTGGATCCCGACCCTTTCTTGTGGTCATTGTTTCCCTTGCGCTTCTTGTCTGAGCGCCGTGAACCGTCATCTTCGCTTTTCCTTTTCTCGGCATCCGCAGTTCTCAGCGATCTCTGTCTAACTGCGTCCAGCGTGAGGGACAGAGATATGTCGGCTGCTGATCTGAATGTAGCGGGCCGAGAGGCCTTGACACTTGCTTTTATTTCCAGGGCTAAACCCCCAATAAAACGGGCTATCCTCTTCGGTTCAGGTGTCACAAGGTAAGGAACTAACCTTGACATAGTATTGAAGCTCGTGAGATAAGCCTGACAATCCAGGTTCTTCATAACCAGAGATAGAAAATCAGACTCTATCTTTTCAATCTCATGCTGAGGGCAGTAGTTTTCCTTGTTGAGGGTAACAAATTGTTCCCAAGACATGTTGTACAAATGTACCTTTCCAGTGGCTTGAATCAACGATCTCCACCATGCTAGGGCTTCACCCTTGAAAGACTGTGACACAAACTTCACGATGTCTCTTTCAGCACAACCACTTATGTCTACCACCGTGTCCATCTCATCCAACCAAGTCATGCAATCCACCGCCCCTTTCTCCCCAGTAAAATCTCGGGGTTTACATGAAACAAAGTACTTGTATGTGCAACCTTTGGCACGAGGCTTATCATCCAATACAATCCTTTTGGATGGAATGCTGTTTTCGTTGGAGGAATGTCTGTCATCATCTTTCTTAGACTCATTTTTCTTAGACTTAGGTGGGGTATGTGGTGGCTTACTGTGAGCCTCAGAATGGGTCTTAGGCTTGGAATGCGGCGTAGATCGGGTCCTACTTCTGGTCTCACTATACTCACTATACTGGCGTTCCATAGCCTTTGCAACAACATTGTCAACTAATGCTTGCAGTTCCGCGCCAGTAACCTGTATTTTAGCATTCTCGTGGTTCTCCACCGGACGACTGTTCACCTCGTCCGACCCAGCCATGTAGCTTCAATTGCTACATATAGAAAATAATGGGCAAGGTTTTATTTAGAAGCTTTTACAGAATTTTATAATTTACTAACCATGGTTTTAATAGCCATTTCTGGTTAATTTGTTAATCATTTATTTATTCAGGACTTTTATTATAATCCTATATTACAATCAAACATTAGCATAAAAAGCTTAGTCGCAAGGACAGTTTTAATTTATAATCAGGATTTTCACAGAATCGAGGTATTCGGGTCTGAATCACAGTTCATTACCCTTATATAGACAGTGAGTTGCAGACTTCTACTGTCTCTTAGTCTCAGAGGACATTAATTATTACCCGTAGGCACTTCATCCTCAAAGGATTGTTATATAAATACAGGGAATTTTAAATTAACCCAATTTAAAGATGGCCTGTGTGATTTATACTGCATCACAATTTGCCCAACATGCTAACATACCTACAGATGTTAACAAAATTTTGGAATCTTTTAGACAGGTTCTACCATCTTGGCCATGTCTACAATGACACGTGGCTAGGTTTTACCCCTAAGATTCTCTTTTGATATTAAGCGCAGAACAATCCTAAATTGAGATGTTAATTATGGATCTGAATCTAATTATGGAGATACCATCTTGGCCTTGTTTTAAAATGACACATGGCTAGGTCTTGTCCCTTTTTAGATTTTGCCATTTTTATAAAAATGGTAGATCTTTTACAGGAATGTTATTTTCATTTTACTTTGTGTTTTAAGTTTATGCATATACTTAATAATAAACAAATATGAAAGTTTAAATTCAACCATTCCATTACTAAATAAGACAGTACAACATTTGCCCTAAACGGGACTTCTACAAAATATCATACCCGCGCAGGGGCGAAATACAAACAAACAAATCCACGCAGGGGTTAACTAAAAGACATGCCCACGCAGGGGCAGAATACTAAAAGACAAGCCCACGCAGGAGCTGAGTACAGAAACAAAAAGTCCACGCAGGGACTGGATTACAACCAAATAAAATAAATAAACAAGGTCTTCAATGACCCCTTCTTTTGGACTTCCCCTTGAGTAGGTCTGACAGACCTTTGAAGAAGCCTCGGTTGTTCTCACGCACCGTTCGAATTTCCTCTTCACATTGGCCCAATCTATCAAGGACCTCTTGCTGACGTTCCGGCGGAATCAGTTATGGTTGCGGCGGCTGCTGGTACTGCAGTTGAGGAGGTGGCTGTTGCTGGTACACATACGGAGGGTACCCAGTGGTCCAAGGACCACCATAGGGCCCTTCCGTGTGACGAGCGTTGTAGTCCCACGCCTCCTGGTATGGGTCTACGTTAGCGTAATTGAAGCTGTTGTGACCCGGCAGCTCAAACGGGTTATATGCCGCTGAACCGGCATAAGCAGGGATCGGGTTGCCAAAACCCGGTGGTGGCGCTAAGGGCGCAGAGTCTACCTTCGAGACGGGGTTTGATGGTCCCCCCATCTGCGGTTCTTCTTCTTCTTGGAGTGGCGGGTAGTGACTGCCACTCGAGGGCTGAGGAGTGCTGATGCGGACTCCTCCTTGCACGGACATCCGTGCGTTTGACCTTCTCCGCCTCTGTGGCTCCGGAGGCAGTTGCTCAACTGGTGGTGGTGGTGGCGGTGTGACTGCCACAAATCGAGAATCCTCGGAAGGATCCTGCTGCTGCTGGTATGGAGACGAGTGGTGAGAGGGAGTGAAATACCAGTCAATCTGTCTGAATCTCGCCTCGTAGCTGTCTGGACCACGATAAGGCGATCCGTGAAATGAGGACCCATCTGAGATCTCGATGGGGTGGTTCGGGGACCGCCGTCGCAGGCTCCACGGGATCCGTGTCCTCATCCATATCATTTTCACCCGAGAAGTGATCCTCGGGTCCTAGTGGGTTAAAACCCACGGGTTCTTGAAGGTAGTTAGCCGGATTGAACTGGCTTTGGAACGCGGGAGTGGGGTCACCAAAAGAGTGGTGTGAGTTGGACCGTTGCAAGGGTATGAAAGAGGCTTGAGGGTTAGTGGGCTCATTCTCCGACTGAGGCCCGAAAGAGTGCAAGTAAGAAGGTGAAGAGCTGAGGGAGACGGATCGCCTCCCAGGTTCAACGTATGTCCTCCACGGCTCCTGAGGACTTGTGCTCATGGTAATTGAAGGGGTACGCCGGTGCGAAGGTCCGGCTTCATGGTCGTGGCTTGTGAAAGGAGCCTTTCCCCGTCCGCGTCTCATTCTTGGTGGCATGGTTAAACCTGTCAACATCAATAATACAACAACATATATATAAAATAAAAATAAAGACAAAATGAAATAAAACAAAACAGAGTTTGTCCTATGTTCTTTGTCTAGACTCGGAACTCGAGGAGTGTGCATTTATTTAACTGAGATTAAACACAAAAGGCTAGTGTTTAATTCACTCAGCGTTGGCTCTGATACCAACCTGTCACACCCCTATTTTCCACGTGTCACCGGTGGGCCCGGTGGGGGTTCCGTGACGTAGTTGATATCGTCATAGTCAAACAATACAAAATATAAATGCACAGCGGAAGCAATAGATAGATTTATTTCAACCAAATAAAATTGTAATATCAAGTATCACAAACAGTTGAAATAGATCCACAGGCGGATCAAAAACAAAGAGGAAACTTTTATTCAACAGACTTCAGGCATCCTAAGCTTACGAGACTTTTATTGATGCTAAGGAGTGGCCAGCCTATTACGCGTAGTACCTGCACTTAGCCTTTTTGGAAAATACGTCAGTTTACACTGGTAAATACAATTTAACCGACTCATTTTGAAAAGGTTTAAAAAATTTGATTTGAATGCCCGCGGCACAAAACTTTTTATAACTTGGGATAATTATTTGCCTATAATCTTGTAAAAGAATTACATGTATGTTATGCGTTCAGTTGTCCGGGTCGTACCGGGTTAAAGATTAACAGACACACCACTTAGTATAGTTCTGCCGCGAGACTTCTCTCGTACCGACGATTATACTTTATTGATTTGAATGCACTACGGGTATACGCCTACACCCGTGTGCTAAGGTCGTGGCCATTCTTTGAATGATGCCAAGGATATCCGGGTCATGGTCATTAAACCCCCAAAGGTGTTAAACAAACAAAACAACATTTTCAAACGGGTCATATCGAGCACACTTAACCACCGACCGGTTAAGGTCAATTACCCGACCAAGCGGTATTTTATATACCGTACCCCAAGCCCGTATAGGGAAAATAAGTTAAAAGTATTTACCTGAGCTAAATATAAATTTAATCCCAGCCATATCAAATCAGCAAGTACAGATAGCTTTTACTGGGCTCCTATATCTGGAATGAAGGTTTTTAATATCCTATTAGAATCCTAACGGGTCTTTTAATTCAGCCTAAGCTTAGACCGGTTAGTTTTAAATGAAGATTACGGTTTAAACGCACGATAAGGCGAAGACCGTTTTAGAATATGGTTTTGAACCAACAAGCTTGCGTACTTGTTTAATATGGGTAACTTCATCACATTCTGGATTTTGAGACAGATATGATATGGTTTGACCCGTTTCGGCTAGAATGGGTAAACTAGTTACATAAGCCGATCCGAACGCGTAAAGTGCGTAACGAGTAACCATAAGAGTCATATACAAGTTTCCTAAGTTAATATGCCTTAAACATGTTGTGATATCAGTAAGATACCTTCCATTATGCCCCGAATGGTTTTAAACCCAAACTATGCCTCATAAGGGCATTTTGGTCATTTTAAAGGGTGTAAAAGAGTTTAAATAATAACCTGGGTTACAGGTCTGATTAAATCAGTAAATATACTTAATTTAATAAGTTATAACAGTAGGGTATCATATATATATGTGAAAGAATAAATTACGTTTTTGGCCCCTGTGGTTATATCACTTTTACTATATTAGCCCAAAATAAGAATTTTTAACATATGTGCCCCCGTGGTCTCTATAACTAACTATTTTGGCCCCTAAGTCTAACCAAACCCCAAACTCTAGTTAATTAATTCTCACATGACAGGCACATGATGTCTAAAATGGTAATCCCTCCCCCATCATCTTCTCCAAAAAAAAAAAAAAACCCAAATCTGCCATTCAAATTCAGATTAGATCTGAATGGTAATTTCTTCACAACAGTGGATCATGCTTGCACTTCGTCACAACCGGATCAACAAATGGCTGTCTGAATGGTAAAACAAATGTAATTAACTCTTAATATTATATCTCTGCCATTCAAAATCAACGATGAAGTTTGATGAATTTAATTTCAGAATTAATATTTCAAGTAAGTGAACCGATTCTAAGCGAGCATGATGACAGATTTCTGATCTTGAAGAGATAAAAATTTCATTCGCTAAAAAACACGGTTTGAATTACCACGATGATAATCAATCGACGAACCCTGATTTCTTGTTCTTGATGTTCGGATTTTGTGCATCGGGCATGTGTTCTTTATCTTTTCGATTTGTGCAATGGTTGTGCGATAAGTTCGGTTTTTGGTGGTGATTGTTCTGATTTTTCAGCCATTTTGGTCGATTTGAAGTTAGGGTTTTGGATCTTTGTTGTAGAAGATGATGGGGGAGGGGAAATTACCATTTTAGACATTATGTGCCTGTCATGTGAGAATTAATTAACTAGAGTTTGGGGTTTGGTTTGATTTAGGGGCCAAAATAGTTAGTTATAGAGACCATGAGGGCACATATGTTAAAAAATCTTATTTTGGGCTAATATAGTAAAAGTGATATAATCACAGGGGCCAAAAACGTAATTTACTCTATGTGAAATTTATTACTTATAACCATACTATGCTCCGTAGGGGCATTTTGGTAATTTCACATAGGCCTAAAAGGTCAAAACTGGAATTCTGAGTTTAAAATATTCACCTACTGTTAAAATATAAAATTTTACTGAATATATCAGTAGGTATCAACCCTATATGTTTAAAAAGGTTTTATTACATACTATGCGTTAAAAAACGCTTAAAAAGGCGATTTGGAGCCATTTCCGGGTTTTATATAAAAAGCTGATATTTTTAATATTTCAGAAGGCTCAAAATAATTTATTTAACATATTGAATCAGTAAAAAAAAGGTTTGGGATCAAAAGGATTTGTAAAACTCATTTTATAGCCCAAAAGGGCAAAACCGGCACTAACCAAATTAAGCTTAAAACACTAAGTTATGCTTAGCCTAAAATTTAATAAAAATCTTTAAAAATCCCAAAATATTATTTTATATCAGTAGGTACAAAGTTTTGTATAAAAATTTGGGTTTAGATAGGCTATATGCAATTTACGCCATTTAGTTACTAAAAAAGCTTCTAATTACGATAATGAGCATAACTCTTAATCTATACCTCAAACTGATCTCAAATTTTAGGTGCAAGCTTATAAATCAGTAGCTAAGGTGTCTACCCTTTTACATTTTCAAAAAAACATATTTTAAGGTCATTTGGGCATAATGGTCAACATATAAGCATTTAACGGAAACATGCATGTGAATAGGATTTCTAATGAACTAAGTTGTATAATCTCAGAGAGTTATACTAACATGTAAATAGGTCCAAAAGAAGCTCTAAGGCAATCCTAAACTTTGCCTAAACGGGTCAGAACTGAAAGTCAAAGCAAAAGTCAAACTATGCGACTTTCGGTTCCAAACCGAGCCTATACTGAAAATTGTCGAGTTGAACATGTTGGGACATGTTCTTACATTCAGTACCAAGTTATATTAATGATCAAACAGGTTGCATGTATCCTACATTGCTAATTATGCATTAATTTGCAAATAAACATTCTGTTGACTTTTTAAGATAAGCTTTGACTCGACAATTAACATAGTTAGAGTGGGAATCTGGAAATACTCTTTTAAGGGTTTATTACCCACATAATTACCTACTCAAAGGTACTTTTAATTCGAGATTTGACTAAGTAATTATTGACTAATCTCGAAGTCAAACCTTAATTACGACGGTTTGACTTTTAGCTAATTAACTAAGCTAAAACGAATTAAGAAGGGTTATGAATGCTTACAAGAGTCCTAATTACGATTAGGGAGCCTAATGAATCCTTGTTGCTGACCAGAGAGCTCTAGAGGTGAGTCTTGTGAACTTTGCAAATGAATGAGCAAAGTTGTTACAACTTGAAGCTCCTTATATATGCATTTTGATTGCATAAGATGGTGCCAAACAACTCTATGCATGGAGTAAGATCATCACAACTGTCCCTAGTACATGAAAACCTATTTGCACAGCCCCTGGTATCATTTTACAGGCCCATAAGTCGGTTACACAGGTCTGACTGGCACCTGCAAGTCATTTCTGTCGCTGTGTCTCTCACGCGGGCCGCGTAAGTCCATAAGGGACTCTTACGCGGGCCGCCTTGCCTGTCAGAACCAGCCAAACAAGTTTAACAAATTGCATTTCAGCCCCTGGTCCTTTGTAACGTGGTTTTAAGTCCTATTTTTGCTATTTCAGCCCTCTAACCTTATTTTTAAGGGCTTAAGGACCTTTACCAACTTAGTTAAGTCCCTTGTTAACTTTGTGAACACCCGAAAGACCTTGAATTTGATCGTTGACGCTTTTAACCCCTCGTACACGAATTTGATCATAACTTTCTCATACGATAACGAAACTTTATGAAATTTTTACCACATATTCTAGTGAGTATAATTTACCGTTACAAAGCTTCGGGTCTGCTAAAAGGTCACTCAGAGGTATACTTTGCACATGTTGACACTTTTAGCCCCTGTAGTTTGTAATTTCTCATTTTCTTTCATATTTAGCTTCGTATGATCCATGATTTATTCGTTTGAAGGTATAAACATCTTGTAGGGCTATTTTTAAATATAATTATCCATCGTTGACACTTTGGACCCTTATATTCACATAGTTTCCCCCGTTTGTCAACATTAGCCCCTCTAAAGTATTCTTTCACACGTTCAGAGCTTATGACACGTGTTCATACATTATTGGACGTAAATTTTCGAGGTGTTACATGAGACTGAGATTTGCTTTTCGAAGAAAGCTGAATCTGACGATGATAGTGTACTTGAGATATCGAAGGCTGATTATGTTGAGAATGCATTCAAGGTATGTATGTATTTAGCATTAGCAATAAAAGCTTTAATTATTTTAGCATTATATTAATTATTTCATTAATGTTGACCAGGACATCTATGAGGATGAAGAAGTTGTGTCTGTAAGTGAAGGAAGAACCGTTACTCAGGTACTTACTAAATTATTAAAATTATTTATTTTTAATTTAACACATATAAGAATTTAATGTTTTTACAACTATTTGTAATGCTGTTTACTGATGTTACATTTATTCAATAATGTATTATTTAGAAGAAGTTACGAACGAATGCCGAATGCACGTCGAAGAGACGCATGTCTTCACGATTGAATAAAACACAAGATGTAAGTTTACCGTGTTAAAGATTGTTATATTACTATGGTTATTAAAGTCACTCTATGACAACAGGTTAAGAAGAAAGGTAAAGTTACTTCTGAGAGAAAGGAGACGGTCAAGAATATGACTAAGGGAAATGTTGCCTTACTTGTCGACACAAGTGATCATATTGGATGTTCTTCATCTGCTCACAAAGTTAAGGTATTTATACTCGCCACTTAATCAGTATATTTTATATAACTTGTTTTTTTTGTTCATATATTCAACATTCCTTTAATTCACATGTATATGTTCACTTTTTCATTAAGAGGAAGAGAGCCGACAACGTTCAGAAAAAAGCTTATCTGTAGAAATAAGATTAGGAAGACTGCAAAAAAACATTCTGGACATCTTCTTCGACCCTGAGTTCTTTCATTTTGATCGCAAAGGAGACTATAGGCTGGTATACCGTTTTTTTATAACAAACTAATGATTTATGTTTATTTGTCTGACTATTATTTTTTTCCACACAATACATGTAGCGTCTTCCTGTTGAAGTTGCCAGACGAGCAGGTCTTTCTGTTGATCTTCATCCTTTGAAAGTTCAAAATATGGTTGGAGTTGTGGAGGTTTATGATGTTAAGTTCGAGTTAAATGATTTGAAGCCACGTTATGCGTTGGACGGTTGGCGAAAGTTTATGACTGAGAATAAGTTGAGATTTGGTGATATGTTGCACTTCACATACGTGTCTTCGGAAAAGAAGATCATATTAAATCAAGTTACCTCAGTTTAATAATGAAATTTAAGTATGTTCTGATATCAGATATTATAATTATGATTTTTTTTATGGTGAAATTGTATATTATTAACTTGATGTTTTGCTGCTATGTATAGCTAACATGATAAAACACTGTTATTAGCACTTTATGTTTTATATATAGATGATATTATGCTTCTTTTTGCTAATAGTAACTACAATTAGTAGAAACATGGTTTATTAATCGCAAATGTGACATTCTTCTGCATTTATGGGTTTATTAATTCAGAATAATGGATGGATGTATATGACTGTATTTGGCATGATGATGTTGTGTTTCATGTTGTCAAAACCAGGGTTTGAACATCTGTTTGACTTTTGGTCAATAGTTAATGGAAATACAATAACAAATAGTGGTTTGAACATCTGTTTGACTTTTGGTCAATAGTTAATGGAAACCCATGTTAGGTTCAACAGTGTTTTGAAGAGGAAAACAGTGTGAGAAGACAGTAGATCTGATTAAGTTAAACATGAAACATCTGTTCAGATCTAAACAGATGTTTGGCCTTAAATAGATGTTTGGCCTTTAACAGATGTTTGGCCTTTTATATCAGAGGTTTGGACTTAAACAGATGTTTGGCCTTCTATATCAGATATTTCGACTTAAACAGATGTTTGGCCATAAACAGATCTGTGGCGTTAAACCAAACATCTGTTTAAGGTCAACATCTGTTTGACTATTGGTCAACATCTGATTGACTTTTGGTCAACATCTGTTTTAATTTTGGTCAACATCTCATTTAGTATTCAACAGAAGTTTGAATAACTCAATATCTGTTTAATTTGTTGTTTCGTTTTCTTGAATTCTATGTAATTTTGTAAAGTAGTACAAAAACAAACATTTTTAAAAAATCCCAACTCACCCTATCATTAAAGTAATTTTGTAAAGTAGTTTGCTCTCAACATAATGGAATTGCTGTTGAATAAAGCTATTAATCATTAATTTATATCAATTTTGTAAGTCTGCAGTAATTATTTTTTTACTCTCTGTCAATATATGTTATGCATGGTTTTCTAAGAAACGACCCGTGTTTGCACACGGGTCTTACCGCTAGTACTATATAATAAAAGAAACCATTTTGGGGACACTTGTCATCATATTAGGCCATGTTTTATAGATAAATATTATTTTAGTTTAATCTTTTTTAGTTAATTATAGATAATAAAATCATAAAATAAATATCTACAATGAACGACATGTGTCACACATTAATCTTGTTTTATTATATAGTACAGTATAGATAAAAATTTAGATTGATATAAAGAGATTATTTTGTTGTATCAAAATTTGTTAACGAAGTCCCAATAAATTTAATCCATTATTTAAAACTCTGTAAATGTATAAATGATAAATAATATTAGTTAGAGTAAATTACGATTTTGACCCCTGTGGTTATATCACTTTTACCCTTTTAGCCCAAAAAGAATTTCAAAAGGGTTATAAAAAAGACATTAGGGGCCAAAAAGATTAGAAAAAAAGACGTTGTGGGCTTAGATGTTAAAAAATCTTTTTGGGCTAAAAGAGTAAAAGTGATATAACCACAGGGGCCAAAATCGTAATCTACTCTATTAGTTAAATAAATAATCTATCAACTATAATAAAAGAAACCAACTTTTGGACACATGTCATTCATTGAAGGTATCTTCAAATTTATACTTATTTTATATTAACTAAATAAATAAATAATAAATTAATATATTAAATCTTATCATACTTTAATAAAATATTATCCTCAAATCTAAATTGTTAATTTAATATATTTTAAAACAAATATCTCTCTTTCCTACTTATCTTATATTAAATATATAAATAATAAATTAATATTAAATGTTATCCTAATTTATTAAAAATATAACTTTTTTATTATTTGGTATACAAAATTATATTTATTCAACTCGTGTAAAACGCGAGGTTTTTAAAAATATTTTTTTATTATTTACTATTCAAAGTTACATTTATATAACCCGTGTAGTACATGAAATTTTTAAAGATATAACTTTTTATCATTTGCTATGTAAAATTAGATTTATTCAACACGTGTAATACACGGGGTTTTTTAAGGATATAATTTTTTTTATTATTTGGTAGATTTTTCAACCTGACTATACATGGATTTTTTAAGGATACAACTTTTTTAGTGTTTAATATACAAAAAGTACATTTATTTAATCTGTGTAATACACATGGTTTTTAAAGATATAACTCTTTTTTAGATCTATTTATTCAACCCGATTATACACGGGTTTTTTAAAGATACGACATTTTTAGTATTTAGTATACAAAATTACATTTATTTAATCTGTGTAATACACATGGTTTTTAAAGATATAATTTGTTTTATCTATACATATAATAAAAGAAACCAATTAATGGACACGTGTCGATACGAGAGACATCTATTTTTTAATTTTCTTGCCATATATTTATATTTATTTTTATCTTAAAAATTACAAGTTTTAAAATAATTTATCAAGTTATCTCATATTTTAAGTCGACGTTTATCTATAACTATATCTCTATATTTATATTTATCTTTAGTTTATTATTTTGCGAGTAAATTGCACAAAACTTCCTTTATGTTTACTCAAACTTGCAGGTTCCAGCCTTAATGTTTAAAACTTGCTAAAAACATCCTTTAAGTTCATTTTTGTTGCTGGTTTAATCCTTTATGACTAACCAAGTTAATTATCTCAGTTTATTTCCCTCACATGCCTAACATGTGAGGATCCCACTATTGTTTGATGACCGACATCAACTGACTCGCAAAATGGAATGGGGATGTGGTGCAAACGCAAAACTGCCTGAAACCCAAGCAAAATTGCCTCTGTTTTCACCGGAGATGTAGTCCAAACACAATTGGATCTCTTAAATTTATGGGGCCATTCACATGGAGCAAGCCCCTTTTCATTCCGAGCTATCAAATCCACTTGGAGGAGAGATCCAGCCTGCGTTTCGCTAACTAAATGCCAAACAAGCCATATTTGCAGGTTGATAGCCTCATGTTAGTTCTGTATGTGAATTCAAATTGAAAAGTACATATCATTTTTTGTAGTTGTTTTCCTCTTTAGTTTTGATTACTTGATTGAGATAACATGTATTATAGGGAAGAATAAAAACTAATATTTAGGTACAAAGCAATAGGTCATGAATGAGGAAAGAAGAAATAAGTGAATTTAATGGACTTTTGTAATGCACAAGTTTATAACCTAATAATAGAAAAATGATTGAGATAACATGTATTATAGGGAAGAATAAAAACTAATATTTAGGTACAAAGCAATGGATCATGAATGGGGAAAGAAGAAATAAGTGAATTTAATGGACTTTTGTAATACACAAGTTTATAACCTAATAATAGAAAAATAAAAAAAAACAAAGTAAAATGTTCTAATATGTAAATAGTATATCAAAGTTCTTTTTACCAAAAACGTATTTTGACGACTGTGTGTGTTAACTGATTACATTATATTTATTCAAGTCCTGTAGTACACGTGCTTATTCAACTAATGTTATACACGGGTAATTAAAGATGTAACTTTTTTATTATATAAAAATATATTTGATCAACCCGTGTAATACACGGGGTTCTAACCTAGTTATTTGATATATAAAATTACATTTATTTAACCCGTACAATATACGAGGTTCATAAAGATATAATTTTTTATTATTTAATATATAAAATTACATTTATTCAACCGATGTAATACACGGGGTTCTAACCTAGTAATGTTTTATATAAGATATACATAAAATTCTAAACGGTGATGACAGTTGAAGCTCCTTGCTCTAAATTAACAAGACGAATAGTTACGTACGACACATAAATTATTTCTGTAAAATCACCAATCATATAATAAGTAAACTAAAATCACAATTGGGTAATAGAGATCGTTTTATGTGTACAAAGTTATGCAATACCTTGAGAAAAACCCATCCGTGGGGTAGGGTTGAGTTTTTTTTTTCCCAAATTCCCGTCTGTACTTGCATCTGTATCCGGATATGTACCTGTATCCATACTGATTTTAGGGATTTGGTACATGTATCGGTACCCAGTTTTCTTGATTTTGGTATTTGGTACTTTCGGCATTGGTACAGGTACAGGTAAAAACGGGTACTGGTACCGAATTTTATATAGACTTTTAAAAGTTATTTTATATTATGTTTTATTTCGTATTATGGTTTTTATAATATTTGTATTGATTTTATCTATACGGTACCCGTATCATATTGGTACTGCTACCCATTTTATATATTTAGTACTCGTACTATATTGATACTCATGTCAATTTTACCTATTTAGTACCCTCACAAGTGCTCAAAAACTATATGAAAACAAAGGTACCAAAACAGATAGCGTACCGAAAATACTCATACCCGTACCATACCTATATATTTGGTACGGTATTTAGTACCCAGATTTGTTTAAATTCAGTACCGGTACTGGTACGATACCAATCCCATCCCTAGTGGGTGCATGAATTACTCTTAAACCGTAGGCCCAAAATAAGTTTTTGTTTGACCTATGGCCCTGTCTTGATTTAGGGATTAGGCCCAATCATACTAATATACAATCATATTAATAAGAGTTAATTACACAAATGGGTCCTGTGGTTTACACTTTGTTTCGCCTTAGGGTACTAACTTTTTTTTTAACATGTTAAGGTTACGTGGTTTACGTTTTGTAACACACTAAGGTCCTAAGCCATAACGGCTGTTAAATCAAACGGTACTCACCCTCACGTGCACTTCACGTGAGGGTATTTTCGTCCAACTCTTTTATTTAAAACCCCTGCACTCTTCTTTAATACCTTTCATCCTCAAAACCCTGTTCAAACGTTCATAGCATCTGCTCCTTTTCAATCGAAGATGGTGATGTGTGCTTGTGGGATTTCGGCTACGATACGAACCTCATGGACAGACAATAATCCAGGGCGTCGATTTTATACTTGTCCCCAGCCGGTATGTTATTCCTTCTCAAAATTGATTTCAAAATTGATTGCCCTAATTTGATGATTTTGTTGCAGCGATTACAAAGATGTGGATTCTTTGCTTGGTTAGACCCCCCAATGTGTCGTGGTTGTGTTGAAACGATACCCGGACTACTGAGATCAAGGAATGAAATTGAAGACCATGTTAGAGTTTTGCAAAAAGAACTGGAAGTGAAAAAGGAACAATTAATGGCTTGTTTTGTGGTTATTGTAGTTTGTTTAGGGATGTTTCTTGTAAACGATTAATCTTTGACGCATATTGTAATGTTTGAAAATGTTAATGGAAATTGGTCTTTTTGACCTTATTTTGGCAAGTGACAAGTGCAGACCTTAACATGTGCAGCAAATATAATATATTGTTTGACCCACATGTGCACACCTTAACATGTGCAGTAACTATAACATAGTTTTGACCCATATGCAGCAACTATACATGTGCAGACAACTATACATGTGCAGACCCAAACAAAACATCAACTTTTGTGACCTTATTTTGGCAACTATAACATAGTTTTGACCCATATACAGACCATATAAATGACATATACAGACCTTAAAACATCAAATAAAACATGTGCAGCATATCCAAAAGTAAAACAAGTGACATGTGCAGACCTTAAAACATCAAAATAAAACATGTGCAGCATATTGTTTGACCCACATGTGCCTCTTAACCATTTGTTTCACTATCTTCTGATTTGCAAATTCCTGACCAACATAAAACAACAGACTCTCAGCCGAAGCTTTTTTCCTAAGTCTTCTAAGTTTTCTTTTCCTCATTTTCTCCATGTCTTCATCTGATGAGGTACTACCAAATGAGTCAGTGTTTATTGCATCATCTGCTTCTACATGTATGTTTCTATGGCCTGTTTCATGATTGCCTTCACTATTAACATACATATTGACCATAAATCCCCTCATATCAACTTCCCCCTCATCGATGATATTGTCAGGATCAACAATATCATCATCAGACCCATCCCCAGCTTCAACTCTGTTTTCCACATCTTTATTTGGTTCCTCTTCATTCCTTTCATTGGCTACATTCATTACTTCACTCTTTTCAGGATTCATTACATCAGCATAAATATTGGCAAACAATGCATCTAAAACTTCAACATTACCCTCAACACTACCCACGTCATTAACTGAGCCTACAACACCTAAATTGTCAGTCTTTGAGCTAACTTCTACATTACTGTCACCTGCTTCAATGTAAATTTCTATTTCTCTGTACACACTATTAGTAGGCAAGTGCCTTATCAAAGATAGTGCATTATGATGGTTGCTTAAAGGTCTTAACCCCAAATCTAAATCCTCACCTGGTGTCAGAAAATGATAATGCAGATTCATTCCTTCATAACCTAGTTCTTTAGCAATTTCATGAACATCAGCAACACAGAATTTTTCCTTGTTGACCAAGTCTACATAAGCAATCTGACCATTCTTGTATATCCTACCTGGAAAGTCTGTAAACCATCCTCCATGATGCACTTTTAAACAAAAAAGTTCTTCATAGATACCTAAAACACAACAAAGCAGCTAAATTTAACACAATCATTCATTTTTAACCAGATGATGATCGATTAAAAAACAGAGCACAACTTACGATATATATCCACTTGATAGTCATCGTCTTCTTGTCTGAGATGCCAGCTGATAATCATCGTAATGAGAAAATGAGAATCGCTTATGAACCCTAGAAGAATAAGGGGGAATTCCAATCGACGGGTGCAGGGGTTTTTTGTTTGATCAAATAATAATAAGGGTGCAGGGGTTTCATGTTTCAGGGGTTTTAAATAAAAGAGTTGGACGAAAATACCCTCACGTGAAGTGCACGTGAGGGTGAGTACCGTTTGATTTAACAGCCGTTATGGCTTAGGACCTTAGTGTGTTACAAAACGTAAACCACGTAACCTTAACATGTTAAAAAAAAAGTTAGTACCCTAAGGCGAAACAAAGTGTAAACCACAGGACCCATTTGTGTAATTAACTCTATTAATAATTGTACTACCATGATTGCCTTGAAATATTTTCATCCAATGCCTCTCATATGAAATTGTACTACCATGATTCACTTGAAATATTTTCATCCAATGGAGAGTGACGTCATGATATGTAATTGTAGAAGATGAACTTTTATATACGTACGGTTGACAACTCTTTTGATTTTACCTGTTCCCACATTTATGGTTTTTAAATGTTCCCTTATATATATATATAAACTTGTTGTAATCGGAATAAATGTTCTTGGCACATAAATACATTTTCATCTTAATGTCACCAGTTTGTGGTTAACATCTCTTGAAGAATACTACAATCATGGTTGTAAAAATCCCAACTAGTCTTTAATTAGTCAGCGGCTAATCACTAATCAAAGGTTCATCGATTAATGACCATAAACGGCTATACATGGGGCAAGTTTAGTAAAAAAGACATTTTTACCCCTGGTTTAGGGTTATACGCAGCCCAAACCAGGGGTAAAATGTTTTTTTGCCCCTTTATATACGCATCGTACAGGCCTATACGCGACGTATATAAAGAGTGTTTTTTAAGAAACATTTTTATACATTATTTATCGTTTTAACAAAGTTCAATAATAAGTATTTAAAAAATAAATAAAAAAACATTGTTAAATATCGTTTCGTATAATATAAGTTTCGTATGGGCTTATAGATGTAGTATCGTATCATATAGTGTAGTATAATTCTCGTGTATGTCTTGTATAGGCCTCGTATGGGCCTATGGATGTAGTATTGTATCATGTAGTGTAGTATAACTTTCATATATGTTTCGTATCGGACTATACAGGACCTAAACTACACATATAATGCTATATGGGACCTATACGATACTATATCCATAGGCTTATACGAGACCTATAAGCCTATACGGGAGCTTTACAAGAGTTATAGTACACCATATGGTACGATACTATACGATACTACTCCTATAGGCCTATACGAAACGAGACGATACTACACATATATATATGCCTATACAAGACCTATACTACACTATATGATACGATATGATATGATATTATACTACAATAGGTTCAACTTTACGAGTTAACCTACGGTACTTAGTTTCTGATTCAATCATCCCTATTGTGAACAAGATGAGTTTATTAGACCTATAGCGTTATCATCTACTACAATTGGCTTGTTTAAAGTTAATGATTGTACTAGTTCAATTGTTAGTTCGCTAAGCAAGTTTAAGACAAGATGCTTAAGGATAACAAGCAAGGACATAGATTTGAATTGTGATAGTTCATATAGTTGTAGTTTAGCGAATAGATACATGTTTCACCCCAAATACTTTGATAAGTTGTTGTTGGGAGAATTCCAAGGGATTATCCTAAATAGTTCAAATAATAATGTTCAATAGATGTTGGACTTACATTTAAGACTAGGGTATTTTAGGACTACAGGCAACCTGGGATTTCATATTTAATTTGGGAGTAACTAAGGTTTTTGATTAAAGGATTATTGTGTAATTATTCACTTAAAATAAAGAATTTTATATTTAATGTATATATTACAAATTGTGAAAATGATATATGACATAATTAATTTACAAATTAATTATAAAAAGGTTAAATGTGTTGGATAAAGATACAAGTGATTGGATATTTGTTTTTAAACAATTTCTAAGTATTATTAACCGAATAATTAAATAATTATTCGATTAGGTTAAAAGCAAATAATTAAATAATTACAAATTATAACTATTTTAAGGATCTCAAGAAAATTAATTTATCCAAAATTAATTAGATAAAATCAAGTTTAACAAATAATGATTAAGTATCATAAAGTTATCTAATTTAAATAGGTTTCATGAATAAATGTTACAATTCATAAAAAATTGTTAGTTAAAATAAGTTTTATTAATTTAAATTTTGATAAATTAGGTTTTTTAAATAATCGTTTAACACTTTATAAAACTACTAGGTTATAACCCCGTGTATCACACAGGTTGAATAAATGTAATTTTATATATTAAATAATAAAAATATTATATCTTTAAAATCATGTATTTTCCTATCTATCCCAATTTGATTTATCAAACTCCTCTTTATCCGAATTTTATTTTTAAATAAACATATAATCTGTTTGATTTAAGATATAAATGGAATAACTTAATCCACATTTATCATCATTCTTTTAGGAAGTTTTGATAATCTGATATCAAGATTTTAAAATCTAAATGACTAAAAGTAAATATATAATAAAACACATATAGTAATTAATGTTTAGCTTTTAAAATTTCTAAAAAAGATTAAGCACATGTAAATGGCAGATACATTATCATCACTTATATGCTCGTAAAGTTTCATGGTTCAGGAGAAAAATTTTGAGACTAAAGTATATTTATATTTGTAATCGATTATATATTATTGGTGTTTCTTTAATTTGTATTTATATTTAAACTAGGTTATAACCCCGTGTAGTACACGGGTCGAATAAATGAATTTTATATACTAAATAATAAAACAATATGTGTTTAAAAACCTCTTTTATTACACGGGTTGAATAAATATAATTTTATATATTAAATAATAAAAAGTTATATCTATAAGAACCATATTGTACGGGTTGAATAAATTTAATTTTATATACCAAATAAGAAAGTTATATCTTTAAAACCACGTGTATTACTCGGGTTGAATAATGTAATATTGTTTACCAAATAATAAAATAATACATCTTTAAAAACCTCATTTATTACACAGGTTGAATAAATGTAATTTTCTATACTAAATAATAAAAATATATAATTTTTTTAGTAATGAAAATAAAAATATTTCATATATTAATACAAAGTTTGGTTTTCGTGATAAATAATTTGTTTTATTTAAAAATATCTTAAATTAACAATTTAAATTTTAGAATTACATTTTAAATTTAACCTTTTATTTAAAACTTGTAAATGTAAATTTTAGAATTATATTTTAAATTTAACCTTTTATTTAAAACTTGTAAATGTAGAAATGATAAATAATATTAGTTAATTTTATTTTAAGTTTCGTAAAATCTGTTTGATACCAAACTAAACAAAACGTTCAAATATATAGTTAATATCAAGAGTAAATTACGATTTTGGCCCATGTGGTTATATCGCTTTTACACTTTTAGCCAAAAAATGAATCTTTTAACATCTGAGCCCCAAAATGTTTTTTTCTAACCTTTTTGGCCCCTAACACTAACCCCATCCATTCACTTTTAGGGGCCAAAATGGTTAGAAAAAAAGACGTTGGGGTCCAAAAGGGTTAGAAAAATAGACGTTGAGGGCTCAGATGTTAAAAGATTACTTTTTGGGCTAAAAGGGTAAAAGTGATATAACCACAGGGGCCAAAATCGTAATTTACTCTAATATCAAATTAGATAACTAAGTTTAAATTTGAAGTAAATAGATAAATATAAAAGTAATAATTAAACTAAATAATATTTAGCAGGAGGATTATGTATAAATAATTAAAAGAGATTAAAATAAAATAATAATTATCCATAAGAAATGGCTTAATATGATGACACGTGTCCCAAAGTTGATTTCTTTTATTATAGTAGATAGATGTTGTTATAAGTAAATATTATATTTTTTTTAATTATAACTATTAATATACATATCACAAAAATATTGTTTTTTTATTAATATCATTATTAGCATTGTTACTTGTATTATTATGTTCTAGTTATAATTGCTACCATTAGGGTCTGTTTGGTATGGGGTAATGGAATAGATGAGAGAATGGAATGGACGAGTTAATGGAATGGACAACGGAATGAAATGGATCATTCCATTCCATTGTGATGTTTGGTTACTCATATGTGAATATAATGAATCATTACTTTGTACAATTTGATAAACAAAAAAAGATGAAGTAACGAAACACAACTGTATTAAAAACGACAAAAATATAATTGCCTCAATAATAATAATAATAATAATATATTAATGTTATAGATTTTTATATATTAATATTAGTATGAATATTAATAAATATAAATATAAACACAAGTAAAAGTATAAGTATATATATAATAATAATAATATATTAATGTTATAGATTTTTATATATATTAATATTAGTATGAATATTAATAAATATAAATATAAATAAAAGTATAAGTATAAATATACTAATAATAATAATAATAATAATAATAGTAATAATAATAATAATAATAATAATAACATATTTCTTTCCATTCCTTGAAGGAATGGAAAAAAAAACACATACATACCAAGGAATGAAAATTATTATATTTGGAAGGAGTTACATTCCTTTGGAATGCTCCATTCCATTACCACATGATAACCAAACATGTTTCTTTTCATTCCATCATAATGATCCATTCCATTCCACCTTCCATTCCTTCATACCAAACACTACCTTAATATCTTTTTATTTTAATTATTATTTGTATAGATATAAATAATAATTATCTATAATTAGGTAGAAGAGATTAAACTAAATAATATTTCGTAGGATAATCTATAATTAATTAGAAGATATTAAACTAAATGATAATTATCGATTGAGTACATGACCTAATATAATGACAAGTGTCCCAAACATGGTTTCTTTTATTATATAGTTAGATTAGATTAGATTAGATTTGATTAAAATAATATTTTTATATAAAATTGATATATGTTTTCTATTTTAAAAATGATTAAAACAAGTTATTTGTTTTAAGGAATTATTATATATAAATTCTAAGAAAAAGAATTATCTAAAAATAATAGTTTAACAGATATAGTTTAACTAATTAAATTATTTGTGTGAAATAATTTTTAAAGTCAGGTTAATGTTTTGGTTAAATTTTATATAGTAAAATAGTTTAAAAAATTATATAATTGATTTTATAGAAGTTTTAAAATTAAAAATTGTTCTTACATGATTACTTTAAAGAGATTGGAGGATCAAAAGATCCAAAAAAAAAAAAAAGGGTGAAGATAACACCCGCGTCTAATGTTAGAAAAATGACTTTGAATATCTTTGTGATATGTTGTGTGAGAAATAAATGCCCAGTAACATTTTAACAATATTTGAACTATTTATATTATTAAACATTACTGAATTTGGTCTAATATTGTATGTTTATTTGGTTATACAGTAAAATCTCTGTAAATTAATAATGTTGGGACCATAATATTTTATTAATTTAGCGGATATTATTATATCGATAAATTAATAAATTATTAATTTAAAGGGTTGGCTTATATTCGTGAGCAACTCTCAAAGCATTGAAGAAATTATGGCGGATACCGTTCAAATTCCGGTTGATGATGAGGTTGATGATGAATCAGTATCTTTGGAACTGGTCACTCGGAAAGAAGCATTGTAAGCGGCAACAACTCTTCACAACTTGTTGTTGCAATATGAGAATACAGTGCCTCAACTCTTAAGTGCAATGGGGATATTTAAAGATGAACTGAATATCGATTTGAAGTTCAAAAAAAAAAAAAAAAGTGACTATAGATTCATTTTTTAATAGACAATTCTAGAACTTTGGAATATTTAGTAATTATTAATTTATTGTTTTGCTTGGACCAATATATTTACAAGTGGCCTAGTGGTGGAGTGACTTGGGTTCTCCAATGGAGACCTAAGTTCAATTCCCATTAGTGCCACTTTGGTGGCCACCGACACCCGCTTTAAAGCCGGACCGAGGACACTCGAGGTCTCGGGTTCGAAACATGTTTCTTACCCCTCTTTGATGGCTATGGGTATTTGCCGCCAGGGATCCTTGTCGGGTGGTGAACTGGGAAGGGAGATCCCTTCCGCGGTCAGGGGTACCGTGCAACTACCCTTACATTGGGATTTCAAAAAAATTATTATCTTATTATTTTATCGATTGCGTCCAATTTTGTACTGGTCCCACATTGGGACCAGACAAATTATTAATTTTATCGAGGTTATTAATTTATCGAGTGTTAAATTATAGAGGTTCTAAGGTATGTCATTGAAGGAAACTACACAAAAGAAGGTTAAGGCACGTTAAAAGAAAAAAGTGGACAATAGAAATGGTTTGAAGAGTACAATACGCTATCACTTGGTGTCTTACACATTGAGACACTGAAAAAGGTTGGATATCTACTAGTGCAGCTGTAATATATGTAAGTTAATTTCTTATTTATACCGCTAAAAGCTTATTATTTGGTAAATAGTTAATTTATTGTAGTTTTTTTGCTAAAAGGATGAGACGATGAAGTATAAAAACCAACATTCTGTGGAATCAATGAGCGATAAGTCGATTATTGAGAATGTACTTGGACGAAGCTCTGTTCGTTTGTATTGGTGGGGACGTGATCCTGTTATTGCTAGTAACACCATGGTTACCACTCATAAATCAAAGCATCCTACTGATGATGAACTAGTGGATGCACTTGAAATAATGAAATATAAATGTGCAATTATAGAACAAACACTTATTGCAAATAATATCATGCCCCCTCTGATAGACGCATTAGAACAATCTCAAAGTGATACATCAGAGTGTGCTAAAAATATTGATAAGTGAAGTAGTTTTAGTATTTTCTATAAACTTGTTACTGACTTATGAATACTTTTAGTTTTGTAAGTTTAAGTATTCCAATTTCTACTAGTACTTTCATTTAGGGATTTTAACGATACGTTTTACTATTTTCAATTAAGAATTATAATTTGGTTACTTATGTTTTTATATTGTTGTTGTATTTGTTTGCATGTGTTTTATTATTACCTACATATGTCATGAATATAAATGTATTTTTACCAACACATCTATAATTCTTTCTATACATATTAAAATTAATGGCTACACATCTACAACTTTACCTACACATAATATTACTTTACTCACACATATTCTTGACACGTCATCACTATAGTCCGTGTCACATGGCACACCATCCGCCACGTCACCTGCCGTGTCATTCACCAAGTCAGTTACCACCTCACCTTCACATCCGCTGCCACGTCGTCTTGCATCTAAACAAATTATACTTCTAACCACACATATAAATTAGTTTTAACCACACATATAGAATAGTTTTAACCACACATATATGTATAGGTATAGCATGTTATCTAACTACACATAACTGATGTGTGGGTAATAATTTATATCTAAAGTTGCGAGTCTACACATCATGACACTTAATTTATGTGTAAGTAAACACAAATACGTACCAACACATAATAAGCTTTTACCCAAACATACTATGTGTGTGTAAAGACCCCGGCCTAACATAATGCATGGTTTTATAAAATGACATAAGGATACACGGAGTGAGAGCCCGGAAGGGCATGTGGTAGGTCGGCCCCCGGTAAGAACACCTAAGAACACCACCATCGGAAAACAGGGTAAACTTTTACACCAGAAAACAGTGTGGCCACAACGATTCTTGAGGAGTTGGGGTGGGTAATTGTTTTTTTTATGTGTACATGTTTGTAGTGTATGTTTGTGTATTGTGTGGCTTTGTTGTTTTTATTTTTTATTCTTTCAGGTACATGAAAGAGGAAGAAGAGGGTTTTAATTTATGAACATGTGAGTCCAAGTTTGTTTTACTTTTAAATAACACACTCTAGAATTTGTTATTAATTTTTAATAAACTTTAAAGATTGTTTAATTTAATTTAATAAGTTCCATAAGGCTTAAGCTATAAAATATATTTAGATTTAGTTTATACGCAGTTATATTACATATACATATATTAATATTAATTAAAGGTCCGTGATCTGGCGGTTCTAGACGGAAGTTTTGGAAAATATAACCAATTCGGTAGAATGTTATTAAGAAAGGAGTAGAAACAGAATCAGCGGAAGCTTATGTTCATTCATACAGCTGGCGAAATCCTGGAGAAATTTCGCTAGCGTCTCCCCTCCGGGAGCACAAAAAACTTACATTACAATGAACACACAACACTATTTATAGACAACAGTGACACCTCGTACGAGTTGAGCATATTGACTTCATACACAGTGACATCACGTCGTACGAGGTGTGTTCTCTTCATACGTAGTGACAATACAAACCCCGTCCCGCTTGTACTTGGGTCACGTGTTCGTATCTAATCTATACAATATTCAACACACGTTCTATCTAGCCTATTCGCACAGTGACGGACAACAAAGTGCATCAACGATTTCCCCCTTGGACGACACTCTCAAAGCTTGATCTTGATTTTGAAAACTCAGAGCCATGTTTGAATATTCAGCAACTTCAATCAAGGTATCTGTCGATGTCGTAGAACGCGTCAACAAATTCCCCCTTAATTGATTATTCGGGTTTGCATTATCATCATTAAGCACCAATTCCCCTTGAAATAATTCTCTCCAGAAATTAATCTTCAGGTCTTTGTTTTGCACAATTTCCGACCTCCTCTGATTTGCTTAACTGACAAATTTTCTCGAATAAACACCAACTTAAAGCTAATCAATGCAGCTTCTCCGTTTCATCGATAGCCACATCCGTGTTCGGTTTAGCGCACTCCTCGTATACACGATCCTCTAATCTTCAAAACCCAACCGGCAATTGATAGAAACTTCGAATTACCACACTAGTAAACTTCAAATCAATGAATACCCGCGAAAATCTGAAATCCCAATTTCCGTAATCACATTTAAGCATACTCCTTAAAATTTAATTAGCAAATCGGTAATCTTCTCAATCAGCAAATCTTCATCGGAAACTATATGTCAATACACAGTAATCTTCTCTTCTTCGTACAAAACAAATAATGTAATCTTCGTCTTTCCCAATGATCTCAAATGTATAGTCTATTTCTTGAGCAACTAGTACACTTCTTTGTCTAAAAGATCCATCATATCATCTTCTTTAGTCATGATTCCTCGTACACCCCGGCGCAAGTGAAATTACAAACATCCTCATTTCCTGGCGGTTAGTCCGGAAAACAGTTCATTTGCCTTGAAGAGTTAAAGATAAGCAGTCGTGTGTGCATCCGCAAACATACGAAGACTCTAGCGTCAATCCGCGACCATGACCTTAGAATTCGATAAACAACTCCTCCAACACTCAGTTATGCCACCCCACTTTTACGAAAAGTAGACATCAACTTGATCTCATCACTAATGAACTCAGACTACACTTTGATCTCGTAAAGAAGAATCCAAAACACTTTGTATCTTCAGATAATCTGTAGTCGGCAACCACCCGAATACAGTTGCATGAAAAATGTCGGAATCTTCATACATATGTGAAATTTTTATTCCCCCTCATTTCTGCAAATTCTGACCGTACCAAATTTCTCACTGAAATTCCCCCTCAAATCTGGAAAATCAGTTTTCATCAAATGCAGATTTAACGTTTAGGCCCATTGATAATCACTATACCAAATGATCTTCATTCTTCATATGAATCAGTGATTACCCCGTTGTCTTCAACATTTTGCGATCGTATTATCAAATCTATTATCTGAAGCTCCAAACGGTGTCCCCAAACATCTCGTACCGGTCATTAAAATCTCAAAAAAAATTCTCTCACCAAATTTTTTCTGGACACTCGTTTCGTCAATACGGTCAACAAAATTTTTCCATGCCTTTTTTTAGGCATGTCTCACTTCGTACGATGAGGGTGTTACCTCGTACGAGGTGCTCGTGCGAGGTGTACACCTCGTACAAACAAGCCTGATTTCATTTTTTCGATCCAAAATCTTTATTTCTGTGAATTTCGAGATGATTCCTCCACAGATCTGGTCGAAAATGATTTTCTAACAATCCTATAAGTTCAATTTCACTCTTTGTCCGTGGACTGTACGTTTATTTGATATTCTACGTCTAAAACCCACCTAAGTCCATAAATGTCCAAAGTTCATGAGCGTAGGTGATAACCGTAGCTCTGATACCAATTGAAGGTCCGTGATCCGGCGGTTCTAGACGGAAGTTTGCGAAAATATAACCGATTCTGTAGAATGTTATTAAGAAAGAATGAGAAACAGAATCAGTGGAAGCTTATGTTCATTCATACCGAAAGAGTATACATCTTGTCAAGCTGGAGAAATCCTGGAGAAATTTCGTAAGCGTTTCCCCTCCGGGAGAACCAAAAACTTACATTACAATGAACACATGACCACTGTTTATAGACAACAGTGACACCTCGTACGAGTTGAGCATATTGACTTTGGACGAAGTGACATCACTTTGTACGAGGTGTGTAACAACTCTCACTAAAATTAATACTTAGTATGTTAATTGTCTATTAAGGAAACCCTAATTGAGAAACCCAAGTAATTCTGCATAAACCCTAAAATTTTCAGAACAATCAGAATCAGGATCAGGGCCCCTAAAACTCAGGGGGGGGGGGTAAAACCCTAGTTACGATTATCTAAATAACTTGCTGTCTATTTTGAATTTTTCGATTTCGTCAATTCAGCAAGCCTACACACACACGTAGCTACCCTATGGAAATAGGTGACCCTTCGCGTCACGCGAAGCCCCAAGGGGTACCCCTCGCGTCACGCGAGGGTGGTCAAATTTTGTGTATAAATAGTAGACATTGAGACTTGATTTTTGGCACTAAAACGACAAAGAAATTCGTTATACACACTGAGATATCGTAGAAACAATTCTAAAACACACACAATTCACGAATCGCTCCACAAAACAAGGTAATAACTCGATCGCTATTACGATTCAACGTCCGATCGATTGTAACTATCCAACGATTGTTTGAATGCTGCTCAAATTGGGTTTATACTTTGTTATTCATCGTGATTTCGACAGGATGTTTGAGTGCTACCCTAACTCGGGCTATACTCTGTCATTCGGTGTGAATCCGCTGGATATTTAGGTATTGCACTTTGTCAATCGTTGTGAGGGTTTAATCTCGTGAATTGTCGTAAATGCTATATTAGTTACTAACCCAGTTTGTGTGCATTGTTATTTAAATTAGGTTAAACAAGGCTAATCAGTAGGCTTATACTCTGCTCGTTAAATCTGCAATGTGAGTCGTTCTCTTTTTATCAACTGTTTTACAAATACTCCAATTTATTTTCCAAAGTTATAAATACAGTGATTAAATTTATGTAGTCTTCAATTACAGTCGGTATGTGGGGTATTGTGCACATTACTACTGTTTTATCAGATTAGGTGGGCAAGCCTAAATCATGATACCTTGTTAGGTGAACGGACCTAAATAGGGATGTACGTCACTTGTGGGTGAACGGACCCAACAGTGATATGACCAGAGTCACCGAAAAGAGTTGAGTGACAAATACTGTGGGTAGTTGGTTGACATAGAAACATTGTAATCTCTCTTAATACTGGGAATTATAACAAATGTGTCGTTTTCAGTAAAAATGAATGATTCACTCAGTATTTCCCCGCTGACAAAACCTTTTTCAAACATGTTTCAGGTGATCTGTTATAAGCAAAGAAAAGTGCCGTGAAGCACTACAAGCTTAAAGAAGTGGCTCAGTATAAATCAATAAAAAGAAACATGTTTTGTAAAATAAAGATTTCCCAGTGAACTCACCTTATTGTAAATTACAAGGTTTTATCCCTAGATTATGTAACGGTCAGTTTTAATATTAAAAGATCCTATTTTAAAAGACTTCCGCTGTCGCTTAAATTTAATACCACGGGAATTCCTGTCTCACGGCTCTGGACCGGGTCTAACCGGGGCCTAGGGCCGTGACAGGAAAAGGTGGTATCAGAGCCACTGTTTTAAGCTCATCACTGATTTAAGCCTATTAAGGAATACCTAAGAATTTCTAATTGCCATTCTGTGAATATGTGTTTTATTAACTGATTAATTGTTACAGTATGGGTAAACAAATGCTTTCTACCATCTACCACAAATTAGATACTGCACCTAAAGAGAAAGGAACCTCTTCCTCAAAATACCCAGCAGATCTGGAAGAAGGGATTTTTGTCCGTAAAGCACAATATGAGAATCCTCTTACCCCAGAGAAAAGAAATTCAATTATTAGGAAAAGTCAGAAACCCCAATTTAAGAAAGTGAGGTTTAATCCAGAAATCCAGGAAATAGGCAATAATCCACCTTGGGAAGACAAATTAGATGAAAAATGGGCAGATCTTTATATGTTAGCTACTGTAGCAGAGAATGCAAACTTCTAAACTACCAATAAGCCTGATCTAGTAGAAAATCATTACTCCATAAATAAATAAATCCTAGTGTGTTTTAAATTTTCCGTTATCCTTTGTAAAATTAGTCTTTCGATATGCAATAAAACTAAATGTTTGTTTAAATTTCCTTATAAGATTTTAACTTAGCATTTTTGTGCATTTTGCATATATGCTAAACAGCATGAGTGAGCTATCTGAAGCATTTCAGAATCTCAATCTATACCCAGTACCAATCGAAGTCTCTCACGACTTTACTGGTTATTTTGCTGATGTGGAGGAACCCCTGGAATTTCAAGCTCCACCACCGGAAAAAGCTAAGCTTAAGAAAAGAAGAAGATATGTAGGATGGAGGAAAGTACGCAGGAGAAGGCCAGCCACTAGGAAACTCCCAAAAGTAGAAAACCCTATGGACAAAGGAAAGGGAATCGAGACCGGAGAGAGTTCTAAGCCAGCAGAGATAGAAATCAGAGAAAATTTTAGGCGAAAGGGAATAGAAATAGGAGAGAGTTCTAAACAAACTGAAGAAATCACATTTCAGGAAGAAATAGACCGTCTACTGGCAAATTGTGATGTCATTAGCCCTATTAACAATAATCTTTTCCTTTATCCGGCCGAAATTCAACTTCCAGTAAATCTAGAACCAACTATTCCAGACCCTCTAATCCACACTCGACCTTTAGGCGAAATGGAAGAGTGGTGGACGAACGACTGGCAATTTCAAAACATAATCAATAGTCCTTATACCTTCCTTCCTCAATTTGATCCAGAACCTATCCCCAATCCTCCAATGAGCAACGAAAACTTAGCCGAACTTTGTCAGTTTGGTGAAGAACTAATAGGTACAGGGAATAGGATCCGGGAAATGGGGGGAACAAATCTCCTAGAAATACGACGAAAAGGAGCGTCGCTATTGAAATACCAGTTGACAAAGAAAGAGTGGGTTAGGAAGTTGTGGTTGTATAATAATAAGTAGTAACAAACATATAACACTGTAAAATTGGAATAAAACAATGTAAGATAAACAGTGTGTATGGATGCATATATAATCTATAAAGTTGAAAGTCGAGAAATCGATAATTTTGGGTATATGTGTTATGTGCTTATATGTAATTGTCTTGTTACATTTAACTATCAATTATTGGATACTAATAATTTACACTTACAATAACAAACAGATGGAAAACGCTAATAATGAACCAGTTAATGAAGTAAACCAATCTGAGCAAAATCAGGAAAATCAGTATATGACTAGGCAAGATATCGAGAATATTGTTGCTCAAGGGACAGCTAATGCTATTCCAGCAATTATGGCAGCTGCTCAGAAACCTGCTGAACCTCAACAAATCATTCCTAGTAAACGTACTCCGGAAGATAACGACAGTAACAACATAAATGGAAGCGGCAATCATGACGATAATAATCCACGACAGGCCCCACTCACTAAGAAAATGAAAGCTGCAACTCCTGGTTGCACTTACAAAGAATTCCTTGCCTGTAAACCAACAGAATTTGCAGGTAATGAAGGGGCAACTGCAACACTGCGTTGGCTAGAGAAAACCGAAGCAGTAATTGCAATAAGTAAATGTGCCGAAGAAGATCAGGTCATCTATGCGTCAAATTTGTTAAAAGAAGGGGCGCTAGAATGGTGGAACATAGTATTACAAGCAAAAGGAAGAAGGATGGCCTATGCTATGAACTGGGAAGAGTTTAAGAATCTTGTAGAAAGAAAATATTGTCCTGAGTATGAAAAAGAACAAATGGCAAATAAGTTCCTAAATCATCGTATGACGGGTGTAGATTGTCGCAGTTATACTTCGACATTCTTTGAATATGCTAGAGTGGTACCAACACTGGCTTCGCCAGAATCGGTACTCATTTCTCGCTATATTTGGGGACTAATTAGTGAAATCCGTAACATCGTTAAGGCTGCGACCTCGCACTATAGACGATGCTGTGGAATTAGCTAATACCCTAGCTGATGAACTGGTGCGCACAAGAGAGGAAGATCGAAAGAAGGATTTGGCTCAAAAGATTACCCAAGGATTTCGTATGGGTAATACAAATAAAAGAGGAACAGGGCAATCCTCAAATCCTCCTTTTTGCAGAAATTGTAGAAAGAAACACTTTGGAAGGTGCAATGTGACCTGCAATTTTTGCAAAGCTATAGGACACCACGAAGAAAATTGCAGAAAGAAGACAACAGTCTGTTTCAACTGCGGAGAAACCGGACATTTCAAGACAGAATGCCCTAAACTGGTTAAACCAGCAGACAACAGGGCTAAACCTGCAGAAGGAAATACCAAGAAGAATGCACGAGCATTCCAGCTGACCACCCAGGAAGCAGAACTCATCCCAGATGTGATAGCAGGTACGTTCTTAGTTCATGACGTGTTCGCCAAAGTATTATTTGACTCTGGTGCAAACCAAAGTTTTATCAATACTTCATTCTGCCAAGCTCTTAATTTACCATTAACTACCCTTAGGCAGATTTTTACAGTCGAAACGGCAGATGGGAATTTTGTTAACATAAATAAGGTTTTGCAAGAAGGAAAGATAGAACTTTTAGGTCATAAGTTCTCTGCCAACCTGTTACCTATGAAATTAGACGGATTCGTTAGGAATGGATTGGTTGGTAGCCAACCATGCTCGAATCCTGTGTGATAAGAATTCCGTAGAAATTCGTACCCCCACAGGAGAGGTAATTTTAATTACAGGAGATAGACCTCGAAAGCCACTGAAATTCATTTCAGTAATGAAGTTGGCTAGTTATTCAAGAAAACAAGAAGTAGTGTATATGATTTCCGTAATCATTAACACTAAAAGTAAGGAACTTCAGGACATCCCTGTAGTTTCAGAATACCCAGATGTTTTTCCAGAAGAATTACCTGGGTTACCACCCGATAGAGAAGTAGAGTTTAGAATTCATCTAATTCCTGGTACTACACCAATAGCCAAGGCACCTTATCGATTAGCACCCACCGAAATGTTAGAACTGAAAAAGCAGCTAGATGAATTACAAAGCAAAGGATTTATACAACCTAGTTCATCCCCTTGGGGAGCACCAGTGTTGTTTGTGAAAAAGAAAGATGGATCGATGAGGATGTGTATCGATTATAGGGAACTAAATAAGGTTACAATTAAGAATCGATACCCATTACCTAGGATTGATGACCTTTTTGATCAACTCCAAGGCGCTAGGTATTTTCTAAGATAGACTTGCGCTCCGGATACCATCAATTGAAGGTACAAGAAGATGACATACCTAAAACTGCTTTCAGAACTAGGTATGGTCACTACGAGTTTACAGTCATGCCCTTCGGATTAACAAATGCTCCAGCAGCATTTATGGACATGATGAACAGAATCTGTAAACTGTATTTGGATAAATTTGTAATCATTTTCATCGACGATATACTTATTTATTCCAAAAGTCAGGAGGAACATTGTAAGCACCTACATGCACTCTTAACTTTGTTAAGAAAAGAAAAACTTTACGCCAAATTCTCGAAGTGTGAATTCTGGCTACGAGAAGTGCAATTCTTAGGACACATGGTGAATTACGAAGGTATTCACGTAGATCCTGCTAAAATTGAGGCAATTACCAAATGGAAGGTCCCGCAAACGGCTATGGAAATTAGAAGTTTTCTAGGATTAGCTGGATACTATAGACGATTTATTAAGGATTTTTCTAAGATAGCTGTACCTTTGACTAAGCTAACCTGTAAAGCAGTTAAGTTTGAATGGGGGACCTAGACAAGAAGAAGCTTTTAAAATCTTAAAGCAAAGATTGACAAATGCTCCAATTTTAGCCTTGCCAGAAGGAACAGAAAATTTTGAAATATATTGTGATGCTTCAAAATTAGGATTTGGATGTGTACTGATGCAACGCAAGAAGGTAATTGCGTATGCCTCCAGGCAATTGAAGAAACACGAGGAAAATTATACGACTCATGACTTGGAGTTATGAGCCATAATTTTTGCCCTTAAGATTTGGAGACATTATCTGTATAGAAGTAGATTTACTGTTTATACAGATCATAAAAGTCTAAGGTACATATTTGGGCAAAAAGAATTAAACATGAGGCAAAGAAGATGGATGGAAATCCTAAGCGATTACGACTGTGATATCCAATATCACGAAGAAAAGGCGAACGTAGTTGCAGATGCCTTAAGTCGTAAATATCATGAAAAGCAAAAGCGAGTCCGTGCTCTTAGATTAAATCTACAAGTAGATTTAATGGAACAATTGAAGAAAGTTCAGGAAACAGCAATCGAGGACGATGCTGAAGGAATGAAAGGTTACATAAAAGAACTAGAGCAAGGAAATGATGGAATTTGGAGATACCACAAGAAACGAATTTGGGTACCTAAGCAGGGAGAATTAAGAAATAAGATTTTAGAAGAAGCTCATAAATCTAGGTATACCATGCACCCAGGTAACAATAAGATGTACCAAGACTTAAGGAATAATTTCTGGTGGATAGGAATGAAAAAGGATATAGCTAGTTATGTATCTAAGTGTCTTACTTGTTCACAAGTTAAGGCAGAACACCAGAAACCTTCAGGGTTACTCCAACAATTGGAAATGCCTGTTTGAAAATGGGAACTAATAACTATGGATTTTGTTACTAAGTTGCCCAAAACCAGAAAAGGTAATGATGCGATTTGGGTAATTGTGGACCGATTAACCAAATCAGCTCATTTTCTACCAATGAAGGAAACCTTTCGCATGGAAAGATTAGCTAAATTGTACGTAGATGAAATAGTATCCTTACATGGAGTCCCACTCTCCATTGTATCGGATAGGGATAGTCGTTTCACTTCCCATTTCTGGACTAGTTTCCAGGAAGCAATGGGAACCCGACTAAATTTAAGTACTGCATATCATCCTCAAACAGACGGACAAAGTGAAAGGATGATACAAACCTTGGAAGACATGCTCCGAGCATGTGTAATTGATTTTGGTGGAAATTGGGATAACCACTTACCCTTAATTGAATTCTCCTATAACAATAGTTATCATTCAAGCATCAAAGCTGCCCCATTCGAAGCACTGTATGGACGAAAGTGCAGAACTCCAGTTTGTTGGGCAGAAATAGGAGAAAGTCAATTATCAGGTCCAGAAATTGTACAAGAGACCACAGACAAGATAACTCAAATCAAAGAAAGACTGAAGACTGCTAGAGATCGCCAGAAAAGCTATGCAGACAATCGCCGCAAGCCATTAAAGTTTCAAGTCGGAGACAAAGTACTTTTGAAAGTCTCTCCTTGGAAAGGAGTAGTACGATTCGGTAAGAAAGGAAAGCTGAGTCCAAGATACGTAGGACCATTTCCAGTAATGCAACGAATAGGACCAGTTGCTTATCGTTTACAACTACCAGAAGAACTAGCTGGAGTACATGATGTATTTCATGTATCCAATCTCAAGAAATGTCTATCTGACGAATCCCTGGTAGTACCTCTTCAAGATATAGAGGTAAATGAAAAGTTAAAATTTGTAGAGAAACCACTACAGATAGAAGATAGAAAAGTCAAGTTTCTCAAATACAAACGACTAGTGCTAGTCAAAGTCAAGTGGGATTCAAAAAGAGGACCATACTACACTTGGGAGCTGGAATCAGAAATGAAGCGGAAATACCCTCATCTATTCCAGTAAATCTCGAGGACGAGATTTTTCTTAAGGTGGGGAGGATGTAACAACTCTCACTAAAATTAATACTTAGTATGTTAATTGTCTATTAAGGAAACCCTAATTGAGAAACCCAAGTAATTCTGCATAAACCCTAAAATTTTCAGAACAATCAGAATCAGGATCAGGGCCTTAAACCTCAGGGGGGGGTAAAACCCTAGTTACGATTATCTAAATAACTTGCTGTCTGTTTTGAATTTTACGATTTCGTCAACTCAGCAAGCCTACACACACACGTAGCTACCCTATGGAAATAGGTGACCCTTCGCGTCACGCGAATCCCCAAGGGGTACCCCTCGCGTCACGCGAGGGGGGTCAAATTTTGTGTATAAATAGTAGACATTGGGACTTGATTTCTGGCACTAAAACGACGAAGAAATTCGTTATACACACTGAGATATCGTAGAAACAATTCTAAAACACACACAATTCACGAATCGCTCCACAAAACAGGGTAATAACTCGATCGCTATTACGATTCAACGTCCGATCGATTGTAACTATCCAACGATTGTTTGAGTTCTGCTCAAATTGGGTTTATACTTTGTTATTCATCGTGATTTCGACAGGATGTTTGAGTGCTGCCCTAACTCGGGCTATACTCTGTCATTCGTTGTGAATCCGCTGGATATTTAAGTATTGCACTTTGTCAATCGTTGTGAGGGTTTAATCTCGTGAATTGTCGTAAATGCTGTATTAGTTACTAACCCAGTTTGTATGCATTGTTATTTAAATTAGGTTAAACAAGGCTAATCAGTAGGCTTATACTCTGCTCGTTAAATCTGCAATGTGAGTCGTTCTCTTTTTATCAACTGTTTTACAAATACTCCAATTTATTTTCCAAAGTTATAAATACAGTGATTAATTTTATGTATTCTTCAATTACAGCCGGTATGTGGGGTATTGTGCACATTACTACTGTTTTATCAGATTAGGTGGGTGAGCCTAAATCATGATACCCTGTTAGGTGAACGGACCTAAATAGGGATGTACGTCACTTGTGGGTGAACGGACCCAACAGTGATATGACCAGAGTCACCGAAAAGAGTCGAGTGACAAATACTGTGGGTAGTTGTTTGACATAGAAACATTGTAATCTCTCTTAATACTGGGAATTATAACAAATGTGTCGTTTTCAGTAAAAATGAATGATTCACTCAGTATTTCCCCGCTGACAAAACCTTTTTCAAACATGTTTCAGGTGATCTGTTATGAGCAAAGAAAAGTGCCATGAAGCACTACAAGCTTAAAGAAGTGGCTCAGTATAAATCAATAAAAAGAAACATGTTTTGTAAAATAAAGATTTCCTAGTGAACTCACCTTATTGTAAATTACAGGGTTTTATCCCTAGATTATGTAACGGACAGTTTTAATATTAAAAGATCCTATTTTAAAAGACTTCTGCTGTCGCTTAAATTTAATACCACGGGAATTCCTGTCTCACGGCTCTGAACCGGGTCAAACCGGGGCCAAGGGCCGTGACAAGGTGTGTTCTCTTCATACGAAGTGTCCACTTCGTACGAAGTGACGCTACAAACCCCGTCCCGCTCGTACCTGGGTCGCGTATTCGTATCTAATCTATACAATATTCAACACACGCTCTATCTAGCTTATTCGCACAGTGACGGACACACAAAGTGCATCAACATCAATATTTTTTTAAAATAAAAATAAAATAAATAGTTCAGTTTTGAAAAAATCTATAAAAAACCGAGAAAAATAAAGAAAAAACTAATATGACGCTCACATGTCAAATGAGGAAAACGGGGAGGTTCGAACGTGTAACGTCCGCGTTTGCGTCTAATAAAAGACGACTAAAGGACACTAGAAGAATAAAAATTTCTTAAGAGTGTCCAACTTTTCGCAATTTAAAACGATGATATCAATAACATATGCATTAATTTTAACAAAATTTGGGCATGACCCGTCCGTAAAACGGGCATACCCCTGTTTTAATCATAATCAAACTAGATACAATTCTACAATTCGTTCAACAAAATACTACTAAAAACCATTACAAAAAGTTTTGGACCAAAAACATTTGGACAAGCTAGCGGAAGCGTTTGGTATGACATAACATGAACAGCGCTCGCTCCGATTCTCCAAGTCGCCTAAATTGAGGATTTACCTACATTCAACAACAAAGCTTTAAAAAGTTAGTCAATATACTTATCTGCTTATAAAACCATTATTTTAATTCTATTCGAGTATGTACTTTCATTTTTCTTACGCATTCGATTACCCAATTAAATGGGTATGACATATATTTTCATGCGACTCACCCGTTAGTAGATGATGACGACCAAGCATAAAATATTGTATAAACTAAAACGTCCATAGCGTATTCTAACCGCATAAGTTACTTCCACCCAATTAACCTTCCATCATTCAATCGTTTTATTTCTATATCAACACTTCGAAAGTCCGACATACATAACCTGCACTTTCAAACATACTCAATAATAACTTGGTTAGCAAACCCGTAATCTCAACATGTTCAAGTACTACATCTTTGTAAAAAGGGTGCCAACCGTTTATATACATCTATTTAACTATCACATAATGTACGCCTTTCTCATAACTATGAACATGCATATGTATATATATATATATGTATTTTCCATACACATCATGCATACTAGTTTATACGATTTAAACTCACCATGACACCAATTATTCATACCTACATACCATCCTATTCACTTCAACTTAATTAACACACCTCCCTAGTCATGCATATGACCATCCGATAATAGACTACTTATAAACAATTCCTTCCGTACTAGTCAATTCATAAATCACGATTAAATCCCTTTTAATATTACAAAAATCCCATACTCGATACTTACCACCCCTTGGTTTAATCCACCAACCCTGTTTCCAATAATCTTATCCCTATTAGTTCCAATTCCTTTACTTCGTATATTAGACAAACTAAATATATATAAAGATCACATACCTTATACTTAATACTCAATAAACGATCTTGTGGTAAGTCTACACTGCCCATTACTCCCAGTATCTGCATCTTTCTTCCATCACCTTGTTTATGATTTAATCATACTAATAAACTCGGATATTTATATCACCGACAACAATTACCATTATCACACAACCTCGTACTAAGATTAACTCTCCTCTACAATTCTTACCGCACACCATATAAATATTTTCACAAAGGTATTTATATAATTAATAAAACATGCTACATGAGTAAAGCGTTACTCACCTTTTTCCATAGAGGTGTTGTCTTCCATGCTATCCTTGTGACCCGTTGTTTCCCATCTATGTCATACCTGCTAAACAACAAGTCAACTTGCAAATCATTAGAACACATAACGACCATTCACCCCCTTTTTAATACGTAAGTATTATTTATCCAACTCGTTATATGTGTTCTTGACGATTTTCACCATTAGTCTTTTAATTAGGTCAACCCTACTCATTTGACCCGTTTTCACCCCCTTAGTGCAAGTGCTTGCAATGCTCTTGAAGCAAGTACTTTAAACACTTCTAATATACTAAGTTAGATACACATAAACAACTAAAACTAACCATTTATGTTTAGTTCTAATGTGTTCTAACATCCTTTTTATTTAGTTTTACAAAAACTTTATTTTAGTGCACCACTATTCTGCGCAACTGTTGTATTCGGCCTATTAGACCCTTGTACAGTTTTAGTTGGTTTGACATATTCAAATATGATATGTAAAACATTCTTATATCTTTTCAACCCAACAAATATCACCCCAAGTGGAATTTTCTATGATTTTCAGAAGAGACAGAACTGATTCATAAATCAACTAATAATTCAGCTTTAAACCAATCTGCTAAGCTGTTTTGTACTGCAGTTTTCGTATATCTATCATTCTTATTTCCTCTCATTCTAAACATATTTAGAAAATTTACTCCTAGGGCTTTCCAACCATAACTCGGTTGATTTTATATGATTTTTCGAATTCTGCCCAAAATCTGATTAAAAAGCTGCGAAAATCATGCTTATGGTGCTCCTAACTTCGACCCAAACCATAAAACGCAGCCCTCTTTCATGGTTAAAACTTATGTTGAACTCTTATAAAGGGATAGGAACATCAAACACATTTATTATATATCAATGGATGGTAAAACATTACAAATTTGCAAACAATCATTCCAAAACGATCCAATTTCCAAAATCCCCAATTTAAATCAAGAACCCTAATCTTCATAGATCAAGTACAACCATAGTTAATCATCAAGGAAGTAATTACAACTTACTAACATCAACATAAAGTCATAAAATTCAGGTTATAGTCATAGCTTGTTCAATCAAACAAGAAACCCTAACATGCATATTAATCAACAATGGAGTTTCTAAGTATCATCAACATGAAATAACTATGATAGAATTGTTAACTTCTCACCCAATGGGTTTTTGCTATAACTCAATCAAAATGCTAAAATCAAACATGATTCCTATCATATCTTGCATTCATAACTTCAAATCACACTCATATTTGCATAATTTCATGATTAGATGAAAAACCCTTTTCCTAAAATTCACCAAATCAAAGAATTCGACTTACCACTTTACTGAACAAGGTTAGATGTTTGCAAATTGAGGTTCATGCATCCGATTTTCATTGAGATTCCTACTGAATTTGATGAAGTTGGTGAAACTAGGGTTTCACCTTGCCTTCTCCCTGTACGATCGTAAGAAACCAAACACTGGTTTCTTTTTTTTTATTTTTATTCCATTACACATTTACACATTAGCCCCCTTGTCTATCAAAGTGTGTTTAAGTTTGTTATTTCCCTTACTAACTGTCACACCCCGATTTCCACGTGTATCACTGGTGGGCCCGGTGGGGGATTACCGTGACGTAGTTGGCAACAATATAGTCAAACCACACAATTATATAAATGCACAGCGGAAGCTTTAAAGATAAATATATACTTCAACCTCTGGTTGTAATATCAAATGTATTACAGAAGTCGAATGTATCCACAGTGGATCAAAATAATAATAAAATATTGTTCATTCAGATAAGGCATCGAGTTTGCGAGACTATTCGTGATGCCTAGGAAGCTATTACCAGCCCATTTCGTATAGTACCTGCACTTAATCTTTTGGGGAAAAATACGTCAGTTTACACTGGTAAATACATTCAACTGACACATTTGAAAATGTTTATTAAAATTGATTTGAATGCACAAGGCACAAACTCTTTTATAACTTGGGAAAATTATTAAAATCTTGTGAACGTATTACATGTTCTCTTATGCGTTCAGTAGCCCGGATCGTGCCGGGTTAAAGATTAATAGACACACCACATTGCGTAAAACCGTAGTATAGAAACCAACGGCTACGTCTTTTAATTAAGTGTCGACAATATATACCGGGTGTACGCCTACACCGGGATGTCGAGGTCGTGGCCATTTCGTAAAATGATGCCAAGGATATCCGGGACAACGGACATTAACCCCCCAAAGGCTTTTAAGAAAAAAAACTGTTTAAATGAGCCGATCATAATAATTAACCACCTAAGCGATGGAAGATATGATGCTCAATCAAGCGGTAAATATTATACCGTATCCCAAGCCCATATAGGGGAAATAAGTTAAAAGTATTTACCTTTGCAAGTATATTCCTTAATTTGATTAAATCACCGATAGCTTTTACTGGGGCTCCTAATCTGGAACGAAGGTTTTAATTAACCTCTTAGAATCCTAACGGGTCTTATATTGGCCGTAGCCTAGACCGGTCGGTTCCGAAATGTGAATACGGTTTAATCGCACGAAAAGGCGAAAACCGAGAACGGAGTGTGACTATGACCCAACAAGTTCAGAGACTCGTTTTATATGGATTTAAGGTTCACACTCTGGATTTTGGGGTTCAAATAATATAATTTGACTCGTATCGGCTAATTTATGAAAACTAGTTCCATAAGCCGAACCGTGCGCGCAATAGGCGAAACGGTTAACCATGAGAGTCCTACGCTTATTTCCTAAGTCAATATGCCTTAAAGAGGTTGTGGTATCAGTAGGATACCTTCCGTGATGCCCGTAACGAGTTTTAGTTAACATATCGCCCCGAAGGGGTCTTTCGGTCATTTTAAAGACTTTTAAAGAGCTTTTCGAGTTCTACAGGAAATCTGAGTTTCCCGAGCAGTTTATAAAGTCTAAAATACTTTATTTATCATTTAAAATCAGTAGCAACTGGAATCGGGTCAAAAGACCTTGTAGAACTCAAGTTTTGGCCGAAAAGGGCATATTCGGTATTTACCGAACCGTAGCCATAACCGCAGGTTATGAGCAAGGTAAAAATTATTAAAAATCTTTAAAATTCCAAAAATATTAATTTATAACAGTGGGTAAAAGTTTTGGTGACGAAATCTTGGTTTAGATGGGCGTTATGCTAATTGCGCCGTTTATTACAAAAGTTTACTTTAATTGCGCTATTTAGCATAACTCTCATTCTAGACCTTGGATTGACGTGAAACTTTAAGGACATGCTTATAATTTAGTAAGCAAGGTTATGGTCCGTTCACGTGTCCGAAATACTCGTTTTATTTTTAAAAGGCCGTTACGGTCAACTTTTAGGCGATTAACGGAAATGCGTAAAAGACTCGGACAAATCATGAACCGATCACAGAGGTCTATACCATCATGTAACCTGGTCCTAAGAGAGTCCTAAGGCATATCTATACCTTATTAAAACGGGTCAGAACTGAAGTCAAAGCAAAAGTCAAACTTTTGCGACATTCGGCTCCGAACCGGGTCAATATAGCAAATGGTCGATTCAAACGAGCGTAAACAAGTTTATATATTTAATATCATGTTTTATGATCATCAAAACAGGTTCCATAGCATATACATTATAGATTATGTACAAAATGGCAAAAATGACTTTCTGTTGACTTTTTAGGTGCACGTTTGACTCGACATTCGACATAGTTAGATTGGTGATCAGAGGGAACCCTTTTAGAGATCTATTACCCACATAAATGCCAACTCATAACTACTTTTGATCCGACAATTCACTGGACCATTTGTGAATTATCTCTATGACAACCGTTAGTTACGACGGTTGGGTTTATGAGCCAAATCTATGGAAATACAAGACCACAATGGTTTAGATAACTTACAGAAGCTTAAGGCAAGACTCAAGAATAGAGGAGAACACTTGAAAGCTCTTAGAATGATCAGATGAGTGTTTTGAGTTGTGATGAAAGTTATGAACCAAGGATGGCTATTTATAGTGAAACAAGGCACTCAAGATCATTACACAACACCTACAACTGATCATGGATGATGGGCAGGTGTCCCATAGAGCTATGGGTCGAGTAGGGGGCGCCCATGCCTCTCTTATTGCATGTTTGATCGTTCACTAGCTCAAAAGGCAAGAAAAACAAAGTTTTCTGCATCTGGGCGTCCCACGCGGCCCGCATGGGAGTTTCCATGCATTTGTACGCAGGTCGCCTGAGATTCAAACTTCAGGCGCGTATATTAGGTGGCTCGCGGCCCGCCTCCACTTAACCCAAAACACAACGCGGGTCGCGAGAGGCTTGATTTTCAGGTTTTTAAAATCTTTTATAATCATTACGAAATCCTGGTAATTAATAACGAAATCTTTCGTAATTATTAACCTGTCATTTCGGGTTTGAAGGGGTAACTTTGCGGTTTGGCCCTTGGTTAATTACAACTAAGGACCTCGTATTAATTACCCGCGTTGTTAAGTCCCCGGTTAGTTTATTAATTATTCAGAAAGCCTTAACTTTCATTGTTGACGCTTTTAACCCTTCTCATACGAATTCGATCATAACTTTCTCGTTTTAAAACGGAACTTCGCGGAATTTATACAATATATTCTAGTGAGCGTATAATACTGTTACAAAGCCTCGGGAGCGTTAAAGGGTCACTCAGAGGTATAATTAAACATGTTGACACAGTTAACCCCTATAGCTTGTAATCTCTCACTTTCTTCCGCGTTTCGCTTCCGTACGATTTAAGATTTATTCGTTTGAAGGTATAAGCATCACTTAGGGTTACTATACAGTATTTTTACCCTTGTTTGACAATTATAACCCTCGAATTTACATACATTCAAGGTTTGTCAATATTAGTCCTTTATTTAATATCAATGCCACGTGTAATCAAATGACACGTGTTAACACATCATTGGACACAAAAATTCGAGGTGTTACATCCTCACCCCCTTAAAATAAATCTCGACCCGAGATTTACTCAAATAAATAGGGGTACTTTTCTTTCATTATGGCTTCGACTTCCCACGTATATTCGGGACCTCTACGAGCATCCCATTTGACCTTTACAATCGGTACGTGCTTTCTTCGAAGCTTCTTCACCTGTCGATCTTCAATCGACAAGGGTTTTTCTACAAACTTTAAGCTCTCATCTATATGCACATCTGTGTGTGGAATCACCAATGATTCATCGGCGAAGCACTTTTTGAGATTGCAGATGTGGAACACATTGTGAATTCCATTGAGCTCTTCAGGCAAGTTCAACTTATAGGCAACTGACCCGACACGTTCAATGACCTCAAAAGGTCCTATGTACCTCGGACTCAGCTTGCCCTTCTTGCCGAAACGCATCACCCCTTTCCAGGGCGACACTTTAAGCAACACCTTTTCACCTATATCAAAGTGAAGGTCCTTAGGCTTCGGATCAGCGTAGCTTTTCTGCCTATCACGGGCAGCCTTGAGACGTTCCCGTATCTGGACAATCTTGTCTGTTGTCTGGAAAACTATCTTTGGTCCCGATAATTGGACCTCTCCTACTTCCGCCCAACAAACAGGCGATCTACATTTCCTACCGTATAATGCCTCGAAAGGCGCAGCCTTTATGCTGGTATGGTAGCTATTATTGTAGGAGAATTCGATTAGGGGTAGATTCTTATCCCAGTTACCACCTAAATCGATCGCACATGCACGAAGCATGTCTTCTAATGTCTGGATAGTACGCTCACTTTGACCGTCCGTCTGTGGATGGTAAGCCGTACTGAAGTTCAAACGCGTACCCAAAGATTGCTGGAAACTCTTCCAGAAATGTGACGTGTACCTAGTATCCCTGTCGGAGATAATAGACACAGGTATGCCGTGTAAGGCTACAATCTTATCAACATAAAGTTGGGCTAACATATCGGAGCTGTACGTCTCCTTGATGGGTAGAAAATGAGCTGATTTAGTCAGCCTATCGACTATGACCCATATTGTGTCGTTTCCTTTCCTGGTTTTTGGTAACTTGGTAATAAAATCCATAGTTACACATTCCCACTTCCACTCGGGAAGCTCAGGCTGTTGTAGCAAGCCAGACGGCTTTTGGTGCTCGGCTTTGACTTGAGCACAAGTCAAGCACTTTGCTACGTGGGCGGCTACAGACTTTTTCAAGCCTATCCACCAATAGTTTGCCTTTAAGTCTTGATACATCTTGTCTGCACCAGGATGGACTGAGTATTTGGAACTATGGGCTTCCTGGAGGATAACATCTCGTAGTCCTCCATAGATTGGAACCCATATTCGTCCGTTTAATCTAAGGATTCCATCCTTGCTAAGAGTCAACTGTTCTTCAGTTACTCCTAACTTTTCCTTAGGATAATTAGCTTCCAACACAGCCTCTCGCTGTGCAGCTAATATCCTCTCAATCAAATTGTTCTTGACTTCAATGCTCTTGGCATTGATTCAAATAGGTTTTACCCTTTCTTTTCTGCTCAGGGCATCAGCGACTACATTCGCCTTGCCGGGATGGTACCTGATCTCGCAATCATAGTCATTCAAGGTTTCCATCCAACGGCGTTGCCTCATGTTCAACTCTTTCTGGTTGAACAGATGTTGAAGGCTTTTGTGATCAGAATAAATCACAAATTTAATACCATAAAGGTAATGCCTCCACAATTTCAGTGCAAATACAACGGCACCCAACTCCAAGTCATGGGTGGTGTAATTCTTTTCATGCACCTTTAATTGCCTTGAAGCATAGGCAATCACCTTACCCTTCTGCATAAGCACACTCCCCATGCCTGTGTGTGATGCATCGCAGTAAACTACGAATTCATCTGTACCTTCAGGTAGTGTCAACACAGGTGCGTTGCTTAGCTTCTGCTTCAGAACTTCGAAGGACTCTTGCTGCTTTGGGCCCCAAATAAATTTTTCTTTCTTCTTGGTTAAGGAAGTCAGGGGCGCAGCAATCCTTGAAAAATTCTCAATAAATCTCCTGTAGTATCCTGCTAATCCCAGGAAACTACGAATTTCGGTAGGCGTCTTTGGCTCTTGCCAGTTCATGACTGCCTCTACCTTAGCGGGATCCACCTGGATACCACGCTCACTTACAACGTGACCCAAAAACTGAACCTCTCGTAGCCAGAATTCACATTTCGAGAATTTGGCGTAGAGTTTCTCACGCTGTAGTAATTCGAGAATGCAACGGAGGTGCTTCTCGTGGTCAGCTTGGCTTTTGGAATATATAAGAATATCGTCGATGAAGACGATGACAAATTTGTCCAAATACGGCTTGCAGACGCGATTCATGAGATCCATGAACGCAGCCGGTGCATTTGTGAGCCCAAAAGGCATCACTAGGAACTCGTAATGACCATAGTGAGTCCTAAATGCTGTCTTATGTACATCTTCATCTCTGACCCTTAGCTGATGATAGCCCGACCTCAAGTCGATCTTCGAGAAATAGCTTGCTCCTTGCAGCTGATCGAACAGATCGTCGATCCTTGGCAAAGGATATCTATTCTTTATGGTAACTTTGTTTAGCTCTCGGTAATCGATGCACAAACGCATCAATCCGTCCTTCTTCTTTACAAACAGGACAGGTGCTCCCCAGGGAGACGAACTGGGTCTGATAAAACCTTTTGCCAATAGTTCATCCAACTGGGTCCTTAATTCCTTCATTTCCGTCGGAGCTAGCCTGTAGGGCGCTCTAGCTATAGGAGCTGCTCCAGGAATGATATCTATTCTGAATTCCACTTGTCTATCTGGTGGTAAACCAGGTAGTTCTTCCAGGAAAACCTCGGGATATTCAGAAATAACAGGAAGATCCTCTATCTTCGGCTTAGGCTCTTCAATTATCACCTGAGCCATGTAAATGACACAACCTCTGTTCAAACACCTAGAAGCTTTGAGCATAGATACGTCCTCGGGCAATCCGTACTGCGTATCTCCTCGAATGGTAAGCGATTCACCACTCGGAGTCTTTAATACTATATGCCTTTTGCCGCAAATGATTTGGGCCTGATTACGGGATAACCAGTCCATGCCTAGGACTATGTCGAAACCCGCTAGTTTGAAAGGAAGTAGGGATAGAGGAAAACAATGGTTCTTAATGGACATTTTGCATCCCTCTAGAACAGTGGAGACGGTTTCTGTCGTGCCGTCTGCTAACTCTACCTCGTAATTCATATCTAGGGTTTTGATAGGCATATTCAACAATTTGCAAAATTTTTGGTCTACAAAGGATTTATCGGCGCCTGAATCGAAAAGTACTCTTGCAAATATATTATTTACGAGAAAAGTACCTGTAAGCACATTGTCGTTCAGCACAGCCTCCTTTGCATCCATGCGGAAGACTCTAGCATTTGTCTTCTTGGTCTCCTCCGCCTTCCTGGCATTCTTAGGGCAGTTGCTCTTGATATGCCCCTTTTCATTGCAACCGTAGCAGGTTGCATCCTTGATCTTCTTGCAATCCACGGTCTTATGATCCTTGGACTTGCACAGTCCACAGGCAAAAGTCTTTGGCTGAGACTGCGAATTTGACCCAAACCTACATTTCCCAGAGTGGGGTTTCTTGCAGATCTTGCAATTGGGTCTTTCACCAGCTTGCCCATCTTTCTTCGTCTCCGACCCTCTTTTGCCATCACCGTTTCCACGGTGCTTCTTTCCTGACCTTCGTGAGGTATCATCCTCACGTTTCCTCTTCTCAGCCTCCTTGCTCCTTAGCGTCCTCAGACGGACAGCATCTAAAGTGAGAGACAAGGAGAGGTCAGTAACTGACCTGAAGGTCGTCGGCCGAGAGGCCTTCACGCTAGCCTTTATCGCAGGCTCCAAGCCCCCAATGAAACGGGCGATTCTTCTAGACTCTGGTGTTACAAGGTACGGAACCAGGCGAGACATCGTATTGAAGCTCGTCAAATAAGCCTGGCAGTCCAGGTTCGTCATCACCAGTGACACAAAGTCAGCCTCGATCTTCTCAACCTCATGCTGAGGGCAGTAGTTTTCCTTAATGAGAGCAATAAATTCCTCCCATGTCATCTTGTATAAAGCAGACTTACCTGATGCCTGCACCAACGCTCTCCACCATGCCAGGGCCTCGCCCTTAAATGACTGGGACACAAACTTCACCACATCCTTCTCCGCACACCCACTGATGTCCACAATAGTGTCCATCTCATCCAGCCAGGTGATACAATCAACAGCACCCTTCTCCCCTGTGAATTCCCGGGGCTTACAAGACACGAAGTACTTGTAGGTGCAACCCTTGGCACCGGACGCATCAGTATATTCTCATTCACGACGAATACTATTCTCAGCCGACGAGTGGTTATCATCATCTTTCTTGGGTTTGGAGAGTGGTTTGGATTGTGACTTTGGTTTGGAGGGTGGTTTTGATACGGTTCTGCCTTGGGACTCAGTATATTGACGATCCAGAGCTGCCTGAACAGCATTGTCAATTAGAGCCTTTAACTGTGCGCCTGTCAAATGCACTGGCGCATTGTCGTAGTCATCTTCATTTGTATGGCTATTCTCTCCATTGGGATCCGCCATTGTAACTTGAATCTGTTACAGAAGATAACAAAATTTTATTCAGGAGATTATTATATACTTGTCTTTCATGACAATTTGTCAACCATGGTAACAGAGACCATATTTGGTTAACTTATTACTCATTAACTCTTAGGATTTGAATATATCCTATTTTAGCTATATCTATAATATTGGCGGCATAAAGCCTAATCACGAGGATGTTTTATAATATTAGCCGAGATTTCAGAGAATCAAAGGCATAGAGATTTGAACCGTAGTTCTTTTATCTCTTTCTGACAGGGAGTCATAGACCACCACTGTCTTTTGTCCTTATAAGACAATTATGACGGCCCATAGGGACAACACCTCTAATGGATGTTTTAATAAGGTTGGCCCGTAGGCACTACATCACTTAATGGATGTTTTAATAAGATTTGGCCCGTAGGCACTACATCACTAATGGATGTTTTAATAAGATTGGCCCGTAGGCACTACATCACTAATGGATGTTTTAATAAGTTTTGGCCCGTAGGCACTACATCACTAATGGATGTTTTAATAAGATTGGCCCGTAGGCACTACATCACTAATGGATGTTTTAATAAGTGATCATCTTTATTGATGATCTTTGCCCATGACTTATAAATCATTTAGTTGGGTCTTTGTAATCCCTTAAAGGATCATTGTATAAGAATGACGTGTGTGATTTTAACGAATCACATCTGCCATGAATGTCAACATGCTTGCAGAGGTTAACAGGGAATCTGAATCTTTTAATTAAGTCCTACCATCTTGGCCGGATCTTAAAAGACACCAGGCTAGGTTTCACTCTTAAGATTCTTTATTTAGGCAGATCAATTTAAAAGGAATGGTTTTGATTTATTTCATACATATTAAAACAAAACTCTTAACATACATTCCTTCATCTTAAATACAATCACATATTGCCCTAAATGGGTCTTTCAAATAGTACATACCTCCATAGAGGTTTAAAATAAGTGACAAGTCCACGCAGGGACTAACATAAAATAAGTGTCCATGCGAGGACTAAAAGATAAGTCCACGTAGGGACAGAAATACGATAAGTGTCCACGCAGGGACTTATTTCAAAATAGAAATTAGTACAACTATTAAGGGCTAGTGGTCACGTTTCTTCTTTTTGCCCTTTAGTAGGTTCGCCAAGCCTTTGAGAAATCCTCGGTGGCTCTTTTTCTCTTCCTCGAACTCTCTTTCCACACGATCTAGTTGATGGAGTATCTCTTCCTGTTCAGGAGGAGAGAAACGTGGTTGTGGCGCTTGTTGCGGAACTGGAGGTCTGGGAGGTATTGGATACCCATGAGCTGAGTAGTCCGGTGCTCCCATGTTCCCATGAGCTCCGTCAGGGTAGCGTGCATTATATCTAGCCGACACCACATATGGGTCGCGCTCATAATTGTAGTTGTAATGTGCCTGAGACGGTTCGAACGGGTTGTAAGCCGTTGGACCCGGGTAAGCAGGTATGGGTTGGTCGTACCCAAATGGTGGCGAATTTGGTGCAGCTGGTGCGGAGTTCGCCTCCTGTATAGGACTTGAAGGTCCTTCTTCTTGTAGTGGTGGATAGTGGCTACTACTAGAGTGTCGAGGGGTGCTGAAGTGGATACCTCCTCCTCCTCGTGTGGACATACGAGCATTTGTCCTCCTACGCCTTGGCGGATCAGGCATTACTGGTTGCGCCGGTGGCGGAGGTGGTGGCGTAACTGCCACAAAGCGTGAATCCTCAGAGGGATCCTGTGGATGTCGCGGTTGTTGTGATGTCTGTTGAGGTGGTGTGTAGTACCACTCATGTTGGTCGAACAACGCTTGGAAACTATCTGGTCCCTGATAGGGTGTGCCATGGAAGGATGACCCATCAGAGACTTCTATCGGATGCGTGGGCGTACCACGAGCAGGTTCTGTTGGATCAGTATCTTCATCCATATGGTCTTCGGAGAAGTGATCTTGTGGCCCTAATGGAACAAAGCCTGAAGGTTCCTGTATGTAGTCAGCTGGATTAAACTGACCTATGAAGTATGGAGTAGGGTCGTCGTAATTTCGGTGTGATACCGAACGTTGTAGTGGTATGAAGGAAGGTTGTGGGTTGTTGGGATCATTCTCTGAATTTGGCCCGAATGAGTGCCGGTATGATGGCGTCGAGCTGTGCGAGGTGGAATGCCTCGCGGGTTCGTAAAGGTCTCTTCGCCTCTGTGGTTCTTCACTCCTTGTAGTCGAAGGAGCTCGCGTACCAGATGGTCCGGCTTCGTGATCGTGATGAGTAACGATCTCTTCTCTGCCTCTTCTTCCCCTTCCTCTTCCTCGGAATATCACTGGCGGCATGTTTCCTGCTTTATAAAACTTTAAATACCAATAATAAAAGAAAAAGACAAAATTGGAATAACAATTTGAATTTGTCCTAAGTTCTTGTCTAGACTCAAGTATGTGCAATTGTGTCACTGAGATTAAACACATTGCCTAACGTGTTTAATTCACTCAATGTTGGCTCTGATACCAACCTGTCACACCCCGATTTCCACGTGTATCACCGGTGGGCCCGGTGGGGGATTACCGTGACGTAGTTGGCAACAATATAGTCAAACCACACAATTATATAAATGCACAGCGGAAGCTTTAAAGATAAATATATACTTCAACCTCTGGTTGTAATATCAAATGTATTACAGAAGTCGAATGTATCCACAGCGGATCAAAATAATAATAAAATATTGTTCATTCAGATACGGCATCGAGTTTGCGAGACTATTCGTGATGCCTAGGAAGCTATTACCAGCCCATTTCGTATAGTACCTGCACTTAATCTTTTGGGGAAAAATACGTCAGTTTACACTGGTAAATACATTCAACTGACACATTTGAAAATGTTTATTAAAATTGATTTGAATGCACAAGGCACAAACTCTTTTATAACTTGGGAAAATTATTAAAATCTTGTGAACGTATTACATGTTCTCTTATGCGTTCAGTAGCCCGGATCGTGCCGGGTTAAAGATTAATAGACACACCACATTGCGTAAAACCGTAGTATAGAAACCAACGGCTACGTCTTTTAATTAAGTGTCGACAATATATACCGGGTGTACGCCTACACCGGGATGTCGAGGTCTTGGCATCATTTTACGAAATGGCCACGACCTCGACATCCCGGTGTAGGCGTACACCCGGTATATATTGTCGACACTTAATTAAAAGACGTAGCCGTTGGTTTCTATACTACGGTTTTACGCAATGTGGTGTGTCTATTAATCTTTAACCCGGCACGATCCGGGCTACTGAACGCATAAGAGAACATGTAATACCTTCACAAGATTTTAATAATTTTCCCAAGTTATAAAAGAGTTTGTGCCTTGTGCATTCAAATCAATTTTAATAAACATTTTCAAATGTGTCAGTTGAATGTATTTACCAGTGTAAACTGACGTATTTTTCCCCAAAAGATTAAGTGCAGGTACTATACGAAATGGGCTGGTAATAGCTTCCTAGGCATCACGAATAGTCTCGCAAACTCGATGCCGTATCTGAATGAACAATATTTTATTATTATTTTGATCCGCTGTGGATACATTCGACTTCTGTAATACATTTGATATTACAACCAGAGGTTGAAGTATATATTTATCTTTAAAGCTTCCGCTGTGCATTTATATAATTGTGTGGTTTGACTATATTGTTGCCAACTACGTCACGGTAATCCCCCACCGGGCCCACCGGTGATACACGTGGAAATCGGGGTGTGACACTAACTTGGCCTTTTATCTTTATTTAACTTAGATACACACATATATAAATTTACTATCATTTCCTTACGGTACCGTTTTACAGTACCGTCTTCCATTGTCTAGCATCACAAAATAATATTATTTTATGACGTACGAAGTTTGGGGTGTTACAGAACGACTCCTTATGCCCTAATGCAAACAAAGATTTGTAAAGACCCCTTTTATTTACACATCCCCTATATCTTATTTTCACACCCACTATTGTATACGGACCGTATAACTTTATACGACCAGTATAGAATGTTTTTAAATAGGAAAATGCGCAGGGAATGTTTTTTGATTTAATAGTATACGGGCCGTATAAAAATATACGGCCCGTATACATCTGTATACGATCAATAAAACGTATACGACCTAATGGATTTATTTTGTGAGGTTTTACCAAAGTTTTTGGTTTTTACCGCATGAATACGGGCCATATAACTGTATACGGGCCGTATATAAGGTTGTTTTTTCCATTATCCCATTTTTCAAATAAAAACACAATCATTCTAGGGTTTCTAAACTCTTCATCACCTTTAACAATTTCGATAAACGTCGATCGGAACACGCCGCTTAAATCGGAGCACAAGTAGATTAACGTTACCGATCAGTCAGTTGATGGAAACCATAATGATCGCAGAGATCTTCGTGTTGGTTATTTATTGATTCTGCTAGTTATAGGCGGGGATGGGTACAGAAACCACCAAGGGTGATAATGGATTGGTTACAGAAACCACTAGTAGAAGAACCCGACACGTCTTCTATGATGATCCGAAACATTCAGAATAACTAGCAGAAGAACCCGACACAAACAAGTTCTCCACAGTTTGTTATTCAAATCTCTATTCGGTCATCTTTCCAAACTACAACACACGATAACTTTAAAGGTCTCTCTAAAATATGTAAGTGAGACCGCCTTGTTAATTTCAATGAAGCAATGAAGATTGAATGTGCAAACCGCAACCGTCTTTGATCTGGAATTGGAGAACCGTTGTGTATTTGCTTACTAATCTGTAATTGGAGAACCATTGTGTATTTGCTTAAGGTGTTTTGGTAGGTTGAAAGAGGTGAATGATCTTGAAAAAGATTTGTTGAAATCGAAGAAAAGAGTAAAAAAGATGATATGATCGTCTAAAGAAGCGCTTTTATCATGTGTCATATGATTGTCATTCTGAATAACTAGCAGAAGACGTGTCGGGTTCTTCTGCAAGTTATTCGGAATGTTTCGAATCATCATAGAAGACGTGTCGGGTTTGCACATTCAATCTTCATTGTTTCATTAAAATTAACAATGCGGTGTTAATTGAAGATGTAATTGCAAGACTGTTTGTCGGGGCTTCCAATGCTTACACAGGGTGATAAACAACGCTGATATTGAACAGATTATTGAACCAACTGCTCGAAATCCCTTTCGTTTCTCGAAATTGAACGGATTATTGAACCAAGAATATGAAGATCAATAAAGATGAGTTGGTATTGAACCAAGAATATGAAGATCACGGTGCAGACACGTGTGAAGAAAGTCATTGGATTGCCGCAAGTGAAGTCAAATGTGATCAAACTTGGACATCAGACGTAAATCTTGAAGCAAATATGTGGTTCCCAATTGGTAACAGAAACCACTAGCAGAAGAACCCGACACTATGTAAACGTGGTTGGTTTTGGGAAGAAAAGAAGGGGTTTAAGGTGTTTTGGTAGGTTGAAAGAGGTGTCGGGTTCTCTGCTAGTTTTTTGGAATGTTTCGAATCATCATTAAAATTAACAACGCGGTCTCGATTGAAGATGTAATTGCAAGACTGTTTGTCGAGCTTCCAATGCTCACACAGGGTGATAAACAACGCTGATATGAACACATACCAACTGCTTTATCTTGAGTCCATACATGCATTTAATTCTCCCTTGATGTTGAAACCGGTTTTACTTCATGAAAAGGAAAGAAACAAATATTTTTAGAGAAGCATTGGGATTCAAGGGTTTAGTTAGAAAATAATCCTAGATTGTCCAAAGAAGTGCTTTTATCATGTGTCGTATGACTGTAATAAAACGTAAGCTATCAACACGGGGATGGGTACAGAACCCGACAAGTCTTCCATATCAGCGTTGGAAGTCCGACTAACAGTCTTGCAAATTTCGAGAATCACTATCCGAGCTCGACTCATTGCTACTAACATTCACATCATCCTTCTCGATCTCAACCGAAGGGAAAACCGTCATAACTCGACATTCCTTCAGCCATTCCTCTTCCTTCAATTTCGAGAACATTCTCCCAAACATGATAAAAGTGCTTCTTTTGCTAGTGAGTTTTATGAGTCAAAGTTAACTTTCAGATTCAGATTCAGATTCAGGAAGCAGATGATTTGTCAAAACACATGGCAGACTGACAGGTGTAGGTGGTAGAAGACGTGTCGGGTTTTACTGCTAGTGGTTTCTGTAACCAATTGGGAACCACATATTTGCCTCAAGATTTACGTCTGATGTCTGACGTGATGTCGTGGTCACAATCAAATTTAATCCAAATACTACTAATAGATAGCGGTAAGTAGGTATCGAACACAGGGAGTTTGTGGAATGTGTGTTATTTAGAAGTGTATCTAAGTTAACTAAGATTAAACTAATTGTAATAAAAGTAAATTTCAAGAGTTGGTTTGATTGATTTGATTTTTAAAACTAAAGTTACTATTCTAATTGCAAAATGAAAGTGTTGGTTGTAAACAAATTAGAGACAAATGACCATCTTTAGTTTCCGGTTTGCTTTGACATTTATGTTATCATTCCACTAGAAAGAACTACATAGACATAGTTCATGTGTGATTACTTGTAGTGATGAAAGGGAACTAAGTACTCAGATTCCTAGAACGTGAGGTTGTTACCCGATGATCAATTAACCCTTACCCAAACCTAATTATACCTATGATATCTCAATTACCAACGATACGAAGAACGTATGGTTTCAAACTAGTTTAACATAAGAATCAACAATTTACAACAAAGCAATCACACACCATAACAAACACATCATAAAGATAAAGCTTGTTATTCTAGAAATAGGAAATCAAACATAAAGTCTTATGCAAACCTTCAACTAAAGACAATCATCAAGAGTTTAGCCACTCATGGCTTGAACAAACATCATAACAAAGTCTTGATCTTCAAAATAAGTTAGAAACATAAGAACAATGATTCCTCATGTCTTCAAGCTCCAAAAGAACAACCAAAATTCGTCTCCAAAGTGTATGTAACCGAATGGGATTGATTAGACATGAAAAGACACCGTAAATTCGCATTAAAAGGTGGAAGTTACACATTTACGCAGGTCAGCGTCGTAAGCAATGGTGGCCACCGTAGCTTACGGTGGCTTGGAATGGCTTACGGTGGCTTTAAACTGTCATACGGTGACAATTTATGTCAGGGACCACCATAAGCTACGCCCTCCACCGTAGGCTACGGTGGGCTTCAGCATGAAATTTTGTTTTCAGCATAACTTTTTCGTTTCAACTCCGTTTTTTCGCCGTTTTCGCCTACGTTCTCGTAATTTCGTCCTCTATCATGTTATCTTCTTAATTCTTCAATTCAAAAATTTTATTTTTTTCATTTATTCTCTGTCTTTCAATCTCCAATCCAGTCGCGTCTATTCGAAGCTTTATTTCCACGCTTTTAAGCCCCGAATGTACCTGAAACACAAGCAACCGTAGTTATCTAATTCAAGATAAATACTGTGACAACCCTCACAATTACAGGTACTGTACATATTAATTAACTTTAATTATGTGCTTAATGACTGTGCTTGATTACAACTGACACTTTAAACTGCTTACTGATTTATGTTACGTACATACATATGCATCCCTTTACATACAGTCACTCCATTTATTTCATACAGACTCTTAGTGACAAACCTGATGCACAAAGCACAGTTAGCATAGTGAGCGGATAACTCAGACACGTGCTGACAATGCCAGCACATAGACAGACATTATATTGAGGCCAGTATGAGCCAGGGTACTACACTAGTATGGAGTGTAGGGAAGTGAGGACCATAAGACAGTGTCACTAGGTGATAGTTTGAGTGCCGGAAAGTGCCTAAAACTCATTTTAAGTACAGAATTCTGCATTTTCGGCAACAATTCAGCTTTTAACACACTCGTATTATACAGAGAATTGACTAAATGGTCCTGAACGCTTTCCTAAGTGTTGGAAATTAAATTCGTTACAAAAAGATGCATAAAAGACACAATGCGGTACAATTTAACACTTTAACGGAACGATACTTAACCGAACAACCAGACACTACCCGGGACACCAAAATTTTGGTAGAAACATTACTTTATTATTCTTAAATAATTATGGTCACAAAAATCCCCACACACTATAGAAACATGACATACACTCTCTATTCTAGAAAATACCCTTAACCTCCTAATTATTTACCCACTAATTATCAAATTTTACAATTTACCCCCCCCCCCCCCCCCAGCAAATCTCGGCCATCATCATCACCATATATTTTGTTTGGATTTTATTTTTATTCCCTTAATTGTGGTTGGCCAAGATCAAGGTAATCATTTCTCTAGGTTTAGTTAGAGTGGCCATGTGAGTTCCAAGGAACTCTATATTATCACCACCTTCAATTCACTCTCACTCCTCACCCACTCTCTCTCTCATTTTCGGCTCCCCCAAACCGAATCACCATCTTCTTCATTATCAAGTTCCATTCAAAGCTTTGAAGGAGATCCATGGAGGTTGCAAGTTGAAGGGCATTTTCTCATCCTCTTCACACTAGAATTTCTATCCTAGCCTTGTGCTAGAAGTAAGTCTTATTACACCTTGCTTCATTTTGTTCTTAGTCAAGATATGTAGTATGATGAAATTTACAAGAACACTAAAAAGTTAAACAAGAAATATGAACAAGCAACATGCTGATTTACATTTTCAGCCGACTTCAACAGGCTGTAACTGGACCTTTATAAATCGAAAAACTGATTTTATGAAGCCTAAATTATGTATTTTTTAACAACCGATCAAATGGCACTGGAATCGTAATTTTTCGAGGTTGTTTACTATTTTTAAAGGACTGTTTTTGGACAGCAGCTCAAGCTGTGTTTTTACTGCAGAAAAAGTATGCTGTATTCGGAGTCATAACTTGAAACCTGAGCAGAATCATCTCATGGGATTTTTACTGTAGGTGATCACTGTTGTCGCCGTGATCCTCCAACTGGAATTTCGTCAACTGGGCTTACGATTAATTTTTAGTGAATTATTCCGTAGACTGCAATCAGAAAGTAACAAATCTGATTGCAGTCGGGTAAATGAATTTCTATAAAATATTGGTGATGAACTGGACTCCGATATTTTTACATAATAAAACATGGATCGTGTGAATCATTTTGTAAAAATTTGGGAATTTTTGGAGAAGGTTAACTATTTTATAAAAATCCTTGAAAACAGTCCAGTTTTGATTAATAAAGCTGAAACAACATAAGTAATGCTTTGCATGTCTAAATGTCGGGTTGGTTATTTGAGAACGATCTACGGGATATATGTAAAAGAAAATGATATGCTATTAAGCATGGACACCTCCATTTACAAAGGAGACCATGGCGAAATTTTCCGAAAATCCAACACTTAGTAAATATTTTCTAGACAAGAGTTTACTAGAACATTGAACGAACAAATATCCCAACATGACATATGATTAAGTTAAAATATTAACTATTTTGACAAAATAATTATCACGCGGAACAATATAAGAAACGTGACTCAAAATACTAAACTCTAAGCCAAGGCACTGCCCGTTCGTCTAATAGACATTAGTACGTTGTAGGTTGTCGTGTAGCGGACAGAGTTTGAGATTCGATTCAAGACGCACTACTATAAGTTCATGACCCCCCCCCCCCTTTTTTTTTAACTATTTTCAGTTTTACACTTCGGGGGTGAAATACATGTTACAATTTACAGACGCTTTTATAAATGGTATGGTTAGCTTAAGGAGGGTTTAGACGCTTAGATCATGTGAAAGTTGGGTACAATACTTAAGGCCATTAATCCTCGTTGTTAGGACCAAGGGACATGAGTGATAGATCTATTTGGGTGTAGCGAGCCCACACCCATGAGGCCAGGGAGGCCCATAGTGGTGACTGTGTCTTACAGCCGGAGGCCCAATACAAATTTGCTAGGTTTGAGTACTTCCTGCACCGTTTCACACATACTAGTGGCTTTGCAACCCATTGGTGATCTCTTTTATTTTATGTTTCCTTAATTGCTACATACCAGGGTTTTCATACATACAGACACATTTCAACGGTTTATACAGACTCACATACACATGAACTCGCTCAACTTTTGTTGACTTTTCAAACTACATGTATTTCAGGAAACTAAGGGATCTGGCAAGTGTCTGCAAGCATGTTAAGCTGCGTTGAATAAAGATGTCATCCGGGGTATTGGTTTAGGAGGTGTAAACCCTTACCTGGGCGGGTTACATATCTTTAAACCGTGTTTTTATCTAAGTCTTTTGTTGTGACATGTGAACACGCTTTAGTTATGTCATGGTTGTAACTTATTTTATGTGTTGTCATTTTCAAACAATGTTGTTTTGGTATTTTCAACTTAACTGAATGGATGAGCATCTTATGTTTTTATCATATAGCATTGTTGTGATTGTTGCTATGGTATTAAGAAGTCACACCAAATAAATCCACCCTTCCGCAAAAGCCAGGGTGTGACAAATACATGGATAAATGCGGGATTAAATTATACTTTATAACCGTTAAGGATTGTCCTACAGACTACCCGTCACATCCCCACACTTAACCGTTGCTTGCCCCCAAGCAACTCGTCTAAAACTACTAATAACACCTCAAGCGATTAACATGAATCAAGCAAACAAATGTCCTCATTTTACTAACTTTTCTTAAACCCCGCATAACACACCCCTCACAATGACTCTCCTCTCGGTGACAAATAATACTAGCAAAGATGAGCTAGAACACACTTAAGGCAAATAGGTAGTTGAACGATAATAAGCTTGTACTCAAATCGTTCCTTCGCCTAAAGAATTTGCTAAACATGCATGCGAATCAAAGGACTTAAAGGTTGTAACACGGCAAGGCAAATGGGTAGGAAATGGAAATACATATGCGAAGTAGCTAATGATTCAACCCGGTCTTTTATTTCTAACTAAAACAAAACATAAACAACTATATACAAACTATCTCATTCATTTTTTTTATTTTTCATTGTTTTTTCTCTTTTTTTTCTTTTTTTTATATCTCTTTTTTTCTTTTTTCTTTTTCGATTTAACAAACATAACAAACAAGCATACTTGAACAAGATGATTATACTAATAGACCGGGTCAAATACGGGTTAATTTTTTAAGAGAAAGTAGGCACGGGTTAACAAAAGATCGGCTCAAAGCACAAATGGGCTACTAAAGTCCAAACCCCCGCCCCTCTCGCTACCATGCTCATATATATAATTTATGAGGTCCAACGCCCAAATCCCACACTCACACTCACCAAGACGAGGCTACCTAATTGCCCTAATCCTTTTCACATGCATATCAAGCTAAGGCCTCAAACCGCATTCAAGCACAAGTTCTAATGCACCACCACCCATTTCCACTCTCATCAAGAAAAAAATGTATTCTAATAAATTCAAGTAGTGGCTCAACTCTCACCAAGAAGGAACAAGGGGATATGGGTTGCCGGTGTGTCATGCAATTTAATATCAACTGTTCAATTTGGACTATTTTTCGCTTGATTTTTAAAAGATTCACAATTTTTTTTAAATTTCCCCTCATCCCCACACTTGGGATACATTGTCCCCAATGTATGGTTTTGAAGGGAAAGATCGCTCCAAACACACCAAATTTTTTTTAGTTTTTTATTTTTAAACAAAAGCAAACAAACTAACTACTAATATTTCAAAGCTAAAGAACATAACAAGACTAAGGAAAGAGTACATTGACCTGGTGAAGTTTGACACAACAGATGTTGTAGATAATCTGACTTCCTATCACCACCTTCACACAAATATCCGCACATCTTTCCCACACTTGAATGTCGCCATAGCCCTGAAACATAGAAAGATAAAAAAAATAGCAAGATCAATATAAAACTCCGGGTTGCCTCCCGAGCAGTGCTAAGTTTCAAGTCTTCAGACAGACCGTGCCACCCCCATTTATGGTGGCTCAAAGATTCAGTTCCTATCACCTCCCTCACTGTAGCTTGTCATTGGTTGAAATGCATCCATCAAATGTCCATTCAGTGGATAGTCAACTGCATACCTGCTCGAACCCTCATACTTCTTTCACACCCTGGTGGTTTGTTTGTTTTTATTCTTTGATGCACACTTCTCATATGGTCACTAGTCTCTCTACCCTTCTCTTCAATAGATTCATAACTAATCTTCTTAGTATGAACATCAAATGACAACTTACGGTTCTTTTCGGTCATGGTAATGATTCCTTCTTTACAATCGATTTGAGCATTTGCCGTATAGAGAAACGGTCGACCCAAAATCACCCTTTGTTGTGACGCCATCATGGTAGTAGCATAATCTAAAACCAGAAAATCCACCGGGTATTCGAATTCTCCCAACCGAATCATAACATTCTTAACCATTCCCCGTGGACGCCTCCAACTTTCATCCGCCAAACTCACCATGGTGTCTGCTTCCTGAAGCGGACCAAAATCATACATATCATATAAGTCACCTGGTAGCACACTCATACTCGCCCCATAATCCAATAATGCATGGGGAATTTTTAATTTTCCCACTCGAATCGGCACAAGTGGTGCTCCACGCTCCTTGTCCGTTTCAACCTCAGCATCCCTTCCTATACCTGCACTCACTTGACAAGAAGAAGTAAGAAATGTTTCATTAATGTCATTATTAAGAACGGTGTTTACGACATTGATATTAATGCTTTTTGTGTTCTTGGGATTTATCACTGTGTCACTTGGTGATTGACCTTTTGCTTTCTTCAATAATGCCACGTCACTTGCAAGTTGACCCATTTGAGTGGTCAACGATTGAATAGCTTTGTCACGGATTTCATCTTTTTGCATGCGAACATCATCCATTTGATTTCTTCGCTGCATCTCTAGTTGCATTGCCTTAAGCATCTCCATGACCTCATTTCCACCAGAAGAACTTTGACCCGAAAACCCACTTTGATTATTGAATGGTTGGCGTGGAGCAAAGTTACCTTGACTTCCTTGAAAATTTGGGTTAGCTTGGTTTGAGGGATTTCCATATCTAAAGTTTAGGTGGTTTCTCAAACCGGGGTGGTAAGTATTGAAATTCATGTTGTAGTTTCTACCACCCCCTCCTTGCCCTTGCAATGCATTCACCTCCTCATATTGCCCTTCCACTCCTTGGCAATTTTCAGCTGCATGTCCTAACTCATTACAAAGCGCACAAACATCATAAATTTGATTCGAAGTTTGAACATTACCATCGTCTGCCGCATTGGAAGTTTGAAGTGTTCAAGGTTGGGCATTGGAAATCCAATGTTTCTTTCTGCTACTGGTTAGGTTTGAAGATTAATGTATCGAGCGATATTCCTACATGTGGTTGTAGGTCGGTTCGCGTTAACTTGATTCGGGAGTAGTTTGAGGGGGAGGATCTACAGTGTTTGATGTTGGAGTCTTCGGGTTTCTCAAAGCGGCCTTAAGTGATCGTCAGCAAGTCTTTAATTAGAAGGGTTGAAGATCACTGTGCTCTACCTAAAAGATCAAGTCTCAGCCAAAGTTGAAAGCTGACATGATATCTTCAGTTAAAGGGGAGTCTCTAAGTGTAGTATCCGGTGATTGAAGATTATCGATGCCACACAGAACTGATGCAACAGTTAAGGGGGAGACTGTAAGTGCAGTTCCTGCCGGGTAATTGTCGCTTATCAGTTCTGGTCAACCAAAGCAGAAGTCCAAGTTAAAGTCAACCATAACGAAGAATTCAAGACCACATGAAGACCATGCATTGATCAAGGGGGAGTTGTTAATGCACTTTGGGTGAAAAGTGCATGCCTTCCAATTGTTAGGGTCTTTATTGTACATGTCTTGAAAGTTAGTCCAAGGTTTATCCTTGGACAACTTGTCCAAGTTTTAGGAGAACTTTTGTCTGAGTTTTATGTTTAGGGCAAAAGTCAGAGTTTTGGTGTAGAATTGGTTTGTCCGAGGTTTAGTCCCTAGCCTATATATATGTGTGTATTGTGTAGATTAGGGCAACTCTTGTAGCTTGGTGCACCTCTCCCACTCGTTCATCCTCCTGGTGTGAATTCTAGAGAGAGAGAGACTATGTGTTAGTGAGAGAAAGCTAGGGTTTAGATCTTTGTGATCTAAACCAGCTTGTAGATGATGTATACTCCTTTGGTTTGTGTAATCTGTGATGACTGATTCATCAATAAAGAGATTCATCTTCTACATATTTCTATCTTGTTCTTCATATGTTGTTCTTCATGTCTTGAATCAAGTGCAATGTTTGATGTTCGTCATCGATCCGGTGCTTTCACAGTGGTATCAAAGCATGGTTACCGATTCAGAATGGTCTAACCGCCTTCCTAATCACCATTGCTCTTGATTTGATGTTTGTTTCTGCCAAACATCTTGAAGACTTGAAGATTATACAGAAAAGTTGAAGAAAATGAAGCTGTTCGTGGTTGTTTTGTTCTCCAAGTTGTTGCAGATGTGAGGTTTGATCCAAAAATTGCCCTGTCCGAGTTTTTCTTAGTGTTAAACTTGTCTGAGTTTTAAAACTCTGTGTTTTGTTGTTTCCGGGGTTTTGGTGAACTAGTGTGAAGTCACACTAGGGAGAAAGTCCGGAGACTTGTTTCTCATATTCACCATGTCCGAGTTTTATATTTTTCTTCTGTCCGAGCCTTAATGGTCACGATTTGTCCGAGTTTTAAGTTTCAGATAAAAGCTCTATTGAAGGTATTCCGAGTTTCGTCTGTTAAAATCATGGCTCCGAGTTTTGTTAACTGTGTGTTTAAAGTGACTGTTCCAAGCTTTTAAGGATTTCGCGTTTTTGAAGAACATCCTCGGTCCGAGTTTCGCCCAAACTGTTATTCCGAGTTTTGATATCTTTTTTGGTCCGAGTTTTGCAAAAGTTCTGAACTCTTTGCAGTTTCAAGTGTAAAGATTCTCTGTCCTTGTTTTTCGTGAATGGTAAATTATATGTTAACTCCGAGTTTTTCACAGTTCATTCCGAATTTTTACAGTATATATATTCCACCGACTGAGTCCGAGTTTTTTTTTAATCTAGCAAACATTAGTCCGAGCTTTTTTAACTGAGTCCGAGTTTTGTCAGATATGTTTCCGAGTTTCCTTTCTTTTCATGGTTCCGAAGTTTAAGCATACAGTTCTTTATTCCGAGTTTTATGTATTCCGATAACAATTGTATGTTCCGAGTCTTACAAACCGAGTTTTGAAATCAAACTGTTCCGAGCTCTTTTAATGTTTCCGAGTTTTATGTCTAGTGTTGTCTCCGAGTTTTAAGTCCGAAGTTTAATATAGTTCCTATCTCCTCCGACCTTTAATACATCAGTGTTAAGTCGGACTCCCTATGCCGGGTTTAATACATCAATTAAACTCGGACTCCCTATGCCAGGTAACTATGAGATCTGTTTTTCGAGTTTTACAGTGGGATCTGTTCCGACCTTTAATACATCAATTAAACTCGGACTCCCTATGCCGAGTTTTACTATGAGATCAATTAAACTATGAGATCTGTTTACAGTGGGATCTGTTCCGAGTTTTACTATGAGATCTGTTTTCCGAGTTTTAATACATTCTTCGTTAGAGTTTTACTATGAGATCTGTTTTCCGAGTTTTAATTGTGTCTTCATTCAGTATTATTGAGTTCATTCAGTATTATTGAGTACGACTTTTAACCAGTTCCGACATTTTGGTCCGAGTTTCACATCAACTGGTCCGAGTTTCATGTGCTTTCAGTTGTTTGTGCTACACGGTGTTGACGGTTCAGTTTAATGCTGTTGATGATGATCGAGTCGTTTTTTTTTTAGTCAGGGTGGTTGACGGTGGTTCTGGGCGGAGGCAGAAGGAGGAAGACGGTGGGTGACCAGTGATGGCGGATGATGTGAACTACGGTCGAGTTAAGGTAATGAACAGAAGGTGGTTGACGGCCAGAGTTGACGACGATTCACGGTGGTTTATAATTCTCACCGGAGATAGCAGATGATGGTGATGGATATCGACGGGTTTGAAGTGAATGGAGAAGAAGGAGGGTATAAAGGTCATTTGGTGGAATAGATGTCTCGCCGGTAAATTTGTCGTCGGGAAAGATGGAGAATATGGGTTTTAGTGCTGCTGACGTAAGGGTGACGTAGCAGGAATATTGGTGGCGGCTGACTTTGTTGTTTCGACTAGGGTTTGGATGTCACAGGTTGCATGGGCTTGGGATAATTTATTCCCTGGGCCCACAAGACAATGACGGTTATTTGAAATGTGAATGTGGCAAGTAATTCGCTGGTTTAAGGATTATGAGTGACGGTTGGGCCCCACTAAATGTTTGGAGTATTTTTTTGGCCACATGTTCTCAGTTGATCTAGGTATGATGTAGATTTGCATTTTTTTTTTGGTTTATGGAATAGGTCAGTTTCTCATCATGGGCTCACTTGAAAGAAGACATGGAAATTAATATTTGTCATTCTTGGAATATCACGTGTGATCTAAAAATGATGGGCGATAGTTGGCACATGATTTGATTGAATGATAATATCTTAATAAAAAAAAATCGAATTTATGGGTTTTTCGGATTTCTTTGCTTGTTCTGAATTTCTTTTTACTCTAAGTACTATTCCGATGATCTGATTCGAGTTTTCAAGAGCTTTCGGGTTTTACGAGTTCCGAATTTTCTAGAATTCCGGGTTACCTGGGGTACCGGATTTTTAACTAAGTTTAGAAGCTTGTGTAGTTCGGAAGTTTCGAGTTGTGCATGTTCCGAGTTTTTCTAGTTATTCCGGGTTACCTGGGGTACCGGATAACTAACTAAGAGTCAGAATTATGCGTAGTTTGAAGACTTGAAGTCGGTTTCGGATTATCGAAAAGTTTTATGGTACTTATGTTGTCCGGATCAAGTGAGGAGGTGAAGAAAATAAGACTTGCTTGGATTTTTTTTTTTGTTTTGTTTACAAAGAAAAAGGGGGAGTAAAAATTTTGAAGTTCCTGTTTTCTTTCTGAATATAAAGCTTGTGCGTGAAATAGCTCGTGTATGATTGAGTTTTGTCAAGTTTGTTCGAGGTTCAATCAAGTGTTGACGTGATGAAGCAAATTGTTCGTGTGGCAATTAGTTGAAGGTCAAGCCTTTATCGTTTGCCGGTTAGAGTAGAGAAGATTAGTCTTCTTGGTCCCTCTTCCAAGTTGGGTGACTGATCGGATTCTCGAAATAGGGGTTCTTACATTGAGGGGGAGATCAGAGACGAAAGTCATCGGGTAATTGGTGGATTTGTGAAGATACGAGATTGGATCTTGAAGATTTGAGATGAAATGATTTCAGACACTTGGTTGAAGACTTTTGATCAAGATGGTGGATGTACTTTTACAAAGTTCAGTTTGTTATTAACTTATCGAACTGAGCTTCATGTCTTTGTGAAGTTTGAAGTGTTCAAGGTTGGGCATTGGCAATCCAATGTTTCTTTCTGCTACTGGTTAGGTTTGAAGATTAATGTATCGAGCGATATTCCTACATGTGGTTGTAGGTCGGGTCGCGTTAACTTGATTCGGGAGTAGTTTGAGGGGGAGGATCTACAGTGTTTGATGTTGGAGTCTTCGGGTTTCTCAAAGCGGCCTTAAGTGATCGTCAGCAAGTCTTTAATTAGAAGGGTTGAAGATCACTGTGCTCTACCTAAAAGATCAAGTCTCAGCCAAAGTTGAAAGCTGACATGATATCTTCAGTTAAAGGGGAGTCTCTAAGTGTAGTATCCGGTGATTGAAGATTATCGATGCCACACAGAACTGATGCAACAGTTAAGGGGGAGACTGTAAGTGCAGTTCCTGCCGGGTAATTGTCGCTTATCAGTTCTGGTCAACCAAAGCAGAAGTCCAAGTTAAAGTCAACCATAACGAAGAATTCAAGACCACATGAAGACCATGCATTGATCAAGGGGGAGTTGTTAATGCACTTTGGGTGAAAAGTGCATGCCTTCCAATTGTTAGGGTCTTTATTGTACATGTCTTGAAAGTTAGTCCAAGGTTTATCCTTGGACAACTTGTCCAAGTTTTAGGAGAACTTTTGTCTGAGTTTTATGTTTAGGGCAAAAGTCAGAGTTTTGGTGTAGAATTGGTTTGTCCGAGGTTTAGTCCCTAGCCTATATATATGTGTGTATTGTGTAGATTAGGGCAACTCTTGTAGCTTGGTGCACCTCTCCCACTCGTTCATCCTCCTGGTGTGAATTCTAGAGAGAGAGAGACTATGTGTTAGTGAGAGAAAGCTAGGGTTTAGATCTTTGTGATCTAAACAAGCTTGTAGATGATGTATACTCCTTTGGTTTGTGTAATCTGTGATGACTGATTCATCAATAAAGAGATTCATCTTCTACATATTTCTATCTTGTTCTTCATATGTTGTTCTTCATGTCTTGAATCAAGTGCAATGTTTGATGTTCGTCATCGATCCGGTGCTTTCACACTCGACCCCACATGAGGTTGTTGAACTCGTCTTTGCACTGGTGGACCTTGTGGTGGCAATTGTTGAGGTATGATTTGTTGTTGAGGAATCCCACCAACACTTGACATTCTTTGATTTTAACCTTGAACATAGGTATACTCCCCTTGATCTCCATCACCCCCATACAGGTATCATTCTTCATCATATCCCACAAAGTCATCCTCAAACTCATCATCGAACCCATCTTGTCTTGCTCCTGAAGTATGTTGAAATTTTACTCTTGGTTGGAATGGAGTAGAATGGATAATAGATGGACCGGTTTGGTATAGGTTAGGTAGTGATATTTGTGATGATGATGGTTGGCCGGATGTTGGGAAAAATGTTGAATAAGCTGGAACAGCGGATGATGTAGGGTTGTAACTAAAGGAGTATTCAGGTTGTGTGTTCTCAGGTAAGGTAGTGTTGGTTGGTTTAATTTCTGGTGTGGTTATAGGAATGGTAGTATTTGGTGATGGTTGTGTTGAAGATGGTATGAATGGTGGTATAGGCTCACACGTAGTGGGTGGTGGTGGTGGTGGATCCATGTATCTAAGTGGTGTAATTGGTGTAGTAGGTGTTGTTGGTGAACCACTGATTTTGTTTTCTCGTAGCAAAATTCTGTTTCTTCTCAAAGTCCGTTCAATTTCTGGATCAAATGCCAATGGTGATAGCTTGTGAGAGCTCCTAGTACGCATGCACATGTAAATACTTGCACACTAACACACCCAACGTAAACCAAGAAAAATAACAAACTTAAAAAGATCAACAATAACACACGTTGCGCACTACTCCCCGGCAACGGCGCCAAAATTTGACGTGATGTCGTGGTCACAATCAAATTTAATCCAAATACTACTAATAGATTGCGATAAGTGGGTATCGAACACAGGGAGTTTGTGGAATGTGTGTTATTTAGAAGTGTATCTAAGTTAACTAAGATTAAACTAATTGTAATAAAAGTAAATTTCAAGAGTTGGTTTGATTGATTTGATTTTTAAAACTAAAGTTACTATTCTAATTGCAAAATGAAAGTGTTGGTTGTAAACAAATTAGAGACAAATGACCATCTTTAGTTTCCGGTTTGCTTTGACATTTATGTTATCATTCCACTAGAAAGAACTACATAGACATAGTTCATGTGTGATTACTTGTAGTGATGAAAGGGAACTAAGTACTCAGATTCCTAGAATGTGAGGTTGTTACCCGATGATCAATTAACCCTTACCCAAACCTAATTATACCCATGATATCTCAATTGCCAACGGCACCAAGAACGTATGGTTTTAAACTAGTTTAACATAAGAATCAACAATTTACAACAAAGCAATCACATACCATAACAAACACATCATAAAGATAAAGCTTGTTATTCTAGAAATAGGAAGTCAAACATAAAGTCTTATGCAAACCTTCAACTAAAGAGAATCATCAAGAGTTTAGCCACTCATGGCTTGAACAAACACCATAACAAAGTCTTGATCTTCAAAATAAGTTAGAAACAAAAGAACAATGAATCCTCATGTCTTCAAGCTCCAAAAGAACAACCAAGATTCGTCTCCAAAGTGTATGTAACCGAATGGGATTGATTGGACATGAAAAGACACCATAAATTCGCATTAAAAGGTGGAAGTTACACATTTACGCAGGTCAGCGCCGTAAGCTACGGTGGCCACCGTAGCTTACAGTGGCTTGGAATGGCTTACGGTGGTTTAAACTGTCATACGGTGACAATTTATGTCAGGGACCACCGTAAGCTACGCCCTCCACCGTAGGCTACGGTGGGCTTCAGCATGAAATTTTGTTTTCAGCATAACTTTTTCGTTTCAACTCTGTTTTTTTCGCCGTTTTCGTGTACGTTCTCGTAATTTCGTCCTCTATCATGTTATATTCTTAATTCTTCAATTCCAAAATTTTATTTTTTCATTTATTCTCTGTCTTTCAATCTCCAATCCAGTCGAGTCTATTCGAAGCTTTATTTCCACACTTTTAAGCCCTGAATGTACCTGAAACACAAGCAACCGTAGTTATCCAATTCAAGATAAATACATGGATAAATGCGGGATTAAATTATACTTTATAACCGTTAAGGGTTGTCCTACGGACTACCTGTCAATGTCCAAGTTTGATCACATTTGACTTCAGTCTTGGACGTGGTTTATGTTAGAGCATATGAGATCGTTGGTACTTGTGCTGGATCAGTTTAATTGTAGTTTGTATGCATTTTGAATGTTTAGGGGTTGTTTTTGTAATTATCTAGAAGTTATATTCCTGACCTAGTGTAGTTAAGATACCAGCAAATTTATAAATTTGCTGGTTAGTCAGGACACTAGTATAAATACCCCAAGCATTGTAACATTCTCAAGCTTTTGGCTCTTGGTGCAATAGAAGTGTTGTTTACATTCTTGTTGAGCTTTAATCTGATTTCCAAGGTTGTGTATTGTTATATCTTTCTGTTTGGATTCAATACAACACTAGTTGTATTCATCAATCCATTAGCTTCACCTTCATCTTCATTCTTGACATTTCTTGACTATTCATAGTTCAAACACTTAATCAATAGGTGTTTTGGACTAAAACAACCAACCACTGTGATCCGGATACGTTTTGGGATCTACAATTTGGTATCAGAGCCTTTGTGCTCTTGGTTGTTGTGTTCTTGTTAAGATTTCTCATTGCTTTTGAAGGTTTTTCAAAGTTTCAAGGTTTTTAAAATTTTTGGGCTTAAAATGGATTGATTTGGTGTGTTTAATGAATAGGTTGTTGTTAATACTTGGTTAGGGAGTCATTTTGGTCATTTTGATGCATCAAAACATGGTTTTTGGACTGTTTTTGAGTGATTAGAGGGTTTTAGTTCGTGATAAACCCTCTGGTTGGCGAAGTTAACTTGAATGTAGCGATGAATTTTTGAATACAGCGACGATATTTTTGAACACAGCGACGATAATTTTTGAATATAGCGAAGATAATCATTAAACGTAGCGAAGATAGCGATCTTGTCTGAATCGTTGTCTGTTTCATCGCATAATCAGCAAGTTAGCCGACTATCGTTCGAGCAAATTTGCTGATCATCAGCGATATAGCATCATTTGACCCATTAGCGATTTTATCGAAGGCGACTTCGAGAACCGTGCTAGCGAATCACAGCGTTCCTATCACGGTTTCCGGCAATTATAATCTAACTCCGTTTGATGTTTGATTTGTCAGCGTAGACAGCGTAGTTGTTCGTGCAGGATCTAGCATCTCGACAGCGAGAACAGCGAACTAGCCAGATATCAGATCAGCGAAGACAGCGAACAAGTTTTCAGAAGATCACAATCTACATCGCTCGTCGGCGATTTTAACTGGTTTGTCAGCGAATTAAAGCCTGTTTCAGCACACATTCCTCAAAAACTAAGAAAAATGTCGCTAAATCAACTAAGTCCAATCGCTCAAGCGGAACTTGAAACTGGAACCACAACTCGCCCACCAAAGTTGAAAGGAGCGGAAGATTTTAGCACTTGGAAAACTCGCATTCAATCGTTCTTCGAGTACACGGATTACAATCTGTGGCTCTCCGTTACGGCCGGACCTCACGTTCCTACGGTAGTTAGAGGAGATACGGTGGTTCCTAACAACGATGCTACCACCTTCACTGACGAAGACAAGGCCCTCATTCAGCGTGATCGTCGTGCACACGCCGCTCTAACTATGGCTTTATCAACAAACGACTGCAACATGTTTGAAGAACACCGAACTGCTAATGCACTCTGGAATGCATTGATCGAGTACTATGAGGGAAATGAAGAACTGATCGAAAGCAAGAGAGATATGGTGCAGAAGCAATACGACATGTTCTGCGGAGTCCGTGGAGAGAGCTTGTCTGATCACATTAGCCGCTTCCTAAACATGATGACCAAAATGAAGAAAGCTGGAAATCCTGTAACCAATCGTGCCGCAATAAAGAAATTGCTTGACTCGCTCCCCAAGGAATGGAGCTTGCAGTGTATGATGATCAAGAAGGAATTCCTCAACAATCCTAATCCTGTTACTCTGACAGATCTGATCAACACTCTAAGGGCATTTGAAATGGACGTAAACAAGAGAGAGATGAACACTGCTGGATATCAACCTAAAGCAACTCAACCTTCAGCAGGACTGAAGAATGTAGCGTTTCTCGCTTCAGGGGGCATTACTCCACAAGCTTCTGATCTTATTTATGGAAATGCTTCCGCAAGCGCATCTAAAGCCCCACAAGTTGTCGAGAAAACGATCACTGTCGATACTCAAGAACTGAAAGTTTCAACCGAGAATGTGGCACTCTTCAACACTTTCCTAAGCAGCTATGAAGCCCTTATGTCTGGGGAATTGAGGAAGGAGATGTTTACTGCCGAAGACATGTATCAGGTTGATCCAGATGATATGGAAGAAATGGATCTGAAATGGCAAATGGCCATGATCACTCTGAGATTGAAGAAGTTTCAAGACAAGACAGGCAAGCGATTAGGTCTTGGAAAAGCTGGTTTTGACAAGTCTAAGCTGAGGTGCTACAACTGTAAGAATCTTGGACACTTCAAGCGTGACTGTCCGATGTTGAAAGAGGGAAACAGTGAAGCTACTCCAGCTGCTAAACAGATCGCTGCCGAAGAGAACAAAAGCAACGCTTCTCCCAGCACGCCGAAGGCTTTGGTTGTTGAAGACTATGACTGGAGCGAAGAGATCACTGAAGCTAAGGAACAAGTCAACAAAGCACTGATGGCCAAAATCTCTAGTGAATCATCTGCAAAGCACTTTGAGAAGCAGACAACGGGAATCCCAACTGGAAACAATGATGCTGACCAGGGATTGAAAGGTATTCTGCCTTCAGTGGAGTCTGGTGATAAAGCTGAAAAAGATGCTGAGAAAGGAAAGGATAAAGTTCAAGCTACAGCCATGAAAGCAGATGCATCAAAAGAGAAGGCTGACAAAGACTTGGTAAATAGTATTCCACTTAGTTTCAAGGAGAAGTTATGCTCCGAAGCATGCGTTGATGTCGTGGCACATTATAAATTCCTAAATCTGGAGTTTGAAAGGCAAAAGGACAAAGCTTTGAAAATTAATAATGAGCTTAAACAAAATGAGGCTGCATATCAGAGAAAGTTGAACTCAACTTTGGCTGAAATGCAAACTCTTAAAGAATTTGTGTTTAGAAAAGATTTTATCATAAATGATCTAACTGAAAGGTTAGAAAAAGCGTTAAATGAAAAGAACAAACTCCAGATTATAATAGATAAATGGAATGTCAGTCAAAAGGCCTTTACTGACATCAAAAATTGCCAACGACCAACGTTTGTGAAAGACGGGATTGGTTATAAGGATAGGCACGGAAATGAAAGAAAACTTTTCTTTCCGCCTCACAGCAAAAACTACGTGCCTATGCCTACTCCTCATCCCGAAAATGATCTCATAAATGAAAAGGCCTCAGTTGAACAAAATGAATTTTATGAAAATGAGACAACTGCTAACTGTTCTAAAAGCGATGCAGATTCCATTGAGTGTAAAGAAGATGTGTGCGATGATGATGGAGACTGCGGAGGGTCAAAAATAGGAATTGGTTATTCAGGCGACAGTTATTCCACCGTTAACTGGTTCGTCTGGAATTGTTCTAAAAACAATGTTAAGGATGAATGTAATAGTTTAAGTAGGATGGATGACTGTAATGGCCAAGTGCCTAAAACTAAATCTGTGGATGACTGTAAGGGCCATGTGCCTACATTTGAGACCCGTGATCATGAACCTTATGTGTCTGAATGTCATGGTTTGAATTATGCGTGTCGTGATGATAATGTTGCTTGTGAATCTCCTGTATTTGTGCCAGAATTAAAAAGGAATAGCTTTGGAAAATTCCTTACAAAGGAAATTCCCGAATTTATTCCTTCCAGAACAGGTATGACAGAATCAGAAAAGAAAGCTACTGAAGATCAAGATAATGTAGAATCAAGCGACATTACCACAGAAGATGAACAGACATCAGAAAGTTCGCATTCAGAAATCTCAACTGAAGATCAAGCAACAAGTGATGAAAGCTTCGAATGTTCAAGTTGTGAAGCAAGTGAAGAACAAAATTCAAGCAAGGACAACACGTCTGAAAGCTCACTCGATTCAGACAGTGATGAAGAATTTCCCGAAGATGAAAGCAGAGTGGACAAGAAAATGAAGAAAGCAAAAAGTTCAAGACTCTCATCACATACATCATCTTCTCACACCAAAAGACCCAGACATAAAAGATGTTTTCGCTGTGGTCATTTAGGACATACAGCGAAACATTGTAAAACCAAAAAGTTTCCTAAACCAGAACATGATTTTATTACAAACGTCACGCAGCAACTAAATTATCTTAAGAAATCTGTTAAAAATCTGGTTGATTCAACTGCGTATCTTTGGAAACAAAAAGAGGTCAAAGTGGGTCAAAACCACGATAGATTTGAAATGAAACAGATTTGGGTTCCTAAATCAAACTAATCTGTATATTTGTATATTTGTATATATCAGAATAAGCTCCAGAAATGGCTTCGAATGCTCATGGAATACATCTGGCACGTCGACAGCGGATGCTCAAGACACATGACGGGGTTAAAAGAACTATTGAAGAACTTCCGCTTTATTGATGGCGACTTCGTGTCCTTTGCCGGAGACGAAAAGGGAGGAAAGATTGTTGGAGTAGGCGATGTAGTATCCGAAGCTCTCACGCTGGAAAATGTCAACTATGTTCCAGAGTTATGCTATAATCTCATGAGCGTCTCTCAAGTGTGTGATAAAGGAATCTCAGTGTTGTTCAATGACATGGAATGCCTGTTCCTGAAGCCGGGTTATGTTGTTCCTGCAGAAATGATCATGCTTACTGCTCCAAGACAGAACAACACATATGTGCTCAACATGAAGAATGCCAAGACAAATGACAATCTAACATGCCTTATCTCTAAAGCTTCAGAATCGGAGTCACTGCTTTGGCATAGACGACTGGGCCATGTCAATTTCAAAAATATGAATAAACTATCTAAGTTAAACTTAGTTAGAGGTCTTCCGATTAAAGAATTTCCATTTTCTGAAAAATGTATTGCATGCGCCCAGGGAAAACAGCATAAGAAACCTCACAAGACCAAAGCAGTGAACACGATTTCTGCACCACTTCAGTTACTGCACATGGATCTTTTTGGTCCTATCAGTGTTAAAAGTCTTGCTAAAAGCTCTTATTGTTTGGTTGTAACAGATGATTTCTCTCGTTTTTCGTGGGTATATTTTCTTGAAGCAAAGAGCGAGACTGCTGAAATATTGAAGGCATTCATTCCCTTGATAGAGAACGTAACCAAACGGAAAGTGAAGTCCATAAGAAGCGACAACGGGTCTGAATTCAAAAATCAGACCTTCATATCATTTTGCGCAGAAAAAGGAATTCATCTTCAATACAGTGCAGCCAGAACTCCTCAGCAAAATGGAGTCGCTGAACGCAAGAACAGAACGTTGATTGAAGCTGCAAGAACCATGCTGGTGGACTCCAAGCTTCCAATTATCTTCTGGGCTGAAGCAGTTAATACAGCATGCTACGTTCTGAACAGGGTGCTCATCGTGAAACCTCATGGAAAGACAGCATATGAGCTTCTCTTCAAAAGAAAGCCTCTTATAGACTTCTTCAGGCCATTCGGATGTTCGTGCACTCTGTTGAACACTCAAGATAATCTTGTCAAGTTTGAAGCTGTGGGTGATATCTGCTACTTCATGGGGTATTCATCCACTCAGAAGGCCTACCGTGTCTACAACAAACGAACAAAGATGGTGATTGAATCGTACTATGTGGACTTTCAAGAAGGAAATTACACCAACACTGGAAGCACTCCTGACTGGTTCTATGATGTGAGTGTGATCTTCAATAACTTTGAAATTCCGGAAACTGAGTCTGACCCTGAGCCAGTTGAAGACGTTCAAGTTGAACCCTTGTTTGACTCGTCTGACATTGGTTTCACTCCTTTCACCACTCGATTATCTCCATCATCTGCTAATCCGATTATGGCTGTGAATGAATCAAATGGTCACACTTCGCCTGAGAACACCCAAGAAAATGGTGCTTCTTCTTCACAGGCAAATGTGAATGAGCCGACTCAAGACGATGATCCGCCAATAATCTATGTCGACGAACACTTCACCAACCTTCCGCAGCAAATCGAATCTCTGACAAATGCAGGTTACAAGACAAACAAAAACCATCCTCTTGAAAATGTAATCGGAGCAGTGGAAGAAGGAGTACGTACTCGAGGGCAGTCAGCTAGCATCAACAAAGGTCTCTTCGCAGCCTTTCTTTCACAATCAGTTCCACGTGACATCGAAGACGCTATTCAAGACTCCAGCTGGGTTCAAGCGATGCAAGAAGAATTGTCTCAATTCAGGAAACTCAAAGTGTGGGAACTCGTAGATCTACCTGAAGGAAAGTTTCCTATCGGTACAAAATGGGTCTTTCGAAACAAGATGGATGATCGTGGGGTGGTTATCAAGAACAAGGCTCGATTGGTGGTGCAGGGTTTTCGGCAAGAAGAAGGGATCGACTACGAAGAGGTTTTTGCTCCAGTCGCTCGATTGGAGGCGATCAGAATATTCCTGGCATATGCTTCCTACAGAAACTTCAAGGTCTTCCAAATGGATGTCAAAAGTGCGTTTTTGTACGGGAAAGTTAAGGAGGAAGTTTACGTGTGTCAGCCTCCTGGGTTTGAGGATCCTCATTTTCCAGGGCGCTATTTTAAGTTGGATAAAGCACTGTACGGTCTACATCAAGCCCCACGCGCCTGGTATGAAACTCTGTCCACATACCTTCTGGAGTGTGGTTATTCCAGAGGAACGATTGACATGACACTCTTCACCAAGAAGGTAGGGGAAGATGTTATGCTAGTCCAAATCTATGTGGACGATATCATATTCGGGTCAACAAACGAGGACTTGTGCAGAGAATTTGAATCTATCATGAAGGCAAAATTCGAAATGAGCATGATGGGAGAACTGAATTTCTTTCTGGGTTTAGAAGTGAAGCAAAGGGAGGATGGAATTCTGATTCATCAAGCTAAGTATATTCGGGACATTCTCTCGAAATATAACATGAATGACTGCAAAGTGGCAAGCACGCCATTCGCCACCCAAACAGAGCTCACCTTGGATCCTCAGGGAAAGTCAGTGAACAAATCTTTCTATCGCTCAATGATCGGATCTTTGATGTATCTGACAGCAAGCAGACCTGATATCATGTGGGCCGTTTGTCTTTGCGCTCGTTTCCAGACAAATCCAAAGGAATCCCATGAGATTGCCGTAAAACGCATCTTCCGCTATCTGAAAGGAACACCAAAACTAGGGCTTTGGTATCCTAAAGATAGTAATTTTGACTTAATTGCTTATTCTGACAGCGATCATGCAGGTTGCAAAGTGGATCGAAGGTCGGTTTCAGGAGGATGCCAATTTCTGGGAAATCGGCTGATTTCATGGCAAAGCAAGAAGCAAACAACAGTGTCCACGTCGACAGCTCAAGCGGAATACACTGCGGCATACAGTTGCTGTTCACAAGTTCTCTGGATACAGAATCAGTTGCTGGATTACGGAATCAACATCATGAAGACTCCGATATTCATCGACAATGAGGCTTGTCTGGGAATTGTGAAGAATCCCGTGCACCACTCCAGAACCAAGCACATCGAAATCCGCATTCATGCAATTCGAGACGCTTACGAAAAGGGTTACATTCAAGTGGTGCCAGTGGATACGACACAGCAACGTGCCGACATCTTTACGAAAGCTTTTGACAAAACTCGTTTTAACCAGTTGGTAACCTGGTTAGAGATGGTCAATTTCCTTGATTGGAAATGAAGCTTGTGTTGATAAAAAAAAAAAAAAAAAAAAAAAAAAAAAAAAAAAAATTTAAATACTAACGTTTTTGCTTGTTGAAAATAAAATGGATATTGAAAGACGTCGCCTACCAAAAAGATTTTATGTTTAAAATTTTATTTTCGGGCAAATGGACTTACGAAAATGAAAATTTTAGGGGGGATATTCAGAAAATCCTTGAAACAGGATGCTTATGTCAGACGACGCTTATGTCAGACTCCTGTTAGAGGAAGTGATAGAAAATTGCTAACACTTTGTCATTTCTTTGAACAGAATACAATATACAATCAGGGTACCAAGCAACGATGTGTCGGTAGATTCAGCAACACCGACGAGTAAACTGCTGGTAGGGAGCCGAACATAATGTCTACACAAGAATTCTGGCTTTTCTCAGGCATTACGCTTCTCAGTGGGTAACACGTTGCGGCATATGGCTTAATGGTCTTGAATCTTGCGTTGACGGATTGCCAAAGTCTGAGATTTCGGGTCTTTATATTGGGAGTTCATTCGGAGGATATCATAGTTGCTCTTCTGCTGTACGATGGTACTGACCTAGACGCAAATACTATGATATTCTCTTACCAATAAGTGCCTATTAAAAAAAAAAAAAAAAAAAAAAAAAAAAAAAAAAAAAAGGAGGCCAAACCCTGTATAATAAGTGCCATTATTGGCCAAAAATCCATAATAAGTGCCATCTTTGGCCAATCTATCTGATAGATCAGTAGGCAACTCTGCTGTACGATGGTACTGACCTGTTTGCCGAACCATCTATCTTAACCCTCGATAGTTCCTGGAATCTCTGTTGTACGAAAGTACAGACCTGATCTCCGATCTATCGTTGAAGAGAATGAATCCAATATACTCACCTGTTATGAGGAATCTTTGTGCATACCCTGATCGCGGGGGTATGTCCTGATGTGGGACTCACGAGGGCGTAATGATTCTATTTTCAATAGCTTGTGTGGGGGCCATCGAAGACTTGTCAAAATTACCAAAAACATGATAAAATACGCTCTCCGAAGGTACGTTGAAAGAAGGATGCATGGATTTAAGCGGACAAACATACTGACAGTTTTTCTTGTGCCCTGGTTAGTAATATAATAGTAATAATATATAAAGAATGTGGCAAGTGTTGGCAGTATGATCCTCTACAGGTAAGTTCGGTAAGTGTCGGACATATTAGGAAATTCTAAGTTAAATGAATCCTCGCAGAGCAAGACATTTGAAGTTCGGAGTCAAAATGGCCCAAATTTTTACATCACTGTAAATAACCCAAAATAAACAGGCTTTAAAACTTAAACGGGCACGTTTTTCGAGAACGTTTGAAATCCTCAAGCAAAAACCAAATTTTTCTTAAACTATATATAAGCCGGCGAAGATAAGATACCAGCGAACATATAAGTTCGCTGGTTACCTTTTTGACCGTACCCTTATATATCCTTTTAACCGTCATTTTTCAAATTTTTTACTTCTTCCTCTCCACTTCATCGCAAATATCACCCGCTCTTCATTTCTTTACTCTGTTTTTCATACCATAATCATCAACACAAGTCTTCATTCTATCAAAGAAATTCAGGTGTGTTTTGCTTGTTCAGTTTACGGTTCTGTGTTTAAATGATTACATGTTTAAATTTCAGATCATGGCAGATTTCAAACAAGTTGTTTGGGTTAAGGGTTTGGGTTAGTTTTTGTGGGTATTGTAAATGAATCGGTTATTGAATCGGTTTTAGAAATGGTGAATCTTGCTTATGCTTGCATCTGTATATATCCCGGTACCAGTAGTTGTCAAATTGTTATGTTTAGGCTTTCTGGTAATCTAAGGATAAATTGGATATGAACAGTCATGAGTTTTAAGAAGGGTTTTTCAAGAAAATTATGAACACAGCGAAATTATTATGGTGATAGCGAGGTCAGTGATTTTAAGGGAAATCCAAAAGACTCGAACGCGAGTTCGAGCAATCAGCGAGCGGTTTGATTCGCTCGGATAGTGATCAAATTCGCTATCCTCGCTGTTCAATCATTTCCGTTAATGAAACGCTACCTTCGCTATGTTCGCTAGCGAAGTATTGACTTGAAATCTCGTCTGATCCACCAGCGAACATAGCGAATTTGTTGTTAGTTATCAAGATCAGAAGTGTTGGCGAAGTCAGCGAAGACCGCAAGTCTTGAACGCGAGTTCAAGCACCGAGCCACATACTCTATTTCGCTCGGTTGGCGAGATAGATCGTGATCTTCGCTGTCAGATCAGTTACGGGTCAAAAACCTTGTTTTCGTTAAATTCGCCAGCGAATTTGGCTTATCAATCCGGTAATCTGTGTCCATGACCATCATTAGCGAAGAAAGCTTTGATCTGGAAGCGAAATTGCCTTATAGTAAATTTTTTTAATTGTTTATGTCCTTATGTATATTCTAGTCTCGTACATAGTTTATCTGGCATCCAAACACTCTAACTTGCTTCGTTTTTCTGTGCAGTATGGTGAAAGTACTCGAATGGGATAAAACCCTCAAGCATAACCAGAGCATAAATCTCGATCACGTACCAACTGACTTCGAAGATGTATCGAAATGGGTTCGCAATAGTAGAATTGGTCATGCAGTAGAGACTTCCGTTCCTGTCTATCCTCTTCACATTCGAGAATTCTGGGAAAACGTAAAGCTGGAGTCAATAAACAACAAACCAGGAATCTCTTCAACAGTACGCAACAAAAGAGTGGAAGTGACAGAGGAAAGGGTACGTAAAGTTCTGAAGCTCAAAGACAACGATAACGAACCACAAAGCATGAGTCAAGACGATATTCTTGACGGTTTCAAAGGAATGGGATACGCAGGGGATTTCAGAAATAAGAAGGAGATTAAAAGGGGCGGTCTAACTCAAGATTGGAGGTTTATTGTTTATGTAATTTCGACAAGTCTAGCGCATCGAAAAGGCGGGTTTGATGGCTTAAATTTGGAATGGTCTGCAGCTATGCTGAGCCTATGCACAAATCAAAAATTCAATCTCTCTGGATTAATCTTCAATTATATGAGAGAGAATGCAAATGGAGCGACTTGGGCAATGTACCCGAGATTTATTCAGATGCTCATTAATGATCAAGAAAAAGACCTTCCAAACGATGGAAATACCTACAAATTCCACGTGCCCACAAGTAGACAATATACTGAAATCAAAACCAACGAATGGGTTTTGTTGCACGACTGGATGTACAGAGCTGAAAGACTACCCATCGTGAAAGCTGCATATCAAAAGTACAAAGAAGGGGTCAAAGCTAAACAACAGAGAGCAGCACAAGCACAGGCCGAAGCAGCCGCCAAAGAAGGAAGTAGCAAAGAAAAACGAAAGGGCAAGCAACCTGCAGGTGAAGAACCTCCTAAGAAGAAAAAGACAACAGGAGGTTCTGAACGTTTAATGAGTTCTGCAATCAGGGCGGCACAAACTGAAGAGCAACGCAAAAATATTCAAGATCTAAAAGCCATGCATGTAATGCAGGAGAAAGAGAAACGAGAAAAGAGCCTGAAACGTAAAGAAATATCTTCTTCGGAAATGCCCGAAGTAGTTCCTGAAGAAGTTCAAGACCTAAATGACTTCGTTGATCAAATTCTTGTTGATCCTGACGAGGCACAAGCACGCGAAGGTACTTCAAGGGTTTCCCCAGTCAAACCCACCAGAATCTCAAAACCACCCGTTGTTCCTCAAAGACTACGTCCATTTCAAGATCTGTATGATAGGCTCATAAAAGACACCGGGCCTTCTGTGGCGAAAGAAATTTGCTTGTTGAAGAATCAAGTCAATGATACAAACATCCTAAGAGAGAAACTCAAGGATCAAAGAAAGAAAAACAAGGAAATGAAAGAATACATGGCCAAGCAAGCCAAGTTTGTCAGATTTCAACAATCCAGCTTAGAGAAGCTCTACCGAATGATGAGAGGAATATGTGAAAAAGCAAACATTGAGCCGATGTTTACATTTGATGAAATCTTCGATTTTGAAGCTTTCATTCAAGAAGAAACGGCTCGAAAAGAAAAAGAAGCCGAAGCGAAGAAAAAGAGATTGGAATCGGTTGACAAGGCATTGGAGGGAAACGAAAGCGACGAAGAGGAAGTAGATCGAGAAATTATGCCACCAACCTTCGTTGAATGGGGGCTAGAAGACGAGGTTTTATATGAGCAAGAAGATGGCAAGACTTTCGCTCCTGAACATCCTGAGTGGTTCAGAAAAGAACGAGAAAAGCTCCCTGTTCTGCATCAAGTGATAAAGGTTGTTAAATCTGAAGAGACTGAGAAAATAATAAGCTGGATGTATGACAACCTCAGGGGCATGTTCGTTGTAAAGAGACGGGGTGGTGTGATACAATATTTCGCAACTGGGTTTGATCTCTTCTCGCTCCCAAGGTGGGATTTAAGAGAGCTTGGGCGTCTGAATTTGCTCAATCATGGTGACAGGGGCATCGGAAGAGACTTTGAACGTTTAATTACAAGCGAATGCGACAAGAACTTCCCGAATCATGCTCCACAGCGCCCAAGACGCCGAGTGTCCAAAACTACGTTTGATCCAGTAACAGGCAAGGGAAAGGTGACGTGGGTTGTTAACCCTGCTAAAGTAGTCACCAGAGTCAAGCTTCCGGAAGAAATCCCTGTGGCACTTAAGGATTTCAAGAAATGGTTCTACGACAGTCAGACCGGTGAAGCTGTGATAAGATCGAACGACAATGTTGATATTCGAATACTGGATCCTATGGATGTATTTCAATTCGGACTCTCTGATCTCACCATGCTAAACGCTAGGCGTATCAATGTCGGAGCTGGAAACGCAAATCTTGAAGAGGCAGCACTGTTTCAGCGTGCAGTGGAACGTGCCTGGACTCTAAAGAGGGAGATGCTCGACATGGTAGACAAAATACAGAAGCGAAAAGAAAAAGAGCAGAAAAAGAAAGAAGGTCGAAGGAAAAAGAAACATGAGAAAACCATGGAAGGAAGTTCCGCCTCAACTGCAAATCCAACCACCACTGAATCTCAAGTCACACCAACACCTCCGGCCTCATCCACATATGAGGCCACCAAGGAGGATCCAAAATCAAGTGAAGCTGTCATTAACCAAGAACCTCCAGTAGCATCAACGGAGGTTGTCGCACCACCAGAAACGATCATTGTGGAAGAAAATCCCACCGAGCCAGAGAAACAAACTACAGAAGATCCAGAGGTTACAACAGAAGATCCAGCGGTTACTACTGAAGATCCAAAGACTACCGCAGAAGAATGAGAAGACAAGCACGCAACGATCTAGGGGGGATATTGTTAGAGCATATGAGATCGTTGGTACTTGTGCTGGATCAGTTTAATTGTAGTTTGTATGCATTTTGAATGTTTAGGGGTTGTTTTTGTAATTATCTAGAAGTTATATTCCTGACCTAGTGTAGTTAAGATACCAGCAAATTTATAAATTTGCTGGTTAGTCAGGACACTAGTATAAATACCCCAAGCATTGTAACATTCTCAAGCTTTTGGCTCTTGGTGCAATAGAAGTGTTGTTTACATTCTTGTTGAGCTTTAATCTGATTTCCAAGGTTGTGTATTGTTATATCTTTCTGTTTGGATTCAATACAACACTAGTTGTATTCATCAATCCATTAGCTTCACCTTCATCTTCATTCTTGACATTTCTTGACTATTCATAGTTCAAACACTTAATCAATAGGTGTTTTGGACTAAAACAACCAACCACTGTGATCCGGATACGTTTTGGGATCTACAGTTTAATCTCTTTAATCTATTAGAACGATCCTTGTTTTGTCACGTACGTGCGTTTAATTCCCAAACATCATTACAAATTCCACGTTTCTCTCTTGCTTGTCCTGAATGCATCTACTTCTCAATATAACTTCCCTGAAATAAACATCAGCATTGAATGATTAATTTGTAATATATGAATAAGATACCTTCGAGATACTTCGTGTTAGTTTGATTTGAATTTTGAAAGTTGGAAGACGTATCTGGTGGGGGTGATATAGTAATTTTCAATAATGTAGGAAGGATTGTAGTTGTAGGACATTGGAATTTAGAATCAGCGTCTCTTCAAGATGAGTTGGTGTTGAACCAAGAATATGAAGATCACGGTGCAAGATCTTTATCTATCATGTCATCAACCAACTGCTCGAAATCCCTTTCAAACAAGTGATGATCCGAAACATTCAGGAAAGGATTGGAGGTGATTTCTACTTTTAATAAGCTGTCACAGTTGTCAAATTCGTTGTGTGCATTCATATTATTGAGACAACAACAGAAAATGAACGGGTTGTTAGACTTCTTGTTCCAAATGCAGCTGTAGGATACAAACCATAATCGTTTGTGACTATGGGAAACACAAGTTTTCTTTTTGAGCTTGATGGATGTCTGTTATCTCAACGCTTCTCCTTACATTACTGATTTGGAATTGGAGAACCGTTGTTATTGTAGTGCTTCTCAATCAGATATTATTTATTGAAACATAACTGAAACAGTCGGAAAAAAACCAAACCGAACCACTAGCAAAAGAACACACACGATAACTTTAAACTTTATATTGTGTGATTTGACCAGGAAAGGATTGGAGGTGATTTGTAATTTAAACTTTATATTGTGTGAAAAATCAACATTCCTTGAACCATTCTAAACCCTAGCTGGAAACAAACCAACAAAATCCGAATACTGAAAAACATCAGCAACCATTTTTTCCTTTTCCTTCAATTTCGAGAACATTCTCCCTAACATGATAAAAGCGCTTATTTTGCTAGTGGGTTTTATAAGTCAAAGTTAACTTTCAGATTCAATAAGACATGTCGGCTTCTGTACTACCCATCCCCGCGTTGATAGCTTCCGTTTTATTGCAGTCATACGACACGACTTTTGTTCTTCAATCTTTGTTACTTGTTAATGTTTTATTTTTTTCTACCTTTAGAAAGGTTTGACCACCTCACGACAGTAATAAAGCGGAACATAATCCCAGATTGTCTAGAGAAGCGCTTTTATCATGTGTCATATGTTGCACGGAATATATGGATGGAAAGCCGGCATAGTTTTTTTTATAATTTTACAGACGATTTAGAGAAACAGAGAAGACGTTACGAGATTCTTCGAGAATTAGAAAAGGAGAAAATACGGAACGACAAGGGTGCTGGTCTTTTCTCCCACGTATTTTATCAAATGAACTGTCACGTGTGATTATCACATGACAACTTCAGGGGTCTAGTCCTAGCTAATCCTCAGTTATGTCTCATTGCATTATGACAATATTGACAGGGTGACTTCATCTTTCCAAGTTTGAGAACCTGTCCAATAATGTCTTATTGAATTATGAACTGTCACGTGTGATTGGCACCTTAAACCCCTTATATACTTTGAGAAAAATCCAATTTTCGAGAAATACGGACCGTATAAGATTATACGGCCCGTATATAATATTCGTGTACATTGTATACGACCAGGTAACTTATTTTCACATGGTGTATACGGGCCGTATAAAGTTATACGACCCGTATAGAATTAAATAAACTAACAAAGTCTGCTGGCACAACTTTTTGTCAGTTTATTTAATTTTATATAGGCCGTATAACTTTATACGGCCCGTATACAACATGTGAAAATAAGTTTTTTCCATATGTTATTATTAGGACCCTTTGTAAAATAGCAATCGTAAAAATATCAAAAAACAAATAAAACAAGTTACTAAAATGGAGATTTTAAATAATCAAGGTGTTAAGTTATGACAAATTTAGTGCATAATCAAGGCAATATAAATCATCCGTGTATATTTACTTTGTTACTTGTTACACAATTTATATAAACATAAGTGCATAATCAAGGCAATATAAATCATCCGTCTATATTTACTTGTTACTTGTTACACAATTTACATAAACATAACTTTTCTATCATTCTTATTTATAAAAAAAAGTATCCAGCATTACAAATTAAAAATCCATAAAACTCATTGCACAGAACGCGTTCACGGTATATGTCAAAAAACATTTTAAATTTTTTCGACTTGGTCCAAGCCTTCATGGAGTTGATAATGAGTATAATACTACAATCAATTAATTTTAAAACTAAAATTGGTACCCATGATGTCAATAAAAATAATAAAAATAAAAGTAAGAAACGGATAATATTAAAATATCAAGATTTGGTAAGATGTGATCATAATGCTGTGGGTGTTAGCTAGACGATTGCTTTCAGCAAACACCGGACATCGTTTTCGATTCTGCGTGTGCGTTTCTCCGGCGACGTCGTTTTCACCTTGCCATCTGGCTTGGAGTAAGAGCCACAGCTGCCCAACGCGATTACGACACGTCAGCATACTCAACCCTATAAAATAAACCCTAATCCACCCCCACCAATCACAAAATACAATCCTAACCCTACAAAGTTAATTACCAACTCTCTCTCCCTCTCCTCTTTCTCTATCTAAAAAATGGAAGGTTTAATTCCCTTTGTTTACAGGGCCATCATGCAACAAAAGAACACCGGCGGACAGAGCTTACTACGGTCCGCGTTCAACGACTCGCCTTCGGCGTCGTACGTCAGGCTTCCGACAGGTGATTCAGGACGGTTTCAAGCGTCGAACTTTCATATTTTCCGGTCGGAGCATGGGCTTGCGACGTCGTCATCTCCTTCTTCAGCTACCCATCGGAGGACTGCCACAGCTTCAGCGGAGTTTAACCGTCATGCGGTTATGTGATGATGATCAAGAATATATGTTACTTGCACGGTGCATGCCTTTGGAAAGCCGAAGATGCACATGGTGATTATTAGTATATTTCATCCAATAAAATTACCAGTACAAAGATATATGGGAAGGGTGTTGGGTTTGATGTGTCTAGGTGTTTTAATTTGTGTTTGTCTGGTTAAGTTGTGGTCAACCAAAGGAAGATCACAGGATGTTGAGTGTTGAAATATTGATCAAGCTTGCAATCAATTTGTAAAGAATATATGAAATATATGGATTGTGTTCATGTTTATTGTTTGATTCAGTTCTTCTTTTTTTTTTTTTGGTTTAAGTATTTTAAAGAAAAGTTAGTTCAGATCATCATAGTTGTGACTGTTTTTTTAGTTTGTGCTCGAATTAGAAAGTTACCAGTTCATATATAATTAGTTTTTTTTTTCTTGAATAATTTTGAAGTTTTTTTCCCAAACTAGTATTGTTGTAAATTATATACTAAAATGGGTATTTTTCTAAAATATACTTTTCCTCACTCCTATTTGTAGTATATAGAAATATCTTTTGTTTAAAAATATGTTAGTTAACAGGAGCTGAGAAAAAAAATTAAAATTTTAAAAAAATTATAAAAACATTTTGTTTCATCATGAAATTCTATAAAAAAGTTAATATATTTTATAAATTATTTAATTAAATGATTTCTTTAACTATTTTAAATGTTTCTTAAAGAAGACATTATTTATTCTCTCATATGTATTTTACTAGGTTATAACCTCGTCTATTACACGAGTCGAATAAATGAATTTTATATACTAAATAATAAAACAATATATTTTTAAAAACCTCCTTATACTAAATAATAAAACAATATATTTTTAAAAACCTCATTTATTGCACGGATTGAATAAATATAATTTTATATATTAAATTAAAAAAACATTATATCTATAAGAACCATATTGTACGAGTTGAATAAATATAATTTTATATACCAAATAAAAAGTTGCATCTTTAAAACTATGTATATTACACGGGTTGAATAGATGTAATTTTATATACCAAATAATAAAAAAGTTATAACTTTAAAAAAATGTGTATTCCACGAGTTGAATAAATGTAATTTTCAATACTAAATAATAAAAAAAATATATCCTTAGAAAACCCCGTGTATTGTACAAATTAAATAAATCTAATTTTATATATCAAATAATAAAAAAAAGTTATATCTTAAAAAAGCTTATGTACGACACGGGTCGAATAAATGCAATTTTGTATAGTAAATAATAAAAAGGCATATTTTTTTAAAAACTACGTGTATTACACGAGTTTAATAAATCTAATTTTATATACCAATAATAAAAAAATCATATCTTTCAATATACTAATGGATAATACTCGATACGTGATGGATATGGTGATTGTGAAGATGGTTTTTTGAAAAGAAGATATGTTACTCAAGAAGCAAATCAGCATCTATTTGAGGGATAAAATGTTGGTACCAATTCCGGCATATTGATCTATAAACTATGTAATAAAATTGATATAATAATTTTTTTAGTAATGAAATAAAAATATTTCATATATTAATACAAAGTTTGGTTTTCGTGATAAATAATTTTTTTTTATTTAAAAATATCTTAAATTAACAATTTAAATTTTAGAATAATATTTTATTAGAAAAATAGAAGAATGGTATTCAAAATTTAAAGTAGGATGAAATTTAATATTAGCTCGTTATTCATTTATTTATTTAATTAATATAAGATAAGTTTGAAAGTGAACCGAGAAAATCATAAAATAAATGCTTACAATGCATGATAGTAAATAGATTATTATATTGTAGTAAAATTTGTTAACGAAGTCTCAATAAATTTAACCCTTTATTTAAAATTTGTAAATGTAACGAAGTCTCAATAATTTTAACCATTTATTTAAAACTTGTAAAGGTAGAAATGATAAATAATATTAGTTAATTTTATTTTAAGTTTCGTAAAATCTATTTGATACCAAATTAAACAAAACGTTCAAATATATAGTTAATATCAAGAGTAAATTACGATTTTGGCCTCTATGGTTATATCGCTATTACCCTTTTAGCCAAAAAAATTAATCTTTTAACATCTGAGCCTCCAACGTTTTTTTTTTCTCATCCTTTTGGCCCCAAACACTAACCCCACCTATTTACTTTTAGGGGCCAAAAAGGTTAGAAAAAATGACGTGGTTCAAAAGGGTTAAAAAAAAGACGTTGAAGGCTCAGATCTTAAAAAATTACTTTTTGGGCTAAAAGGGTAAAATGGATATAACTACAGGGGCCAAAATCTTAATTTACTCTAATATTAAATTAGATAACTAAGTTTGAATTTGAAGTAAATAGATAAATATAAAAGTAATAATTAAACTAAATAATATTTAGTAGGAAGATTATCTATAATTAATTAGAATTAGATTAAACTAAAATAATAATTATCCATAAGACATGACCTAATATGATGACAAATTTCCCAAAAATGATTTCTTTTATTATATAGTATAGATATAGATTTTCTTAAAAAAGACATTATTTATTCTCTCATATGTATTTTATTTTCTTAAAAATATTTTCTTTTGTAAGAGCTTTTTTTTCTAATTAAAAAAAAAGAGCTTTTGTTTCTAATTAAAAAAAAGAGCTTTTGATACTATATTTACTATTATTCAATTTAAGATGTTATCTTCTCGAATTTATTGTTACGTAAAGTAATAAAACAATAACCTTCAGTGATGTTAAACTTGAATCGCTTAGTCATAGTTTAAAATATAAATTCAAAATCCTTTTTTATTAATTTTGAAAAAAGTTGGATAACAAAAACTTTTATAAACTTTTTAAAAAACTTTACTATTTTTTTTCTCAGCTCTTGTTAAAATAAATATTTTTAAATATAAGATATTCTATCCAATATAATTAGGAATGAGAAAAATGATTTATTAGAAAAATACTCATTTTGGTAAATAATTTTCAAATCATCCGTTTTGAAAAAAAAAAACTCAATAATTTTGTTTATTAAATTAAATACATCTCTTAATTTAAGCTTACTGATGAAACAATGGTTAACCGGGCAGGGTTAACTCACTGGTCTCGTCAAGAAGGGTTAATCCCTTCCTCTCGAGGATCGCTGGCTGGATCACCGGTGGTTGATCTCCTGCACAAGGAAACAAGCCGTGACTCGTAACAAGGAGGATGGGGTGGGGGGTGCTCCTTGTTACCACTCTCCGGCGTGAGAATCAGTAGTTTGCTTGGGAAGCAAAGTAAGATAGTAGTAGTAGTGAGAGAATTGTGAGAAGATACCTCAAACCTGGTTTGGGGTTGGTATTTATAGCCGAGGAGTGGAGGAGGATGATGATGGATGGAGTGACGACGTGCTGCCCCTTTTCAGGTGTGTCAGGCTCGTCGGTTATGGAGGTTACGCCACGTCAGTCCATTGCTTACGTAGCTCTGACAGGTAACTGTCATTGGTGCCACTTGCACTGTGGTGTCAGTACCACTTGCTTGAGTACATAGGATGCGGTGCAAGCCGCATCGCTACGTGCGGTAACATCTGAAGTTACCGCGTCTCCTACTTGTGATCAAGGAATACGCGAGATGCGGTGCTAGCCGCATCGTCGTCTTGCCTGCATCCCTTGTCGTGACGAAAATGCCCGTATGGTGCGGTGTCAGCCGTACCACTACGTTCATCTCCTTCTATGCCTAAGGTAAGGCTTTCCTGTATTGATAGAAGTGTTCACTGGACGCGGTGCGATGCCGCGTCGCTGTGAATACTTCCGTTTTCGTACACCAGATGTGATGCTATGTCGCATCACTCTACCGTTCTCCTGTTCCATGTAAGTCCTCCTTTGTTACTAGATAGATTGGATTCAACCCTTGTGTCGATGCGTTCCCGCATGGGCACAAGTGGGTTGTTAGCTAGTGGGGGTTTTGATAAGGGTAATGGTCACTCGCGGTCGATGCTGACGCGAGATCTGGGACCATACCCCTTCAAGTCCCCCCAGTCTAGTGTTGCTGCCACATACAAGGTGTATGTGGGAGGAGTACTGGACTATGGTGTTTGGAAGGTAGTTTGGAGTCTGGAGAAGATCCTAGACCATGTGTGGTCTTTTCTGTATGTAAATGAAGCTGGAGGTCCGGAAGGGTCATCTGACGCCTCTTCCGTATCGGTGAAGGAATCTCGTCGGATGCGAGATTCTCAGCCGATTTATGTCACCAGGTGGTCTGCCACCTGTTGTTGTGCCGAAGGTCTCTTAGAGACCTTGTTAGTAATGCTGCACAAACTTCGAACCAACCTCTGAGGTGGTGGTTCGAAGGTATGTGGAGGTTTCCCATCCTTTAAAGGTGGGCTTTTCTTCATACCAATTGTTGAATTGGTGCATGAAGAAGAAAAGAAACTTTTGGACCAATCTTTGAGACTGGGATCAAAAGTTGTTGATGCTTGCAAGTGCTTTGCTCGAGCTCTATGTTCAGCATCGAGTTATGAGACGACAATCCCTTTTTTGTGGGGTTTTCGTGTTTATCGTCATAGCTCTCTAGTAACCGCACGTTCTTTGCGGTTACCTCGTTGCGTCATTGTTGGCCATGTTTGGTCGAACAATGTATATTCATACTATGGGTAAATAAACATGGTCATAGGCAAGTGTATGCCCACCATTGTTTATTCTATGCGGCCCATAATCGGGTTAACAAAGTCATAAGCAGACTTGTTACCGCTGTTCGGACGCTTGTTGTTCGACGAGAGTTTATTTAGAGCGCTGTTCTGCGTTCGTTTTGGAGCCACTTACCTTCCCGCTCCAATACCGAGTTTGCCATGCAGTAGCATTTGTTCGGTGATGTGGAGTGAGCTTGGCTCTTCCGTAGCAACCACTCTGCGGAAGCTATGGTTATGTCCGTAGCTCCTCGTGAGTGTCTGCGGTTTTGTATTACCACATTTGCTCGAAGTGGGTGTGGGTCGGATGTAGCTCTTGAAGGTTCAGGAGACAGGGTTGCTGATGTGCGTTCGCGTGCATACCCTTCCTTCCTTTTGTTAAAGAAGGTGTTCATATACCCTCTGCGGTTGTGAACCGGGCAGGAGGGATTTGAAGCTTGAAGAGAATGAAGGCAATGCAGTTTCCCTGTGTCTGAGATGCGGTTCAGTCCAACGGCCAACGCTGGTTCTGAGCATCTGACACACCTGAACGGGCGCGTGTGTGTCATGTCCGCATATTCCACGTGTGCTCGTGGGTCGTGCGGATAGGTATTATACCCCCTTATAGTGTAGAGATGTCTGTTTTTACCTATTTTTAGGGGTATGTTAAAAAACGACATGCGGTATGGTTATGGTGCGGTATACCAGAGAAACCGCATGCCGCTTATAATTGGATAATGTAGTCGCTTTTTGTTGCATACGTGGCTGGACGCACGTGTGAGTTGGTGGAAGTTGGTGAGATCTTCCTGGCATGTGCTGAAATGAAAGGACGTTTGCACTGCCCGAGGCATTAAATGCACTGTAGCGAAGAGTGTAAACGTCTCTTGTGTCAGGCGCGTGGGCGGCCACGCGCGCGTGATAACCGTCAGCGGAAACGGCGCTCGACACGTGGTGTCCTATGATTCGCTCTTTTTGAACGTGATCATTCGTTTTCTCCCTCCGCATTAATTGCGATGGGTATATAAGGGGAAACCGTTCGTGGTTTCCCCTCACTTGTTCGAAAATTCAAAAAATTTGCCGTTTGAGAGAGAAACTGTTATCTGTCTTCTCCGACTATTTTTTCTGAAATTCCGGTGAGGTTGCTGGTGTTTCTGTTTTTCTATTCACCATCTTCTCTTTCTTTGGTATTCTTGATGGCTGAACCATCTAATCCACACAATGTGGAGGGTGAAAACCCTGAACAGCCGATAGTGGCTGAAGAAGAAGACGAGGGGGCTGCCGGTGTTGGTTTGCCGGCGTTAAGGTGGACCAAGAAGTCTTTTGACACTCTTATGCTTACTGTCCAAATGCCCCCTGAATATGGGGCTCAATATCCGTCGGAGGGTGATACTGGTGCCGACGCTCCGGCCGGTTATGTGACCATGTGGGCCGACTTTTTTGGTGACTGTAATCTCCGGTTGCCGTTGACGGTGTTTGTCGTGGATGTCTTGGATTGGTACAAGGTCCACATTTCTCAAGTGAGTCCGTTTGGTATGATTCGGAATTTTGAGTTCACCTTCCGTGCTCTTGGTATAGAGCCTACCGTCGGAGATTTCCGACGGTTCTATCAGATGACAGTGTCCATGGGGTTCTTTTCTTTCCGTCAACGAGACGGTACCCCCAAGCTGATGACTCCCCCCAAGGGGATGACGATGTGGAAGAAGAAATTCTTCTACATCAAAGCTGCTGCCATTGTTGCAGATATGACGTTTCGGAATGTGACCGAGACGATCATCGCGGAGACCATTGCGGTCCCTAGCTCGAAGTCAGTGGAATGGTTGCCTCAGTTGCAGACCATTGAGACCGTGAAGTTGACCAATACGCAACTATGGCTGTTGCGTATGATGCTGAGGAGGAGCAAGAACTCGAAACCCGTGGTGCGGGAGAAGAGCGGTGGTACGTACTTTTTTTTTTTCTGTTTGCGTTCCTTATTTTTGTGTGCGTTACTGATATTTGTGTTTGCTATCAGAAAATGCTCCTGCATGGAGGATGTTTGCCCCGGATTTCCTGGGTACGGTTGAGACCGTGGTTTGTGCGGATGGTGAAGAGGATCACAATACTATCATCCGTAGTAACTTCCGGGTGCCTACTAAGGCTGCACTGGCAGTTGAGTTGCCGTCAGGCAAAGGTATAATATCCAAGCTTTGTCACTTGTGTTGATAATGTTGGTTTATTGACGTATTGATTCCATGCAGGTGATCTTGGGGCCTTGGGGGACCCCGAAGCGAAAGGTGTGCCAAAGAAACAAACTGTGAAGGGCGTGCGCTTTCGCCAAAAGAAGATAAAGGAGGTCACTACTGTGCCTCATCTGGTGCCGCAGGCAGCAGGTATCTCTCACTCCTCTTTTCGTCAACACAAGGATTATGTGATAGTATCTGATACCCTTGAGGGTTTGGGTACAGCCGCGGAGTCACGTTCTGGTGCTGCGAAGAAGCAGGCAGAAGAGGTGGCCGCGGGAGGGACAGCTGTGGGTCCCCCTGTGATTGGTGAGAAGAGGAGGCCAGAGCAGAAAGCTGCTGGTGGTGTTGAAACCAAACGTCGGAGACTAGTAACCAAAAGGTCTGCTCCGACGCAGAAAAAACCTGCGGTTGTCGTTGGTAAGTGTAGGCTATCTAGTCTTAACTGTTGTGTAACTAGTTTTGATAGCTATTTGACTTTTTTGCAGAACCTCAAGATGAAGATATTTTTATCTTTGAGGCTCCAGGGTCACCCCCGCGTGCTACGGGTGCGGTGACAACTGAAGTACCGTCGACGCCCCCTGCTAAAGTGGCTTTTGAGTCGACGGTGCGGGCAGAAGGTACCGCAGAGGATGTGGCAACCCGGATTTTTGATACCGTGGATTCATCCAACAATCTTATTAGTCCCCCTGATGGGGATAACTTGGATCTGCGGTTTTCTGATGCTGGGAAAGGAAAGTCTGATGCGGAGGCGCAGAAGACTGATACTGAGCCGCAGAGCTCTGCTGCTGGGGCGAAGGTTACCGGTGCTGGTGCCGGTGGTGCGGGTGATGATGGGCCTCCAATTCAGCCTGGGGAGTCTGAGTTGGAGTATTATTACCGCACATACTCCCAGGGTCGCAGCACTATGTATCACCGACCCCCCTGGACTGTTATGCAGGGGGATGATATTTCGAATGATCCTGCGGCCTGTAAGGAGATTTTGGGTGGCCTGGGGACCCCCTTTGAAGTTGAGCGCGCCCGTGCTGCACCTCGAGAGTTGCGTATAAACCAGCTCTCAACAATGTTGGTAGGGACTTCCATTGTGGCGAATGCCATTTTGGAAGACTATAAAGTGCTGGGTCGGCGCGAGGAAGATGCTGCTCGTATGCGGGCAGAAGCAGAAAAGCTGGTCCAGGCTGCCCGTGCGGGTGCGGAGCAGCTGGAGAAGGACAAAGCTGCTTTTGAGAAGCAAAAGCAGACTTCTGAGTGGGCTGCCACTGCCGAGCTGAAACAGGTGCGTACCCTTGCTAGACTCCTTGCTAATGAGCGCAAGAGTTGGAACGAAAAGTTGTCCAACGAGCGCAAGAAATGGAATGAATCTTGGGCTAAGCAGAATAACGTTCTGTTTCATACTCGGCAGGAGTTGGCGAATGTCAAGGCGGCAAATGTTGCTTGGGCAGCGAGAAAGCTGCGGCGGAGGCCATTTCTTTTAAAGCGCTGCAGGCGAAGGCCGACGCCTTGAAGGCCCTTGAAGAGGCCAAAGAAGCCGGGGCTCGTGCCTCAAAGGCCCATGAAGAGGCCGCAGAGAAGGAGAGCCGTGCTTCTAAGGCTCTTGAAGAGGCGAATGCGGAGCGCATTCGTTTAGGCCAAGTTGTTGAAAGCCTGCAGGTACGTTTCTTTACCTCTGTTGTATATTTCCTTTATTGTTTTGAAAATATTTATTGAGTGAACCTGTTTGCTATTTTTGTAACAGGCGGAGGTTCAGGCCCGGGAGGTCGCGGTTACGGACCTTACTGCCCGCGTATCTGCTGCGGAGAAGCGGGCTGACGCTGCCGCTTAGGCCAAGGATGCCTTGGTGTCCTCTTTTAACCAACTGGAAGCTGACCGTGAGTGGTTGCGGACTCACGGCATCGCGCGTGTAAGTATCCCTTGCCTTTATATTGGCTTGGATTAGCATTCAAGACTTATGATCCTTTTATTGCAGGTTGTCGAGGCTATAATGAATGCTCCTGAGACCTCATCCAGTTTGGACCTGGTTAAGGAGCGCGCGCGCGATGCTGGCTTCAAGGCTGGTTATAACCGCTGCATTGGGCATATCAATGTATTATCCGCAGGCGGTTATACTGATCAGGCATCCGGGTTCCATGATGTGGATACCGAGGGTCGTCTGAAAGCGGCCGTAGCCTCCTTTTATGACACGCCCCTTGCCTGTGTAGGGGAGCTGGACGAGTGTTTGGAGGTTGCGGACTATGTTGACCGCTTGCGGATGCTTTACCCTGATGTGGAAGAGGAAGAACCCGCTGGTGGTGCCGGAGGAGACGCGGGGACCAGCGGTACAAAATAGGGTTTAGGTTGGCGAGTGTGCCTCCTTTTTTGTATGCCTCTTGTATAGAGTAGGAACTTTATGTAAATTCAGTAAGCATCATGTAGATACTTGAATTTTTTGAATATAAAGTTTCTTTGTTCAGTTTGTACAAGTGTTTTTAATTCTTGCATGTCTGAACGTGTGTATGCGTAATCTTTACCCATTTATGAACGGGGTCAAGTATACTCCATACTTTTGTTGTATGGGTATGCATCAATTCTGTTATTTACCGTGTGAGGGTTTTAGAATTGCTTAAGCTTTGTAAAAGCTTATATTACCGGAACTCTACCCATTTGTGAATGGGGTCGAGTGTACTCCATACCTTTGTCGTATGAGTCCGCGTCAATTCCATTGTTTGCCTTTTTGGGCTCAGAAATTGTGTTAAGTGTGTAACAAAAACTTGTGTATCCGGCCGGATAAAACATGCAAGTCTTTTTGCCTTTTGCTGGCCTATTACAATATTTGTGTGTGGTTACCACTTTGTATGGGTATCACGAATGAAGATTTTGCCAATCTGTTTTTGGGATACCGCAAAGTGGAACACGCATTTGTAATAGTAATAACAAACAATAATGTAGAAAATTGCTTATTTATTTATTTGCAAATGGCCTGCGGGCCAATAGGTTACATAGAGAAATGTAAGAACATGGCTTACATATAACAGCGTCGAAGCTGTTGTGCATTCCATGTGCGTGCGATAGGTTCGCCTTCTAGTGTTTGCAATCTGTACGCGCCTTTCCCTAAGACCTCGTTGATGAGGTAGGGTCCTTCCCACTTGGGGGCGAGTTTGCCTGGGCGCTCGGCATTAGATGCCTCATTGTCGCGTAGGACGTAGTCTCCTGGGTTGAAAGTACAAACGCGGACGCGCGCGTTGTAGTACTTTTCAAGTTTGGATTTATATTTGGCCTCGTTAATGGCAGCGTTTTCGCGCCTTTCTTCCAAGAGGTCCAAATCGATCCTGCGTTCCATGTTGTTGTCTAGTTTTTCAATAGCCAACATTCTAGGAGAGGGGAGACCTACTTCGGCGGGGATCACCGCTTCTGAACCGTAGACTAGGCTGAAGGGTGTTTCCCCATTGCTTGTTTTTGGGCTTGTGCGGTGAGCCCATAAGATGCTTGGGAGTTCATCGACCCAGCCACGCCTGGCCGTTCCCAACCGTGCCTTGATCCCTTCGACTAGGCTTTTATTGATACTCTCGACTTGGCCGTTCCCTTGCGGGTGTGCGACTGAGGAGAATATGTGCTCAATGTGTAGTTCCTCTAGCCATTTTTGAAATTCGTCGGCAGCGAAGTTGGTGCCGTTATCGGTGACAATGCACATTGGTAATTCGAAACGGCAGATGATGTGTTCCCAAATAAACTTTCTTGTTATCATAGCAGTGGTTGAGGCGAGTGGTTTTGCTTCTACCCATTTGGTAAAGTAATCAACCGCCACTATGATAAATTTAACCGCACCTGGAGCGTCAGGGAATGGTCCCACAACGTCAATTGCCCATTTCTGAAAGGGCCATGCGGTTGTAACGGGGACTAAGTTGTTTTTTGGCCGCAAGGTTTTTGGAGCATGACGTTGACAGTCGATGCACTTGCGCAACTCTTTGACGGCGTCCAGGTGCATGCCGGGCCAGTAATACCCGGCATTCATGATTTTGGCCACTACCATGCGTGGTCCAGCGTGTATGCCACATATGCCCTCGTGTATCTCTCGAATGAGGTATGTGGCATCCTGGGGGTTGACGCATCGTAGTAGTGGCCCGAGGTATGACTTGCGGTATAAGATACCGTCTCCCATCTGATAATGGCACGCTTTGTATTGTAGTTTGCGTGCTTCTGATTTGCTTTCGGGAGTCACACCGGATTGTAGATACGCGATAATAGGTGTCATCCATGATGTTGAACCGTATTGAATGACGTTGACTTGGCGCAGGGGTACCGAAGGATTTTGCAGGATCTCGATACGTATCTCCTTTGCCAAGTGTTGGAAGCTGGTAGATGCAAGTTTTGATAGTGCATCTGCGGACTTGTTTTCGCTTCGATTAATATGGCGAATGTTGAATGAAGCGAATTTGGATTTTAGTTGCAGGACCTGCTCGAGGTAGAGGATCATGATATCCCCTTTTGCGGCATAGTCGCCGCGTACTTGGACTGCAACTAACAAAGAGTCGACGTGGGCTTCCAGATGTTGCACGCCGATTTTGACTGCTAAACGTAGCCCCGCTAACAGAGCCTCATATTCTGCCTCGTTGTTTGTGCTTTTGAATTCGAGGCGGATTGCATATGTAAGTTCTTGGCCGTCAGGGCTGACGAGTCGCAGACCTGCACCCGCCCCTTCGTCGTTGGAGGCACCATCTGTGAAGAGTGCCCATGTCTCTGAGGAGGGTGGCGTTGGTGCAGAAGTTTGTGCTTCTTCGCATTCTTGGATGCGATTCACCGGTACTTCGGCGGCGAAATCAGCTAAGATCTGGCCTTTAATCGCGGGGCGCGGTTTATAATGTATCGTGTGCGCGCCCAGCTCGATGGCCCATTTCGCTAATCGCCCAGAGATGTCGGGTTTGGAGAGGATCGAGCCGATCCTGTAATTGGTTAGCACTGTGATGACGTGGTTTACGAAGTAGCGTCGCAACCGTCTTGAAGCGTGCACTAGTGCTAGCACCAATTTCTCCATTATTGAGTACCTCGTCTCTGGGTCGTTGAGCATCTTGCTGATGTAGTAGATGGGTGTTTGAACCCCCTTTCGCTCCACAATTAGTACCGCACCCATCGCGTTGTCCGCGGCGGATAGGTATAGTATGAGTGGCTCATCTTTGCGTGGTGCGGTTAAAGTTGGGAGTTGTATCAAACACTCCTTCATTTCCCGGAAGGCCCGTTCAGCCTCTGCGGTCCACTGGAATTGTTCTTTCTTTGAACAGCTTCGCAGTGTCTTGATGAACGGATAGGACTTAGCTGCGTGGTTGGCTAAGAATCTGTTGAGTGCCGCTAGCCTGCCGGCTAGCCGTTGCATATCCTTCATCGATGAAGGCGATGGCATGCGCTCGATCGCCTGGACCTTCTCCGGGTTTACCTTGAATCCATCTTTAGTCACGATGAACCCAAGGAATTTGCCTTCTTCCATTCCAAACGAGCATTTCCCTGGATTGAGCTTTATGTTAACGCTTCGCAGAGTTTGGAATGTTCTTTCGATATCCGTGAGCATGGTATCTTCTTCCATGCTCATGACGACCAGGTCGTCCATGTAGATTTCGACACTTTTGCTTATTTGGCCGCGGAAAGTGTCGTTCATCAACTTTTGGTAGGTTGAGCCCGCGTTGCGCAACCCAAACGGCATTTTTGTATAGCAGTAATTTCCGGTGGGAGTCCGGAATGCCGTTTTGTCTTCATCCTCGATTGCCATTTGTACTTGATGGTATCCTTTGTAGCAATCGAGGAAACACTTCCACCTGAATGGTGCGAGATTATCGACCTTTTCGTCGATTTCTGGAAGCGCGTAACAATTCTTGGGGCAGGCTTTGTTAAGGTCTTTGTAATCGACGCACATGCGCCAGCCCCCGGACGGTTTTTCTACCATGACTGGGTTGGACAACCAAGTCTGGTATTTGACTTCCCGCAGGATGCCTGCGGAGAGCATTTCTTCGATCTGCTCTTGCATCGCCTGATTTTTAGCTGACCCAAGGTGGCGTTGGCCTTGGATCACTGGCTTGATACCTGGCATGGTATTCAAGTGATGCTGCGTAATATCACGTGGGACCCCGGTCATGTCTGCGGGCGTCCACGCGAAGATGTCTTGGTTCCTGAAGAGGAGCTGCTTCAATTGCGCTCTGGTGGTCGGGGACAAGGCGTGACCCAATGTGACCTTTTGTTCTGGGTATCTCGCGTTGAGAACCCATTTTTCTGGCTGGTCATTGGGGGTGGGCCTTGCGACCTTGGTCGGACGTACTTCGTCCGACGTCATGACGTCCCTGCGGGCATAGATTATCGCGACCCCTGATTCGGTTGGGAAACCAACCGCAGAGTGGGGGACCGACGTAATCATATTGAAATCTCCTTGGGATTCTCTCCCGAGGAGTACGTCATATTTGGAGGTGTGAGGTAAAACCATGAAGTTTACCTCTTCTGTCCTTGTGCGGTTTCCGCTGGAAAGACGCACAGGAAAAGTAATCTGGCCTAGGGGAAAGACAGTTTCCCCTGCGAACCCGGTTAACGGGTAATCTACTGCTTGCAACCGATCTTTGTCCTCCTGGTCGAACTGGTTGAAGCATTGTTCGTAGATTATATCAGATGTACTGCCCGGGTCGATGAATAGACGCTCGGTGCAGTAGTGTGCCAGTTGGCCTGAAATGACGACGGCGCGCCTATCGCGCGGTCCGCCTCGGACTTTTGGAAAGACGACTTGCTCGTCCTTCCAGTCACATTCCGGCCTTCTTGCCGCTTTTCGCGGCCTGCCCTTGCCTCCGTGGATCATGTGGGTGGAAGCCACGTGCATGGTTCGCTTCCCGGAGGAGGTACCTTCGCCGTGAGGGGTAATGCGCTTGGTGGGTTTTTGCCCACCTGGCAAAAGATGTTGCAGTTTCCCTCCTTCAAGGCGCGCTCAATCTCCAGTCGGAGACTGATGCAGCTGTTGGTGGTGTGGCCCGAGTCCTTGTGGTACTCACAGTAGAGTGTGAGGTCCTGATTTTTCTTGGACTTCATTGGTTGGGCCGGTCGCAAGAACTGTGGGTCCGCAAGGAGGACCTCACTTGGCGACATGGTGATCTCGGTCCAGTTGCGGTCCCGAGATTCTTTCTTGGACGCCCGATTGTCTCGGGCGGGGTTGTAGTTCTTTGGTTCGAACGTGTTGGTTTGCGGGAAGTATGGTTTGGAAATATCGCGATTTCCAACGTCCCGGTTGCGTTTATTGTTACGCTTGGACCCTTGTTGGGATGTTTCGGCTTGGGGTTTTGCCTTTGCCACATGCGGTTCGAGTGACCGCTGTGTTTGGGCGTATTTCTTGACCGCAGTCATGACATCTTCCCATTTTTTGGGCAAGCCCTCCTTGCCAGAGATGGTCATGATCATCTCTCTGTCTTTGACGGCCCGGATGAAGTGGTTTCGTGCCATCTGGTCTGCCACGTCACCTATTTCCAGGCACTCTTTATTATAACGGACGACGAATGCTTCGAGCGATTCGTCGTTCCTTCGCCAGATGTTCATGACGTCACACGAGTCTCGTTCGTGGCGTCGCTGCTGGCAAAAATGTGCGAGGAACTTGCTGCGCAAGTCCTCGAATGAATCCAGTGATCCCACTGGCAAAGAATCGAACCATGCCCTGGCCAGGCCCGTAAGGGTCTGGGGGAAAAAATTGCACCAAGTGGGTTCATCCCACTGGCCGTTGATGCCCGCGCCCATGAAGACGTTCATGTGGTCGTCCGGGTCGGTCGAACCATTGTATTTCCCAACGTTGAATGGGAACTTTGTCGTGGTGACATGGGCGTTGGCAATCCGCGTGCCGAACTTGGAATTTTCGGCCGCTGCCTTTGGCCTGTATGGTTCGTTTGCAGGGCGCTTTGCCGCCCTAAGGTATGTGTTGCGGGGGTGACTGGGAGGAACATAGTTGCGTCCTCCCGGTCTGCTACTGGTGTCATGCGAATCACCGCGGTAGCTATGGTCGTCAGGGTCGGTATGACCGTACCCTTCGGTGTACGGTTGTGGGCCCAATCGGCTCTGAATGCCGGGGCCGCGTCTGGAGGTTGATCGCCTCCTGTCCTCGCCATGGGGGCCAAGGCGGGTGTGTACCGGTCCTCTGGTGTGGGACCCGTATGAGGAATCATCCTCGTTGAGGGTGTGGACCGAACAGTAAGACGATCCCCTTTCTTCACGCCGGCTTCTTGAAGCCGGGCGTGAATGGATCCTGCCGTCGTATTGTAAAATACGCTCAACAGGGGTGTGCGGTGCTGGGGGAAGCCCAGCTCGTATATTCGCTTCAGTACAAGCGCGGTTGTATGCTGCAGTCAGCGTAGCTGCCTGCTGCTCGTACCAGGCATGAATGGTCGTGCCTGGTGGGATCACAGATGGGAACTGTGATAAGTCATGTCCGAACATAAAGGAGGGGCTCCTTTGTGTGGACGTGCCAATTTGTCCGGGTTGGGAGGTCGAGGCATTGACCCCTACCGGGTTTGGGATTGGAGGATTTTGGTTATCCGCAGTATTGTTTTGGTGATCAGTCATGATCGTGAGAGAGGAAAAAGGATGATTTAGAAAATGCTAAGAGTAGTGGTGGGCGCCAATGATGAAACAATGGTTAACCGGGCAGGGTTAACTCACTGGTCTCGTCAAGAAGGGTTAATCCCTTCCTCTCGAGGATCGCTGGCTAGATCACCGGTGGTTGATCTCCTGCACAAGGAAACAAGCCGTGACTCGTAACAAGGAGGATGGGGTGGGGGGTGCTCCTTGTTACCACTCTCCGGCGTGAGAATCAGTAGTTTGCTTGGGAAGCAAAGTAAGATAGTAGTAGTAGTGAGAGAATTGTGAGAAGATACCTCAAACCTGGTTTGGGGTTGGTATTTATAGCCGAGGAGTGGAGGAGGATGATGATGGATGGACTGACGACGTGCTGCCCCTTTTCAGGTGTGTCAGGCTCGTCGGTTATGGAGGTTACGCCACGTCAGTCCATTGCTTACGTAGCTCTGACAGGTAACTGTCATTGGTGCCACTTGCACTGTGGTGTCAGTACCACTTGCTTGAGTACATAGGATGCGGTGCAAGCCGCATCGCTACGTGCGGTAACATCTGAAGTTACCGCGTCTCCTACTTGTGATCAAGGAATACGCGAGATGCGGTGCTAGCCGCATCATCGTCTTGCCTGCATCCCTTGTCGTGACGAAAATGCCCGTATGGTGCGGTGTCAGCCGTACCACTACGTTCATCTCCTTCTATGCCTAAGGTAAGGCTTTCCTGTATTGATAGAAGTGTTCACTGGATGCGGTGCGATGCCGCGTCGCTGTGAATACTTCCGTTTTCGTACACCAGATGTGATGCTATGTCGCATCACTCTACCGTTCTCCTGTTCCATGTAAGTCCTCCTTTGTTACTAGATAGATTGGATTCAACCCTTGTGTCGATGCGTTCCCGCATGGGCACAAGTGGGTTGTTAGCTAGTGGGGGTTTTGATAAGGGTAATGGTCACTCGCGGTCGATGCTGACGCGAGATCTGAGACCATACCCCTTCAATTACGAATATGAACAATAAAGTGATAACGTACGGTTTGGATAACTTATTATATATATTCATTAAATTAAATTGTTTATTTAACCATGTTTTTTTTATTTATTCAAACATATATTCATTAACTTGTTTACTTAAACATGTTTTTTTATTTATTCAAACAGATGACGATATTTTGTTCAAAAAGCCTGATTCCAATCTATGCAGGAACAAATGTTTTAACCATTTACCTTCAAATTTTCAATTTAGTTTATATTTGATCTCCACCGGCTATCAAAATTAAATTGGTTTATTTATATACACTAATAGTTAACCACCTAATTACATTATTTACTAAAAAAGAAATTATCAATAGTATAAAATCTAATGTTACAATCACATTTAGTAAAATAGTTATTCAATAAAAAAATAAGAAAATTTTGACGAATTAAACATCTTGGTCGATTTAAACTTAAAAGGTTAAATGTTTTGATCTGAAATCATACGAAACTAATAACATTTAATTTTTTAATCTATGCATCTGAACTCAAAATTCTCAATTTCTATATTGTGTGATAAAATACAAATGGATCTTAACATACAAAACACCCTTAACATAAAAAATGAAGAAATAAGTTTTTTTTTTTTTTTAAAAAATTATCCTATTTAAGAATGAAGTTTAATTGCAAAATGAAACTTAACATAAAAAATGAAAAAAGAAGTTTTAAAAAAAAAAATTATCCTATTTAAGAATGAAGTTTAATTGCAAAATGAAAAATTCAAAAAAAAAAAAATCTCTGATCTTACAGGACTAGAGTAGTTATAACTATAATTTTCTAGAGTAATTAATATAAAATCAAGATTTTTTTTATTATGGGACAAAAAGATGTGCTAAATAAGTAGGAGAAAAAATAACTTCTTTAATCCTATTTGCACAATAACTTTAATCCTTTTTATATTTACATCCAAGTTGTTTCGAAACTTCTTTGATGTTTGGCCACTTGTAATAGTTGTATGGCACTTGGTCAGTGTTACCAAAATATAAAATATAGTGGGGCACACTAACGGACATTTAAAATTCTATATAATTCCAAATATGTTAACTAGTCGTTGTCGTATACTTTATTTAACAAACATGGAAAATAGCATTCGACTTATAAAGTTTTTGCCATCATTCGTTTATTAACAAGAAATTAATGATATAATTACACTCATCCTCATCACTGTCTAATTAAAATGAATTCAAATTTACAAGTGCGTACTTACGAACAAAAAATCAATTACATTTATCGAGTATAGATCCTGTACTAGTGCTGTTCAAATTACTCGACGCTTGAGACTTGTTCGATGCTCGATCAAAAAATATCGGAATTTGCTTGTTTGATTCTTCTCGATTGAAAAAGGCGATCAGTTCGGATCGGTTCGGTTTGAAACGAACCGAACATGAGCAAAGGTCCGCTCAGTTCGGTTCGACTCGGTTGGCTCGAATAATATTTTAATATATATACGTATATATTAATAAAATAACTAGAGGCATATATTAACTATGGTTGGTCCCAAATCCAACTAGAGCACATTTAATTGTAGAATTGAAGGCTTATACAAATAGTCCATTGTCTAATAATCCAGAGTAATTGAGTCAAATTGTCAAAATATCGAAATGGCGAAATGTGAAGCGTCGATCGATACAAAAGTGTCAACCCGCTGTTCAATTCAGAAATACATAATCCTAATTAAAACCTCTTATCAATCATCATTATTCAAATTCTTCATCGCCAAGATACCAACTCCCTAAGGTTTTGCTTCAATCGGTTCATTCGATTTCAAACTTCTAATAGATCAAAGGTCTGCTTCAATCGATCGACCATTCATCTTTCCGCTCAGATGATATCGGAAGAACCAGTTGAGTATTTTTTTTCTATTCCTTGTTATTTCGTAAATTTATACCTGTGTTCTAATTGGTCGAAACCTTAGGGACGAAAACTGCACTTTACTCTGAAAACTAACAACCCCATTACCACTTTTCTATTTGTTATGCGACGCTCGATACTCGCTCGATGTTTCGTTCGAAAAATACTCGAATCGAAAGGCGATCGTTCGACTTTGGCTCGGTTGAAAAAACGCTCGGTTTTGTTCGATTCGGTTTGTAAACGAACTGAGCACGAGCAAAGGTCCGATTGGTTCGGCTCGGCTCGTGAACAGCCTTATCCCGTACAAAACATTGATTGCGTACGAAGCATACAGAAGAACTTGATCCACTGACCATTCTGAGGTTAAACCGGTGGCATTTTGAAAATTATGAGTTTTAAACAATTTAAAAAAAAAATAATAGCAAAAGGGTATTATAGTCTTTTTTTCAAGTGAACTACCCCTGATTTTCAAACGGCTATAACTTTTTCATACGTTAATATTTAAAAAAAAAATATACGGTATTAACAAGTATCTCATTCTCTTTAATTCGAGCAGCATGTTGCTATATTTTTAAAAAATTACAGGATTTTGAATACCCATTACGTCATTACGTGATTTTGAATCCAAGCACATACTACGTGATTATGATTTAGAATACAGGATTTTAAATACTCATTAATTGATTATTTGATTTCATTATAGTATATGAAACCACACTATCTGATTACATATGTAACAATAGTTACTTTATTATTACGTGACTACGTGATTTTGAATACCCATTTCGTGATTACATGATTTCATTATATTACTTTATGTGATACCATACTGAGTGATTACGTTAATACGTAAAATCAAAAACATGTAATACATCTTTATATTGAATGTGTAATCACGTAATAGTTTATGTTGAATGTGTAAGCACGAATGGATATTCAAAATCACGTAATCACGTAATGTACTAATGGGTATTCAAAATCCTGTAATTTTTTTTAAAGAAAACTAGAGCAATAGGCCTGCTCGAATTAAAGTGAATAAATGCTCGTTAATACGGTGTAATTTAAAAAAAATATTAAGGTATGAAAAGTTATAGCCGTTTGAAAATCAACGAGGGAAGTTGTTTTAGTGAGAAAAAACTAAATTACCCTTCAAGCTAAGGACACTTGTCATCTCTTCTTAGTCGCGTGTACTTCGTACGTAAATTTTCTATTGTACGTGATCCAACAACTATATTTATATTTGAAATACTTTTGTATGGTAGGGTTAGATCAGATATAACAGAATTTCACAGTGAGGTGTATGAAAAAACTAGAGTAATTACACTACAACATAATTAAACTAGAGTGTTTATTGTTAAAGTATATGTTTAAACGCAAGTAGCTTTTATCTGCCAAATACGAGAGGATGTATAGAGAATCCTAAATTACACAACAATACCCTATACTTATACACAAATACGTATTGCTAATACACCCCCACAGTTCAAGCGGTAGTTGAACAACGCTCAAACTAGATCTGAAACTGTTAAACAAGTGTCTCGGAAGGCCCTTTGTAAATATATTGGCATATTGAAACTTAGACAAACATGGAGCACATGAACGTGACTAATACGAACTTATTTTTCCTTAACAAAATGAATATCAATTTCAACGTGCTTTGTTCGTTGGTGTTGAACAGGGTTGTCAGATAGCTAAACGGTAGATACATTGTGACAATAGACGAGGGTAGCAGAACGGATGGGAACGTGCAACTCAAGTAACAAATTTCAAAGCCAACTCACTTCTGCAACAGTATTGGCCACGACCTTGTATACGGCTTTGGCACTAGACCTGGAAACTGTATTCAGTCTAGAGTTGGGGCATCCACCAAGTCAACATCAGAATACGCGGTGACGGAATGAAACTTAGTAGCATGAATACGAAGGCCAACCTCCATCGTTCCTTGTATGTATCACAGGATACATTTCAAAAACTGAAAATGAAGCTCACGTGGAGCAGGCATTACGAGATCCACATTGGCAACAAGCCATGATTAATGAATATAAAGCCTTACAAGATAATAACACATGGGAACTCGTTCCCCATCTACATAACCACCCGGTGATTCGATACATGTGTTTATTTAGACATAAGTTTCATGCAGACGGTTCCCTTGAATGATACAAAGCATGGTTGGTGAAGGCAAATTTGAGGTTTGGTGATCCCATCCTTAGAGCAAATAATCCTGGAGTCGGTATTGGAAGGTTGTTGGGTGAGGTTAGGACGATGAGGAGAGTTGGGTGGTGGAGCGAAAAAGGGCTGGAGTGGACTGTGTGGTGGTTCAAATAAGGGTTGTTGAAGTGTAGGTGGGCGATGGTGAGGGGCAGTCGAAGTTGTGGAGGGTGATGTAGGTGTTGAAAATGATGATGATGTATGGGTAGGCTGCATCGAGGATGTGGGAAAATGTAAGACTGTTTGATAAAGATGAGTGATGGATCTAAATCAATAGCAAGGAAGAGAAATGGCTATTGGGAAGTGGATTCATCAAGAAGAAAAACGGACTTGTCGAAAATGACATGACGAGAGAGATTAACCATACATGTGATCGGGTCATAACACTGGTATCCTACAAAATTATGTGGATAACTGAGGAAAATGCACCAAGTTGAGCAACGGTGAAGTTTATAATGAGTTGTGGCAGAAAAATTCGGGTAGCAAGTGCACCCAAACACCAGTAGGTGATCATATGTTGGGTGGCGAAGGTATAATGCAAAGGTTGGTGTGTAAAAGTTAAGACGTTTGGTAGGTAAAATGTTGTGAAGTAGGCTATGGTATGAAGGGATTCCACCCAAAAGGGGGGTGGAAGATGGGCTTATGTTAATAATGTACAAATGATATCATTTAGACGACAAATCGTTCTTTTGGATTTGCCATTTTGGGGAGACGTTTGTGGACACAAAAAACGAAAGTCAACGCCATTTGTTTGTGCAAACCTTTTGAAGTCATTGTTGTTAAACTCAACCCCCAAGTCACATTGGAAGGTTTTAATGTGTTTATTAAATTGTGTAGCAATCAGTTTATGAAATTTGACAAAGGTGGAAAAATGTTTCGGACTCGAATTTGAGCTGGTAGACCTAAACATGGGTGAAATTATCTATTAGGACCATGTAATATTTGTAACCCAATTTTCTTAAAATAGGAGAAGTCCATAAGTCACAATGAACAATATCAAAGGAAGCATAAGTGTATGATAAGGAGTCATAAAATGGAAGTCTCTTAGTGTTTGACAATTGGCAAGAATCACAAACATGAACACTTTTGTCTTTATTACTTAAATAAACTTACAACTACAAAGCAAATATATAAGTTGGTTGCCTAGATGCCCAAGTCAAGTATGCCACATTTTAGATGTAGTAAGACATGCAACCAGAGTAGTAGTATGTAGTGTGAAAGGATAGAGAACACTAGTACTATTGTGACGGGTAGGGGTGTGAATTTCTGACACGACCCGAAAATACGACACGAACCTAACACGAAATTTGTGGGTTTAGGTTTAGTCTAAATGGGTTCGGGTCAGTTCGGGTTGAACCCGCGAACCTGTTTAGGTTAACGGGTCGAGTTCGGGTCAACCCAGTCAGGTTGGCGGGTTAACCCGTTTAACACATTTATATTTTATTGTATTTTTTTACAATATATTTTAAGTTAGAAATTAAATGGGGTATTTATTTTATACCATAATTATAACTTAAAAAGAGGTATTAACATAAGATTTTATAACTTAAATATAATTTTGTTATATGCATTTGTGTTCTTTAAGTAAATTTTAATTTTAATATATTAAAATCAGAAAAAATTAAAAAATTCGGGTTGAATGGGTTGTGTTCGGGTTAACCCACAAAACTTTGGGTCGTGTTCGGGTTCGTATGTATAATACGATTTTCGGGTTCGGGTTCATGTAAAATTTTCGGGTTTGGGTCGGGTTGAACCCGCCAACCCGCGAACACGACCCGTTTAGCACCCCTTGACGGGAAAGGAGCTTTTCAGTTGTTGGTGCATACGTCTGTCGACTTCGTCTTGTATCCAGTCTTTTATAGGTCTAGATAGATCAGGGCACGCAAAACGAGAAATGTTGATTATTGGTATTTCGCATGAAATGACACTTAAGTCATTTCATACGAAATTAAGGGTATTTCGCACGGAATTGTAATTTCGTGTGAATGTATTTTCGTTTGAGTAATTTCGTGCGAAATTACTATTTCGCATGAACCGTTTCATGCAAAATTACTTCACCTATAAATACCTGATGTGCCTGATCATTTGTAACGATTCTAATTCCGGTAGCGAAGCTCTGCCGAAGTGTCTACAGCATTGTAATCGATCTGATATCAATCAAAAGACAGTTTAAAGTGATTTCTCGCGCAATTCAGCTGAAATAACATCGATACATCTGTTTCCGCCTTTTGTATTGGTGAAGACCTCTTCTGATCGACTCGTTTGGGTCCCAAAACGATCCTACAAGTGGTATCAGAGCTCAGGAGGAAGAGTTCTTACCATTTCAGCTGCAAAATCTGTTTTCTACACCTTATTTTCAAAATTAAACAAAATTTCACGATTAAAATGTCTTGATTTTCAAGTATCTTGTGCGAAACCGTGTTTTAACAAACCCTTGAAAGTATCAGATCTTAATTCAACTTAAAACTTGATCAAATTTGTGAAAATCTGTCCGAAAGTTTGATTTCGCACGAAAGCTGATATTATTTCGTTTGAACAATGTTGTAATTTCGCACGAAATCAGACTTGATTTCGCATGAAAACACTATTTTGTGTGAAGCAGTTCATCAGTTCGTTATTTCGTACGGAATCAGCATTTGATTTTGCACGAGTCAATTATTTCGCTTGAGAGTGTTCATCAGAGTGTTATTTCATATGAAATAATAGTTAATTTCGTACGAAAGCTAATTTCGTGTGAAGCTTCATTTTGATTTCGTTTGAAACTTGATTCCGTGTGAAAGATTGTTTTCGTGTGAAGATCGTTTGAAACAGTCTGTTTGTGAAAATTTGAAAACCGAAAAATGGAGAACGAGTTTTATAATGCCTTTGCTAGTCCGATGACTATTACTCAAAGCGCGATGCTAGAAAATGAGACGGGAACAACACAAAAACCACCTAAGCTTATGGACATTGATGAGTTTAGTGGATGGGCCGAACGTTTTGCTAACTGGGTTGAGGCATATCACTTAGATGCATGGGAACATACTGAATTTTAATATGCTAGACCAGTTGGGAACAATAATGTGAAAATATCAATTAGAGAATTGAGTGCTGAGGAGAAAAAGAAATACAAAGATGAGAAATTGATGGTTAGTTTGTTGCAGCAAGCGATTAAAGAAGACATCTTGATCTTACTTCAACATAATGGAAGTGCATTTTCAATATGGACAGAGTTAGAATCAAAGTTCATGGGAAGTACCGATATGCTCAAGAACAAAAAGTCACTTTTGAAAAAAGAGTTTGATCTATTTCGTGGTTTGAGAACGGAGAACACCAAGCAGATTATCGAAAGATATTGCAACTTGGTGAAAAACATGAACAGATTGGGCATCAACAAAGATAAAGATGCGTTGATTGAGAAGCTGGCTGATGCGTTGCCACATGATGTTTGGGGGACGTATCTGATGATGTTGAAGAATAAAATAGATTTTAACAATATCACGCTGAGCGAGTTTATTAAACATCTTGAAGCTCAAGAGATGGAACAAAGGAAAATTGCTAGAATGAAGAACTATGATAGAGAACAAGACATTGGTTTGTATTACAAAAGTGGTGTTAGTGATAAAACCAATATTTCTCCAAAAGTTGAAACTACATTTAATGCAAAAAGTTCTTTTGAAAGTTCATCTCAGGGATCAAGCAGCAAAACAGGATTTACTTCATTTCCATCATTTAATCCACATTTTTCTGCAACAAAGAGTGGCAAAGTTCTTCAATGCAACATTGCTTTAAATCTTAAGAATGATCAGAACTATTCAGAAGAAGTTGCAAAAAGTCATATGTCTCTGTTGGTGACTGTGCTGGAGTCGTATGGAAGTTTAGTTGCAGGGAGAATCGGGAATCCAATGCTTACAAAAGAGGATTATGATCAAGTTGATGTTGAAGAAATGGAGTTGATGGATATAAAGTGGTGCTTGGCGAGTGTGTTGAGAAGAGCCGAAAAGTTTAAACAGATTACAGGAAGAGATGATTTCCGTGATGCAAATGTTTCAACTTTAGGATTTGATAAATCTAAAGTTACTTGTTTTCGTTGCAGGGAAAAGGTGCATTTCAAGAGAGAGTGCACAAATCGCGAAGCAAGTGGAGCTCAAAATCCTTTCAGAAACAACGACTACTATCGAAAGGCGATTTATCATCAAGTTGCTCAACAACCATATCAACAACAACAACCACAAACTGCTCATGCTAGGAAGGAGATTTAAGATTCAAAGAAAGCTTGTCTGGTCAATCAAGATGATGGAAGTTCATCAAAAGGATTCAGCTGGGATAAATTTATTTCAGAAGAGAGTAAAGCATGTATGTTGAACAAAATATCAAATCAAGATGATGAAAGATTACCAGAAGGCTTTAGCTAGGAAAATTTTAGTTGGGATAAGTATTGTCCTGATAAAGAAATTCTAAAGGGTCAAGCTTTTGTTGCTCAGGTTGTTAATGATTATACTGATGACTATTGGGCAGAAAAAATCAGAAAACATTTAAATGCTGAAGCTGAGAAAAGGAAGAAATATGAAGAAGAAGAAGAGCAAAAGAGACAAGCTGAAGCTGAGAAAAAGAAAAAGGTTGAAGAAGAAATTCAAGTGAGAAAAGTCAAAGAAGTTCCAGCGTTTGAAATTAAAACAGATGCTGATGCAGTCAAAATTTCTGAGAAGTGTATGAACTGTGAGTCTCTGCTAAAGCAAAACAGTGAATTGATTCACAACTTGAACAGGATAAAAGAGTCATATGATGTCCTGAACAAAGCCATGAATCAATACAACGAGACAAGCAGTGAACAAGCCACAACAATGAAGACACTCAAAGGAGCGTATATGAGACAACTTGACAATGTCAACTATTACACTGAAAAATGTGCTGAGCTTGAGCTGAAACTGGAAACACAGAGAATAGAAACTGAGAGAGTTAATAGATTGTTAAAAAGTTACTCATGTTCTACTTTTGTTATTGACAGGATTTACCCGATAGTGGAAGAATTAAAGACGTTTGAAGAAGAAAAGAATTCTGAAGAGAAGAATTCTGAAACAAGGGAAGATGATGAAGTGAAGACATCTGGTAAGAAACCAAGTGTTGTTTATAACAAATGTCCACCCCCGGTCGAAAATGGATATTCTCCTCGAAATCCAAATTCAGAAAGAGTCAAAAAGGCAATATACTTACAGTGGGAGTCTGAGTCATCTGATAACTTGCTAGAAAACATTGATGTCATGTTCACATCGTCTAACACTGATCATGAGTCCGAGTTAATAAAGAAAGTGGTCGATCAGGTGTTGGATAAAGATGAAACAGAGGAGTCAAAATCAGAGTCAATGTCTGAGTCCGATACGTCAAGTCAAAAAGTCAAACGGGTTTACAATAAAGAATTTCTGTTATCAAAATCTAATTTGAATGACGAATTAATCAAAGTGGCATATACTTTGAATGATTCAGACAAATTATATTTTGATAAAGATTTTCCAATAAGAGGTGTTAGAACTGAAATGATCAAAAAGTTTTCAAGCTGACAGAAATTAAAATTTCTGAAATAAAAGATTTAAATCTTACGGAAAAACCAAAACAATACACCTCGAGAATTAAACAAAGGATAAACAAGAAAATGGGTTACAATTATGGTTCGGACTTTCAAAAGAAACCAAACCATAATGGTAATTTCAAAGAGAAAGGATTGGGTTTTATTCCACCAAAAAATTATAAAAATGAGAAAATTTATAAACCAAAAACTGTTTTTGTTTCAGGAAAATCAACCGAAGCGGAAAAAGAGCAATTGTTTAGAAAGCAATCCAACAAAGAATTCCATGCAAAGAAGCAAGAGGAAATGAAGAAAGGCATTGCTCAGGAGAAGAAGGAGACAAGAACCTGTTTTCAATGCAAAACAGTTGGTCATATTGCCAGAAATTGTCCAATGGCAATCAAATCAAAACATGGAGTCTCTGAAAAACTCAAAAAGAAAGTAGATGAGAAAAACGAACCATCAACCAAAAGAGTTAAAATTTTTGAAAATTCAACTTTTGAGGTTGGTGAATGTTCGAAAAATGTTTGCAATAGAAAGGAGAAACTTAACAACCAAAAGTGGGTTGTTAAGAATTCTAGTGATAGTTATGGTGATGAATCTGATTCCACCAAATCAGAGGAGCCACATGTTGTTATAAAAGAAGAGAAATCAGTACCACCTCTGGATGATGCAAATTTTCCACCATTACGGGCTGAGAATTTGAAATCAAAAGTTGGAAAAGTTGAGATTTCAAATCAATTCTTTGCTGAAAAGAAAGAATTTGATATTGAAAAAGCCTTTAACCCCACTGTTCAAAACATCTTTGGAAAAATGATTGATGGGAAGGTAAAAGGGGTTAAAGAATTTTATGAAAAGAAGATGGAAGGTAAACAACTGAGTGTTGGTAACTCGGTATCTCCCAAGGACTGTCAGGCTTGGGAGAATCTCTTTAACTGAAAAACCTGACTTGCCGGAGCTCCCAGGTTGGTAAGCGTGGAGCATGAATCGGGATCATTCTTGAATGTGTGTTTGAGTAAACCTACATGTGGTAAAAAGTGGGTTTTACCTACAAGTGGTGAATCAAGGACATTAAGTTGTACTTGATTTATCTTTCCTTCAAGTGGTTGTGAAGAAAGACAAAGTGATGCATAAATCCCCAATCTTACAAGTGGTAAAATCAACAAAACTTATTTTCCGGAAAAACATTTTGATTAAAACAAACTCAAGTGTTTTGAAATAATAATGGGAAAATAGTTTGTTGTAAGGGGGAGTTCTGATTGTTTGTGCTAAGTGAATGGTGAATTGATGCAATTCACAACAGTTGTCATTTATTGTATAGTTTGTTTTCAATTTTCTTTAAATGTGTTTGAATTTTAGGGGGAGTAAGAAATTTCAGAAAATCCAAAAACATTAGAAAATTTGAAAAATATCCAAAAACATGATAAAATTTAAAAATGTGTTTTGTTGTGTAAAAGAGGAAATGATAGTACATCAGTAGATTATCACAGCACGCTAAAGAATTGTAAAGTCAAAAATGTGATAAACGATCTCACTGAGGATGTGTCAGTAGGTGTTTGCACATTTAGTAGATTGTCTTCGAGATATAAATATTGTCACACCCCCAAAATCCACCTGCGGAGTATCACCGCTTGGGAGCGTGACTGACCAGGATCAAACCACCAATTATATCAAACATAGCATTTAATAACAATCAAAGACATAATTGATGTTCAAAAACCAAATACTGTTTAAGTAGCGGAAGCAATATAAAGTAAACCCAAATAAGTTATAAGTTCAATAACGTTCATGATCCATCTGTCCACAACGACCTGCTCCTTCCTTGTGCAAGCTCCATAAAGTACCTAAGGTCCTGCAAGGCATGCAGCAAATAATCAACAAACTAGTTGAGCGAGTTCACAGAAAGTAAGTTCATAATCATAGGGCGTGAGTTAACTAGTGGGGGCTTCCCATGTCTATCCTGGCTAATGAGGGTTTCTCATTAACGGTACTTACTAGACTAACTTCCGACCATGTGTTCTTCTTTACCGAGAACAGGAAAACGTACAGGGTCACGTAGGCTTTACGTGACGTGCCCTTCCCCGAGGACATGGGTACGCGTGGGGGCTACGTAGGCTTTACGCAGCGTGGCCTTCCGAGCCGGAAGCCAGTGAATGGTATTGGGTTACGTAGGCTTTACGTAACGTGTCCTCCCGACCCGGGAGACATATGGCAAATAATCTGGGTTACGTAGGCTTTACGTAACGTGTCCTGACTAACCTGAGGACAATGGTCTATAGTCTGGTATATGCGTAAGTACGGGTAATCATTCCACAATCAACAAATCCAACCCAATTCCCAACCCGGGAATCCCATGCCTTGGCTGTGTGAACTCACCTTGGTTTGCTCGGCAGATACACAAGTGAACAGGTAACAAGTAATGGTCAATCTCGTCCTATTATGGTATTATACAAGTTAAGTTCGGTATTCAAGTAGTGCACATAATCAATCAAAGCAAGCACGTATGCACGTAAACAATCCAAAAGCATACACTTGTGCGATTCATTATATGTTTCCCAAACAATACACGGCCCAAACAATAAACAGTCCAGATTCTCAATTGGCCCAAATAATCATAACATTTTAAGAAGGAGCCGGCCCAATTAAAAATACAATAGCAACTTGATCCAATAACCTAAGCGGCCCAATAGTACTCATTGCGGTCCACTAATCATTCGGCCCAACCAAAACAAGTAACAATCTTTTGTGCGAGTGGTCTTTGGGCCTGCCCGGCCCAAACGGTAACACATGACAGCCCGTAAACAAAACAGCCCAATTTAATTACAAGCAATGATCCACTAAAACAGTCCAAGTTGAATAAGATAGGGGTGACATGTGCGATCGGCCTTGATATCCAGCCCACTTTATATGTCCGGCCCAACAATTAATCAATTATAATGAGTTTATCAATTACCCTATGTCAACAATCAACTAACATGATTTCAATAAATCTGTTAACCTAATATTGATCAAACAAAACAATAACAATAACAATAACAACAATCATACTCTGAATCGACCCCTCATATTACCATCATAACATCATCCGGCCGATTACTCGCAACTTTTAACATGAAATCATATTAGTCATCAACATGGCAGCCGATTATGAATCAAAAACGTTTAACAAGAATCATTCAAACATGTAAACCATTCATTGAGTCTAAACACATATATCATTCAGCCGATCCTGAATCAAAACATTTAACAAGAATTGAATGCAATAACATTACTAACCGGTTAAGAAAAGGTGATCCGATTAAGGGTGATGTCCGGCTTCTTGGGTTCGCGAACGAGAGGGAGAGAGAGAGTTTAGCTAGGGTTGTTATGTGTATATTGTGTTTTGTAAAAGTGATAAAGAATTATCACATCCCCTATGTTATACGCGTAAGATAAGCCGGACCCTCACTTGGGCCACTCTAGCATCCGATTACAAAGATACGGCC